>NC_134723.1:22500000-23125000 GCF_049634645.1 Pelodiscus sinensis
TTAAACTACTAGGACTCATATAGTCTACATGGAACAGTCGAAAGAGGATATGCAAATTCCGCACTTTCAAAAGTGTGATCGGAAGAAGATATGCAAATTCACGCGGAATTTGCGTATCCTCTTTTGACTGTTCCACATAGTCTAGATGAGCCCCTATTGTCCCTTCAAAAAGGGACTACACCAAGTTTAATGCATTTAAAAAAAAACCCTTAAATGCAGAACTAATTTTCGCCAACAATTAGGGACTGAGACCTTAATATGCCAGATTGATATTTTTTTTTCTTTGTTGTTTCCTGTGGTTTGCAGGTTGCTATTTCTGAACATGATCCAGACAGTGAAAATGGTACAGGCATTATTATTCAAGATATTACCAACACTGTGGATGATGCCCCTGGTGTGTGTGCTACAGCAAGTAGCCCAAGTGGAAGTCATGGGTATGAATGAGAAAATGAAAATATTTGTACTTGTAATAATATTGGTGGTACTACTTGAATCTAAAAAATTAACAACTACCTATACAAATCTTTAAATATATTCAATATATTACAGGTTGGGGTTTTTTAAACTATTAGAAAACATGCAGGTCACTTGGACCTAAGTCAGCAAAACACTGAAGTAGATTTTTTCCTCTTTGGACATATAAATGGTCCAATTTGAATCAAAGTAAACACCTTGAGTTGAATTCTGTGGAACTGTTTACATGCTTAAATATAAGCACATGCTCAGGTGTTTATATGCTAAGGTTCTGGTATCTCACAAGTTTTGTGATAACAATTCTGCAGCTTGCTTTAAATATTACCAAACTATGGGCAGTCACCTTGGACTTTCAGAAAACTTTTGACGAAATCCCACACCAAAGATTCTTTGGGTTCAAAAAGAATTAGGTAAGTCTGTGTAGGATAGGAGTGGTTGTTAGCCAAGATGGGGAGGGATATGTCTCTAAGCCTCTGACTGCCAGAAATTGAGACTGGACAACGTGATCAGTTACTCATATTTGCCTTGTTCTTTTCATTCCTCTGAAGCATGTGAAGGTAAGATACTGGATTATGGTCGTTCTTATGAAGTAGTATAGTAGCTGAGTTCTCTTGAGTCTTGTTTCATTCTGTGTCTTGTATTTCTTAGAGAGATCCAGACTTCTCAAGAACAGGATCTGCCTGTGTGTGAAGCATCACAGCCCATTGAGTTAAGTGATACAGAACCAGACTGTCTAGTTCAACTTGCTGATGGTTCCCTCATGTCCAGTGTAGTAGGCAGTGAAGCAGTAGAGATGCATTCTGCCCAAGTTAATGCTCCAGAAGATCCTGCATCAGTGATTGACTCCATCTTGAATGAGAGTAACTCCACAACTCAAAGTGATGCTTTACTGGAGAGGTACAGAGTATGTTTATACTAATATGATTCTGGTGACTAAGTTATATACTAGTATTCCTGCAACATTACATTGTGCTCATTTTATAATACTTTTAATTAAAGAGGTGCATACATGTTGGCACACAAAGACCTTAGAAAAACCTAGAACTCCCTTTTGTTCCCTCCATATTCATAGTGCCTCACTGCTCATTCAGAAGCTTTGGAAAGAGATGGGTGTTGCACCATGTGTTTGAAGATCAGCACAATCTGTAGTAGGTCAGGATGAGCAAATTTTAGAGCTGCAGGTCATTCAAGAAAATGCATGCCCTGCAAATATTAAGTATCTTAAGATTGTCCCCTCAAATGACCCAGCTATCAACTACCAGGGCAGTTTGTGAAGAGAGAGGCAGATTTTCTGCTAGTCAGGAGCCATGCTATATATGGTAGGTCTCTTCAAGTTGCTAACTCCAAATTTTTAATGCACCAAAAAACAACTGGAAAGCCAATGAAAATTGTTCAAGTTTTTTTGTAATATTTCCAATAACTGGTGCTGTTAGCCAGGCAGCTGCAGTTTCAAAGGGACATTCTAAGGTAGTCCCCTGGGGAGTATTTGCAGTTATCCAGTCTGCAAGACACAAAGGCACAGCTTTAGTGAAGTCCACATCAAAGACCTATGGATCTGAATACTTGAAAGTGGATGTTTTCATTTGTCAAGGCCACCAATAATTGGAAATATGCAAGTACACTCCAGCTCAAACCCCTTGAGCAAAGTAGCTGTGGTAAGAACCAGCCATTTCTAATCTCTGCCTGGAACTCACTATCATCTGCTACATCTTGCCCAGAGTTAGTTTTAGCCAGTTTGTTTTCCCAAATGCCATTTTCAGCAAACCACTAGGAAAGCAAAAAATATGCCAGACCCTCTAGATCTGATGAGAACTAAATAGATGTGTGTCTGTTAAACCAGCCCAGATCAATCTCACAATCTCTTCTGCTTGCTTCTTATACACACTGAACAGGACTGAATGGAATCCTGTATGAAAGAGCTCTCTGAGAAAAGGAATTACTGTCCATAACACATTCATATCCCATAGCCTTTGATACATGGGATCAAAACATTCAGAGCCAGCTAACAGCTCAGGCAAAAAAAAAAAAGCATGAGACAGTTGTGAGGAAAATCCTGTGGTAAGTTGTGTTCCGTAAACCCTGCAAGGCAGAATAGCAATTTTAGGTCTCTTGTTAAATTAAAAAAAAAAGAAACCCTTTTCAAAGAACACAATTCAATAACCACTCCGATTTTTCTATTATTTCACAAACTATTCAAGGTTTTATAGGAAAAAATAGGTGGTGCCTCTGAAGTAATTTTTTTTTCTTCTGTATCACACAGAAAGCTGTTAAGCATGTGAGGCTAATGGAAAGCAGGTAACATCTGTTCCCTATCCAAGCCAGCATTCTCATGCATGAGAGTGATGCATATTATTTGGCAGGTCCCAGTGGCAATAGATCTCATTTCCTGAACCTGAGTATTGTATATGCTCAGTAGAAACTCTTAACTTAATTGTCTCTGTCAATATCATAACATGGCAAATACCTACTATTAAAAAGTGATTGTTGGCTTAGAAGGCAACAATAAACATATATATGGATTTCTTCCAACTACCCTCTGAAAATCATTTAGAAAGGGTTTGAGACTGTCAGCATTGAGTTTATATACTGCTGGGAAAAGAGGTTAGTCTGATTAGCTCCACATACTCAGGAGGTTTCTTATACTACAAAATCGGTATTTCAGTGATGATTGAAAGTTTACGCATTCAGGTTCTGAAGCAGGCGGGGAATTAACTCCCTCTAGAACAGATGGAGAGTTAATTCTCAGTGGGTCATTCTGCCTTAGCTGGGATTGCTGATAAAGTGACCAAATAGTGCCATTTTTGTGAGGGGGTTTTATTTAATGTTGACTCCTATTCAATAAAGGCTAGAAACCAACTCTTTCCATATAAGCTGCATGGAAAACCATTTGTGATTATTGGTCGCTACTGACGCAAGCTAAATTTGGATCAGTGATTTAAAAGTGATGGTCTTTCTGCCATCCAGCCCTGTAGCAGCAGCAGCACATAATCTTATAATTGTCTCTTGCTTTAGGTTGAATGTTCCTTTCTTGGGTTGCATCAGAACACAGTCATATTGTCAAAATTGGTTACAAAAAAAGGCATCCAATAACTTCTATTGCAACCCTGGTGCTGTGATGCCCCTCATGAATGAATAGCTTCAATAATTTACAGCTGTTGGGTGCAAATCCCCAATACCCAGTGGTACATCACCTTACTGAGAACTCAAGACCTGGGGAATTGCATTACAATTATTTGATTAGCTGTATGTTTCTTTCCAATGTGAAAGATACTTCAGCCTACTAGGAGGGGTTGCAATCTCCCCCACTTGGCTCACATGCCAGTTAGTATTCTTTGCATATTTTCTTTCCATTTGAGGCCAGACCATTTGTGTTTTGCCAGCCATCATAGGAGGAGGTACAACTTGGCAAAAATCTGACTGCTCATGTTACAAGGTAAGCAGTGTCCATAAGAGCTGGTTTCCTGAAAACTGCAGTCAACAAGACAAGACCTGCTCACCCTGAACCTGAACAAAATCCATAGCAGGATTCTGAGAGTTATTTGAAAGATATTTAAAATTAGAGGAAGATGGAAGCAGGAAGGGGAGAATCCAAGATAGCTTTCCTGCTTCTTTTTTATGATAGTCTTTTCCTCCTTATACCAGTACCTCTCTGACAAGTAAATGGTGTTGTACATGTCAGCACTGCTATGGAATGGGGTTTGTGGAATGGGAATGAGACATGCCTTGAGCTTTCAGTGACCCACTGTGGGTCTTGACCATTTCTTGTTGCTCTCTAGCTACAATGGTCACTTGACTGCCAGCGCTCTTCCCAGTCCATGTGTCTGATTTTTCTGATGCATCTTGCTTTACATAGTCATTTTATTTCTTTCAGGGAAGAGATTCAGGATTTTCTGAATTGTATTGATGCTAGTCTTGAGGAGCTCCAGGCGATGCTGCCTGGGAAGAAATTTAACTTTGGCTCTGAAGCCTTTAGTGATGTGAGTGTCTCTTTATTTGCACACTTTGATTTCTCATGTGCATTGATTAAAGCATTTACATTATTTCTCCTCATGTCGGCTTTTATTCCATAGAAGTGTGTTGAGGAGAAGATCCTCACAAATGCAGATGTCAGTGAATGAAATAGTACAAAGTTATAAATAATCACTGTAGGGATTCCTCTCAGAAGGTTTGTTACCCTCATGTACACTTTCTTATGTTACATGGAACAAGAAACATAACATGCTCTGCCTGTCGGCATCAGACTCATAACCAAGCATGTTCTCCCTTCATGCCATGCTTTCATTGCATGTGTACCCACTAGGGCTACGTCTAGACTGCAAGCCTCTTTCGAAAGAGAGCACCCAGGCAGTCTGGATGCTCTGTTTCAAAAAAGCCCTGTTTGCATTCAAGAACACCTTTTTTTCAAAAGAACACTTTCAAAAAAAGACGTTATTCCTCGTGAGGATTACCGCCATCAAAAGAAAAGCTGCGTTTTCGATTTAATTTTGAAAGAACATGGCTGTAGTCTAGACACAGGTGAAGTTTTTTCGAAAAAAGGCTACTTTTTTCGAAAAAACCCTGCAGTCTTGACACAGCCTCGGTGTTTGCTGCCCTAACTCTTGAGGAATTTGAGATGATGCAATGTTAGACATTTGATTGTTGTTTGCTGCCTTAATAGGCATGTATATGAAGAGTTCATAGTGAGGTGTGTCTTTGTTAAACTGTGTTGAGACTTTCCAATGTGTCGTTGTTATGATTTGTTTCACATACATTTCATTGGAAAATCCTGAGGGGCTACAGTGAATGCAAGATGCAAGAAACTAGCAGCTTGATTTTTAAGGCAGCTTGTTAATTCCCTTGTAAACCATGAGAACTATGACTACTCGGCTCCTTTGAAATAAAGACTACAAGTATTTGGGGCCTTTTGGCTGAGATTATCTTCTAGCAACAGTACCGTCCTAAGACATAGGAGATCAGAATTCTTTTTGGTTCTTACTGTCGTCGTGTTCTGTGATACTAGACAAGGCACTATGCCTTTGGCCTCAGTTTTAAAATATGAAGAATACTAATCTTATTTTGCAGGCATCTTCTGAAGCTTGCAAAGTGCTCTTAGCTTCTCAAATGGAAGGCCCTACATACTGTCAAATGTAACACGTCCTCTGTTGAAGGTGGTGTCCTTCCATTGCAGAGGGGAGGAATGAACTCCTGAATCTGACTGGTTTCCTTTTCCCTCTTTCCTCTGTGAACCTGCATATAGTATATATGTCACTGATTTTTCCATAAACACCTATTAAACAATATGTTCTTTCTCTTTACCTTTAGACTTTCAATCCTGAGCGCCCAGCCCTGGACATAAACTTGACAAATGCTTCATCCAATATGGAAAATGTAAGTGTTAGGGATTTTTTTCTTATGGAAAGGATTGGAAAAGTGTTGTAGGAGCTGAATTGACCTTAGTCAAGTTGCCTATGTGATAAGTGAAATTGATTGGAGTTTAAAACATGAAAACTGTCATTCTTATTTGATTCACTGTCCAAAGGGAGTGTAAGAGCAGAAATAGGGAAAAGCTTGAACATTAGATGTAGTTGTATTATGTTAGGTGGTGCTGTATGCAGCAAGTAGGAAAAAGTTCCTTGTGTGTTCTCTTAAATTTTTTCACATTTCTGCCTATTTTGAATTTTTTTCCACCCATTATCATTTTGCATTTGGTAAAACATTCTTTGGTTTGTAAATAGAGCTGGGGAATAACAGGGTATCCTAGTCATACTGTCTGTTCATATATTCATTAATTATGCACTCAACTCTGCAAATAGGATACAAGGAAGACCAATTCATCCAAGAATTGGCACTAGTTTTTCACAGTGATGTAAAAACTTGAATGAAATACATTTCTCCCAAGCACAGCTTCACAGAAGCTTCCTGAACTGACATGAGAGTATAAGTATTAATTGCTAATAGCTGTTCTTTCATCCAGTTCTTAAATTCTACTCTTGAAACAAAATACTTGTGCAAAACAGTTTCTGATTTTACAAATCCTGAAACTGTGCCTTTATTTAAATAAGCTTTTCTGTCAGCCTGGTTTGGATCATGTTAATCAGAGGAAAATGCTAGCAGCTTTGATTTAATTTTTGATGTGACTTAATTTGTAAGCATTACTTGAAACAGATATCATGGTCTGCCTTGCTGGAATAAAAGAGCTAGTAGACAGGGTGAGATCAAAATTATCAAGAGAACATCTGCCAAAAACCAACTGCAGCAAATCTGCACAGGGAATGTTAGTTATCTGAATTACAAGAAGCATCTCTGAAATCTATTTCCTGCATTGCCAGCTTTAATCCTCATGAGCAGCAACAAGTCCTTAAGGCCTTGCTATGCAGATTATCAGTAGACCTCAGGAAGGGATGAGTGAGAGAGAGCATGCACACAAGCACACATTCCATTTTTGCCTTTTATGAGGGGACTACCTTCACCCGCAGTCTCTGTGACTTATCAGCAGAAAGCTGGCAGTGTCAGTAATATGTTTTACTCCAAAAATTCTCTTTTGGTAAATGTGCTGCCTTTATTTTTTGTTCACTTCCCCTCTAGATTGAGGACCTGCCGGACAGCATTGAAGAGCTGGGAACAAGTGAGCAGGAAACAACTGAAAACAAAGGTGGGCAGGAGGGAAAACTGGGAGTTGTCACAGAGTATTTAGACCACCCTAAAAATACCAAGTTCTGGGTTGAATTTAGCTTTCCCAGCCTATGTTGGTATAACTTCACTTCCATAGATAAGAGCCCAGACCAATTCCTGTTTCACCTTGAATTTCCATTGGCTTTCATAGGAGCTGAGTCAAGCCATTAATTATTTAATATAGCTGCTGGATTTAATATTTCCTTTTTTCCTTGTCTCTTTTGGCTGTGTGTCTAGGGCTACCACGGAGACTTTACATTTTAAATAATTGGTGAGGTGGAAGCAAGTATAATTCAGAGAACCTCAAAATTGGGTTCATGGCTGTATTCTCTTTACTGTAGCAGTGTGGCCCACATAGATTGCATCTCTTGCAATATAACATTCTGCCTACTTTATTTATGGAACATGATAAGTGTACAGTCAGCTTCATCTAATGCAAGAGTGGGCAAAAGAGCCTCCGCAGGCCGGATGTGACCGGCCAAGTGGGTTGATTTGGCCCGCAGAGGCCCTGCTGCGCCTGTGTCTCCAGGCTAATCAGGGCCTAGGGATCGGGGAGTGTACGGCACTTTGTCAACCTTCATTGTTGATTCTAAGTGCCGTGTGCCCGAAGGCAGGGAGTGAGAGACTTCATGTACTCCCCTTCCCCCCGCCGCCTCTAGGTCAGTGAGGAATAGGGCAGGATGGGAAGAGACTTTGTGTGTGTCCCTGCCCCTACACCCTGAAGGGGTGGGGTGGGGAGCACGCGAAGTCTCCTCCCACTACCAGGGGCAGGGCCACCTAGAGGGAACCACCAGATGTTGAGAACAGTTGATGGTTCTCTCTGGGGGGATAGAGAGCAAAGACTTCACATGCCCCTCCTACCCTCCGATCAATCAGGGTCTGTGGATGGGGAAGCACAAAAGTGTCCTGTCCCTGGCCCTTCCGCCTGAGGCCCCATCTCTTCCAGGGCCACTTCAAAAATTTCTGAAGTAGTCCCCAGTCAAAAATTATTGCCCACCCTGAACTAATGTATGTGATCCCAACTCTGAAGAGTTAGCACGCTACTTCAGGCATGAATATGAAATGCAGGGGAGCCTCAAACACAAGATGATTAAGGGGAAAGCAAGGGAAGGCTTCATGAAAGGAGGAATAAATATTGAGAAGTGAGAGGCTGCACCAAACAGAGGATGCAGCCTGGCAAAAGGTGCAAACTGGGAGGTGGCAGATGGGTGAGATTGGAGCACTTGTAAAGACAAATCCAAGTGCATGGATCTAGAAGCAGAATATGAGGAAGTACAGGAAAGAGTCAGTAGTGCCTTCTGGGCACTGTGCGATAAGGAAGGGCTAACCATTAAATCTGAAGTATAAAAGCAGGAAGCCATTGAAAGGATTTGAGGGAGAGGGAATGATATTTGGAGTAACAAGTGGGCAACTTTTAACTGCAAAATGAGGAGAGAGTTGTTGAGATGCTGATGTATGATCACAGTAATGTCATACAGATTCATGGCTGGTCATTTTAGACAAAGTTAGTTGTGTGCATTTGTGATAAGTAGTATCCACAAACTCTCTTCTGCCGAAAGATAAAGGCAACCAAGTCTGCTCCATTTCACACAAGTTTTAAGTGCAGTCCTCAGGATCCTCTTGGCTTTGGTTCACAGCTGACCAACGGTGGTTTCTCTGATATCTGAAGTGAAATAATTCTCCCCACCCCTTCATTTCCCTTTTTGAATAAGACCTTGCTCTTACATCTGTCATGAATCTCAGTTTAGGATGCTTTGTTTCATTACAGACATGCAGTTGATACAATACAGAGGCAACCCTCTGCTTTCGTTATTCGAAGAACTGCCCTCTGTTGAAGGTGCTGGGAAGACAGAGGATCCTAAAGATCTTCTCCTGTCCTCATTGGAGGAGAAACCTGCTATTTCTCTTTCCTCAAGTAGCGAAGCAGTTTCACCACTGGCAGCTCCAGCAATCCAGGCTGAATCCCTTGATACGCTGGAACTCTGTGATCAGTCTCTGCTCCCAGAAGATGGCAATGGAGAGTATAAACTATTTCCCCTCCTGCTTCTCAGCCCTGTGGCTAATTTTATAGAAGAGGCCTCCGAGATAGAAACTGCTTGAGAACTTGCACAACATCTCTGTAAGATCAGCTTCCTGATCTGAAATACAGAGATGGTACAGGGCTCAGTGAGGTTTTCTTCCCTTCCTTTCACTTCCTTGTCCCATCTGCCCCATCCTGGGACTAATATGCAAAGATAATGGAAGGCTTCTTAAAAATGCAAGACAGTTCATGCAAGAAGCTGAAAGCACTATCGAGACAAGAATTGCACCGCACTGAAGGCGCTCAGAGAAACAAATGCCACACACACATATTGTATTGTAATATGTAATTTTTTTATATTGTTACTAAAAGGAAATCTATATCCTATTGTAAAGCTGGGTTGTATTTTTTAGCTGTCTTATCACATCTTATTGAATATTGCAACATGGAATTTACTTGTTCTGAATTTTTCATTAGGTTGCTTGTTTCCTGTTAGAAAATCATTTGCAAAAATGGAATATATTTTGTTTGCCTGCTACTAGGATTGTTTGCATCTGCCTGTCAATTTTTTTTTCTAATCTTAGATTTGCCCCTACTAATGTAGGCGAGATTGTTAACTTGATAAAAAGCAATATTCCATGTTAAAAATACTGTTCTCCATAGGAAAACAATCATCCCTTGACCAGAGTCTTAAGTGTTCTAATAGTTAACTTGTTTCCTATGCATCATAATGTACGGAGGCTCCTGTGGCATAACTTGCACATAGCATACGCATGGGGCACTTGTTTTCGTTAGCTGGGGATCACAGAAGTCCAGAAGGTAACAGAAGTCCAGAAATTTACCTTGCCTGAGCATTTTTCCTGTGCTTGTAGTTACAAAGTTTGAACTTCGTTTTGCCTCAAGTGAGCCAACACTGAGTCAAAGGGTGATTTTTAGAGTCTTTGGAAATCCATGAATATGTGCTTTATATCCATGAATGTGGATATCTGTAGCTCATTTTTGTGGATAAACATGCAAATGTTGTATCTGTGCAGGCTCTAGAAATTTTCACGAACTTAAAACAATTCCTAAACATGCTCTCTTCCACCCATGGTATCTTCCTGTTCATGTAGCTGTTTGTAGGCTGGGCCAGATTCTGCCCTCAGTTATAGCTAAGCACAGGGTGCTGGGAAATTTGCATATCTTTGACAGAAATTTGTCTTGAGCCAATATTCTTTATTCTCAAATCTCTGCCTAATGATTATATTAGATTCTTATATTTTCTCCTGTAAAAAATGTGTTCAGTGCCTTTAAACCAATTCACATGTTGGATATTATAAAACAAGTGTGATGTCACGTATCTTTTTCCCTGAGCACTGAAATCACCATCCTGTACTGTCCTGCTGGCCACTGCCTGAGATCAGCTATGATACAGAGCAGGGCTGGGAAAATATGTTCTGCGGGCCAGATCCGGCCTGCAAAGCCACTGGATCTGGCCTGTTGATGCAGCAGGGAGCCTCAAGGAGACTCCTTGCTTGCAGTCCCTTCTCCCTTCCCCCCCCCCCCCCAAAAAAAAAATGCTGCTCAAAAAAGCAATTGCTGGCTGTTTTGTCTGTATTTCATAGTTGTAAAGGGGTGGGGGGGGGGGCGGGAGATAGAGGCTTCATACACTGCATCTGCACTCAGCAGAATCCCATTGGCTGGTTTCTAACCAATTGGAGCTTCCTGTTTGAAGAACAGGCAACATGTGAAGCATGACTCCCCTGTCTCCTCAGGCGTTTATTTACCCATGCACATGCCCCCTGCAGTCTGTGTTGAGAAGGGGCAGGCAAAGGAGGCTGCCTGAGAAACCTGTGTTCCTGCCAGGTAAGTGTCCTGGCCAGAGCCTGCCTCTGGCATCCCAGCCCCTTCCATCCCCAACCCACTGCCCCCTACTCCATATAAGCAAAACCCTCTGCCCCTCTTCTGAACCCATACCCTCTCCCCATCCCTGCATCCCAATCCTTGCCCCAGGTCACAACTGTCTCCACCCAAACTCACTCCCAGACCCCACACTCCCTCCAGCACCCCAGTCTCTTACCCCAAGCTCCCTTCTGCGCCCAACCTCCATCCCAGACCCCACACCTCCACTGGTGTCAAGGAAGAGAGTGGCCCTTGACCGTTTTCCAAAGCCTTGGAGTGGCCTCCCCCATCAAAAATTATCACCCACCCCGCTGTAGAGCCACATTTAGTCACTGGTATAACTTAATGCTTGTCCACTACTATCAAACTTGTAACCTGCTTGTGTGTAGGCTGGATATGGCCTGTAGTCTTTAAACAGATTATATCCTGAATCAGCAAAACAACTGTGAAGGCTCTCTGGAGACAAAGGAACCACTTTGGTAATCTGATGTAATTGCCATTCTTCCTAATGGACTTGCTGTGAAGTAACTTTACTTTATATTTGTAAATAACTTGAAAGCCTGATAGTTTAAAATATCCTGAATCACAATAGTATTTTCCCGATAAAGAAGCCAAGCTGTTTTAATGATAGGCCTAAGCAGAACAGTTTCACACTTATTTGGATAGTGACTAATGACACCAAATACCATATTTTTCAAGTAGAGTTGTATGCAACTCTAGCCTATCAGAAGCTGGTTTAGTGCACCTTCTGTTCTCAAAGTCTTGAATTAAGGGAAGAGGTGGCTGTTTTTAGGGGTGTGCCTTTCCAAAAGAGCAGCTTAAGCCAACTTTTTCAGCTGTCCTGTACCTGGGTGATTTTTCATGTTTATATCTTTAACTGCTGGTTGTTAGGTGTGTAGAGTCCATAGCTCTTGTTCAAGGATGGGCAAAATATGGCCCATGGAATCAGCCAGTGGGAGCTGCAGTGATTATGCTAGTGACGGGCATAATGCACAGTCTCCCCATGCTGCCTCAAGAAGCTTGTGGCCCCAGCAGCCTACTGCTTTGAGTGGCCTGGGGAAGATCCCACTGGGTTGCTGGGTGGGGAGCCACCTAGGTAAGCACCTAATCCTGCATCTGGCACCCCCCTTCCCCCCACACACCCAAATTCCCTGCCCCAAGGTCCCAAATCCTCTGTATCCTCTTCTTCCCCAGGTCACAACTCCTTCCCAGATCCAACATCTCTCTCCCAAGCCAGAATCCTTTCCTGCGCCCGTACTCCCTTCCTGACCCTGCACCCACTGTTGTATCCCAATCCCCTACCCCAGGTCCAAACCCAAAGTACTGTACCTCCTGCACACTTTCCCCCAGGTCAGCATCTTCTGCACCTATACCCCCTCCAGAAACTTGCACCCCTGTCTTAGGTCACAACCCTCTCCTTTCTCCTAACTGCCTTTCAGACCCTCCCGCCTCCCACCCCCATCCTCTGCTGTACTCCAGTCCGCTACCTGGAGCTCCCTTCTGCACCCAATCTCCAGACCCTGAACCTCCTCCATAGAAAAGTGAAGCACTTAATCACTTACCCATCAAACATTATTGCCAACCCCTGCATTTGTTAGGTTTTGGCCCATTGGGCTCTTTTATTTGAAAAAGTTTAATTGGTTGGTTTTGGTTTTCTTTGGTTTGTTCCATTTTTACAGACTTTTGCAATCTCTAGATTTGGCTGGAAGTGGCAAAACCACATTGTTCTAGTACAGTTTCAAACCACACAGTTCAGGAAGTGTGGATATTCTTGTATCATTTTGATTTGAAAATCTTCACTTACTGCTACTGATCTTTCCTGGAGCTCATCCATTGTTAAGTGTACCTTCCATTAACAGGGTGACCAAGTATTTATCCAATAACGGGGTTGAGATCAAGTTTGCTTTTTTTTTTTCTCTCCACATTTTTCTTGAGGCTGTGTTTACAAAGCCAGAGCCAAAAATCCTAGGTTTAAAAATGAAAACAGAAAATATTGACCATTCTTGCTGGTGATGAGGTCTTGGAGATGTATAAACTTGTGCAAGTTTCCAGGCACCAGCATATGCCGGAAGTGGGTGTTGAGTAGCAAGGGAGGAACATGAGCTGAAGCAATTTAATTCTGGGATTGTAAAATTAGTACAGAGTTTGTCATGCCTTTTTTTTTTTTTAACTCTGCATGTAAAAGTATGTGTTTAGGAGATAAAAAGGATTGCAACAGAGTTGGTCTGGTATGGGAACTGACTGATATGTTGAAAAGATGTTTTGATGAGGGGAAAATGGATCTTAGTGTTGAAACCGCAAAAATAAAGTGAGTCCTATCAATTTCTAGCAGATGCAGGATAGTAGCTTTCTGTTTTTAAGTAATGAGGGTTAACTTTGAATATTTGTTTCTGTATGAGGTAGTGGGTAAGGGACAAAATAGCACATTATAGTAAAATTGCAAAACACCACTACACTGGGAAGTTTTCCAGAGAGCTGCTGAAAATTCTCTCTGAACATTGCATTGTCAAATGATAATTCTGAAGTTTTGAAAGCTTATGGGAACTGTTGCATCGTCCTATGTTTGCAGTTCCACTGAAAGTCTCAGTTTCTGGAGTCCCTTTTGGGGTAGGCTCCTGATCCTTTTGCTTAGCCCCCCCTTCCCAAAAAGAGTAAATATGTTAAGAAGGTCTGTTGGACCTCTGAAAATGCTCCATCACTGCAAAATGGCCACCATTTCAGGAATGGGAAGGGATTACAAAGACATGGAGATGTCTGTGGGACAAATGATGGGGAGTGAGCTCAAAGGTACAATGACAGAGAATAAGGTGGAGTGACACAGAATATAATCCCACACAACACCCTGTGCTCTGAAAAAGTGTGGTAAGGTGCTAGTCTATTCAATTATTGGTATTGGTGAGCTGCGAGTATTGGAATAGAAGGCTCTCTTCCGCAAGGGATTGTGGGGCCTAGTGTAGTAGCCTGGAGAATAGGCAAAAGTGCTTCCCCAGATCTCAGTTCCCATTAAGCCTGGAATGACTGTGTCCCAAAGGTGAAAGACTCCATTTCCTGGTTTATATGAAACAATTCTACCATCCTTTCTTCCCCCTTTAAGCAGCAGTCACCATGTTTACAGTCCCTTTCACCATCTAGTCCCCTTGTTTTTTCTTAGGATTTTCTTAAGACAAGGTTTCTGTACTAAATCTCGGGAGAAATGAAATGTCACAGCTAGTTACATGGGCATTTCCTTCTATTTCAATACCAACTTTATGGTGGTTTATTTCCTAGTAACAAGGAACGACCATACTGACCCACTGAGTTGTATACAATGTGATAACAGACTACATAATTGTACTCTGTCTGTGCCTCTCTGCCCAGCACACATGGCATTAGAACTGTTGGGTAACTGGAATTTCTGTTTAATTAAAAATACTGAGATTTAAAAGTTTGTTCTAAATCTGAAGGGGAAGGAACCTGGAACTTCCTATGAAGTAGAATTTTGGGGTTGATCAAGACATGATGTTGAGAATCATTATTTAAAAAATTTAAAAATGAAAAGTTATTTTGAAAAGGAACATTGAAATGTTCTGTTCCAATAACAGACTCTTCATTCTGAAGCACTAGCAATATGTTCCTTTTCATTTGGGTGTATCTTCTTCCCATTGGGGATTGCAGTCTTGATGTGATAATGTCTGTGGGAAACATACCCCAATACCAAGCTCTGTTTCACTGTCATCACATTGTTGGTTTCTCTTTGTTCACATCACAGTATGCCAGGACAGGACAACTGGTCACCAATTCTTTGTGTGTTGTGGCAGCATCATTATAAGGTAACCATGTCCACACTGAATCTTTGTCCAATACTTGCCTCTGTGGTTTGACCTCTTGGGAAGTCAGCCAGGGTCCCCTGTATGATATTGCAGTCAATTACAGTACAACTTGTTTTTAATTCCATTTTAGATTGCCCTCCTTAGCTCTTTCTAGGGCTATGTCTAGACTGTAGGTTTTTTTTTTTTCAAAAAAAAGTAGCCTTTTTTCAAAAAAACTTCACCTGTATCTAGACTACAGCCACGTTCTTTCGAAATTAAATCAAAAGATTGCGGCTTTTCTTTCGACGGCGGTACTCCACATTTCACTAGGAAGAACGCCTTTTTCGACTGAGATCCGTCGAAAATAAGTGTGTGTGGACGCGGGGAGCACATTTTTTTGAAAATAAGGCCTCCAGGAAGACACCCTGGTGGACAATCTGGGGTATTCCTTTCATGTCTCTGGTTCCTGTCTGCAGCCATCTTTTAAAGGGACAGTCACCCTCACAGCCAGAGCACATGGCTGTTCCAGTGTAGCCATGTCCCAGTCCCAAGACCCTCCTGGCCCTTCCAGACAGCCTTCTGGGGATCCAACCAGGGGCTCCAAACGCCGGGCACCGGCATGGTCTGGGCCAGAGCTCAAGACCCTTCTGAAGCTCTGGTCAGAGGAGGAGGCCTTACAAGCCCTGAACACCAGGCGGCGAAATGCGGACATTTTTGGCCGCATGGCAGAGGCCCTGGCTAAGAGAGGGCACCAATCCCACACCCAGGACCAGGTGCACTCTAAAGTGAAGGAGCTGCACCAAGGCTACGTAAAAGCCAGGGAGGAGAGC
This sequence comes from Pelodiscus sinensis, assembly GCF_049634645.1. Lineage (NCBI taxonomy): Eukaryota > Metazoa > Chordata > Testudines > Trionychidae > Pelodiscus > Pelodiscus sinensis. The sequence goes on from NC_134723.1 coordinate 22,515,645, forward strand.
TCCCATTCTGGGGCAGCCCCCCGCTCCTGCCCCTATTATTCGGAGCTGGCCCAGATCCTTGGTGGTGGGGAAGCACGCACACCACTGCGTCTCGTCCAGTCTGGCTTGGGGGACCCTGTGGTAGACGAGCCAGAGCAGGATCTAGAGCAGTCCAGGGAGTCTGGAGACGGGGAGATGTTGCCGGAGGAGGAGGACAGCAAGGAGACCATGACCCTCACTCTGGAGCCAATCACCCAGACCCCAGAGGCCTCCCAGGTGTCATCTGATGCTGGAGATGAAGCAGCAGGTGAGTGCAGTGAGGTCGTGTAACACATAGGGTGGGGAAGGTGGGTGCACAGTGGGTGATGCACAAGGGAAACCTGTAATGATCACCCTGGACATCATGCAGCTGGCTGTGCATGTGCCAACATATTCAGGGGTAAAGTGTGACACATGGGGGTGTGCCACAGGGTGGCATAAACCATGTCCAGAACATACCCAGGTGGATTGTCAGTGTGAGGTCCCATTGGCACTTCGGGACCTCTGTGATGCTCAGGCTGATGCCCAGGTCACACATGGTGTTACCTTCAGAATGTCTGAGTTCTCTGTCTGAAGGAGAGGGCATGCCCTTTTGGACAGCTGTTGCACACATGACCGATTGTGTCTTCCTCACTTCCTCCAGTCAGACCAGCTGTGCAAGAGGGCCACAGCATCCCAGCCCCATCTCCAACCCCGGGGACATGGGAGCCGTAGACACAGGCGTGTCTGTGCAGACATCCAGAGGCAGCATGTGGCGGCCGTGCAGGAGCTCAACACCATCCTGCGAGAGAGGGTGGAGGCAGAGGCTCGGTGGCATGCCCGGCTGATGGAGGAACTTGTCCAGCAGCGCACGTCCCTGTGTGCCACTCTCAGGGAGGTCTGTGCTTGCCTGCTCCTGTGCCTGGTCCTGCTCCTCCAGCACCCCATGAGCCTGCCCTACCAAACCCCTCTTCCACAGCACCATCCCTTTCCCCCCTTGTACTTCCCTCTCCCCCAGCCCCCCCTCCCCCAGTTCCCCAGCCCCTCTTTTCCCCCAGGCCTCCCAGACCCAAGTGCACCTACCCTCTGTCGTCCAGCCAACACAGTCGCTCCACCCGATCCCGAGGCCATGGTGGATCCCGAACATGAGGCACCAGCAGGAGACTGCAAGCACTGTGCAACCTGATCCCCTTCCCCTCTCCAGGTTTCAAGCACCCCCATCACCCCAGTTAAATACCAAACATTGTGTTTAAGAAAATGTTTATTGTACATAGTTTGTCATGAAAGTACACTTTCTCCATCAAAAATAAACAAAACCTTTTTTATGTTTGCAACAGTTATACATTCTTTCAGTTATGGATATTTATAACAATAAAACAGAAGTTATTCTTTTCAGACAAACCCTGATATTTATTATTTCTACAAACAGGGTCAAGATAAGGGTTGAGAAAGGAAGCTTGTATTGGGCCAGGGCCAAGCCCCCAGACAGGAGCCCCTCAGGAGAGTCAGTGGCCTCCATTTGAGAATTGCTCCCGTAGGGCCTCCCGGATGCGAACAGCAGACTGGCGAGCCTGGCAGATGGCAGTTGTCTGGGGCTGGTCAAAGTGCCTCTCCTGACCATCAGCACCTGTACTCCACCCTGGTAGGAAGGCCTCCCCTTTCCTCTCCACCAGGTTATGGAGAACGCAACACGTGGCCACCACCTCAGGGATGTTGCGTTCCCCCATGTCCAGCCGTGTGAGCAAGCACCAGAATCTCCCTTTTAAAAGCCTGAATGCATATTCCACCTGGTTGCGAGCCAAGTTAAGATGAGCATTAAACTGCTCCTTGCTCGCATCCAGGTGGCCGGTGTAGGGTTTCATCAGCCATGGCATCAGGGGGTAGGTGGTATCAGCCACTATGCACACTAATTTTTAAGAGAAATACTGATGCATCACAGCTGTATGAAGCAGACTAAAAAGCCTTGAAACCATGGCCAGAGTTGAGTGATTTGCATTAGGTTTTTGTTTCACTAGCTGGAATGAAGGCCATGGTTTTGTGAGTTATTGTCCTGATTTGGTAAACATGGGAGAGACTGATAGTTCATAGTATTATACATTGAGAAACTGATGTCTCTAGTTAACAGCCAAAATCTATTACTAAAACTGACTGGTTCATGGAAGCTCTTTGTGAAATCGGCTGTGACTGGAGCCAGTAGAGTTGGTGTGAATGTTTGCTGTAGAACTTCCCCTTTCCTCTACATGCAGACAGTTGGACAATAGTTTTCTAGAAACTTCCTCCTGATTTGTCATCCCCTTGTGGTGGCCTCTCTGAAACAACTGCAGGGTCTTAGCTCCATTCCAAAGCAAAACCTGCATAACAAAAACAATTGGTGATATGGATAATTATTGAGCCCTTTGTTGACTGACCTTAGCTGTGACAATTAAGACTATAGGGTACTGGGGACTAAACAGCTCTCTAGGGATTCTGATGACTTAGGTACAGTCATGGTCCCTGGCTGTACTAGAACAAAATATGATGATTCCTTTTGGGGAAAGGACCATAAGACCATATGGCTGTGTGCTACTCAGCACTGAGAAGGCAAAGAACACTACGCTGCCATTGAGTGGTTGCTTCTTGTGTGCCCTTTCAGGGCATCCCTGTGAGCAGCCACGTGCCTCAGCTTCTCTTGTCAAGGGGCTTCGTCAATAACTCACTAACCCTTTGGTTCATGCCCTTCTCAGGTTCAGTTTTATTAAATTAACATTCAAACTGAATTTCTCAAGCCCCTTCATTTCCCCTCTTATCAGGTCACTCCACATCTTTCTCTGCCTGTACTTTTGTTTGCTTGCTGTCCCACTCCTAAATTGCAGGATTCGGTTTCAGAGCTTACTCTATCCCACCACTGTGTGTACTTCATTCTGGTCTCCCTGATCATCCCCTTCTCTGAAACCTGGTGCTCCCTACAGAGAGAATAGTTGATCCTTTTTCAGGTTTTTCTCCTTACTAACTCAATTGATCAATTCCAAGGCCAGTTGGGACCATGTGATCATGTTGTGTCTGGCCTTCTGCACAATACAGATTATAGAACTTCCAAAAGAACAAATCTTTAAAATCAAGATTAGATATTTTTTTAAATGCCAGTGACAGAGACTCTACCATGACTCTTGGAAAATTGTCCCAACTGTTAATTATCTTTATTTTTCAAAAATAAAATTGTTCATTTCATTTCTAGTCTGTCTAGCTTCAATTTCCAGCCATGAGATCTTGTTGTGATGGGTTTGGTCACAGAGATCTCTTTGATGCTATCATGTGCTGTGCTGAAAAACCACTGAGTCTGCCTATTTGTCTTCTGGGGTGCTCATCACTCAGTCCTGCTGATCTAGAACATCTCATCTACTCCAGAGCTAGCACAGAATTGGGATCACAGCCCACAGCAGAGCAACAAAGACACTGAGATCATCTAAACTCTTGAAAGGCTCAGCGACCTTTGTCACAACACCCAGATGCACAGAACCCCAGGTAAATCCATCTGATTCAGTATACAGTTTTATACAGAGCAAGCTCAAATTGTTTGTCTCCTTTTATTAATGAAATATAGAGATACACAGCTGTGGTTCCCCTCCATCCAGGTAACAATTTTTACACTGGGTTTCTAAAGAGATTTCATTAAGTATAAAAAGTAGGATTTCAATGGTTACAAGTGATAGCAGACAGATCAAAGTAAGTTATTAAGCAAACTAAAAAAAAAATGAAGCCTAACATTCTAAGAAATGTATTACATGTAATTTCTAATCCTAATATTAGTTCTAATAATCTTTTCTCAGAAGCTGGAAAGCCTCCCACCTTGCGTCTGATCCTTTTCCCTATTCAGACTTAGATGTTTCCAGCATTCATGTTTCTGTGCATCTGGGTGGTAAGCCCCAAGCTTCCCCGCTGAATCCAGCTTGCAGGGAAAAAGTGGAGCCAAGAAGCAGCTCCACCTCCCCCAACTGCAGGCGCAGAGGTATACAGACATGCTGCCTGGAGACTTTCCCCGCTGCTCCCATTGGCTGGAATCCAGCCAATGGGAGCAGTGGGAAGCTGTGCCTGGGACATGTGCTTACAAGCTGAGAGGCATGCAAAGGCATGTAAGTGCCCCCCTTCTCCTCATGCCCAGATCTTGCACCCCACCTCCTCATCTACCCACCCCATTGACTCCCCTACACCACTAGCCTGCTCCTGCAATGATACATGCACACGAATCATCCCCCTGTCGGGGCACCCAACTCCCATCCTGTTTCTGCACCCTCCCTCCTGGCCAGACTCTACTCTCAGCCAGTTCCTGCACCATTCTTCCTGGCAAGACCTTGCACCGTCCACCTCCTGCTCAGACCCTACATGCCCATCCCTATCCCACTTGCTGGCAGCACCATCCCAGACACTGAATCACTCATTATTGGCCACCCCAAAGCCTAGGGGGTTGCAGGTTAGTGGATTTTGTGGACCCCCTGAAGAGTTAATATGGCCTTTGGGAAGCCGTGAACCTCAGTTCTCCCTGTTCCTCACCTGCCTCACCCGCCCCAGGGCTGGAAAACCACAGGAGTGAGAGATGTCAGTTGTGGGCCATATAAGTGAGGGGTTGTTCTCACTTGTGTGGTCCCTGACTGTTTCCCCCCCCCCCAATGGTCAGTGGCCCCTGACCCAAAAAAGGTTTCCCATCCCTACCATAAATAAATACAATGTTGAAACCTTTTGTATTGGACATAAATTAATATTTGACTTCATTTTAAATAAAGTTTGCTTTAACTTTCTCATGTTGGTTTACCACTTAACCTGTTTAATAGTTTTGATTAATATTTTCTTTCTTAGTGGTTAAATTAAATTAAATTAAAATTCTCCTTATTGCAGCATAGGAAAATGGCTCAAGAGAAATTATATAATTAATGACGAGTTTCCATTAGCATCTGCTAGACCATGGAAAGGTTTGCATTGTCCATGGCCCATCCTGCTCCAAAAAGTTTGAGAACTGCTCTAGATTTACTGGAAGAACAACACTATTCATAGATCATTGACCGGTGTTCTAGGCCATTAAGCACCTTGAGTCTACTAATGGCCCTCACTTAGCATATCTAAAGAGGTTTGTACTTCCTATTTCTAACTTGTAATACAAGAATGATGCATGCACACAAATCATTCAGCAGATTACAAACTTTCCAACGGTACCTTAAAAGAATTAATTTGCATAAAGCATTTCAGTTAAGCATATTCATAAGCATATTTCCATAAAGAATATGAAATATTCTGTCACATTTGTTTTACTTTTGTCTGCTATATTGAAGAGCCCATTATCAAATACTGTTGTGTAGGTACTTCATCAAGTCACCCCTTAACTTTCTCTTTCTTAAGTTAACTTTCTCTTTCTTAAGTGAATTCCTTGACTCTGTCACTAAGGCAGTTCCTAAAACTTGAAATATTCTTTTGGCTCTTCTTTGAATCCTTTCTAATTTATTAACATCCTTCCTGAAGTCTGGACACAGAAGTGAACGCAATATTCCAGAAACGGTTGCCCCAGTACCAAACTGTAGTAAATTAACCTTTCTGTGCCAAGCTGAGATTCCCATGCTTGTGCACCCATGGCCCTTTAGTGGCACAGAATCACTATAGGGGAGCTCTTGTTCATCTGATTTCCCACCCACCACAAACCCCAAATCTTTTTTCAGAATCACTGCTTCCCAGGATCTAGTCCTCCATCTCATAATTATGGCCAACATCTGTGTTTCTACATGTACTGTATACATTTTATGGCTAGTCACATTAAAACCCATATTGTTTGCTTGCCTCCAGTTTACTAACCAATCCTGATAGCTGTGCATGGGTGACCTCTCCTCTTACTTATTGACCTTTCCCCTTAATTTTTGTATTGTCTGCAAATTTTATCAGTGGTTTATCAGGTCATGGATTATAAGTTAAATAGCACAGGGCCAAGGACCAATCCCTGCAAAATCATATTGGAAACATATGCTTGATGAGGAGTCCCTGTTTAGATACATTTTGAAATCTGTCAGACAGCTTTAATCCATTTATGTGCCATATTAATTTTATATAATTCTAGGCTTTTGTCATGTACTATGTCAAATGCCTTGAAGGTGTCTGATATACTAAGCCAATGCTAGTGCTTTTAAGAACCAAAATTATAATCTCATTAAAAAAACTATCAAGTTCATTTGACCAGGTTCTACTTTCCATAAACCAATGTTGATTTGCATTAGTTACAATATCCTCCTTTACAGCTTTATTAATAAAGTCCCATATTAGTTACTCCCACTTGCCCCATCACTTGTCTTTGCAATGTTAATGTTCTTTTGACAGAACGTACATGTGTGCAATAGATAATATAAAAATATGGCCCTTGAGAGAGTAATGGAAAACCTGAAAAAGAAGGTTAAAGTGTCCAATTAAAAAGATAGAGAAAGCAGTTGGAAAACAAAATGAATGGCAAGCAAAGTGTCAAGGCTGTTCCCCATTCTGAGTGCAGAAGGTGGGGACCCACAAGGGACCTTTACAAATATCTTGTTGCTATAGGCTTTTTCTTAAAAACTTCCCAAGTCACAGATTCCCTGACTTGGGAGGTATGCTACTACCACCCAACTGGGAAAAAACCCTGTCTTCCTGAACCTAGGAAGAAATCATTTGGGAACTTCTTCCAGAGGGGTACCCCAAGCTCTTTTACCACAAGAGAGATTAAAAAAAGAAACCAAACTGTAATCTCGGATAGCTGACCTCTCCTTCTTAAGCATGTATACAAAAGTTGTCCTATTACTTTTCAATACACAAGAATCAGATCGTAGTCTTAAAAAGGTGAACAGAACAAAAAAGATATACTTGGTAAAACATAGTTGGTTGCTAGGTGTGTTAGAGCGACTGAGAAAAACAGATTAAAACAAAGAACTGCTTCCCTGGGGTTCAGCTTTAGTTAGTGGGGGAGAGAGGAAGAGGCACATGGACTCAGCACAGAGGAGTTTAACCAAATAAAGAAAATAACCTGATCTCATTTAACTAAAAACATTCCCTATCTATTCACATATCCATACTTGCAAAGTCCAGTCCAATTCTAAATACAGTATTATTTTCTGGGCATGGTATTCCTGCCGGGTTCAATTCATCTGGTTCCTCCAGCTCCTGGTTTGAACTCCCCAAAAGAAAAAAAACAGCAGGCAGATTCCCTTTCGATTCAAATAGTAACACTTTCTTCCCATTGGTTCTACTGGCTCCCTGCCAACACATCCTAGCTACCTGGGTTTAACCCTTTAGTCAATGAGGCTTTGTCTACACTGCAGGGTTTTTGCGCAAGAAGTTTTTTGTGGAAGAGATATTCCACAAAAACTTCTTGTGCAAAAGTGTGTCCACACCTCAAAAGCACATCGCAAAAGTGATGCGCTTTTGCACAAGAGAGCGTCCACACTGCATGGACACTCTTGCACAAGAAAGTTCTGATTGCCATTCACAGAATGGCCATCAGAGCACCTGGGCTTTTTCCGACAGGCTCTTTTTGCACAAGAAACCCCTGTTGAGTGTCCACTCGCACCTTTTTGCACAAGAAGTCTTGCGCAAAAAGGATTTATTCCTTGCAGAAAGAGAGATACCTACACCAGAAAATGCCCTTTGTTCTGCTGCTCTACTGTAAATTTTCTTGTGCAAAAATGTGCTTGAGGTGTGGATGCTCCACGGGTTTTTGCGCAAAAACCCTGTAATGTAGACATAGCTTGAATGGTGGGATGTTTAGAGAAAGAAAGCACTTCTCCCATCCATCACACAAGGTAAACTCAAAATAAGAGCAATATGGAATGGAAAAGAAAAAAAATGGGCTTTTTTTCTTAACTCCAGCCTTCCTTAGGATCCATCCTATTTGTAGAACTCCAACATCTTCAGCCACACTAGTAAAACATACTTGTGGTTTTTGTGAAAAAAAGGAAGGAAAAGAGAGCTACAGAGTTGCTGCTGTTTACCAGTGGATGAGATTATGAAATTAAGCATGGCTGACTTGGCTTCCGATGGTAGGGGAGAGGTGCAGGGTAAGAGAAGCAGTCGCAGTTCTGTGAAGAATGAAAAAGTTAATGTGGTTAGTGGTGTTTGTGAGTTCCTTCACCTTCTGCAATGGTGAGTAAATGAAAACATTTTCCATATTGCAGAGAAAGTTAATCTAAGTACATGTAGGGATGAATTTGATAAAAGAATTAATTTTAAAATGCTGAGGAAACAAGTATCTTTTCTGTTATACCAGCATGGCTTTGAATCACTTCAAATTCAAACCATGTAGAAAGTAGCAGCATATTATCGCTAGATAAAAAGGCAGCTTGTATATTTTCAGTTCAGTCATTTTGCATCACATACAAGGGGAATGTAACAAGCAGTGCAGTATTGAGCAATTTGTCAGATTTACTATATTCAGTGTTGGAAGAAAATAAGGTTATTTAGGTTACTGGGAGAGTGTTCTCTGGAATATTAGCTCCTTCAAAATGCATTTTGTGATTGGAACATATTCATTCTTTTTTAACTTAACAACTAGGTGTCCTAATAATAATAGTGCCAGCCATAGTTTTACACCCAACTCTCCACCAGACAGATTCTGGATTTTCATACTTTAAACTTTAAAGTTTAGATATTCTATTTACACTTGTGTATTTGAGATCAGACTCTCGGCTTGTCTTACATCTTGCTACAGTTTCAAATGAAACGTGCTTGTACTTCATCAGTAAATCTTCACTGAATTACAAAGAACTAAGAAACAGCAAACAGGATAAAGGGAAAATGTTGAAATATACTTTGAAAAATGTGTGTGGAACCCCAGAGTTAAACCCCTGTTTTAGGAAAAGTGATGCAAAAGTAGAAGTTGAGATGCAATTGAAGTTCATACACTTATTTGGAGTTCTGTTTTAAACTGAGTTAAAAGAAACAGGAGGATTTTGGAAAAAAGAGCTGGGGTTGTGGGAGAATAGAGCTGGATTCTGAGGAAAACATGGTAACATGTTACTAATGAGATGCAGCAGTTCCCAGACAACATATGAAGCTGAAATCTGGACAGCCAGCTGATAAATTGGAAGAGTGAGCCTAGATTCACAGAACTTATACATGAGATAAGAAGTGTGGCTCCAAATGCAACGTTGTCCAAAGTTCTGCCTGAGTGCTCTGGTTGGGAATTGTTTTATAAAGATGGCTATGAACCAAGAAGACTAGATGCAGATTTAGACTGTCCCAAAGTTCAAGGTGCTTGAAATTTATTGTTATTGCCTCTCAGGCCTTATCATAATTTCATGTGACTTGTAAAGTTTCCTCCCCAACCCCTTCCTTCAAATGCCGCACGTAGCAGAAAGTGACTGCAGGAATAGGAGATGCTCAGAGGTTGATGTACATAAAGCCTATTGCTCTATTTTCTTAAAACACAAGTCATTTGCGTCCTTACAGTGTAACTGATGTAATATCCCATAATATATACACTAGTTTTGTTATAGCAGCAGTGTTTGCTTTCATCTGAATACAGCCTTCTCCTTTCCTCCTGACCTAATCCACTATGTATTGTTGCTTTGTGCTGTTAAACAGCTGCCATGTTTCGGTCCAGAAGTTGCTGCATTTCGTAGTGATTACTGTATCCAAAGGTGAGACAGCTGGCTGTAATAGGATTAACAAAGCAAAAGAAAACTGAGGCTGAAACATTTCTTACCAGGAAATGTTTCCTACCACTGAGAATAGTTTAACTGTGTATCTTCCCAAGGGAAATTATGAGGTTCCCATTGCTAGAAAGAGTTAAAATTAGACCAGTCAAAAACCTGGAGTGTGTATTTTAGAGAACATTGGTCAGAGAGATGGGCTAGATGCCCTTCTAGAATGGTATATATTTTCAAAACTTTTCAGTTTCTAGACCGTTCCATAAGAGTTGGGCATTCTCTTGTGGACCCACTTACCGCCTCATCTCCTAATATACTGCTTCCCCAGAGTATGCAAGGGCTCCCTGCACCAAAGCTCAGAGAGGTGGTAGGTAAGGTTCCAGGGGAAGCAAGATTAAGAGGGAACAAGGTGTACAGCTAGTTTGGATTAGGAAGCCTAATCCGAAGTAGCTAGTCTGTGCCGCGTGTAGCCGCGCGGCACGGAGTCCGAACTAGCTGGCATTTAAAAATGGCGCTGGCCGGCTTCATGCAAATGAAGCCTGGGAAATTCAAATCCCGGGCTTCATTTGCAACTCCGTATGACTACATTACCCCCGCTAGTTTGAACTAGGGGGGTAGTGTAGACATACCCAAGGAGCTTAGCTTGTTTACCTTAACCAAAAGAAGGCTGAGGGGGGATATGATTGCACTTTTTAAATATATTAGAGGGATAAATACCAGGGAGGGAGAGGAATTATTTAAGCTTAATATCAATGTGGACACAAGAACAAATGGATATAAGCTGGCTGGTAGGAAGTTTAGACTTGAGATTAGACGAAGGTTTCTAACCATTAGAGGAGTGAGGTTCTGGAACGGCCTTCCAAGGGGAGTAGTGGGGGCAAAAGATCTATCTGGTTTCAAGATTAAACTAGATGGGTTTATGAAGGGGATGGTTTGATGAGATAACATGAACTTGGTAACTAATTGTCCATTCATTATCAGTGGGAATAGGTCAATGGAGGGATGATAGGAGTTACTATAGAGAACTTACTGGGTGTCTGGCTGATGAGTCTTGCCCACATGCTCAGGGTTTAGCTGATCGCCATATTTGGGGTCGGGAAGGAATTTTCCTCCAGGGTAGATTGGCAAAGGCCCTGGAGGTTTTTCGCCTTCCTCTGTAGCATGGGGTACAGATCACAGCTAGAGGATTCTCTGCATCTTGGGGTCTTCAAAGTATTTGAAGTCTTCAATATCTGAGATATAAGTGAAAGGAGTATTCTGGGAGGAGTGGGTGAGATTCTGTGGCCTGCACTGTGCAGGGGGTCAGACTAGATGATCATAATGGTCCCTTCTGACCTTAAAATCTATGAGTCTATTAATAACAGGAAACTTGGAAATGGCAGAGGTGCTTAACAATTTCTAGCTTGTTTTTGCCAAGAAGATTGATGGTGAGGGTTTGCCTAATATAGTGAATGCTAGTTAGGCCTCAGTTGGAGTATTGTGTCCAATTCTGGGCACCACATTTCAAGAAAGATGTGGAGAAATTGGAGAAGGTCCAGAGAAGAGCAACAAAAATGATTAAAGTCTAGTAAACATGAGCTATGAGGGAAGGCTGAAGGAATTGGGCTTGTTTAGTTTGGAAAAGAGAAGACTGAGAGGGGACATGATAGTGATTTTCAGGTATCTAAAAGGGTGTTGCAGGTGGGCGGGGGGGAGGGGAATTGTTCTCCTTGGTCTCTGAGGATAGGACAAAATGCAATGGGCTTAAACTGCAGCAAGGTAGGTTTAGGTTGCACATTAGGAAAAACTTCCTGATTGACAGGATGGTTAAATATTGGAATAAATTGCCTAGGGAGGTTTTGGAATCTCCATCACTGGAGATATTTAAGAGCAAGTTAGACAGACATCTATCAGGGATGATCTAGATGGTGCTTGGTTCTGCAGTGAGGGCAGGGGACTAGACTCGATCCCTTGAGGTCCCTTCCAGTTCTAGTAACCTATGATTCTAAGTTCACAAGAAGTCCATGGTGGAGCAGGGAACTGTGGTCAGGTCTTCCACTGTCTAAGCAAATTCCTTTGTCACTCCTAGTGGGAAAGGCAATGGAACAGTAGTGTTTGTCAAGAATAATGGCCTGTGTTTGCAGCTCAGTGGACTCCATTTGCATGTGCCTCTAACACTCTCTAGATCGTGCTGACATTCTCTCCTCTGTTTTTATTCCTACCCCTCTTCTCCTGTTCTCTCCCTCCAGCTATCCTGGAACTGTCTGGCACCTATGACATTAAAGGCACATGGAAGAGTTCTATCACCTTGCCATGCGTCTACACGCCTTCCCAGGACTTTGTACAGCAAACAGTCATTTGGACCCTGGAGCGAGATCAAAGCCCTGCCACTGTTTTCCGAAGGGATAGCTCTGGGGATCACATCCTGTTGTCACAGTATAGAGATAGGGTCAGCGTCCCAAATAGCACCCCAGGGGATGTCTCTCTTGAAATTGAGATGCTTGAAGTCACAGACAGTGGACACTACACTTGCAAAGTCACCTGGAAAGCCCCGAACAAGAGCCTGCTAACAAAGGAGAGAACCATGATGGTCCGTGTCATTAAAGGTAAAGCCAATAGTAAAATGTGCATTACCTTGGCATTTCTCACTCATAAAGACTCCTGGTGGGGGGATGGGACTGTGCAGAGGGGCTTCCATGTCACACTGACTCTCCACAGCCACATGGTTGAAGCCGGCATTTCCCATAGATTCTCAAGCACCGTGGCTCTTTCTCCCTACACTGGCACTATCCAACCCTGAAGGAAGGGGATAGGAGCCTGCAACATTGATGTGGGGTTGTGGTTTGTACCTCGCTTGGCCACTAGTGCTATTTCAAGGCAGTCCTAAAGGCTGCCCGTTGCTGAACATCTCTGTGCACCTTGCAGGGGTGTTAGAAGAGTTGGAGTACAGAGCTGCCCCAGCTACACCCTCCCACTTCAGAACGTCCCTAGCGCACCTCAGAACCATATGCCTCAGTGTGGAAGGCTTATGAAGGGGTAGAAAGATGCTCAGCCTCTAACAAGGGAAACCCGCTGTGTGTGCATATTCCTTGTATGTAGCTGGTGCAAAGCAGTCAGGAAGAAACCATGAATGGAGTTCAGAAACTGCATGCAAGGGGGTTATGAGAGCAGGTAATGAATGAATTCATTCTGGAGAAGCCTGCACAGGCATGGGATTCAGGGAAGTGTGAATCCTGCACCTTTCTTTATAACAATCAAATTCTCAGATCAAATTCTCTGCAACTTTGGGACAAGTGAGCGTCAAATCCCTTTCCTTTTGCCTTTCCGTTTCAGTGACTAAACTCATCATCAGACCAGGCATGACTGCTCCAAAAATGTATAGGCATGAAACATAAGCCAAAGAAGCGTGCATTGAACCTTGTCAAAATTGTGTGGTGATGAATGCTGTGAAGTTCTTAACTACTGACCCAAATCCCTTTCCTTTTCCTTCAGTTGCAGTGACTAAACCCATCATCAAACCGGGCAATCTGGGCTTCACCGTACCGAAAGGGGCTAGAACCAGCCTGACTTGCTCTGCCAATGGGTCCCCACCTATCATCTACCGCTGGTTCAAGGGAGAGCCTGGAGGAAAGGTGGTGCACATGAGCAATCACGCCGTACTCATGTTTGATTCTCTGCAGATGTCTGACACGGGGAAATATTACTGCAAGGCAGAAAACAGAGCAACCTCCCAAGTCATGGAGCAGAGTGATTCAGTGCAACTGACTGTGATGGGTAAGTGCCCCAAACTAGTGCTTGCTCTCTGAGATGCTCCTAACTGCAGAATGATAGTGAGGCAAATGGCTCATAGGGTTCAATAAAAGTATAGACTTTTAGAGTGAATGAATGTGAACAACATCTGTAGTGACATTTGCTAGGGTAAAAGAACAAGAGCTCTTATTCTCAGCTCTCACAGTATAAGGCACAGCTGATCATTGGCTAGGGTCAGAACAATGTTTTCCATCCTCCAGCTCTGCACTTGCCAGCTTGCTGACCTTGGACAAGTCCCCTTTCTGTGCCTCAGTTTACCCCTGGAGATCAATGGCATTCCCTTTGTAATACCCTTTGAGAGCTACTGGTGAAAAGTGCTCTGTAGGAGTTAGGAGGTTTACGACTTCGCCCTGCAGTTTTTGTATTTATCCAATTCGTAAATTAGCAATTGAAGGGGTGGAAGAGTCTGCCACATTTGTCACTTTTCTCAATAGACCTCACAAAACCAGTAACTATGGTACCCTGCTCTGGGTCTGGGGCGTACCCCATAGTCTCAGAAGGAGGTGAGGCCTGCTCAGTGTTGAATTAAAAGCACTTAGGGAGGGGAAGTGAAGGGGCATTTTCATTGCTGTGTTGTGTGAATAGTGAGAGGGTGGGCTGGATGTGACATGTCCACTTGCTTCCATTTTTAGAATTTAGTCCTCAGGCCGACAGGGTTTGCTAGAGTTGACTTCTGCTGCCCTATGTGGTTCTAACTGCTACTCCCCTTTCCTCTGCTCTCCAGTGAGCCATGACCTCATGCTGTTGGCCTACTTGGTTACAGGCTCCCTGGGATGGCAGCCATTCTAACACTTGGAAGGACAAGCCTAGAGGAGTCATGGATTTCTTTAGCTCTGTGTGGTGTGACATGAAGTCATCAGAAGCAAAATTCCTATCTCAATAACTCCCATGGTTTGGGAAGACTCAGTGTGCTGGGGATTGCTTCCTTGTTTGAATCCTCACTTTGTGCTGTTTTGATCCAGAGTACCAAGGGGCCAGCCTGCCCCTCTATGTCATCATCCTGATTGGTGTGCTCTGCATGGCTGTGGTGTTAGTTGTCATTGCTGTCATCTTGTGCAGGAGAAAGATCAAGAAGGGTGAGTATGTTGTACTGGGGAAGTTATGGTGAACTACTGAGGATTTGGGGGTGGGAGGACAAATAAAAACACTGCTATAGCACACTGAAAGAAAATGAGTTAGTTGAGGTTGCTTCTTGCAATTGAATGCTTAGAGATAGGCACATTGTATCAAGAACAGGAACTGACAGAGTAATCACAATCCCCTGTGCTAATCTCATTTTCTGTGAGCAGTAAACCTGTAGTTCTTTGTCTTTCCTTTCCAGTAGTTCAATTGCACTTCTTGTAGCTTTGTGCCCCAGAGATGTTTGCCAGAAAGTCAACATGGTTTCATTCTGTAAAAGTTGCTTCCAGTTGCCATCTTGGCACAGTCTCTATTGACTGTAGAAAGAGTAGGTGACTGAAGGGACTATTTGTGATCAATAGTCTTGACCCTCCTGCAGAACACAAGCCATAGAACTTCCTTGAATTAATTCCTGCTTCAAGTCTCCTCCTAGTCCACACGTGGCTTCCTGTTTTCCATGCAGCCTGCTCTGTACATAGTCCCTGGCCATTTCCATCAGCCTCAGGCTTCCCTGCTGCTATTGATCGTGCCACTTCTTCTTCCTCAGAGAGGCCAGATAACTTCCTTGGTCAGTTCTTTCAATAGAATTACTGCCCCCTCCTGCTATCTGGCATGGAGGACAAAGTGTGGTGGGTAGGTGGTTGATAGGAATGGGTAGTTTGCTGCTTAGCAGATTCTTCACAACTCCGTCCATTGGAGGTAAGCAAATATGAAATGTCAGAGAGATGACTCAGCATCTGCCAAAGAAAGCCTTCTGTGCTGTGGTATTCCAGGCAGCTATGTTGCACTAGCATTGCTGGTGCAAAGCAGTAACCACACAACCATGAAATAAGTGGGATGTACAGGCAATGAATTACATCAGCCTAGAGAAAGGTCTGAAGTCCATATCTGAACAGATATGAAATTCAGATCTGGCCCAGTACTGTCCCCTGAATGTACAATAAGATCCAGACCAACTATTACCCCAGTGTTGGGACAAGTCAGATGTATATTGTTAAGAACTCAGTCATGGGGTGCAGTCACAGAAGACCCCTTGGGATTGTTCTTGATTATGCCACTGACACCCACCTTCTTGTTCTCTGTGGCTCTATACCACTCTGTCCTTTTGGGACAAATCCTTTGGTCTTCCCCATACAAGGCACAGATTTGGGGTTACCACCTCCCTGAAGAGCAATGCAGGCACTGAATGACTTCAACTCTGGGAGGACGTAGTTCTAGGGTATAATAATTATTTACACTGGGCCTGATAGTAAACAAAATTGTTTTTATTAAATACAAACAATAGAATTTAAGTCGCTGCAAATGAAAATAGACAGATCAAAGGAAGTTACTATGTTAAAATGAAAAGAAAACACATAGCTAGTTCTAATTCATTAAAAAAAATACTGCAGGTAGATTCTTACCCTAAAGAGCTGTTCTTATTTCAGGTAAGTCGTCAAATTTGATCTTTTACTCTGACTTGGGTCTCCCGTTCTCTTTGTTTCCAAGCCAGCCAAAGATAAACACCTGATAGGGTCCAATTATTTAAACAGCCTTCTCCACAGGGTAGGAATCTTTTGTTCTACATTTCCCCTTCCAAGGAAAACTACCTGGCTCAAAATAGAATCCCAGTACCAGGTGCTATGGTCACATGTCTTACTATGGTCATGTATGGATTTACAGAACAAACAAGGCTGTTTACAAGTCATTAAGTTGTTCACCCACTCATTAAGGCTTCTGGAGCACCCGTAATGTCTGCCATTAGCATGTTTAAAACCACGAACAGTCTAATACTACATATTTCTAACTTTAAATACAAAAATTATACATGCACCAAAATGAGATATACAGCTTCAGCAGACTGTAACATTAAAACTGATTGGCTACATGCGGTATTTTGTCCAAGGCATCTCCTAGTTATGCATATTTATATTCGTAAACCAATGTTTATAAAGCATGGGGAGGACCATCACAAAACCTATAGCAATTGTCACCATAGAATTCTGACAAGGTTCCATGCCCTGTTTGGAGGTTATATTCTCTACCCTAGTTATGTTCTATACCCTAGTCTCATAATTGCACATGGCCAGCTGCACCTAAAACAGACATTTTGATTTTTTTTGCCCATGGGGAACTGTAGGGCTGTTTGTGTGTGTTTTACTTATTAAAGTTAGAATAAAGTAGGTAGTCACACACTTTTATAGAAGAATACTTTTACAGGTATCTTTAGATAATTTACAAAATAATATGGATTATGAGAAAGTGGATTATGTCATAATTTGAAAGCTGACAAAAAAAATACAATTCCCTTAACTAGGCAGAGGTCTTCTCAGAAAAAAATATGCATTTTTAAATAATGTATTAAATATTAGTTTTTAGAAAATACTAATTGTGCGTTTAGGTTATTTAAAATAATACTATATCTTTTGAAATAAAGAATAGAACATGTATATTAGAGAAGACACAAAGTGTCTTCACAGGACACAAAGTGAAACAGAACAGCCAAAAAAAAAAAAAAAAACCCCAAAAGCCTCTTCGCCTGTTACAGAAAGAGTGAAAATAAAGTGGGGAGAAAGTTATAAAGCAGCAAGAAAGCTTGTGTCTCATGCTAGAGAGAAGAGGAAAAACACCTAACCCCTGAAGCTGTGCTAATCAAATGCCAACAATTCTCAGGACAAGCTGGTGAGGTAACATTTTTAATGGATCAACTTCTGTTAATGAGAGAGACAAGCTTTTGAGTTGCACAGATCTGGTCCCTTGGAATATGTGTTAACTACTCAACATAATCTGTTCCATGCTACGTAGTATTTAAATGTGATACTCTGGTGCAAAAATTTTCAGTATGGGAAATTAACTCAGTGTCACAACTAAATACAAGGTGGAACAGATTGTTTAGCATAAATTGCGAGGAGTCCTGTGGTACCTTAGCCCTGGTCTACATTAGGGCTGGTTATTTCGAAATAACTTCTGCTTTCCATGAGGAATAATGCTAATTTCAAAATAGTGGTAGTGTGGATGCTCTAGTGCTACTGTTTCAAAATAACTGCTTTCCAGAGTCATTCAAACTAATTACTGCCCAGTGCATCCTGGGGCTTTAAGTTGAGGTAGCATGTGCACATTAACAGAGCCTGCCTCAAACTAATTTCAAGGCTTTTCTGTAGTGTGAACACTCTAGTTCAAAATTATTATTTTGGGAGTTAATATTTTGAAATTTCCTAGCATAGGCACGCCCTTAGACTGAGGGTATGTCTACATTTCATTCCTCTTCCAAGAGAGGAATGCAAATACAGACACCCGAAATTGCAAATGAAGCGGGGATTTAAATATCCTGTGCTTTATTTGCATAATCACGTTATGGCGCTATTTCAAAATAGCGCTATTCCAAGACAAAAAATTGGGTTATTTTGAGATAAAACCCTTCCCTCGAAATAAAGGGAAGGGTTTTATCTCAAAATAAACCCATTCTTTCTCTCAAAATAGTGCTATTTTGAAATAGCGCCATAACGCGATTATGCAAATAAAGCGCGGACTATTTAAATCCCCGGTTCATTTGCAATTTCGGGTGTCTGCATTTGCATTCCTCTCTCAGAAGAGGAATGAAATGTAGACATACCCTAACAGATTTATTATGGCATAAGCTTTTGTGGGTAAAACCCGATTCATGAGATGAATTGGAGTGGAAGTTATAGAGGTGGGAGATATACCCTAATAAATCTGTTAATCTCTAAAGTGCTACAAGACTCCTTGTTGTTTTTGCAGACACAGAGTAACATGGGGTATGTCTACACTACCCCCCTAGTTCGAACTAGGGGGGTAATGTATGCATACCGAACTTGCTAATGAAGCCCGGGATTTGAATTTCCCGGGCTTCATTAGCATAAAGCCGGCACCGCCATTTTTAAAAGCCGGCTAGTGCGAACCCCATGCCGCGCGGCCACACGCGGCACGGACTAGATAGTTCGGATTAGGCTTCCTAATCCGAGGTGTACAGGTGTACGAGGTGTACAGATAGTTTGGATTAGGCTTCCTAATCCGAACTATCTAGTCCGTGCCGCGTGTGGCCGCGCGGCACGGGGTTCGCACTAGCCGGCTTTTAAAAATGGCGGCGCCGGCTTTATGCTAATGAAGCCCGGGAAATTCAAATCCCGGGCTTCATTAGCAAGTTCGGTATGCATACATTACCCCCCTAGTTCGAACTAGGGGGGTAGTGTAGACATACCCTTGGTTACCTCTCTGAGACTGTGCATTAATAAGTTTTTTATGATATTTAGTTATTCTTGGACACTACTCCCTCCCCCGTATTATTGACAACACTACTATACCATTTCTATCTAATAATGAACCAATACTATTTTCTGGATTCTTTTTTGTTCCTGGTGTATTTTTTAAAAATCCTTTTTTTTCTTTTTTTTTTAAGCTCTACTACTCATAGATTTCTTTTGCTTCCTTAATCAATTAGCTGCTTATCTTTATTCATTACTATCTGCTCTCCCCTCCCTTTTTTATTAACCAGTCTGCATTTTTTCTTAATGGTGCAATTGTGGTTTATTGGGCATCTTAAATCATTCCCAATCGGGGGGGGGGGGGGGGAGAATACATGGAGGCAGGGGCAGAAAAGGTCATGTCCCCCATCCAATGTGGGGAGGAGGGGCAAGGGGCTAGCAGCCAGCAGTGCTGTCACATCCATTGCGAGCCACCTCAGGCCCCATGCCTTTAGACCCTTCAGGGCCCAGAGCAGCCAGCAAAGGGTCTGGTGCCAGCAGTAGGGGTCAGTCCTGCCCCCGCTGTCCCCCCCCACTCACCAATGGCAGTGGGAAGTGGAGTGACTCAGCCCCAGCTTGCTTGACTCCCTTGGCTCCCAGCTGCATCACCCAGAGGAGGGGTCTCACGGGAAGGAGTGGGAATGCCCCCTACACTCACTGGCAGCAGGAAGTGGAGTGATGTGATTGGGAGTTGGGGCAGCAGAGTGGGTTTAGGCTGGGTCACTCTGCTCCCTCTCTTCTCCCCCCCCCCCATGCTGGTGAGTGTGGAGGGGCAACCCCTGCTGCTGGCAGCCCCCCCCAAAAATCCACTGGGTTATATCACTTGGGAGAGGGAGCTTGGGAGAAGAGATGGAGTCGGGATGGAGCAATGCAGGGTGGGGGTGGGACGAGGAGAGCCTTTCCCCAGGCTAAGGGTGGTAGAGGAAGGAGTCACATGAGGGTGGCAGTCACATGGCTGGTGCTGCCCTTGTGTCCTTCCTTAGCAGTCGCCACTGTTCCCAATTAGCATTCACATTTCCGTTTAATTACTTCTCCCCCAGCTGATTTGGCTTGTTTTGTAAAACTGACTCCCCCCCCCCCCAAAAAAAAACACAAAGTATCTGCATATTACTAGTTTAGATTTCATTATGTTCACACCTAATTGTAACTGAATCACTTTGTAAACTTGACACTAATTTTGAAATTTAAATGTTTAGTTTTAGCAAGTCAACTTTAATGTCTGTTCACTAGCCAGCAGGCCTAAAACATCGAGTCCTTATAGGAAGAGATTTTCAGTGTTCATTGCAGCAGAGGGCACTTCAGTGACAGATGCCTTTTTGAAAATACCACTATCACAGAACTTAAAAAAAAATAAAAATAAAAAGATTAGCTCACTGGATGATTGCTTTTTCTGTCCTCTGAAGCACCTGGCATTGGTCATTATTGGAAGACAGGATACAGGCTGGAACAGACCATTGGGCTCATCGTGTATGGCCGTTACATAGAACTGTCACCCATGGGGGGATAGTGAGATGTAATGGGCTGAACACAAGGCTGTTTCCAATCCCACTTTTGGCAAGTATCAGAGGGGTAGCCGTGTTAGTCTGAATCTGCAAAAGCAGCGAGGAGTCCTGTGGCACCTTATAGACTAACTGAAGTGTAGGAGCATAAGCTTTCGCGGGCAAAGACCCACTTCGTCAGATCTGACGAAGGGGGTCTTTGCCCACGAAAGCTTATGCTCCTACACTTCAGTTAGTCTATAAGGTGCCACAGGACTCCTCGCCACTTTTGACAAGTCTCTTAACTACTCTGTGTCTTGCTTTATCAGGGGTAAATGGGAACAACGACATTTTCCAATGATTAGATTTAAAAAATAAAAAGAACTGGTTTCCATTAGTATCAGAGGAGTAGCCATGTTAGTCTGCACCTGCAAAAACAAGGAAGAGTCCTGTGGCACCTGAAAGATTAACAGATTTATTTGGACATAAGCTTTTGTGGGCAAAGACCATCTGACGAAGTGGGTTTCTATTAGGAAGAATAAAGTTACCAAATGTTCACATTTCTGTCTTTTTTTTTTCCAGATAATTCAAATGAAATAACACAGTGAGTAAGATTCTTCATCCATCATGCTGAAAGAATGTCTGGGGTTGTAATATTGATATCTGTGGCAGAAAATCTATTTGCCAAGTGAAATATGAATATCCTATTTGGCTATAGGAAGGAGGGGCTTGACTATCTTAATGGTGTGTTTCACTGACAGTGTGAGGGTTTAGATATTCACAGGCATAGCGATACAAATGTTGTTTGTGAGTATCTTATAATCACCAAAATTAGAGTTTCAAAAGACCTATTTGAGCCTCTGTTCCTTCACCAAAGACACCGGTGCGTGATTGTCCTCTAGCATCTAATGAACAGAAATGTCCAGCTCTCCCAGTTGAATGAATATCGCAGTTGAAAACTATTTCCTGAAGTTCATCCAAATCAGTCCTTTGATGAACCTCTCTGGTGTTTCTTTCTGGACCATCCTAATCCTAAATTTGAATCCCTGTGTCCAACTCTTCCATTCACTAACACACAGACACAAGACAAGCTGCAAATATAAAGGTCCTGACAATAAAATAACATCTAACATGGGAGCCACATATCCAGATGCCAGTACAAGTGATTATAAGAGTGTATGTTGGAGTGCAATATTTTGCCAATGAAATTTGTCAAGGTGAGGTTTATACAGCAGTGTGTTAAAATACTGCCTGCTGGGACTTCTCTTCACTGGTTGCACCTTCATTGTAAAGATGTGGCCAAACACAGGCCACTTCGGAGAAATTTATCAGATGCATTTGGTCCATGGGTTCCAATGTGTCCACTCTTTAGTCCAGCCTTTTATTTTCCAAGGGCCAAATCCCCAGCTGGCATAGCCCCATTGAGGTCAATGTTGTAATGTCAGCAGCGAATTTGGTCCTAATGGTAGCAGATTGATTGTGTCTGTTTCTCTTATCATTCTTGCTTTTCCTTTTAATACAACTTTTTCAGCCTCCCATAATGTCTCTGTTTAGTGTCTGGAGCCTTGTTATTCCACAGCTAATGTCCCACAGTCCTTTGGACCAAAGTCTGATCTTTGCCATGTGCTGTAAATCCAATGTCACTCTACTGAAGCTAGCGGAATGACTCCAGATTTATGCTCGTGTAATGCAGACTAAAATCTGGCCCAGGATCTTGAAGCTAGGTGATGTTGAATTCTCCCCTGGCTCTTTCTTCTTATTAATATTAGATTTTTGTTTCAGTCATAACTCCAAGAACCTCACAAGAAGAAAGCCTTGTTCAGAAGTCAATGACAAGTGCACTTACGAGGAAGCCATAACTAGAGCCGAAAACAACTATACATCACAGCCTGTGAAAGAGAATGAATATGAGACAATAAGTCCAATGAAAACCAATGACTATGCAACCCTTGTGAAAGCAACAGAATCTGAATATGAACTGGTGGATGTTCCATAGAAAACTAGCATTTACTCACAAGCAAAGGTGCAGAAGACAGGGTGGTAGAGCTTGAACGGTGATCATTCATTAAGGGAAGCCCTTTGCCCTTTACACCACCTTCTCTGATAAAAATACTAAGCTTATTGTGTGAATTGTTGAAGAGCAAGTGCATCTGGTCTTTCATGGGCTCCAGTTTGCTTTATTGGTGCTTGAGAATTTGTGTGAAACCTACCCAAGATCGGCTTCCTGGGGTAAAATATCCAGGAATTAAACATGTTGAGAAGTTCCTCTCTCCCTCCTAGGCCTAGTGTTCAGCACAGACAATGGAATGGCCTTTAATAGTGTGAGGGCAGTTCAGGAAAAAAAAAAGCTGAAAGCAAGGTCAAATTCAAACCTACACTGCTCTAAAGGTACTAGCACAAAGGAACCAACTCTGCAGCCATATCTTCTCTGCAATTTAGAATAGTTTTTATGCCATGCATATACTGTGAGAGAAAATGTGTGTGTATTCTGTAGTAAAATTTAGCTACTGCTACTTAGCTGCCTAATCATATGGTATCTCTATATAGGTCCTACTCTTTCAGAGAGTCCTTTCTTTGATCTCTTGCTAGAATTACATTTTTAGCATTTGGAAAAGATGGAATATAGTGCCTAGGAGCGTTGGCATCTGCCAACGTTACTTTTATCTGTTCCTTGCTTTGCCCTTAGACACTAAGGGTATGTCTAGACTACAAGCCTCTTTCGAAAGAGAGCATCTAGACAGCAACCAGCCTGGATGCTCTCTTTTGAAAAAGCACTGTTTGCGTTGAAGAACGACTTTTTTCTAAAGAGCTCTTTTGAAAAAAGGCGTATTCCTCATAAAATGAGGTTTACTGTGGTCGAAAAAACTGCCACGTTCTTTCGATTTAATTTTGAAAGAACTCAGCAGCAGTCTAGACGCAGGTGAAGTTTTTTTGAAAAAAGGGCACTTTTTTAAAAAACCCCTGTAGTCTAGACACACCCTAATATAGGCATCATTGTATTCTTATGCAAAACAGTACTTTTAACATGGAATCCTATACTAACAACCATCCCGTGCCACAGCTCTGAAGCGTTGTGCTAATAACTTTCCACCCCATAAAAAGCATTCTCATGCACGTGTGTGCTTTGGTGTAGTGGGCACACAGCATATACCCCCAAAAAACCACAAATGGTCTGATAGTGCTTTATAAACTAACAAAACATGTAAATGATATCAAGAGCTTTCATGGGCACAGCCCACTTCTTCAGATGACCGGAGTTCCTGTTCTCCATAAATGGGGATTTGAGAAGCCCAGTGTCACAAGAATCACAGGTCCGATGATGAATACCCAAGGGGGAAGGACAGAACCAGGTGGACAGTTTTATCAAATAAAAAATATTTATTTATGACAGTGGTGAATTTATAGTATTTATTCTAAGATTTTTAATAGACTGTGTTAATAATGAATTTACAGTATTTATTATATTTATTCTATGATTTCTAGTTAAACGTGTCAGAGATATAAGGATGGGAATGGCAAGGGGAATAGTATCTAATCTTAAAATATCCAGCTACACTAATTAAATAACAGTGATAACTACAAACTCTATGTACTACCCAAAACAACTACAACACTAAGCTTATACAACAAGAAAAAATCAAATCATACATACCAACTTACACAGCACATGGAACATTTCACAGATATCGGTTCGGTTGCGAAGGCCTTGGTTACGCCTGAGAGTCGGGGGAGGTGGCTGGTCGGTTGATCAGGCCGGTAGCCCTTTGAAGTATACAAGAAGGCACACGCACGGTGGTACGTGTGTTGCGAAGACCTCCTCGAGCGAACTGTGCGATGGGTATTTATCCCCAAATCTGCACATTGCTTTCTCGCGCTTGCATATTACCATATATGGCCCAATGGTCACCAAGTGGGGGGTCTGTGTCCCAGGGGTTGGGCTGAAACTGTGCAGGTTTCATGCGACTAGGTAAGCCCCGCAGTTCTCACGCCAAGGTGACGGGTGGGAGAGTCTGAGGCTATTTTCCCCTTTTCACACCTTCCCTTTTTCTAAAGGCAATGGTATGCAGGAAGGGTGCGGCCGGTTTCTCTCAAGGAGTACTGCAGCCCACTATAGCAAGAGCGGCCTGGCCAAACTTTTTTACTGGGATGGGCAGTTTCTTTTCTCTAACACCCAGAAGGTAACAGAAGACATGGAGCACCTGCCCTCACCTAAGAAGAGATCACAGTTTCTTCAATACCTATATTTCACCCCCTGCCCTGCTCCTGTAGTTACAAAGCTTGAGTTCGGCCTTGGCTTGCTTAGAACAGGCATGAAAGAGCCACATGGTGATTTTCATTAACTTAAAATAATTTCCGCAATTGGCTGTCTTCCACCTACGATATCCTCCTGTTCACAAAATCCCACTTATATGTTGGGTCTGGATCTAGCCTCGGAAGTATCCAGGAACTCCCTGGTAGGGATTTTGCATGGCTTTGGGCAGAACTGTGTCCTCAGCTGATGTCATCTATTCCTAACACCTTTCCTAAAGATTATAGTTCCATGTCCACATTTTCTCTCATAAAAATGTGGTCAGTACCTTTCAACCAGTTCGCATGTTGGACATTCAAAAATGTCTTTCCCCTGAATCCTGAAATAACCCTCCTATGTTCTCCTGCTGGCCATTCTCTGTAGTCAGCTGGAGGGAATAATATTTAGCTCCTGGGATAGCCTACTACTATCCTAGGGTATGTCTACACTAGAAAGTTAGTTCGAACTAACGGACGTTAGTTCGAACTAACTTTCCTATGCGCTACACTAGCGCTCCGCTAGTTCGAATTTGAATCGAACTAGCGGAGCGCTTAGTTCGAACTAGGTAAACCTCATTTTACGAGGACTAACGCCTAGTTCGAACTAGCTAGTTCGAACTAAGGGCTGTGTAGCCCTTTAGTTCGAACTAGTGGGAGGCTAGCCCTCCCCAGGTTTCCCTGGTGGCCACTCTGGCCAACACCAGGGAAACTCTATGCCCCCCTCCCGGCCCCGGACCCCTTAAAGGGGCACGGGCTGGCTACGGTGCCCGTGCCAGGTGCAAGCCTGCCAGCACCCAGCTAGCAGACCCTGCACCTGGCACGGCACAGAGCCACCCACCCGATGCCCCCCAGCCCACCCCCTCTTGCCGGGACCAGGCTGGCGGCTCCCGGGAGCTTGCCCTGGACCGCAAGAGGCGGGCACCTTCCTGGGCTAGTGCGGACATCGTGGACCTTGTCCACGATCTCCGCACTAGGCACAGGAAAGTGGCCGTCTAGGGCAGGAGAGCTGCCAGCCTGGCCACCCAGGACCAGGTGTGCATGAAAATCAAGGGGGTCCACTGAGACCCCCGACACTGAGCCCTGAGCTTACAATGGCCGTCCTGGGTCAGACCAAAGGTCCATCTAGCCCAGTAGCCTGTCTGCCCACAGCGGCCAACCCTAGGGACCCTGGAGGGGATGGACCGAAGACAATGACCAAGCCATTTGTCTCGTGTCATCCCTCTCCAGCCTTCCACAAACTTTGGGCAGGGACACCACTCCTACCCTCTGGCTAATAGGACTCCATGGACCCAACCTCCATGACTTGATCTCACTTCCCTTTAAACTCTGTTCTAGTTCTAGCCTTCACAGCCTCCTGCAGCAAGGAGTTCCACAGGTTAACTATTTGCTTTGTCAAGAACCACTTTCTCTTACTAGTTTCAAGCCTGCTACCCATTCCTTTCCTTTGCTGTCCTCTAGTCCTTCTTTATGGGATCTCAGGAAGAACTTTTCTGAATGCACCCTCTCCACCCAACCCCTGCTTTTACAGACTTCTATCCTGTCCCCCCTCCGTCTCCTCTTTTCTAAGCTGAACAGTCCCAGTCTCTGTAGCCTCTCTTCATCTGGGACCTGTTCCCAACCCCTGATCATGTTAGTTGCCCTCCCCTCTCCCAGCCTTTCTCTTCCCCTCTCCCACCTCCTTTTCCCAGTCTCCCCCAGTTTTTTTCAATAAAGACAGAGTCAATGTTGGAAGAAACGTTATCTTTATTTTGTACATCAATAAGAAGGGGGGCTAGGGAAGGGCAAGTGGAAGCAGGTGAGGGAGGAATGGGGTACGAGCCCCCGATGGGGAGGACTGGGCTGGCTCTGCGGGCTTCTGGGGGTGGAAGCTCTCCTGCAGCCCCCCAATTACTCCCTCTCCCCAGATGGCAGCCTGCGGCAAGTGCAGCCGGGCTGATGGCCGAGTGGTGTGATGTGCCCAGTGTGGGCACTCAGGGCACTCCAAGCCAGAACTTCTTTGCAAGCGGGGCACCCCTTAGAACTGTGTGTCCGGGGTGGGGGTCGGGACCCTTTAAGCGCAGCCCTCGGCTAGCCTGAGACAGTATCTCCATGCTCTAAGTCCTCCTTTTATGCCCTGCCGGCACTGCTTCCGGCCATCCTTAAGCCCTGTTCAGAGTCCACTCAATGTGGACTTGCTAGTTCGAACTAGCAAAACGCTAGTTCGAACTAGTTTTTAGTTCTAGATGCGTTAGTTCGAACTAGCTTAGTTCGAATTAACTAATTCGAACTAAGTTAGTTCGAACTAGCGCTGTAGTGTAGACGTACCCCTATTGAATTAAAACATATAACCTGGTTGTGCAAAGAGGGCATGTGGCCCAGCCATAGTCTTTGAACTGACAATATCCTACAGTGGCAGTGCTAGAGACAGGCAAAGAACCAATTCCATGTTTATATAATTAACATTCTTTCTAGGGGAACAACTGTAAAATCACTTCCCAACTTGCCTTCTCAACTCTCAAAATGTCCTGAACCATGAAACTGCTTGTTTAATTAAGAATCCAAGGTACTTTGACAGGTCTAAACTGAACAGTTTCACGCTTAGTCCAATGGTGACTGACTTGACTTTAGATGCATCATTTTCAGATACAGTAATTTGCCAGTTGCAGCTCCAACCTGTTTTAATCTTGCTTGTAGCTCCTCCTGTTGTAAAAACTGTAAGTCGAGTGAGAATACTGCTGTCCCTGGAGGGCGAGTACCTTCAAAATGCTAATTGTTCCAGTACTTTTGTAATTGTCCTTTATCTGAAAGAGTTCTCACATTTGTATCTCTTTAATTGCTACTTCTTGGGTATGCAGTACCCTAGCTGATTACTGGAATTAGCTGAACCACGGGCCAATTTCTTGGTTTTAGAAACAGGTTGATTTTCTTGTTTGTTTTGTTTTTTAATTTTTCACCTATCTGCTATGCCTAGGTTTTGCTGGAAGCAGCAAAATAGTGCA
Source organism: Pelodiscus sinensis (assembly GCF_049634645.1). Classification (NCBI taxonomy): domain Eukaryota; kingdom Metazoa; phylum Chordata; order Testudines; family Trionychidae; genus Pelodiscus; species Pelodiscus sinensis. The sequence continues at coordinate 22,543,157 of NC_134723.1, forward strand.
ACTTCCAACCAGTCATGTCGCTCTAGAAATGTGGTTGTTGTATCATTTCTAGTTGGAATAGCTTTGATTTTCAATATCTGCGCTTCCAGCTATTCATCTCTTTGGAAGCGTCAGCATATCTGTCTGTAGCAGCAAGGCTAAGCATTGTTTACCATCCCATTTTAGATCAGGTTCCTTTGCTTTAGTTTTCCCTCCAAGGTTAGTTTCTTTTCTTGAATGTTCTTAAACAGCCAAAGCAACGAAACCTAGGCTTTAAAATAGAAATAGAAACTGCTGACAGTGTTTTTTATTGGGGATGAGGTTTTGGAAATGTGCTGTGCAGGCTTACTGGTGCCATCATCCGGATGTGGGGAGGTTGGGTCACAAAGGAGGAACATGGTCTGAACTAATTAAAGTCTAAGATGGTAAAATCAGCACAATGTTTATCATGCCTTTCCTTTTTCTGCATGAAAAAGGATGCACGTGTAGACAGCTCAGTTTGAGGGAGTAGACCAAATTACCTAAGAGTAAAGAGGGCTAATGTCCCCTGCAGAGTATTATTATGGATGTCCTGCATTTTTAGGTATATAACCCACATGCTGTGAGTGTTGTTATTCACACTGGGATACCCTGACAGTTAATATTGTTTAAAGTGGTCAGTAAATAGCCAGGTAAAAGGAGATGTTAGACCTGCCCCTATTGAGGGAATGTAGCAGAGCATCAAAAACCTGTTGCAACAGACTTGACTGGTGTGATGGAACCCGTGTGTGGTTGGGAGCTGGAGCACTAACAAGACACTTGCAGCTGATAGAAGAAGGAATCTTGTGGAAATTAAAGGACCCACTTCATTTTTGCAAATTCCAGCAGATACAAAACATTAGCTATCTAGTTTCAAAGCTATAAAGAAGATTAAAAAGATAATTAATTATATAATCAGGGTTCCATTTCAGATGTTGGAGGGTGAGGCCACTTCAACCATGGTTCCATTCTAGAGTCTATTTAGAAACTTGAAAACTCCTGTTTTTTTTTTTTTTTTGCCTGTAACAACTTAGAAATTAACTGATAAGAACAGTGTTCCTAATTCTTACATAAAGAAAAAATACAACATATTAATTAAAGCCATGGTTAAAGTTTATTTGTACATTTAAAACAATCACCAGCAAGAAATTTCCAATCCCAAATCTTGAGGTGTCAGTTTTGGAGCCTTAACACAAGTTCGATACTTTGTACACTACACTGTCTTTAGTAGAGATAAATAACATCTGCTTAGCCTTGCAATTATTATTTTTAAAATATCTTCTCTTCCAAATTGTGAAGAGGAGAATGAGAGAGTTAAATTCTTCCCGGAATGTTTAAAAGTTAATAAATTACTGAAAAACAACACTCCAGATATGAGCTAAAGCAATGGATAACGCTGTTGTTTCATGTTGTCTGGGAAAAATAAGCAAATATAGAATTGCCAGATTTTTACTGAATCAATAGTCCACAGTCACTTACACAAAAATCTGAAGTCCAAGAGTAGCCCAATCTGTTTGTTTATTTAAACAGTTTCTTTATTACTGTTGCAAGGGGATGTGGATTGCAACTGCTTTAAACACTAAAGAGGGGGAATCACCACATAGGAGTGTAAAGGGTTCGTTTATTCAGTTAAAACTGGGAAGAGAAGGGAATCTCATTTATACACTCAACCACACTTACAGTCCCAGGCAGGATGATAAGACGAGCAGAAGGCAGTTCATCTTATTTGATCTTCCCAAGTTGACTCCTAAGCTGGTCCGCTGACCAGGCGATCCGAGCAGAGGGTGTTCTGGGAGGATCCACTTGATGGTCAACCAACTGTGTCTCTGTCCCTCTCGCCTTTTAGAATCAGCCACATGCAGCTTCTGTGTCTCTGGGCCTCTTGGGGCCGTGTGCGCTCCCTGCAGGGGGCTGTGTGCACTGTTGTTTACTCCTGCTGTTTACCTCAGAGTTTTCCCACCTCTTGTGTCCACCTCAGACATTCTTCTGCACTCACTCAGGGAAGGGATGGGGAGTTAACAGATAACACTTTAGGGCTATGTCTACATTGGCAAGATTTTGCACAAATACTCTTTAATGCAAGAGTTTTTGCGTTAGATTATTTGAGTAAGAGAGCGTCTACACTGGCATGTGCCTTTGCGCAAAAGATGTGCCTTTGCGCAAGAGCATCCATGCCAGTGTAGACGCTCTCTTGCGCAAGAAAGCTCCGATGGCCATTTTAACCATGGGGCTTTCTTGCGCAAGAAATTGATGTTGCCTGTCTACACTGGCCTCTTGAGCAAGAACAGTTGCGCACATGGGCTTATCCCTGAGTGGGAGCATCAGAGTATTTGTGCAAGAAGCACTGATTTTATACATTAGAACGTCAGTGTTCTTGTGCAAGTACTCGCAGCCAGCGTAGACAGGTGGCAAGATTTTGCGCAAAAGCGGCTGCTTCTGTGCAAAATCTTGCCAATGTAGATGTAGCCTAAAAGTTTAGGGAACCAAATAACATCATTAACAGGTGAGAAAGAGAACAACATCCATTTTAACTCTCCCCTTACTCCTCCTTTGCCTCCAACAATTACCACATTGGTCTATACTTTTAAAAAGATCCACTATCAAGAGTATAATTAAATGATGGATGTTAGCAACATAGATCTATAGCAAACAAATTTTGGCAGCCAAATCGTGGCTTAGGTTTATTTATGAGCGCTGAATGATTTATGCAAATAGTTATGTTTCAATGAGTTTAAAAAAGAGTACTGCAGAAGCTCCCAGCCCTGCTACTGGATCTGCCAGATCCACCTCTGCATTCCTGTTGGTAGAACAAGGAATAGCCAGGTGGAGGTGGGGGAGAAGTGTAACTCAAGGGAGGTGACTCATCACCTTTCTGTTTTGCATTTGCTGCTGCAGTTCTGTCCATGCTAAAATGAACCAGAATCTCAGGAGCTCCAATTCTAATCCAACCACTCCTGATTTCATCCAGGAGCCAAGTATCAGTTTGCATTGATTGGGCCTTTTGATGTGCCTGCATTCCTTTCACTCCTATGAGCATGAAGGGGAGGAGGAGAGGAGTAAACCAAGAAAGCTGCCTGCATTTCTCTCTCCTGGCTAAAGGAGAGGCAAGAGACAGTGTGCTGCTATGGTAGGAATGTTGGTTGGGGGCAGAGGGCTGTAGCCCCCCTTTCCCTGCCTAAATGGTGCCTTTGTACATAATTAATGCTAGTCAGCATGGTTTCATGCACGGTAGGACTGGTTGCTCAACTGTGCTGCACACTTACTACTCCAAAACATGAACACTGAAAAACAGATTACATGGAATTGAGAGATCACAATTAGATGGATGAAAATTCTGAGTCGCTGATGGATCTGAAAGTATAGTTGTTAAGGGGGAGCTATCAATGAGTGGAAATGTTAATACACCTTGGGCTCGTCTACATTGGCCCCTTTTCCGAAGGGGCATGTTAATTTCAGTGATCGTAATAGGGAAATCCGCGGGGGATTTAAATATCCCCCACGGCATTTAAATAAAAATGTCCGCCGCTTTTTTCCGGCTTTTAGAAAAGCCGGAAAAGAGCGTCTACACTGGCCCCGATCCTCCGGAAAAAGCGCCCTTTTCCGGAGGATCTTATTCCTACTTCAAAAAAATAACACACTTCAAAGTAGGAATAAGATCCTCCGGAAAAGGGCGCTTTTTCCGGAGGATCGGGGCCAGTGTAGACGCTCTTTTCCGGCTTTTCTAAAAGCCGGAAAAAAGCGACGGACATTTTTATTTAAATGCCGCGGGGGATATTTAAATCCCCCGCGGATTTCCCTATTACGATCACTGAAATTAACATGCCCCTTCCGGAAAAGGGGCCAATGTAGACGTAGCCCCTGAGGATTAGTTCTTATATGGTGTAATGCTATTTTTTTGTTTCCATGATTTAAATTATGATGTAAAAATCTTTTCTGGTGACATATGCAGAGGACACAGATTGAAGAGGTAGTGAATAAAGAGGATTCAGAATGCTCTGAATCCCCTAGTTAAATGGTCACAATCCAATGCAAAGAGTTGGAATATAGTTAAATGGCTAGGTAATACATTTGGATTCCAAAGATGCAGGTGGTTATACCTCCTCAAGGAAAGATTATCTTGGAAAAAAGTACAATTCCTTACTCTAACAGTATTTCTAATCACCTTTCCTCACAAGGTACGCAGCCACATAGCTTGGGCCCAGTCCTTCCCCCATTCAGTCTTACTTGTTTCCAAGAGCCATCTGCATGGTAGAGGAGGGTGTCTTGGTATCTAGCAACAGCATATTATTTGATTTTCTGCCTATAAATAGATTTTGCCCAAGGTGGGGATCTTTTATGTTCGATTTCAACCCTTTCACATTTCTAAGGAAAAATAACACATTCAAAATGAGTTCTAGCATCAGGTGACCTGGCCACATGTCTAAGCAGGACCTACAGGTATACAGGAGAAATAAGACTATTCACAGATCGTTGTCATAAGTACCAGGCCATTAAGTTCCTGAAGTACTACGCATGGGCTTCATTAGCACTTGATATATAAACAGATTTATATTTCTAACTTCAAATTCAGGAATGACACATAAACAGAAATAGAGTGTACACTTTCAGCAACTTATGAATTTTACAATGATAAGTTACATGCCACATTTTGCATTAAGGATATTCAAGTTATGCATATTCATATTCAAAAGAATATTTCCACAAAGAATACAGGTGCACAACAACAAACATATCATGTTAAAGAAATCATGTGGTAAAGCTGTCCCAGACCAAAACACATAAACGGACTTAAAGCTTATTGCAGCTGGAAGACAGATAAACATCTGCAGGACAGAAGGGAAAATGGGGGCACACTCTCTCTTTTTGATCTGATGGCTGAACACCAAACTGGCTCAGCCCTGGAAAGCATTGATATCTTCAGTGCCTTAACACTTGTTGAAAGGGTGGAGGTGTTGTCAGTACTGCAAGAATACAGAGGTGTTTTATAACAAGCCAGGGAATACACGCTTGCTGACTCAAAATCATTGCAGAAGGACCACACCTGTCTCCCGGCAAATGCTACTGAGTCATCGGTAAGGTGCAGAACCAAATTCATATAGAAACATAAAGTATGTTGTTAGACCTCTGAGTAATTTAAAGAATCTGACAGCTCTTGGGTGTCTTCTGTAGTCTTGATCCCTAAGAAAGAGAACATGACAAGGTTTTGGGCTGAGTACAGAAAACTCAGTGCTGCCAATCACTGTACCAGCTGTGTCTCGTCTGCCTCAAACTGATGATCTACTAGGCATTTTAAACAAAGCAAAATAGTCAAATTCGCAATGTTACAATCTGGGTAAATTAATACAAGAGCCACTTTTCAAAAGCTGATGTACCAAGTGTTCAATGGTTTGCAGAGCTTTGCAAAGGCGTATGTCAACAACATTGGAGTGTTTAGCAACATCTGATCTGATCACAAAAATACTTAAAACTATACTGTCAAAGTTCAAAGAGGCAGGCAGCCTCTGATCAGAGCAGCCAGAATTCTTTATTTGGGACATGGGGTAGGAGAAGATCAAATAGCCCTGAATCCTCTGTAAACTGAAGCCAATGTAAATTGGCCTATATATATGATCTGCCACCAAGTGCTTTCTCCCTTTAAATACACAATTTCCATATTAAACTCCTCTAAGCCCCTAGTGTCTGATGCATCTTTCAACACGGTTGAAACACCTTTTCAAAGTCTGAACTGGCTTTTTAGACAAGATTTTCTTTACCTTACTAAAACTCTCTTGACGTGCCTTTATCCATGCAACTTTGGTAGGGTTGGTGTTTTTACATAGATCTGTGAATGCAGATACAATGTAATTGAATCAACACACAAACCTTCTGTACTAGTTTACCAGAACTCTGAAAGATTGGACTGGGGGGGAGGGGAGTGAACAAGGGGGAGACTCTCCACGAAAGAGGGTCCTTACCTGTTGCCTTCAATAAGCCAGTGGTGAACATTAATGCAGCTTTTTAAAGGGGGAGGTGTGGCAGCATATGTCTCTTTGTTCACAACATACACGCTATTGTAATAATGTTTGTATGAGGTATGCCTTGTGAAATATCCCTTATATACCTCATAATTTGAAGATCTGTAATAACATGGAAAATGTGCATAGCAGTATTATCTATCCAGTTACATACAAGCTACATATACAGGGCTAAAAGTATGTTTTCCAAATTGATCTGGGGAGTGATCAAACCAGTTCCTCAGGCTATGTCTAGACTACAGGCTTCTTTCGGAAGAATTTTTTTCGGAAGAGATCTTCCAAAATAAATCTTCCAAAAGAGAGTGTCCACACACAAAAGTGCATCAAAGAACGATCTGCTTTTTTGAAAGATAGTGTCCACACTGAATGGACACTATCTCGTATGTAAGCTGTGATTACTATGGACAGAATGGCCACCAGTGCACCTATGCTTTTTTCTCTATCCTCGTCTTCGAAAGAACTCCTTCTTCCCTGTCCACACATGCCTTTTTTTGAAAGAGCTCTTTCGGAAAATGGCTTCTTCCTCGTAGAAAGAGGATTACCAGTGCTGGAAAACCCCTTCTGTTCTCTCGATTTACTTTCGGAAATACGCGATTGCAGTGTGGACATAACTCACCTTTCGTCAGAAAACCTTGCCTTGTTGCCTGGCTCTAGGTCGAAATGCTTTTCAAAGGGCAGACAGGATTCATTCTCTCTCTCTCTCTCTCTCTCTCTCTCTCACACACACACACACACACACACACACACTCTCTCTCTCTCTCTTTCTTCCTACCCATCACATTCTCTGCACCTAAAAAGACAAAACAAGCAGCCTGTTAACTCTGGGGCCCAGGTCCTAACCAAGAGTGCAGTTAGTAATCTACACTGCAATGTTTTGTCATTAAAAACTGCCTTTTGGCAACAAAACAGTGAGAGCACACATGCATACTACAATGGGACTTTTGGCGGGAAAAATGGCCAGTTTCCATGATAAAAAACTTCCAACTGTATGAGAGACTCCCCCTTTTTATGGTCAACAAAGAGTCTAAGTAGACTCTGCTGTTTGTTTTGTCAACAGAACTGTCTTCCTCCAGTATCCCACAATGCCTGCCCTAATGGCTATGTTCAGCTTTGAGCTCTGTTGCCCTCCAGGCATGTGCCCCTCTCTTTTCAAGGCTCCAGGAACTATCTGACAGCTGAGTGAGTTGCTCCACTGGGGGAACAAACAGCAAATCTTTGGACTGCTCCTGTTCTTCCCTGCACGAGAAACACAGCGGCAGGTGGACTACTGCTGCAGGGAGAGGGGGACAGGCTGCTGTGCTACTTTGACATTTCTCAGTGCAGGAAAGCTCACAAAGCTACACACGATGCTGCTCCCAGCAGCTGAGGCTACTGTGGGAAAACTGAGATGCATGGGGATCACCTCTGCCTTCCCACAAGCACTGCAGGATATACACCCCACAGTACATTGCTCACATTGTGAAAGATGGTGCCCCCAGTGTGGACATGATCTGTTAACAGAGAGAAATTCTGAACACCCTGTGATGATTGTTGATTTGTCGACATAAGTTCTGTTGCCAAAACTTGGTAGTATAGATATATTGCTGAAAGCATGAAGTGAGAGAACTTTTCTTCGAGTCCAATACAGTTTAGGTTATGCACCAACAAGACTTTTATATCTTTATTTTTCTTCTAAGTATTTCTGATTTTTATGACATGTACTCACTTAAAATCTATCCCTTTGTAGCTGTATTGTTTTTATCTATTCCAGGGTGTTTAAATGCAAGTGTCTGCATAACTATTTTAAAATAATAAACTAACATATGATTCCTGTAAAGGAATAATGCACAATAGTTTGGTACTGTCCCAGAGAAGGCAGGGCAGCACTAGATTTACATTTCTGGGGGTATGTTCCATGAGGAGTAACAGTTAATTCAAACTAAGGACTTAGTTCGAATTAATGTTTCACTGCCGCGTGTAGCCGCGTGGCAGTGAGTTTGGGCTAGTGAAATTTCAAAATGGCGACCTGACGGGAACATGCAAATAAAGCCCGGGATATTTAAATCCTGGGCTTCATTTGCAACTCCAGTCGCCTCATTTGCCTACCTAGCTCAAATTAATGAGCTAGTGTAGACATACCCTGGGGGAAGATCCAGGATTGGGGATATATTGGAGTCACCTAGCAGCATAAGCAGGACTAGTAAGAGCTAAGGTGTGGCTGGCTGGCTGCAGGACACACAGATCTAGTGAGGAGTGACTGACAGGCTGGTGGCTGTTTGTGAGAAGTTCATGTTGGAGGCTACAGCAACAGGGCATTGTAATGGATATCCCAGAGGTGATACAGATGCCAATTTGTTTGGATGGTGTGCTGGTATGACATATGTGATAGACCAGAGATCAGACGAAAACTGGCCTTAAAATTCTATGAATCTATTAATGGTGAATTATTTGTACGGTGGTCATATAATGGACAAAACGATAGATTGCCGTGATATTGCAAAACGCAGCCAGTTTGCAGGGTTTTCCAAGGGCTTCTAAAAATCATGACTGGACAATGTATTTTCACATGATAATATCTAGTGTCGAAAGCTTACAGGAAGATGTTTCACCCTTGAGATTTTGCAATTCTATGGCTTGTGGAGTCACTTTGGGGCAAGATGCAGACAAATTATTATTTTTTAAAAAAGCCTATTTGAGCTCAGTGAAGGAGCTTCATCACAGCAGCAGCAATGGGCTCCCTTTCAGGAAGCGGGAGGGACCACTAAGACACAGCAAAGAACTAAAAATGGGAGCTAGATGAAAATGAAGAGTGAGAGCAAAGGTTCAATGAAGGAGAACCAGGAGCAGAGCTAGCGAAAGGGGCTGCAGCCCCTAGAGGCCCTTGTGTGCTGCCTTCCAGGCCAGCTCAGCCTGTGGTGGGGTATGCAGGGGGGAAGCGGCTCTGTGTGCTGCATTCCTCCTTCCCCGTCCTCCCCAGCTGGAGCCATGTAGTCACCAGTGCTGGGAAGCTCTGTCCCCACATTGCCCTTGCCTACAGGCTCTGCCCCTGCAGCTCCCATTGATCAGGAATTGCGGACAATGGGAGTTGGGAGGATGATGCCTGCAGGGCAGCATAGAGCACAGCCACTGTGACAAGCCACCTGCTCCCCACTCCCCACATCAAACAGGAACTGCAGCTGTGCCAGGTACGTGCCTCACACCACAACCCTGCCCAAGTCATGAGTCTCGTCCTTCCACCACCCTCCTGCCTCAAACCCTCAGTTCAAACCCTCAAATTCAACACGATCAACTTAGGACTGAATAAGCATCTCAACTGGTTAACATATTGCAAAGGTAGTTTCCCTTTTCTGGATATTCACATCTCCACACCAAATGCTGTGAATGACCCACTGCCATCCTGACTTGATTCGCTTCATTAAGACAAGCAATTTCTTCCTTATATATACACCCCTGCTTCTGTAACTTCCACTCCAATTCATCTGATGAAGTGGGTTTTATCCACAAAAGCCCATGCCCTAATAAATCTGTTAGTCTCTAAAGGGCCACAGAACTCTTCACTGTTAATACAAGGCACAATTTTCTACATTTCCCCAGTTCTGCGGGGAGTGGGTCACTAAAACCTGCAATTGCCTCATTAAGAGTACAAGTCTCTTTCCTTCCCCAGCAACAGTGGTGTGGAGCCAAAAGCTTTCTACTTCTCATTTCAACAGAGCCATGTCATAAGAGAAGAAGAAAGGAAGGGACAGGGCTCCTTGAACCCTAACACATGATGTACTTACTAAACTGTGGTGGAACACACCCAAGTATGAGTAAGCCCAACGCAAAAAGCTAAAAATGCAAATCAAATTTCCTTTCCATCAGCATTTTTCATCCTTTTTCTGAACATGACCTCACATTTCAGCCATTTGCACCCTGCCTTCTTCCACCTTTGCTTCCCAGAATGCTTTGTGCTTACTTAAACCATGCTCTCCAGAATAGGAGCTAGGCCCCATGGTGCTTCCAAAGAACAGCTGGGACTCAAGTTCTGATGCTGTGGCTGATAGGGAATCTGCTGGAGTCTGATGAGAACCACCTGCTTCCAGGGCAGCACAGACAAATCCGCTTCTGCAGGTGATCGGAGACAGGGCATGAGTCTAGTTCATAATGCTCTCAGATAGCTGCCAGCAACTTGCTTTAACCCGCCAGGGTGGAATATGCTGCCTCAGCCAGTCCCTAATTAAAACTTTTGCTTCTGGCTCTGTAAAGCAATGTTGGTTTGGAAAAGCAGAACTTGCGTGATCAGTTTTCCCACAGAAGAGCAAGGGAAATGAGAGGTGACCTCTAACCTTTACCAGGGTGCCACTGCCTACACAAATATCAACACTTTACTTGCCTTTTAGAAGGGCCAGAAGGAAATTTGCAGTCCCCCTAGACTGGATGAAACTTCTTCTCATCTTTGACCCCATCCCACACTGTATTCATATTCTAATTAATTCATGCAAAAAAAAACAAATTCCTCTTCCCAGACAGCAAATGGCTCCAGTAACATCATATGTAAAGGACGGTATTGCATAGAAGTAAACAGATTAAGACTCAAAGAACCAAAGGCAAGCTAAAACTAAACAAACAAAACCTTTGCAAAAAACATAACCTGCGATATTGTAGAGTTGCTATAAAGTTGGCATTAGTATATCATGAGAAAACATGCTTGTGTTTCTTATGCATATAAATAATATGGCAATCCTCTTCTCTTGGTATGAAGGACTCTATAGTATTCTGTCAAATAGAATCCTATTTGATCTGTCCATAGACTAGAAGTGGTTGAGAAATCATTATTTTTCCTAAAGAACATTTTCCAATGATTTTTTTCATGGAATATATTTGAGTTTTCTGCCACCAAAATCAATGTGGTTGCTGAACACTGAAAAATTAGACAGGGAAGTAAGTTTTCAGTACTTTGATGAAACTTCCAACACCTTAATGAAAATGGAATTTGTGAATGTAAACATTTCCCTTTAAGTAGAAACGCCACTCTTTGTAAAAAATTTCAACAGCAGATGTTCAGCTTGAAATGTGTATTTTGTTGCTTTTATTCCAGATGTATTCCTGTATAGAATAACCTACAGTGAGTTGCAATGAAAAGGATACACAGGTATCGTGGTGTTTTTTAATCAGTTTCGAACACTGCTTTCTATGAACAGAAAAATGGAATAAGCTGTGGAATAAAGGCAACAATGGAATAAGTGCTTCCTTTGTAAACTGTTATACCTGTATTCTGATTCATATATTACAGGCAAGACAGATAGTACCACTAGTTTTAAGGTCACTTACCATTCTAAAACCTGTTTTCAGCTCCTTATACATTTGCTCTTTGGGCTCAGATTTTCTATGCTGAAAATCTGAGGCAGGCTGAATATTTTTGGAAAACTTCAGCCAAAGCACTTAAGCTATTTCACAGAGCAGAATGGAGAGGAGCACAGTATGAGGAGGAGGTGAGCAGCTCTCGGTGGTGAAAGAATGGGTTAAGAACTATTTAGAAAAGATGAACATGCACAAGTCCATGGGGCTGGATTTAATGCAACTGAGGATGCTGTGGGAGTTGGCTGATGTGATTGCAGAGCTGCTGGACATTATCTTTGAAAACTTGTGGTGATCAGGAGAGTCCCCAGACAATTGGAAATAGGCAAATGCGGTGCCCATCTTTAAAAAGGGAGGAAAGAAGCATCTGGGGATCTACAGACCTGGAAAAATCATGGAGCAGTTTCTCAAGGAACCCATTGTGAAACACCTGGAGTAGAGGAAGGTGACCAGAAATAGTCAACATAGATTCACCAAGGGTAAGTCATACCTGACCAACCTTGTATCATGCCTTGAATGATGAGATAACTGGCTCTGTAGATATGCGGAAAATGGTGGATGTGCTATCCCTTGATTTCATAAAAGCTTTTGATACAATCTCCCAAAGTATGTTTTGCAAGTAAGTTAAATAAATATGGCTTGGATGAATGGACTATAAATTGGATAAAAAGCTCCCGGATTGTCAGGCTCTATGGACAACAATTGATGGCTCAGTGGCTAGTTGGTGATCAGCATCAAGCAAAGAAGCCCCCAGGGATTGGTCCTGGGACCGGTTTTGTTTAACATCTTCACTAATGATGGATGAGGGGATAGATTGCACCCTCAGCAAGTTCACAGATGACTTTAAGCTAGGGAGAGTGGTCAATACATTGGAGAGTAGGGATAGGATCCAGAGTGATATAGCCAAACTGGAGGACTGTGCCAAAAGAAATCTAATGAGGTTCAACAAGGATAAGTACAGAGACCTGCACTTAGGATAGAAGAAAACCACATATTACTACAGGCTGGAGACAGACTGGCTAAGCAGCAGTTCTGCAGAAAAGGACCTGGGGATTACAGTAGACAAGAAGCTGGATATGAGTCAACAGGGTGTCCTTGTTGCCAAGCAGGCTAATGGCATATTAGTGTGCATTGCTAAGAGTATTGCCATCAGATTGAGGGAAATGTCTATTCCCTTTGGGTATGTCTACACTACCCTCCTAGTTCGAACTAGGGGGGTAATGTAGGCATACCGCACTTGCAAATGAAGCCCGGGATTTGAATTTCCCGGGCTTCATTTGCATAAACTGGGCGCCGCCATTTTTAAATCCCTGCTCGTTCGAACCCCGTGCCGCACGGCTACACGCGGCACGAACTAGGTAGTTCGGACTAGGCTTCCTAGTCCGAACTACCGTTACTCCTTGTGGAATGAGTAGTCCGAACTACCTAGTTCGTGCCGCGTGTAGCCGCGCGGCACGGGGTTCGAACGAGCAGGGATTTAAAAATGGCGGTGCCCAGTTTATGCAAATGAAGCCCGGGAAATTCAAATCCCGGGCTTCATTTGCAAGTGCGGTATGCCTACATTACCCCGCTAGTTCGAACTACGAGGGTAGTGTAGACATACCCTTCTAGATACCAATGAGGCCATATCTGAAGCATTGCACCTAGTTTTGGGCACCCCTCTATAGAAAGGACATGGACAAACTGGAGAGGGTCCAGCGGGGGTAGGGGTGAGGGGAAGGAGGGCAATAAAAATGACTAGTGGACTGGAGCTCATGACGTATGAGGAGATTGTGAGGGAACCGAGTGGGTATGCTTTCTACTTTACCTGCAAAAATCTGCCCAAATTTGGCCAAGATAAGGCTTGAAACAACTGTACTTTGCACATGCTCAATGCAGACATTTTATTTTAAAAGCTAAAATCTTCAAAGATTCAGCCCTCCTCTGAGCATGAGTGAGTCTCTCTCAGCTCCCCAGGCTGACCAGACTAGGCAGGTTGTATCCCCACACAGCTTCCACCTGTGACTGGACTGCACAAGTACCATCTGTGACGGCGCGTTGGGGGTTCCCCGTCTCCTGCACCCCGAAATGGCACAAACAGACTGTACCAGCCAGTGGAATTGAGGGTGGTTTATTGCTCCTCCAGCACAGCGCAGCACAGATGTAATTTGGTTACAGGAACTGGGCTAGGATGCCTCAGGCCCCCTTGAGATGGGGGAGACTGGGCCCCTAAAACTCCAGCTCCTCTCCCTAGGCTGTCTCATCCATCCTCACAGACAGCCACCAACCAACTCACTAACTTCCAGCCCTGCCCCCCAACCAAGGCAGCATTCCACCTTCCTTTGTTCCTCTCCATGGGGGGTGTCTGGCCACTGGTTTGCATAGTGACTCATCCTGTTTTGCTGGGTCGTGGTCCCCAAGACAGCCAGTGGGGGTTACCCCAGAGCCAGCAGCATAGAAACCAGCCAGGTACCCCCACTACGTCACAGTTCTCCCCCCTCCGAGAGCGAACTGAGCAGGGTCACTCCGCTCGTGACCTAGGGAAGTTCGGGTCCTCTGCGTGGGAACCCGCCCTGGGGACATGGGTGCTCCCCTTGACTCGGGCCGGCCGTGGCGAGGCCCCACATGAATTGGCTTCCCTCTGTCCACTCGCTGCCCCGCTCCAGGGCGACTGGCACAGGCCTGTCCTCGGGGGTCACACCCACCCTTCCACTGGCCTTGATCTCTGGCCAGGGTCTCTCGGGCTGGGGCCATGAGCCCAGCGAGCCTTCTCTGGACAGCCAGGGCGGCTTCCACCCCCGATGCTCCATCCAGGGAGGACTTCCCCTCCCATAACTCTCTCAGCCAGCCCAGAGGGTCTATCTGGGGTAGAGACCCCCAAGCCGCTTTCCTCCTGTCTTGGGCCTTCCCGCCCCTCTGGCAGGAGTCACAGGACCGGCAGTACCGCTGCACGGCTGTAAAGATTCCCGGCCAATAGAAGTGCTGGAGCAGCTTCAGCCGGGTGCTCCGGATCCCCCGGTGGCCCCCAACGGGGACGTCGTGGGCCAAATACAGCAGCTCGAGGCGATACTTTCGGGGGACGACCAGCTGCCGCTGGACCCCCCATGCCCTCGCCTTCCTGGGGGGGAGCCACTCACGGAACAGGAGCCCACGCTCCCGCAGGAATCTCTCCTGGCCACCTCTCCCCTGGGGCTGAGCTGCACGGAGGCCAGCCTGGTCCCGCAGCCTCTGCAAGAAGGGGTCTGCCTGCACCTCAGCCTGGAATTCAGCTGCTGAGGCAGGGATCGGGACCTGTCCCCCACCTCTGCCTAGGTCCCGAGTCCCAGCCTGGCTGGACCCCGTGTCCACTGGGATGGGACCCTGAGGACGCTGCCAGGAGTCCTTCCCTGGACCCACGTTGTCAGCCCCCCGCTGGCTCTGGCTCCGGGTAGTGACTAGAGCCCGCTGGGATTCATGGGGCCACTCCTCTAGGTCATTCCCCATCAGCACCTCGGTGGGCAAGTGCGGGTGCACCCCCACTTCCTTGAGGCCTTTCTTCGCCCCCCATTTCAGATGCACCCTGGCTACAGGCACCTTAAACGGGGACCCGTCTATGCCCTTCAGGGTCAGCTGCGCGTGGGGTAGTATCCGCTCCGGGGCCACTATGTCGGATCGGGCCAGAGTCACCTCCGCCCCCGTGTCCCAGAAGCCCGTCACCTTCCTACCATCCACCTCCAGGGGTATGAGGCACTCGCTCCGCAGGGGCCGTCCTGCCCCCACCCGGTACACGGAGAAATCCGCCTCCTGAGAATCAGACCTCCCAGGGGAGGTGCACTGAGCATCCTTCCCCTCTCTCTGAGCTGAGGTTTGCCTGCCAGCCCCTGCCTCTGGGGCAGCCTGCCCTTCCTCCCGCCCCAGCCAGTTAACCCTGGAAAGTCCCCGGTCCTGGGACCTGGTGCACTGAGCCCTCTTGTGGCCTTTTTGCCCACAGCGATGGCAAGTTAGGCTTTGGGCTGTCTCTGTCCAGGCCCTGGCTGGTTCTCTGGGGCGCAGACGACCTGTTCCTTGGTCTCGCCCCGTAGTTGACTCCCTCCGTCGCTCAGCCGAGATCCGGTCTCTGCGCGGTTCCCTCTCTCTCCGGGACTCCCGTTCACACCCGGACCGGCTCTCCGTGAACTCATCCGCCAGTCTCCCGGCCTCCTGGGGGTTCTCTGGTCTCCGGTCCTTGAGCCACAGCCTCAGTTTGGGTGGGCACGCTTCATAGAACTGCTCCATCATGACCAGCTTGAGCAGCTCCTCTGCGGTCTGGGCTCCGACTCCAGACACCCACTTGCGGCAGTATTGCGCCAGGCGGGAGGCCAGGTCCACATAGGTCTCCCGTGGCCCTTTCTGTACCCCCCGGAACTTCTTCCTGTACATCTCGGGGGTCAGCCCGAACTTGTGCAGCAGGGCCTCCTTGACTCGGTTGTAATCCCCTGGCTGTAGGTCCTCCAGCTGACTGAGCACTCCGGCCGCCTCCTGGTTCAGTGCGGGGATGAGCTCCTGCAGCCAGTCAGCTGTGGGGACCCGTTGCAGTCCACAGGCCCTCTCAAAGGCACTGAGGAACCCGTCTATGTCACCCATGTCCTTCAATTGGGCCACCATGAGCCTCTCCAAGCGTCTGGCAGTCCTGGGACCCTGGGGCCCATCCGCACTTGGCGCAGCCGGTGCCCCGCCGGTTCTCCGCTCTGCCATGGCCAGCTCATGCTGCCGCTGCCTCTCTCGATCTTGGCGCTCCCTCTCTCGGTCCTGGCGGTCCTTCTCTCGGTCCTCTACTTCCAATTCCCTGATCCGCAGCTGGATCTCCAGCCGCCGCAGCTCCGCTGGGCTGGCCCCTGCCCTAGATGGGCTACGGCTTGCAGGCCTCCCGGGAGACGCTGTCTCATCTCTCCGTTGGGTTCCAGCGCTCCTCCCCCTCTCTGAGCCTGACACACTCTCAGGGGGGGTCTGGCTGCTTCCCCTGGGGACAAGATCCTGGCCCCGTGGCTGGTCATTATCTTCCAGCTGGGTAATCAGCTGGGCCTTGGTTGCTTTCCGCACAGGCAAGCCCCTCTCTCTGCACAGCCCCACCAGCTCTGTCTTCAAGAGTCGGGCGTAGGCCATCTGCCCGCTGGGCCCCTCGGTGCAGACTCACCAGTCTAGTGCTGCAGCGCCCCACGATTCCCAGGAACCGCTTCGCTCTGTCTCCAGCACGCCTGACTCCAGGGCTCTTGCTTCTACTGCGCCTTGTCGCTTGCCGCTGGGAGCTTCATCCACGGGGTGCAGTGCATCCCACTTCTGACACCAGTGTGACGGCGCGTTGGGGGTTCCCCGTCTCCTGCACCCCGAAATGGCACAAACAGACTGTACCAGCCAGTGGAATTGAGGGTGGTTTATTGCTCCTCCAGCACAGCGCAGCACAGATGTAATCTGGTTACAGGAACTGGGCTAGGATGCCTCAGGCCCCCTTGAGATGGGGGAGACTGGGCCCCTAAAACTCCAGCTCCTCTCCCTAGGCTGTCTCATCCATCCTCACAGACAGCCACCAACCAACTCACTAACTTCCAGCCCTGCCCCCCAACCAAGGCAGCATTCCACCTTCCTTTGTTCCTCTCCATGGGGGGTGTCTGGCCACTGGTTTGCATAGTGACTCATCCTGTTTTGCTGGGTCGTGGTCCCCAAGACAGCCAGTGGGGGTTACCCCAGAGCCAGCAGCATAGAAACCAGCCAGGTACCCCCACTACGTCACACCATCCCCACAGAGCAACTAAGCATGCGTCAGCCCAGAGCGGTGGAGGAGAAGCCAGACTTTTTCTGTAACCGTAGCTCTCTGCTGGGCTGGGTCAGGACTCATCCAAGAACTGGAACTCAGAGCAGGAAGCCTGTCTTTTCTTTGGGCCTAATGACTTCCCTGTGGGTGCCAAGGCAGCTTGGAGGAGGAAACTGTCTGAATGCAAAGGGCAGAGGAAAGAGTAGGTTGGGACAAGGGTCAGGAGACACTGGCACTGGAGGAAGAAACTGTGACTGAGAGTTGGAGGACGGACTGAGAGATGATGGGGAGGGGAAGTTGACTAGAACAGGGGAGGGGTGGGGAAGAGACAGGACGGGGACTGAGATCAGGGACAGGTTGAGGGGACTGGGCAGAAGGGATCAAGCTTGGGGGGGAATGGATGGGAGTGTCTGTGTCTCCTAGAGCATACCTCTTTCAGAACCTGCAATGGACCCCAAGGTCTCTCAGCTCACCATTCCTCAGCTACAACACTGCCATGCTGCAACTTCGGCAGCAGTTTCAACAGACCATCCTGATGGTCCTGCCCCAGCTCAGATCTGAGCTCATCATGGAGAACTTCTGCCAGGATGCAGGAGCAATGCCCTTGCCCCAATGTCCCATGGTCGAGAGGCGATTTTGGAACCTGGACACCACTTCCGACTGGGGGAACTGGCCTTGTGATGGAGCGGTAGGATGACCAGCAGTGGCTCCAAAACTTCCACAGGCAGAAGGCCGCCACCTTGGAGCTGTGTGACTGGCTCGCCCCTCCCCTCTGACGACAGGACACCCACCTGCGGCCCACCATTCCCCTCGAGAAGAGGGTCGCAATTGCCATGTGGAAGCTCTCCACACCAGACAGCTGCCACTCGGTGGGACACTAGTTCTGCGTGCAGAAGTCCACTGTCTCTTGGGGTACATGCCCTGTGGGGCGGGGAGGGAGGGCTGCAAAAGGGGGACCCTCAGGAAAGGGGATGGGAAGTGGGGGATAGAGAGAGGGTGGAGGTAACGTCCCTCCCCAGGGGCGGGGGACAGGGTTGTGCCGTCCTGCCCTCACACAGCCCTGCTGCTCAGGCACATCTTCTCATTCTCTGTTTTGTATGTTTCTATGTCTCCTTCTGCAGGTGGTGAGGGCCATCAACTCCATCCTGCTGTGCAGGATCATCCACCTCGCAGACCTGGACCCTACTGTGGCCAGATATGGTGCCCTTGGATTCCCAAACTGTGGAGGAGCGATCGATAAGACACACATCCTGATCCGCTCACCACCCCATTGAGTGGCCCAGTATATTATTAGGAAGGGCTACTTCTCCATGGTGCTGCAGGCCCTGGTCAACCACTGGGGACAGTTTTCAGACATTTTTGTAAGGTGGTCAGCCCAGGCACATGATGCCCACATATTTAGGAATGCTAGCCTCTACTGCAGGCTGCAGGCTGGAGCCTTCTTCCCGCAGTGGGTCTTTGCAGTGGGGGACGTGCAGATGCCGATTTGCATCATGGGCAACACAGCCTACCCACTAATTCCATGGCTCATGAAGCCCTACAATGGCCACCTGGACCCGAGCAGGGAACAATTTAACGCGCACCTGAATTGGGCTCGCATGCAGGTGGAATGTGCCTTCAGGTGCCTCAAAGCCCGGTTCAGGAGCCTGCTGACATGCCTCGATTTGGGGGAGCGCAACATCCCCAATGTGGTCTCTGCGTGTTGCATGCTCCACAACCTCGTGGAAACAAAGGGGAGGCCTTCTTCTTGGGGTGAGGGACAGAGGCTGGTGGCAAGGGGAGGCTGTTTGAACAGCCCTGGACAGATGCCATCCACCAGGCCCATCAGGTTGGGGTGCACATCCGGGAGGCCCTGAGGGAGAGGTTCTCTGAAGGAGCTCAGTAGCTCTCCCCAGGGCCTCCCCAATAGGGGCTTGTGCCTTGCCCCCCAAAACCTTTCCCACCACAATCCCTCCCTGCCCCCATTCCCTGTACAATTAATAAAGACACCAGTTTTGCTTTCAAAGTAAACTTTGTTTTTTGTTCTTTATAATCAAAGTAACTGGGGCAGAGGAGGCTGAGAACCTGGAGTGGGGCTCAGGGCTGGGAGAGGCACATGGAGCACCTACAAGTGCCACCTCAGGTCTGGGGACCTCGGCAGACTCAGGGTTGGATGGGGCCTGGGACAACAGGGGGTTGGGCAGGAGGGGGGCTGCAGCAGGGTCAGGGATAGTGGGAGGACCAGGAGTGGGGGGAGTAGGAGTGGGGACAGAAGCCGGGTGTGCCATCACTTCCCAGATGGTGGCACACATGTTTTCACCCTGCCTCACCAGCTGGTCCCATACGCGATTGCACCACTCGGCATCATCGCGGCTCTTTTGGGCGAGTGCTTGCTGCATGTCATGCAGAACTGCGATGTGCTGTCGCATGAGGTCGTAGTGGACCCTCCAGTGCTTGTGGCTCCCCCGGCTTTGGTTGGCTGCCTGGGCTGGGGTGGCTCGCCCCTCAGCGACGGCTGGTCCGACTGTGGAGGACAAGAGGGAGAGGCAGCTGCCGGTCAGTCATCCCTGCAGACACGGTCCCTGAGACTGTGTCTCTGTGAGGAGCGAGCAACTGTCCTTGGAACAGGGGATGGTGATGTCCCGAGAGCAAGGCCACGTGTGGCCTGCATAGCAGGCCCCACCTCACACGGGCCCCGAGTTGCCCTGGGGACTATCCTGCCCGCTCCCTCCCCCCATCTTCCCCATGGACAAGCAGGCCAGGGAAGTCTCTGGCCAGAGTGGGCTCCCATGGGCGGGAGAGGGGCCTGGAGTGGCCTGGTCCTCCCTGGGGCCCACACACACACCCCTGCACCTGGCAGCTCTGTCTGCGGTAATGGGTGGTGCCTCTCGCATGCAGGCATGGCCGTGTGCTGTGTGCCACACTCGTCGGTCTGTGTGGGGTTGTGTGTGTGCCCTTGTGCCCAGTCTGCTTGCAGCAGTGCCTGGTGGGGGAAGGACGTCCCTCCCAGGGGTCGGACCTGTGTGGGGCCTCCCCACAGGCTGTGAGCAGCAGCCCGTGGGTGCTCTGGAGACCACATGGTGCACACTGCTGCTGCTCGCTGTCCAGGCCGAGCATGTCGAGTGACAATCATGCCCCATCCCCTGTGCTCCCACCTTCCCCGCCCTGTGTGTGCGCCAGCCTGACAGCACTCACCTGATGTTCCCTCCCCAGCGTCAGATGATGCCTGGGAGATGCTAGTATCAGTTTGAGGTTGAGGGCGATGACGCTGCTGGTGTCCTCTTTGTTCTGCAGTTGCTGTCTCTCCTCCTCCTCCTCCTCTAGGAGCTCCAGCCAGGCTACCACGGGTGTCTCGAGGCCTGAGTCCACCAGAGCAGCTGAGGACAGGGCTTGCTCACCACCGAGAATCTGGTGGAGCTCTTTGTAATAGAGGCAGGAGTGGGGTCCTGCCCCAGAGCAGGAGCTGTGCTCCCTGGCCTGTACGTAGTCTTGCCACAGCTCCTTCACCTTGCTCCTCACTTGGTCAAGGGTGCAGGGGTGGTGTCCTCTCTGGCCAAGAGCCTCGGCCCATCCGGCCATAAATGTCCACATTTCTGCGGCATGACTGGAGATCCTGGAGGGACTCCTCCTTGCCCCAGAGCTCCAGGAGGGCCCGGATCTCAGCCCCCAACCAGGATGGTGCCTGGTGTTTGGTGCCCCTGGGGCTGCTGCCTGGAAGGACCAGGGGAGTTCCGGGGGGCTTGTGGCTGTGCCATGGCTCCTTGGTGTGGCAGGGAGAGCCACGTGGTGCTGCTCTGAGGCCGGCTTTCTGCCACAAGGCTTTCCCCGGGTACCTGCAGCTTTAAGACTTGGCTGGAGACAGGAACTATAGAGCTGTGATTAGTGTGGATGGAGTGTCCATAGAGGCACCTGTGCTTTTTCCTAGAGGCCTCTTGTTTCAAAAGAACTGCCTCTTCCGCATCCACACATGCCTTTTTCTAAACGAGCTCTTTTGGAAAAGGCCTTCTTCCTCGTAGAATGAGGTTTACTAATGTCAGAAAACCCTCAGCATTCTTTTGATTTTCTTTCGAAAGAATGCAATTGCAGTGTGGATGTAGGTGACGTTTTTTCATAAAAAATGCTGTTTTTCCGAAAAAACCGTGTTGTCTAGACACACCCTAAATAAGGCCAGGGGCTCATATAGACAAATAGTATGTGCTCATGTAGTTAAAGACTCTATCATGGTACATTTCACAAACAAGCCAAATTCAGTTGCACAATCTTAAATCAGGCAGTTCCTAACTTTGGCATGTTTGTCTTTACAACCTGAAAAATGTTCATTTAATGTGTGTGTGTGTGTGTGAGAGTGAGAGAGAGAGAGAGAGAGAGAGAGAGAGATGTGCATATAAAGATGTCCACAGGAGAAATAAATGAAAAACATGAAAAGGAAGACGGCAGAAAAAATGGCAAGTAGGAGTTGAGTTGTTGAGTTTTAAAGAGACTCAAAGACAGCAGTTACTTGAAAAAAAAATGAAGTGAATGGCAAGTAGGTAAACAGACGCAAAATAAACATGACATGGAAAAGGAAAGATTATTAGAATCTTCTTAACTCCGTCCTTTGTTAGGCTCTTTCCCATCCGTACTTGTGCTTTTCTTGAAAGAAGGAAGGGAAAGAGGAGCAGCAGCAGCAGCAGCTCCAGATCCCAGATGATATAATGAGTGAAGAAAAGGAAGTATTGCTGACTTGGCTTCTGATCCTGCAGAGTGGGTCTGTCTCACTGAGTTCAGTGTAAGAGAGAAGTAGCTGCAGTCCGGTGAGGAATGGAAAAGTTAATGTGGATAGTGGCACTTGTGAATTTTTTCACCTTCTGCAATGGTGAGTAAATGAAAATGCTTTTCATATTCAGAGCAATTTATTCTACAGGTGCAGATCTGCCTGTGTGTGTTAGTTTGATTGTTCGCGAAGGTATGTTTTTGATGGAAGAATAAAAACAAAAAATGCTGTCAAAAACAGAACTTTCGTTCTGCAGCTAATTATACACTCCCAGTTCAATCATTTTTGCATTGCATACAACGGGGACATGTTTTTGACATGTAACAAACAGCCCAGTATTAAGCAATTTGTCAGATCTAAAGTGCACAGAGTTAGAACAAAATCACACTATTCAGGATACCGGGAGAAGTTTTTCTCTGACTGGAATATGTTCATTCTTTTAGAACTTAACTAGTTTTCAGAATTGTATTGATGGATGTCATTATAATTACAGTGCTCACTAGAGGTGCACATGTGGTTCACCTCCAGACAGATTTGGATTTCTATAACTCTGATATGCTAGGTACACTCATGTAATTAAGATCAGAATTTGAGCTGTCACTTTATACAATAATTAGTGAAAATAATTAGTAGTCCTGTGGCACCTGAAGGTATGTCTACACTGTATTCCTCTTTTGAGAGGGGAATGCAAATGCAGCTGAGCAAAATTGCAAATGAACCGTGAATTTACAAATCTCACGCTTCATTTTCATAATGGCATCCGGGCTTTTTTCGAAATACCCTATTTCGGAAAAAGAACACTGTCTAGGCGGGGTTATTTAGAAAAAAAACCTTTCTTTCGAAATAACCCTTACTCCTTAAAAAAATGAGATTTAAGGGTTATTTCAAAAGAAGGTTTTTTTTCAAAATAAACTCATCTAGATGGTGGGGGTTTTTTTCAAAATAGGGTATTTCGAAAAAGCGCCCGGATGCCATTATGCAAATGAAGCGCAAGATTTGTAAATTCACGGTTCATTTGCATTTTCACTCAGCTGCATTTGCATTCCTTTCTTGAAAGAGGAATGCAGAGTAGACATACCATAGAGACTAACAAATATATATATAGTATCATGAGCATTTGTCGGCAAAGCCTACTTCTTCAGATGACTTTGAATGGAGACTCTATTCCACTCAAGCTCATCTGAAGAAGTGGTTTTTGTCCAAAAAAAACTCATGATACTCATTGGTTTTTAAAATTACAGACTAACACAGCTACCCCTTTGGGACTTTATAGAGCGATGCAGTGAGTGGAAGCCTAGAGTTTTAAGAAAGAATGTGAGTTTGTTTGGCAAAAGTAGAAATTTAGATGTATATGATCTCAAACTTCAGTTGCTTATTTGGAGTTTTATCAACAGGAGACTTCCATAAAATGGGATGCATTGGTTAGAGTAAAAGCTGGACTTAGAGGAGAATTCAGAAGTAATTTGTTAATGAGGTGCAGGAGTTCTCAGACAGTTCTCAGGCTGATATTTGGACTTCCTTCTGATAAACTGAGTGAGCCTAGATTCGAAGAACTTGGAGATGAGAAAAGAACTGTGACTCCAAAGCAAATTTACCCCTGTTCCAGACTAGTGCTCTGGTTGGGATTCATCTTATAAAGTTGGTCATGAACCAAGAAGAGATGTAGATCTGGACCTCCCCAAAGAACTCTTGTTTCTGTTCACAGGTTTACTGTATTAGACCAGAGATTTGGTTAAGGGAGCTCTTTTATGCCACTGTGAAGGTGGGGGACTGGGAGATGTGGAGGCAAGAAGGTGTAAAAGAGATTGTCCAACTGTCTTACAGAATGGTCCAGGAAATGAAAAGGTTTGAATATTTATGCCATTCTAGAAATTTATCTAGCTCATCCTTCTGATCAATGTTCTCTAAAATACATTATCTAGGGTTTGGGCCAGTTTCAAATCCCTCTAGTAGTGCTAACCCTATCATTTTCCTTGGAAGCTACCATCCAGATAAACAACTCTCACAGGCAGAAAATGTTAAAGGTTTCAGCATCAATTTTATTTTGTTCCATTTATCTCATTACAGCTAGTTTTCTCTCCAGTGGGATATTATAATTGTATCACTGCAAAATGCAGCAGGCTCTGGGCTGAAATATGAGAGCTATTTTAACAGCACAGAGCAACAATACACACTTGGGGAAATATGGAATATGGCTACGTCTACATTGGCAAGATTTTGCGCAAATATTCTTTAATGCAAGAGTTTTGCGTTAGAGTATTTGCGCAAGAGAGTGTCTACACTGGCATGTGCCTTTGCGCAAGAGATGTGCTTTTGTGCAAGAGCATCCACGCCAGTGTAGACGCTCTCTTGCGCAAGAAAGCGCCGATGGCCATTTTAACCATAGGGCTTTCTTGCACAAGAAATTCATGTTGCCTGTCTACACTGGCCTCTTGTGCAAGAACCGTTGCGGAAGAGGGCTTATTCCTGAGTGAGAGCTTATAGACTCATAGACTCATAGGCTGTGTCTACGCTGGCATGAATTTCCGGAAATGCTTAAAACGGAATACTGTTCCGTTTTCAGTTTTTCCAGAAAAGGAGCGTCTACATTGGCAGGCTGCTTTTCCGGAAAAGCCCTTTTTCTGGAAAAGCGTCTGTGGCCAATGTAGACGCGCTTTTCCGGAAAAGAGCCCCGATCGCCATTTTCGCGATCGGGGCTTTTTTCTGGAAAAGACTACTGGGCTGTCTACACTGGCCCTTTTCCGGAACAGTGTTCCAGAATAAGGACTTATGCCTGAGCGGGAGCAGAATAGTTTTTCCGGAATAGCGGCTGATTTTGTACAGTAGAGCATCGTTGCTTTTCCGGAAATTCAAGGGCCAGTGTAGACAGCTCGCAGCTTATTCCGGAAAAGTGGCTGATTTTCCGGAATAAGTGGTTCAGTGTAGACACAGCCATAGACTTTAAGGTCAGAAGGGACCATTATGATCATCTAGTCTGACCCCCTGCACAGTGCAGACCACAGGATCTCACCCACCCCTCCCAGAATAATCCTCTCACCTATATCTCAGATATTGAAGCCTTCAAATACTTTGAAGACCCCAAGATGCAGAGAATCCTCTAGCTGTGATCTGTATCCCATGCTACAGAGGAAGGCGAAAAACCTCCAGGGCCTCTGCCAATCTACCCTGGAGGAAAATTCCTTCCCGACCCCAAATATGGCGATCAGCTAAACCCTGAGCATGTGGGCAAGACTCACCAGCCAGACACCCAGAAAGTTCTCTAGTAATTCCTATCATCCCTCCATTAACCTATTTCCCACCGATAATGAATATACATTAGAACATTAGTGTTCTTGCGCAAGAACTCCCCGCCAGTGTAGACAGGCAGCAAGTTTTTGCGCAAAATCATGCCAATGTAGACACAGCCTCTAAGTTTAAAAGTTTCCAGTTAACATTACCTGAAAGACAATAGGGATGGGACAAAACACATAGGATCCTTAAAATACAGCTAGGTTAGTAGGTAGGAGAATGCAATTTTTTATTATTATTATTATTATTAAAAATATGTCCCTCTTTACCATGAGCCAAGGACCAGCTTACTGGTTCTATAAATTACCAGTATAGTCCAGCTACTTTCCTTGGAGGTTTCCCAGGTCTGACCCTGTTCAACTCATACAAACTGAGGAATTCCACTGCCAGTTAGTTCTGAGCATATTACAGGGCTTTCCCATTTAGTATTTATGTTATATCTCAGCTCTTCTATTCCAACATGGCTATTATCTGTGCTCCTTACATTATATTTGTTTTTTGCTATTCAGTTCACGTAAAAGGCCTCTTTGAATCTAACTGCCGCATTCTTCATTTCTAAGATAACTTGGACTTTAAAAACATTTGGAAGTTTCGAAATTCTCCTTGTATGTATTTCACTCTAGTCCAGTTTGCAGATAAATAAAAGAACTCCTAAAGCTGACTCTTAAGCGTAAGCTCTTCCCAGCTGGAAAAGGTTCCACTTAGGGCTGCTATGTTCACCACTTCCTGTTTTCAAATTTTCTATTTGTATCCAGCTAGTTCCAACAATATGTTTGCTTCTTGTTCTTTTCGTGAACAAAGTTTAGAGTACATTTTTGCTGTTTGTTTGTTGTTGCTGCTATGTTGTATTCTGTTTTGGAGACTTTTCACAAAGTTTCTGAAAATCAATGTCCATAATTTGGCCTTTGTATGACCAGATTTGTATTGCCCTCAATTCAGTTTTAATTATTGCATTATTCAAGGAGATTTTTTTTCTGAATCTGAATCTAGGCTTTCATTAAATGTCAGATTCAGAAATGTCTTTCATTGAAGTAGACATAGCTCCTAAAGAATGCATCCAGTCTTTGTATCTGGCATATTATCTCTAATAATGTTTGAGGCTTGTTCTAACTGTTAGAAACCCAGTCCCTGCAACCCAAATTCCATGAATATTCCCCTTGATGTCAGTTGGTCTGGGACATGTGTGATTTGTGGGATGAGAGGGGAATCTACTCTCTATGGGCTGTTCATCCTTGTCTTCTCTGGGGAGACTGTCAGCAAGCAGGCAAAAATAGTTACCTGGCACGGCAATGCTGGAGATAAGAAGTTGGCAGAGACCCACCACAAACATATAATGCCAAGCCAAAGAACTCTGTAGTACCAGGAACTTGATAATGACTCAGTCAACATTGCTCTAGTTTAGATTATAAACAAGACTCTTCTTTTTAATTTTGGTGCTGCTCATTTACTCCTGTGGGAATTCTGTACCACTGCAGATGCACAGAATTCAGGTTACCCACAGATTTCTTTGCTTCATCACAGAAAAATGACTTTTGATGGGAAATCCACAAAACCAGTCATGCAACCCTCCCAAGAAGTATGTTTGGGTGCCCAGTGAAGCTGCAAGAGAGGTGAATCGTGTGGGATGGGGGAGGGACTAGGGAAGACCTGACTGGTGGCTCCTATCTTTCACCAGGCTCAGCTGCTAGTCCTGAATGGTCTGGGAGGGATATGACTTTCTTTTTCCATATATAGCATCCAGGACTGGGTCAGACCCTCTTGCAGACCAGGAGTTCCTCCCCCATCTGCCCAAGCTCATGCATCCAGACCTCCTTATGCCCAGTCCCTCCAACAGAGCCTCATCTCTCTGCACTCAGCACCTCCCTTATGAACTCCAAATCCTTTGTGCTTGCTCAACCCCACTGATCCGTCCAGATCCCCACCCCGCTTAGCCCCTACCAGCTGCACCTGGATCCCCACCCCACCACGTTGAGCCCCAGTCCCCCAGCATCTGGACTCCCCATGCCCAGATCTCCCTGCTGAGCTGTATCCCACCTCACAACCAGAATCCCTGCTGAGCCCCAGCCACCTCCACCTGGATCCCCCTTCAGAGTCCCATTACTGTTGTATCCAGAATCCCCCAACAAACCCCTGTGCATCCAGATCGCCACACACCCAGATCCTCCACTGAGTTTTCCATACCAAGATAGCCCCAAACGGAATTTGCTCAACCCACAACTGGATCATCCATCCCATAAAACCCCATCCACACCTGGATCCTGCCTTGTTGAACCTTCCTGCCTTGTTGAACCTTCCTGCTCTCACCTAGTGGACCTGGCATGGATGGGCAGAGCCCTGGGGCATTTCTGGGCAGGCCTGGTCCTTACGCTGTATCAGGATTGGGTGCAGCTCCAACTCTGAGTCTGTGTCCAGTGCCAGGGAAGCTGAAGAGTGATCTCCCACCTCTGTGCAGACAGTGGCCTGGGCTCCCCAATGCCAAACTGGAGCCTCCACATTTATCTGACAAATAAAATTTGCAGAATGTTGCAGAACTTCAAAATATTGTGTGCAGGCTTTTATTATTGGCACAGAATGTCCTGAGATTGGCTCATTGTCCTAGTTTTCTCAAGAATTCTCCATAACTGATTCATAGACATGGGTATTCAGTCTTCAGTTGCATGTATTAAAATGCTAGATCCTGACCTTGCTGTAAATCAGTGTTGCTCTACTGATCTCAATAGAGTCATTTGTCTTAACAGGGCTATGCAGATTCATACCAGTTGAGGCTCTGGTGCGTTGTATTTGTTTGATAGTGTGTCTGCTGAATAATATGGCTTTTATGTCCCTTTAATGCCTTAGACCAGTAATTCTCAAACTTTTTGGCCTGTGGCCCGCCTGGCTCAATGCAAACTTTCCGTGGACCACCAGTTGCTAATAGAAACTTGCTGTTAATTACAGAATTATGCCCGAGCCATTTTGCTAGTGCTGTAGCTAGCGAGAATGGTTTAATTTAACCAGTAAGAAAGGAAATATAAAATTATTAAACAGATAAACTGCTTTAACTTTCTCATATTAGTTTATCAAACATCATTTTAAATAAAGTAAAATATTAATTCATGTCCAACACAAAAGGTTTCAATGTTTTTTTTATTTATGACAGGTGTAGAGAGCCTTTTTTGGGTCAGGGACAACTGACCCACAGAAAAATCAGTTGGAGACCACACAAATGAGAAGCAAAAAAAACCCCTTGATAAGCCCCCAAAACTCACTGATGTGGCCCCCAACTAAGACACCTCACTCCTCTGGTGCTCCAGTCCTGTGGCGCAAGGAGGAGGTACAGGGAGGACTGAGGTTCAGGGCTTCCCATGGGCTGGATTTACTCATCTGCGGTTTTGGAGTTAGTGGATTTTGTGGACCCCACCACCAGCTTCTGGGATGGGGACAAAAGTGAGGAGTTTAGTGTGTGGGACATGCCTGCCAGTGAGTGGGATAGGGGTGAGTGCAGGATCTGCACGGGAGGTGGGAGATAAGAGGGGGTGAAGGTGTAAGGTTTAGGCAGGAGGTGTGATACGGGGGGGTGAGGGTGCGTGGGCTGTGGGATGCAGGAGCAGTCTGGAAGAAGGGTGTCTGGGGGGCGCAAGAGCAAAGGAAGGTGCCGTATGTGGCCAGGAGAAAGGGTGCAGGAACAAGGGAGGGTGCAGCAGAAAGGTGGGGGTAGGATGTCTGGCCAGGAGGAAGGGTGCAGGAGCAGGCTGGGGATGTGGGGTCTTGGAGGGGAGTGGTGCAGGAGCATGGTAGGGGTGCAGGTTCTGGTCATAAGGGGGGGCACTTACTTGCTTTCATGCCACATACCTCTCCCGGGCATCGTGTCTGAGACATGGCCTCCTGCTGCTCCCATTGACCAGATTCCAGCCAATGGGAGCAGAGGGGAAAGCCTCCAGGCAGCACATCAGTGCACTGCTGTTTCTTCCAGCCAGGGAAGGGGGAGGGCAAGCAGCAGTGCACGGAGTCACTTCTTGCTCCACTTCTTCCCCACGAGGTGGATCCAGTGAGGAGGCTTGGGGCTCTTCCCCCTCACCCACCCACCCCCAAGGGAAGCCAGCACTGGAGCTCCAACCTCGCAGGGCTGGGGGGAGGGGAGGATACAGCTGGACCACCAGTGAGGGCCCCTTGCTGCGGCGAGAGGGAGGGAGAGTGGAAGGGGGGGAGTTGAGCTCTAACCGCAGTTCACCTGGAAGGCAGCCTCTGTGGACCGCAGTTTGAGAATCACTGTATTAGATGCTATGCACTGGACATTAGAATTCTAAATGGCCAGTGCTGAGAGCATATGACTTCTTTGTTTCGGTCTTCCCCGAGAAGTCTGAAGGAATGCCTAACATAGTGAATGCTAGTGGGAAGGGGGTAGGTTTAGAAGATAAAATTAAAAAAGAACAAGTTAAAAATCACCTAGAAAAGTTAGATGCCTGCAAATCGCCAGGGCCTGATGAAATGCATCCTAGAATACTCAAGGAGCTGATAGAGGAGGTATCTGAGCCTCTAGTGATCATCTTTGGAAAATCGTGGGAGACAGGAGAGATTCCAGAAGACTGGAAAAGGGCAAATATAGTGCCCATATAGTGCCCATTTATAAAAAGGGAAATAAGAACAACCCAGGAAACTACAGACCAGTTAGTTTAACTTCTGTGCCAGGGAAGATAACGGAGCAAGTAATTAAGGAAATCATCTGCAAACACTTGGAAGGAGGTAAGGTGATAGCGAACAGCCAGCATGGATTTGTAAAGAAGAAATCATGTCAAACCAATCTGATAGCTTTCTTTAATAGGATAACGAGTTTTGTGGATAAGGGAAAAGCTGTGGATGTGGTATACCTAGACTTTAGTAAAGCATTTGATACGGTCTCGCATGATATTCTTATCAATAAAATAGGGAACTACAACTTAGATGGGGCTACTACAAGGTGGGTGCATAACTGGCTGGATAACCATACTCAGAGAGTAGTTATTAATGGTTCACAATCCTGCTGGAAAGGTATAACAAGTGGGGTTCCGCAGGGGTCTGTCTTGGGACCGTCTCTGTTCAATATCTTCATCGATGATTTAGATATTGGCATTGAAAGTATGCTTATTAAGTTTGCAGATGATACCAAGCTGGGAGGGGTTGCAACTGCTCTGGAGGATAGGGTCATAATTCAAAATGATCTGGACAAATTGGAGAAATAGTCTGAGGTAAACAGGATGAAGTTTAATAAAGACAAATGCAAAGTGCTTCACTTAGGAAGGAACAATCAGTTTCACACATACAGAATGGGAAGCGACTGTCTAGAAAGGAATATGGCAGAAAGGGATCTAGAGGTTATATGAGTCATATGAGTTATATGAATATGAGTCAGCAGTGTGATGCTGTTGCAGAAAAAGCAAACATGATTCTGGGATGCATTAACAGATGTGTTGTGAGCAAGACACAAGAAGTCATTCTTCTGCTCTACTCTGCACTGGTTAGGCCTCAGTTGGAGTATTGTGTTCAGTTCTAGGCACCACATTTCAAGAAAGATGTGGAGAAATTGGAGAGGCTCCAGAGAAGAGCAACAAGAATGATTAAAGGTCTAGAGAACATGAACCTATGAAGGAAGGCTGAAAGAATTGGGTTTGTTTAGTTTAGAAAAGAGAAAACTGAGGGGGGACATGATAGCAGTTTTCAGGTATCTAAAAGGGTGTCATAAGAAGGAGGGAGAAAACTTGTTCATCTTGGCCTTTGAGGATAGAACAAGAAGCAATGGGCTTAAACTGCAGCAAGGGAGGTTTAGGTTGGACATTAGGAAAAAGTGTGTAACTTTCAGGGTAGTCAAACACTGGAATAAATTGCCCAGAGAGGTTGTAGAATCTCCATCTCTGGAGATATTTAAGAATAAGTTAGATAAATGTCTATCAGGGATGGTCTAGACAGTATTTGGTCCTGCCATGAGGGCAGGGGACTGGACTCGATGACCTCTCGAAGTCCCTTCCAGTCCCAGTATTCTATGATTCTGTGATATGAAAACCTTCATAACTGTTGATAAGAATTTCACAATATTCAAGGAAAACTACTACAAGACTGCACAACATTTGAGAAACAAATGGAAATGCTCCAGTGGGAAGTCTCTTCACTCTTAAAGTTTCCATCTCTGCTCTCCAAATTCCCGGTTGAATACCAATGCAAAGGGGTGGGTTCTGATCTCAGATTTTCTGGGGTAAATGCAGAGTAAAACCTATGATAGTTTGGATTTCTCTTGGTGCAGCTAATTGCAGAATTTGGCCCTGCATACTTCAAAGGCATTAGAGCAGTGGGACTGACCCTTTCCCCCCTTCTTCCTCCCATACATGATAGAGAGCTTTGTGGAAGGGGTGATAGGAGCAATGGCTAGTCATGTTATGAAAGGAACTTTCCAAGCAGAAAACTAAAGAACTCCTTGGAGCTCAAAGATCCAAAAGAACCAATTGTACTTTGTGACTACATATTCACATTACTGCCTAAGAAAAGGAGGCAATGGTGCCCCTTATTGTGGGTCTGTGGGGATGTTGCATTCAGATCTATTACATCTCCTTAGGAGAAAGGTATTGAAAGCGGGAAAAAGTTCAGACAAGCAACAAAAATAATCAGAGCTGGCAGGAGTGTTCAGGCTCCAGAAGGCAGTCAATGGTATGACTGGCAGTCCTGGATTCAGATGGTAAAACAAACAGCACATATGGCTGTCGAGAGAGACTCTCTGCATCAGTGGTTTGGTGGGCTCAATCTGGTGACATATCCAGGATTGTGTGGTGTTTGGTTGGTGTTGCTGATATTCATTCCACTTTTATTTCCATCCCTTATTTTCGGCTTCCTACAGCTGTCCTGGAACTGACGGGCACCCATGACATTAAAGGCACATGGAAGAGTTCTATCACCTTGCCATGCGTCTACACGCCTTCCCAGGACTTTGTACAGCAAACAGTCATTTGGACCCTGGAGCGAGATCAAAGCCCTGCCACCATCTTTCGAAGGGATAGCTCTGGGGATCACATCATGTTGTCACGGCACAGAGATAGGATCAGCGTCCCAAAATACAAGCCAGGGGATGTCTCTCTTGAAGTTGAGAAACTCGAAATCCCAGACAGTGGACACTACACTTGCAAAGTCACCTGGAGAGCCCAGGACAACAGCCTGCTAACAAAGGAGATAACCACTACAGTTAAGGTTGTTAAAGGTAAATGCAGTAAATAAACCTTTGCACTATGTATCATTTACCAGTCATTAAGAGCGTGGCTACACAGCACCCTAAACTCAAAATAAGATACACAGTTTGTACTATGCAATTGCGTATTGTATTTCAAAATAGCATATTTCAAAATTTGGCGCGTCTACACAGCAAATTTCAAAATAACACTATTTCACGAGGGTTAGAGGGATGCTGAAATAATGTACCCACTATTTCGAAAAATATTTTGAAATAATGGGCACATTTAAAAGACACGGGGTAGCTCTTTTAGGATACCAAATAGCCCCACTGTCTAGACGTACCCAAAGCACTTGACTAAGCTGGCTAAAGAGCAGGTGGGGATGGAGCTTCAGGGAATAATGTGGTAGGGAGTGCACACCACGCTGACCCCCCACACCCACAGAGTTGGGGCCAGCATTCCCACGGATTCTTGTGCCTCTTCCTCCCTGCACTGACATTAGCCCCACCCTAATGAGGGGGAATCAAGCCAGAGGAATTCATGCCTATCATGGAGCAGACCCTAGCTGCACTTTCTCCCACTCTCAATCATCCCCAGTATCCCCAGGAAAACGTTAATTGTTACAGTTGCTCAGCAGGGTGGAACACAAAGGTTAGCTGGCTGCCAGGTGCCCTGCGGTGCAAAGGAAAGACCTGAATGTGATTCAACTGCTGGATCTTGTCTAGGCGGGTACCAGTAACTTCTCAAACACGTGGTTACAGTGAAAGGGTATTTGACTGGGGCTGGCAAGAAAGGGAAAGTTTGAAAATACTCTAGGTCCTGAGACTAAAACAGTGACTCAGTGAGGCAATAGCTGTTCTTAGAGTTACAGGGGGAGAGGACTTCAAACTGAGGGTTCAGACTCTTCAGATTTACTGCCTGGGCTGGTCTCTCCAGTCTAGACTTTTGTTCAAAGCAAACAAGAGCTTGTAGGTTTCCAGGCCACAATCGGTTGGTGACGTGTGTCTCATTAAGGCCTCTCTGCGCCAGTTTTCTGCCCAGCCTGGATTGCAGCCCCACAAGTCCTACACAGACCTGCTCCAGCTACAGAGGCCACCAGCAGTCACACCCTGCTCCACATGTGGTCTCGCGGTTTCTGGGCAGAGTACCCTGTACATGGTTCCTGGAACTTTCCTTGGTCTAACCCACTTAGTAGGAGGATCCTTAAGGTAGCTACAGGGATTATGTGGTTTTCTCTTCTCCCATCATTATAATTTGTTCAGTAAAAGAGGCCTTGCTACTTTACATCTCTATCTCTCCTCTCCCCAAACAGCCCTTTATTTTTCCTTTGTTCTGTAACAGCCTAAGATGCTTTTGCTTTTTTCAGCTGTTCTCTCTCACTTTGCCTCTTATTTTTTCTAAAAATGCATGTTCTATTCTTTATTTCAAAAGGAACACAATTATTTTTCAAACTTTATAGGAAAATAATAAAAGTGCATAAATAACATTTTCTTTTAAAATTAATATTTAATACATTGATTTAAAAATGTGTCTTTTTTCTCTAAAAAGACTGGTTAACATATCTCTTTTTAAAGGGTTAAAACTCTCCTTTTTACATTTTTCCTTTTTGGGTCACAATTGGGATCATGTGCTTTGGAAAACCAATACAATTATTTTTCTCTAAGAATATGTAAATAATAAAAATCTTATTTTCTTTTAAACTTAACACGTTAAAACAAATATACACAAAGGCTACGTATTCACTGCAGGCTTTTTGTGCAGGAACAGGTGTTCTTGCGCAAAAACTTGCAGAGCGTCTACACTGCACGCACGTTCTTGAGCAAGTAAATTAACAGTAAAGCGTTAGAAAACAGGGCTTCTTGTGCAAGAATTATTCCTCTCCCCACAAGGAATAAGCCCTCTTGCGCAAGAGCTCTTCCACAAGAAGGCAGTGTAGACAGGCAACATGGGTTTCTTGCACAAGAAAACCCTATGACTAAAATGGCCATCAGAGCTTTCTTGCACAAGAGGGCGTCCACACTGCCATGGATACTCTTTCGCAAAAGCACATCTCTTCCACAAAAGCACATGGCAGTGTGGGCATACTCTTGTGGAAGACCTTTCGCACAAGAACTCTTGCACAAAACAGTTGTTGCACAAGAAGCTTGCAGCGTAGACGTAGCCAAACAGTCCTATTATTCCCCATGTAATCTTTTTTCAAAATAGATGACTGCTCCAAAAATGTATAGGCATGAAACATAAGCCATAAACAGGGGCATTGAACCTTGTCAAAATTGTGTGGTGATGAATGCTGTGAAGTTCTTAACTACTGACCCAAATCCCTTTCCTTTTCCTTCAGTTGCAGTGACTAAACCCATCATCAAACCGGGCAATCTGGGCTTCACCGTACCGAAAGGGGCTAGCGCCAGCCTGACTTGTTCTGCCAATGGGTCCCCACCTATCATCTACCGCTGGTTCAAGGGAGAGCCTGGAGGAAAGGCGGTGCACGTGAGCAATCACGCCGTACTCATGTTTGATTCTCTGCAAATGTCTGACACGGGGAAATATTACTGCGAGGCAGAAAACACAGCACCCTCCCAAGTAATAGAGCAGAGTAATACAGAGCAGCTGACTGTGGTGGGTAAGTGCCCCAAACTAGTGCTCGGTCTCTGAGATGCTTCTAACTGCAGGCTGAAGCAAATGGTTGGGAGGGAGAGTTTAAAAGGGATTCGATATTTATAACAACACTAGTTGGGGTGAATAAAAAATGACTGTCAATCCTCATGGTTCCTCAGTTCACTTTCTGAGGTCACAGAAATGCCATGCCCCCTCCGTGGGATAGCATTGCAGAACAGAGTGCACTATGAGAGGCTTCAAACATCCCCCCCAAAGATTTTGTATTCATCCAAATGATAGAAGCAGCAGAATCTGATGCATGGTCATTCTCTCTTAGATCTCAGAAAACCAGCAACCACAGTACCCAGCTCTGAGACCACGGCACACACCACAGCCAAGCCTGCCTCAGAAAAAGGTGAGGCTGCTCAGAGGGGAACTGCTGAGAGAGGGAATGTGAAGTTATATTTTCATTGTGTTTGTGGGTGAATGATATAGAGGAGGATCTGACTTGACACGTCTACTCATTTACAGCCAGTTTTTAGCTGAGGCACATGGGTTGCTGGACATTACCTCTGCTTCCCTAGGTGACTTCTAGCTCATTCTTCTCTTGCTCCTTGGGAGACATATCCTCGTATTACTGGGCTACTTGTTTACTGCCTCCCTGGAATGGCAGCTGTTGTCACACCTGGGAGGACATGCCTATGGGAGTTATTGATTTCCTTAGCTCTGTTTGGTACAGCAGAACTTCATCAGAGGCATTATCCTGCTTCTATCACTTTAGTGCAGGGGTTGAGAACCTAAGGTCCAGGGACCGGATGCAGTCCCCGGCTTGCCTGGATCCAGCCCCAAGGCTGAGGGTTCCACCCCCAGCATTGGGGAGCCCATGCTGGAACTCCAGCCCCTCCCCCTCCTCCTGTGGAGCTGGAGCACACAAATCTACTAGCCTGGGCCACCTTAGGCTCTGGTGTGTGAAGTGAATCTGGGGAGTCTCTTTCTGCTTCTCAGTCCGGGGCAGTGAAGAGGGTTTTTTTGGGGGGGGGGGTTGGTTCTCATTTGTGTGCGGCCCCTGACTGATTTTTCTGTGGGCCAGCAACCCACAACCCAAAAAGGGTTCCTCATCCCTGCCCTAGTGTTTTGTGGGGCTAAGTATGTTGCAGAAACATGCCAAACAACCTGTTTGCAGAAGTTGGAAGTTATCCCAGCAAGGCCTTTCCAGCCACAAGAGGCCATCACGCTGGCAGATGGATGGGCAGCACTGGGTCCAAAGGGTTTGTTTCACTGTCTTATTCAGCTAAACAGGATAATGCTCTCCAGTCTTGCAACTGCAGGGCCAGAATAAAATTTCTTTCTGATGCTGAATGACTCACACACCATAATGATCACCCAACCCTTGCTTTATTTGCAGATGTGAGCAGAACCCTGGCAACTGGGAGTGACATGAGACTTCCAGAGACACATGAAGTGACGACGGGAAAAGGAGGCTACGTAGAAAGGGCAAAAAGTCAAGGTGGAGATTCTGCACTGACACCTGATCGTAGATTCTGTTCTAGGGAAATGAAATGTCATAAAAAAATTCAGAATTTCACACTTTGCTTCTCTAGATGATTAGTTAAATAGCACGTCCTTCCCAGCCTCCATCCCATGTGGGCTTATTTAGATCCTGATAATTGCTTTGAGTTTCAGGATTCAAAAGTACTGAAAATTTCCAAGTTAAAATCAGCGGAAACTGTCGTGATTTACATAGTTTTTCAGTGAAGATTTTTGTGGCAAAACTCAGTATGTCTCAAAATGTCATTGACCCTTGTTGACTTTTTGTCTGAGATGAGCTGAAGCTAACATTTTAACGAAGCCCCAAACCAGATGATTTTTGTATGGTTTGGTGTTTGCACGTGAACATTTTGTGCAGCTCTGCACAGCTCCTATTTTGTCCGTGAGTTGTGGCTTCCTTTCACGTCTAAGTGGAGATGCTGACCAAGAACCACAATGAGGCCCAGTATCGCAGCAAGAGGCAAGTGCAGGAAGTCCGACTGTGAGACAGCTGATTTGACCGAATCATTACCTCTGCTCTGAGCTGAGGCTGACTCAGCTTGAGGAAGGGACGCAAACATAAACATAAACCGCATACTAACCTAGGCTTCAGTCAGTACATTCAGCTCCCAAGGGAAATGTCCACCATCAAGGTCCTGGCTGTTGTTATAAATTGCAAAGCAGAATTGCTTCCTTGTTTGAAACATCAGCTTGTGCTGTTTTGATCTAGATTTCCAGAGGACCAGCCTGCCCCTCTATCTCATCATCCTGATTGCTGTGCTCTGTGTAGCTGCGGTGTTTGTTGTCATTGCTGTCGTTTTCTACAGGAGAAAGACCAAGGAGGGTGAGTGGGGGTGCTGGGGAAGTTTGGGGCTTCTCTGGGATAACAGGCTGACTACTGGTGAGGATTTCTGAGGCAAGGGACCAATATTCTGCCAAAAGGTATCAGAGATGGTTTTGGGATCTGCTTTAAAGACCTTAAAATGTTTCTCAAAGGGTTTGACACACATCTCATCTGAGCTCATGAGAGGGATATGTGGGAGAGGTGCGCTTTTGGATGCATGTGGTTTTTCTCCCAAGATTTAGGCATAACTCACTCAGTTTAGATAATAATAGAGATGTAGCTGTATTAGTCTGGTCTTGCTGAAACAAAAGACAGGACTATGCAGCACTTTAAAGACTAACAAGATGGTTTATTAGGCCCACGAAAGCTCATCACCTAATAAACCATCTTGTTAGTCTTTAAAGTGCTGCATAGTTCTGTGTTTTGTTTTAATTTAGATAGGTAGGGTATTCCCAGCAGGCAAGTGGCCACCCATAGGCTACTCACTGGCCTACCTTACTTGCATGGAAATTCAGTAAGAAGAAAGAATATTCCAAGCAGCTTTCCCTCACCTGGCAGACTGGATGGAAAGTGCTGTCTCGAAATAAGAATACTGATGCAATACAATTAAAGGAAAATGAGTGACTTCTTGTATTTGAACACAAGGGGGCAGGCATGTTCTAGCAACAAAAGGGAACTGACAGATAATCAATGAGCACTGTACTGAGTGAGAGCCCTTTGCTTATCCATTGCAGGGCTGTGAATGCACATCTTGCAGGTGTGTGCCCCAGATATGGTTGCTAGATTCCATTCTCCAAAAGCAGGTTCCAACTGCCAACAAGCATATCTCCTGCTGACTGTAGTGGCAAGAATAGGTGATTCCTAGCTGAGACCAGCTCAGCGTGGATCCTACTGGTGAAGCAGGGAGTAACTGGCTCCTCTTGCCTCACTTGGTGGAGCCTTTGCCTACGTACAAGAAACCAAGAGAGGGAACATAGAGCTTCTGGGCACCAAATAACCAGTCACCAGAGGCTAAATCCACTGTAGTGTCTGCTTCTTAGCTGAGCAGGCACAATGCATCCAGTCCCAAAAGGAAGAGTTATGGGCTGTGTCTACATTGGCATGATTTTGAGCAAAAGCACCAGCTTTTGCACAAAAACATGCTGCCTGTCTACACTGGAGGGGAGTTCTTGCGCATGAACACTGACGTTTTAATGTGTGAAATCAGTGCTTCTTGAGCAAGAACTATGACGCTCCCACTCAGGAATAAGTCCTCTTGCGCAACTATTCTTGTGCAAGAGGCCAGTGTAGACAGGCAACATGAATTTCTTCTGCTAAAAAGGCCATCGGTGCTTTCTTGCGCAAGAGAGCGTCTACACTGGCACGGATGCTTTTGCACAAAAGTACATCTCTTGCACAAAGGCACATGGCAGTGTAGACGCTCTCTTGCACAAATACTTTAACGCAAAAACTCTTGCGTTAAAAGTATTTGTGCAACATCTTGCCAATGTAGACGTAGCCTTTCAGTGTTGATTTCAGAAATAGGAATTTCAAAGCTAGATAGTTATGAATGTACAATTGTTGTACAGAGATATCAGCCAGGGAAGGGCAGCGAAATGTCACAGACTGAACACAAGGCTGGAAGGTGAGAACTCCTGGTTTCTAATCCTTGCTCATCAGTGACTTTCAGCAGGCTACATAACCACTCTGTGCCTCCATTTTCCCATCTGTAAAATGGAAACAAAAAGTTACTACATAGTAAAGTGCTTGAGTAGATGATTTAAGGTCTCTGTAGTGCTATTAAAACTTTATGTAATGCTATGTACGTGCCATTTAATAATCCTTATTTGCTCATGGAGTAATAAAAATGCAAAATATTCACATTTGTCTTTTATTTTTTTTTCAGATAATACATATGAAGTAACATAGTGAGTAAGAGTCATCATCTGTCATGCTGTGAGAACATCTGGGGTTGTAATATTGATTTATGTGGCAGGAAAACTATTTGCTAAGTTAAGAATGAATATCCTCTGATTATACTGGAGGAAAGGATTGGATATCTTAATGGTATATGTGATGTACAGTATGAGGGTTTAGATATTCACACAGGCACAGTGATAGAAATGTTGTTTGTGAATAATATTTTATACTCATCAAAATTAGTCACAAAAAAACTATTGGGATCCTCTGTTCCTTCACCAAAGAGATCAGTGCAGAATTGTTCTCTGTAGTGAATTCCCAGTGTTTTAGAATTTAAGGAACAGGAATTTCCAGCTCTTCCCTTGGGATAGTATCCCAGTTGAATGGGTCTCCCTGTTAAGAACCATTTCCTGATGTTCATCCAAAACAGTCCTTTGGTGAATCTCCTTCCATTACGCCCTGGTATATAATCCTAGACTTGAATCTCAGAGTCCAACTTTTCCATTCACTAACACAAATACACAAGATAAGATGGCAATTGAAAGGACAACATGTAATGCGAGAGGGTATGTCTACACTACAGCGCTAATTCGAACTAACTTAGTTCGAATTAGTTAATTCGAACTAAGCTAATTCGAATTAGTGCATCCAGACTTAAAAAATAGTTCGAATTAGCATTTTGCTAATTCGAACTAGCATGTCCACATTAAGTGGACCCTGAACTGGGGTTAAGGATGGCCAGAAGCAGTGCCGGCAGGGCATCAGATGAGGACTTAGAGCGTGGAGCTGCTGCCTCAGGCTAGCCGAAGGCTGTGCTTAAAGGGACCCAACCCCCACCCTGGACAGACAGTTCTCAGGGGGTTCCCTGCTTGCAAAGCAGTCCTGGCTTGGAGTGCCCTGAGTGCCCACACTCGGCACATCGCAGCACTATGACATCAGCCCGGCTGCACTTGCCGCAGGCTTCCATCTGGGGAGAGGGGTTAATCGGGGAGCTACAGGAGAGTTTCCACCCCGAGGAGCCTGCAGAGCCACCCCAGTCCTCCCCATTGGGGGCTCGTGCCCCATTCCTCCCTCACCTCCTTCCACTTACCCCTCCCTAGCCCCCCTTCCTGATGTACAAAATAAAGGACACGTGTGTTCAAAAATAGAAACTCTCTTTATTGAACAAAACTCGGGGAGACTGGGAAAAGGAGGTGGGAGAGGGGAAGAGAGAGGGTGGGAGAGGGGAGGGCAACTACAATGATGAGGGGTTTGAAACAGGTCCCATATGAAGAGAGGCTACAGAGACTGGGATTTTTCAGCTTAGAAAAGAGGAGACGGAGGGGGGATATGATAGAGGTCTATAAAAGCATGAGTGGTGTGGAGAGGGTGCATACAGAAAAGTTCTTCATTAGTTCCCATAATAGAAGGACTAGA
This sequence comes from Pelodiscus sinensis, assembly GCF_049634645.1. Lineage (NCBI taxonomy): Eukaryota > Metazoa > Chordata > Testudines > Trionychidae > Pelodiscus > Pelodiscus sinensis. The sequence continues at coordinate 22,583,700 of NC_134723.1, forward strand.
GGACACCAAAGGAAATGAATGGGTAGCAGGCTTCAAACGAATAACAGAAAGTTCTTCTTCGCAAAGCAAATAGTCAACCTGTGGAACTCCTTGCTGCAGGAGGCTGTGAAGGCTACAACTAGAACAGAGTTTACAGAGAAGTGAGATAAAGTCATGGAGGTTGGGTCCCTGGAGTGCTATTAGCCAGGGGGTAGGAATGGTGTCCCTGGCCTCTGTTTGTGGAAGGCTGGAGATGGATGGCATGAGACAAATGGCTTGGTCATTGTCCTCCATCCATCCCCTCCAGGGTCCCTAGTGTTGGCCGCTGTCAGCAGACAGGCTACTGGGCAAGATGGACCTTTGGTCTGACCCAGTACGGCCATTGTAAGCTCAGGGCTCAGGGTCGGGGGTCTCAGTGGACCACCCTGATTTTCATGCAAACCTGCTTCTGGGTGGCCAGGCTGGCAGCTATCCTGCCCTAGCTGGCCACTTTCCTGTGCCTAGTGCGGAAGCCGTGGACGAGGTCCACGATGTCTGCACTAGACCAGGCGGGCGTCCGCCTCTTGCGGTCCTGGGCAGGCTCCCGGGAGCCGCCAGCCTGGTCCCAGGAAGAGGGGGAGGGCTGGGTGGCAGCGGGTGGCTGGCTCGATCCGTGCCAGGTGCAGGGTCTGCTGGCTGGGTGCTGGCAGGCTTGCACCTGGCGCGGGCACCGTAGCCAGCCCGTGCCCCTTTAAGGGCTCCAGGGCCGGGAGGGGGGCAGTAGAGTTTCCCTGGTGTTGGCCAGAGTGGCCACCAGGGAAAGCTGGGGAGGGCTAGCCTCCCACTAGTTCGAATTAAGTGGCTACACAGCCCTTAATTCGAACTAGTTAGTTCGAACTAGGCTTAGTCCTCGTGGAACTAACGGCTGTTGGTTCGAATTAACTTTGTAGTGTAGACATACCCAGAGCTACTATCCAGCTGCCAATGAAAGTGATCAAAAAAGTGTATGTTGCAATGTGGCCAATGAAATTTACCCAGTGCTATCAGTGATGTTTGTACAGCAGTATGTTAAAATAACATCTAACTCTGACCAGTATTATGCATTGCATGCCGGGACTTCTCTTCATAGGCTGCACATTCATTGTAAAGATCTGGCCAAACACAGGCCACGTTGGAGAATTTATCAGCTGCATTTGGTCCCTGGGTTGCAATTGATCCACTTTTTGTTCTATCCCTTATTCTCTAACAACCAAAATGCCCACTGGTGTAGCCCCGTTCAGGTCAGAGTGGCAATGTCATCTCACTATGGGGCCAAATACTCAGCTGATTGTTCATGGTTGCCTCTTTTTTGTGTGTAATTCTCTCGTCATTGTTGCATATCAGCCTCCCATAATGTCCCTGGATTAGTATCATGTGTTTCGTTACAGGCCCATATATGGAGAGGGTCGGGGGGTGAGAAGGATGCAAAAGCAGCCCTCCCCCATTGTTCCCTAAGTAAGCAAGCTCCAGTCAGCCAGGAGAAGCCTCCTTCCCCCATACTCTGAGCAGCCAGGGGAAGTCTGGGGCTGATTTGCCCGCTTACTTGGGGAACCATAGGGGTGGTCACATCCTTGCAGTCCACATTTACAAAAAAAGCCCCGTGCCACAGAAATTCCTGCCTACGGATCTGTGTTATTCAACAGCTAATATTCCTCTGTGAACAAGCAGAGGACCAGAGACTGATCTCAAATACCCCACTGCAAATCCAGAGTCACGTCACTGAAGTGAGTGGAATGACTCTGAATTTAGCTTGCTGTGGTGTAAATGAGATCCCACTCTGGGATGACGACTCTCCCCTGGCTTTTTCATCCTATTAATGTTGGACTTTTGTTTCAGTCATAACTCGAGGAGTGATGTGAAAAGACAGACTTGTTCAGGAGTCAATGGCACGTGCAAGTATGAAGAGGGAGGATCCTCGGCCAAAAACGATTGCTTGATGGATCCTATGAAAGAGAACGTCTATGAGGAAAACATAGACTACGAGATCCTTGTGAATGCAATGGAATCTGAATATGAAATGGGGGATGTTCAATAGCAAACCAGCCTTTCTATGCAAGCAGGATTGCTGAAGATAGGGCTGGAGACCAGGGCAGTGACCCTTCATCAAGGGAAACACTCCTTCCTGTCTGTCTTCTCCTCTGATAAATATTCTGAACTCATTCCTTTATTTGTTCAAGGGGAACTGTGTCACCTTCTGCTTCTTCAGCAAACAGAGCTCTGTCTGGCCTTTGATGCAGAAACCACCAGCAAGGCAGTTAATCTGACTGGTGTATGCAGGGATTCATTTATAAGCATCCTGGAGGACGGGGGTCAGCGATCAAGGGGCTACACAAAAGTCTTTAAGCCACAGAGCAGGGTAAATAGTGGATTGTTACATATCTAGCAAATGATCATGAAGACAATAAAAAGATCTATAGTGATACGTATACATTCTCTGGCGTGAAAGTTATTGAATGTTCAGGGCCAGGGAGCTTTGTTAAAAGGAGGAAAGTTCTCTGGTTTCCTCCACTACAATTAAACCACTGATTTTACATCCTGCTTGCACTCAGGTCTTCTCCCCAAAATTTGGAGTGGGGAGGCAGGGTCATCCCTAGAAGTTTTGGTGCTCTATGCCAGCCCCAAATGGGCATGGGGCCTGAGGAGCGGGACTGTGATCAAGGCTCTGGGGGTCAGGCCCAGAGCTGAGGGTAGTAGGAGCAGGGCAGGGAGGCAGAAGGGGTCAGGCCTGTCCCTGTTCTCACAGGTAGCAGCAGGAAACAGAGCAACCTGGATCCAGCTCACTTTGCTCTTCAGACTCCCAGCTTCAGCATTCAAGGGAGGGTGCTCAGGGGAAGGGATGGAACCGTCCCCCAGACTCACTGGCGCTGGGAGGTGGAATGATGTGGCTGGGAGCTGGCAGAACAGAACGAGTTAGAGCTGGGTTACTCCACTTCCCACTGTTTGTCAGTGTGGCATCAGGCCTTACTCCTCTTGCTAGCATCAGGCCCCCTCCAGTCTCCTGCGCTGTGTCAGGGTAGGGGGTTTGGGAGAAGGGGCAGATCTGGCACTACCCTATATGCAGCACACAGCTGCTTAGGGCACCACAGAATTTGGAGCAAATTGGTGCCCCAAATTCTGTGGTGACCTATGCAACTGTGTATTTTGCATATTGGTGGGGACGATCTTGTGGGGAGGGGTAGCAAAGGGACCACGACGGTTTGGTTGATGTCCAGGGTGTGTCAAATTGGAGCTGTTTGCTAGAAGAAATGGCATCTTTCTTTCCTAGAAAATCAGAGTGGGGGATGTTACAACTTGACTTGGAGAGGAAGGGAGGGGAATAAGAACACAGTATATTGTTCTTAGGAATGTTGCATAACTTTGTCATCCTGAGTCATATCTTAGCAAGGAAAGGGAGGCTTGATCTACTGATCTGAGCAAAGGTTCAGGAACCAGAATCTCCTGAGCTTTGACACAGGCTCTGACACTGGCTTACTGCGTAGCCTTTGGCATGGGTCTCAAGCTGCCTGCACCAGTTATTCATCTGTGTTATGGAGATACTAATACTGACCTATCTCATAAGGTTGTTGCGAGGCTTTCATGTTTGTAAAATGCCTAGCATAACAAGTACTTGGTGAGTGCTGAGTATTTTTACATTCTCCCATGGTAAAAGCAAAAGGATATCAAGGAGTCTATTGAACCTGAACTTTGTTTACTTTGTTGTTTCATTAATCCAATATACAGTAAAACTCCAATAGTCCGGCATCCAATTGTACTGTACTCTCGATAGTCCGGCATCAAAATGGCAAGAGCCTAATGAGTGAGCTTCAGTAAAAAAGGAATCACAAGGCAGCAGCGGCAGCAGCTGAACCGAGCGAAACCAGATGCAACTGAGTCAGTCTGCCACTGGCATTGTGTGATGCTGGACAGTGCTTGTGCTACAATAAAAAGAGTTAAAAACACTTTATATACAATATATACTGTGTGTGTATATATATATATACACACATTTATAGTACCTCCGGATAGTCCGGCATATCCGATAATCTGGCACCACATCGGTCCCAAAGGTTCCGAATTATCAGCAGTCTACTGTACTCTCATTCTGTTTCCTACAATTGATTCCCCATGCTCTCTTGTCTGGTGTAACTTTGCAGAGTGATTTTGGGTACAATGTGCCCAACACAAAATAAACTTCAATGGTATTTTCACAGTCACAGTGCAGTCTCTTCACACAAATTTTCATAATCCTGCAGCTTGCATGCCCTTGTGGTGACAGCACAAGAGGACATGTGAGCTTGAGTCCTGAAAGTTGACTTACAGCTACTTACTCTAGTGACACATAAGGTTTTACTATTTTGTGCAGCTGTCAGACCTGCTGAGCCAGGGGCAGAGCAGTTCTTAAAGAAACTCTATTTCCATCAAAACAAAACTTTTAAAAAAGAAACCTGAATGAAAACAAAAATGCAAATATTTTTATTACAGCCAAAAAGACATTTTCCCCCTGAGAAAAAAATATGATAGAAATTTTCAGCTAGCTGAGAAGACCCAGGCTTATCTCCAATAACATACTCCACCTCACCTCCCTTCCCCTTTCCTTTCCAAATCAATTATTTCTCATCCCTTCTGAATGGGGTTCCTTCCTTAAGCCAAATGGAAGATGTTTTACAAGTCAATGGATGTCATCTCTCTTATTTTAGAAACCCCTGATCTGAATTCTATCTGGGTGAGGCTCTTGGGGTCCTAATTTACAGCAGTCAGGTAGGTAAAAATCTCAGAGCATGAAAGGAGAGAGACAGAGAGGAAGTGGCTGGGGAGATAAAGTCTCTGCCCAGTTCTATCTTCTCACTCCCCGAGGTAACTGTTTCTTAGTTAGACCACTAGGAGGCACTGTTTAGCCAATAACTACACTAGACCTGGGAGCTTTTGCAAGTGCCTCCTTCACAACCCTAATAAAAAGCTTCAGAGGGGTAGTAGAGTTAGTCTGTAACAGGGTGAATTTAAAAAACAACAAATAGTCTAGTAGCACCTTAAAGACTAACACAACATGTAAGATGGTATCATGAGCTTTTGTGGGCACAACTTCACTCCTGTCATCTGAAGAAGTGGGCTGTGCCCATGAAAGCTCATGATACCATCTACATGTTGTGTTAGTCTTTAAGGTGCTACTAGACTATTTGTTGTTTTTTTAAGTTCACTCCAATAAAAACAATGTTCATGAGCCATGGCTGGTGCAGGGAATTGGCAGTGAGTGCAGTGAGCTTTTTCACTTCAAGGACACTAATTCAAATCCAGCCCTGGGTTGTAGGTGGCCAAAAGCTATCACTGTGTAACAGCATTCCAACAGGCAATGTGAAGAAACGAGCAGCTCTCAGGCCAGTTCCTAGTGGAGAGAGGCTCATGATAAAATGCACCAACACAACTGACAATCTGGAGAGCAGTGGCTGAAATGGAGCACAGAGCAAAAAACACACCAGGAAGTGTTGCATCAACTACATTGTGTGAATGGTGTCCACTTTTTATAGTGAGCAGTTCTTTAGAAATGAGTGTGGTAAATAAATGAATTAATAACATCTGCAGAAAGGCCAAAGAGCATCACCCATTCATCCCTAAAGAGGCTAGGAGTCCTTGTGGGGCAAAGCTTGTAAAGAGATTGCCTGGTCTGGCTGTTACTAAACAGTGCCTTAGGAAGCCAATACGTAGAGATTCTGCAAAGCTGCTCCTTGCTTATGTTTGATTTGCTACATCCCAATATTACCAGCGCCGAGTATTAAACAATCATGTCAGTCCCCCAAAATCAGACCATTGTAAAAACTAGACTAGAAACGTACTGTTTTTTAAAAAATGAAAGCCAAGATTCTCATGCAATCAGTAGACTCCCGACACTGGAGCTTTATGAAAGACACTAAGTGCCGTATATTGGGTTGTAGATATAGATCTTGTTGTTATGGTAACTGAGTAGGTCACTGGGGTCAGCCCAGCTAGTCTGGGCTTGTTCTAGTGAGTTCTGTGCTATGCAATAAAATGGACACTTGCACCTACTCCAGCTCTCTGCCTTTCCACTGATTTCTTCCTATGCTGTGAAACTCCCCAGGACATAACACTAAGTATCATGGGAGTTAGTAATACTGTATTCTCAAGAGGTTCACCTATTTACTGAGTCTGCTTCCAGTTCTTCAGGGTCATCCCTGTGACCCCTTAGTACTTCCTAGAACACATGGACTCTGATGGTCCGCTTGCTTTCATAGGTCTATCAATTGGCTGAGAGGTCACTTGTGGGGGCCCCGGAAGAAGAGACAAGCTATGGATGGCACTGGTGTGTTGTTAGACTACATCACTACCCCACAAAGCTTCCTGCATCCCAGAGCAATGTCTTTCCCTCTTGGGCTGCTGTCCTTCCCCACTGCACAACTGCCAGAACCTTTTCTTCACTAGTTCCCCAGCCTGACCACAGAACTGCCTGTGGAAACAATCAGCTCCAAGTACAGTTGAACCAGAACACCAACCTCAACCATCCCACACTAACTTTTGTCACAAAATTAGGGACAATTCAAATCCTTTGTGACCCGTGCCCATCTCTGCTGCTGGCCAAACCAGAACCCTACATCTGAACACCTCTCACCTCATGGTAGAGCTTCTGCTTGGTCTATGGATCTGGTCTGCACAGCATGGCCTATTTGCCATTCTTCGGGTATGTACCTGGGAAATGGGCATTTTTCTAAGGGTTAATAAAGAAACATCACTCCTCAGTCAGTTTGTTACTAACATCTCCTCTCTGCCTCACCTACTCAGGCAGGGACCGTTAAAAGCTGCAGCAAGTTGGGATGCAATCAACTTCAGCTGGGCTTAGTGGGGGCATGGCCATAAAAGATAAGGCAGGGCAGATGGTAGCAGTCTGGGAACTTGTTTTTGCAGAGCAGACTGAGTAAGAGGTGCTTTTAGGAGAATGGAGTAGAGTCAGTGGGGCTGTGATAGGAAAAAAAGGAAGCTCAGGAAAGGAAATGAGATTCTCTGAAACAAAAATGCAAACACCCTCTTGTGAGGCTCTTTGAGGCCCAGAAACCATGGGGGAAGAGTGGCTACTGATGCTTGTTAAAGAGGTTCATGACAGGCCTGTGAGAAAGGAACTTCAACTACAAGTCAGGCTACTCTGCTTGTTTCTGAGGGAGAAGCAAGGACACCCTTCTGCCTGCCTCCCCCTCTTGCCCTCCCCCTCCGCCTCCCCCCATACACACACTCTGAGGTTAGGAGCCTGTTTGTTCTAGCTCTTCCTGGTGGGTTTATTGTTTTAAATAAAGCTGCTGGAGCTTGAGACTGGAGTGTTTGAGCTGCTTAGTCAGCCTCCCTGCATGCCCAGCAGTCCTGCTAACTTGAAACATACAAATTATGAGATGGGATTTTTAAAAAAAGCAATTTGGGGTTCTTTTTATCTTCCATTGGGTTTCTGAGCTTTCAGGGTGCACTCACTTCATGTTTGCAAGCTTATCTCCATGAGCAGGAGGGCTACAGCTTCCTTTTGTTATTTAAAGTGGAATCTCTTGATTCCAGGAGCTGGGGTTTGAGGAAATGGGCTTTAAAAAAAACCCATGCATGTTTGCAACATTTGTAATGTATAAATAGGCTGCCTCGCTTATTTTCAGTTGCTCCTTTATTATACCCAAGTGAGCTTGAGGATCTCTGGCAAAAACCAAGTGGGAGGAACATTCCTTCCTTGAAAGGTGTGAGAAAGGTTCTTAGCTCCCCCCCTCTCAGCCAAATATGCTGCTTTCTGCCTTATGATGCTCTTGACTCAATCGCTTTGTCTGTGTCCCTTTTGCTTCTTCCCGGCTGCTTGTTTTTTGGGGGTATGTGCTGAGCTACTCCCTAGCCATCTCCTGTGTGCGTGAGGGTGTTTCTGACTCCACCCCTTCCCTCTTGCCTCCCACGCTAGCCTGTGGCTTGACATGACTTGTATGCTGCTCTTTTATAAAACCAGTCCCTTCTGTAGCTAACAATAGCATCTGTGGTGTTGGTCACAAGTGCTAGGTCTGTCAGTCCTTGTGTGCTGCTACTCATGAGTTCAACCAGGGACAGGAAGAAACATGTTTTCTCCCTCTTTCCTTGGAATAGTATTGCATAATGGGGGATCTGAGGTTTCTGGCCATTCTTAGAGACAGGGTTATGGACTAAACAGTTCACGGTTGTGTCATAGTACAGCAGTTTGCACCTCCTTTAAGAGGGTTGGAGGAGCATTTGGAAGGGTCTGATTCTATTTAAACAGTACTGCAGCTGAGGGGGTTGATCGCTGCTTGCTGTGCCAGGGTGTAGACTTCATTCTGTGCCACTTGCTGAGAAATAAGCCTCTTATTGTTTAATAGCTCTTGGCACCTGCCCATGCCTCCTTGGCAACCACTGGAGAAGCAGAGAAGCTTTTTTTATCAAGTGCAACAGAGGGGTCATGCACCGCTGGAAAGAAATAGAAGGGAATGTTCCAAGGGGCATCTGGAGGAAACTCAGCTCTGCATTGTGGCTACTTTGCACCAGCTGGTGCCTGGAGGCTGCAAAGGGGGCTGCAATTTTAATTCCCCCCCCTCCCCAGTATAAAGCATCAGCTTTGTGCTGCCCCTGCAGAAGCTGTGGTTCAAACCATGGGGTGGGGAGCAGAGTGGAGAAAGACGCTGAAGAGGGCTGAGACACACGCCCATGACTGGAGAGGATCTTAGAGTGCCCAGGGGTATTGGCCGAGGCTTTGTGCCCTGAAAGCACCAAGCAGCTTCCTTTCTGGCCCTGAACTGTTACTTCCCTCATTGCAGCCGGCATGTGATTTCTGAGAAGGAGACGCCAGCCAGAACAGGACATTTTCCCTTGAAAGTCAGGAGGGTTTGCAAGGAAGGGGGAGGGGGAAGGAGAAGGGAAAGGGGATGGTTGTGTCTCCTGCTAACAAGGGAACTTCTTCTTTCTTTGCACTGGTCGCTCACCTGATGATCTGACTAATCCAGTCAGCTCCAGAATCTGAGCCAAAGCACAGAGAAAAACCGCAGCTTCCTTTGTGAAACAACACTGTGTACTAAATGCACAATACTTGTCAGTGGCTGTTAGAACCAAATTCTGCCTTTGCCAGCATCTGGGCAACGCCATTGATTTGATATCAGTGCCCCTGCAAGAGCGGGATTGAGGGCAGACTATGTCATGGGTCAGTCAGAGAATTATATGGGTAAGTGGGGTTGTGATGCGGCCATTTAGGATAGTGTTTTCTGAGGTGTCTGCTAATTTGGGGTGCATTAACTTTTGTATGCCTGTCCCCATCCTGATTTTCAGGAGTGGTGAAAAGCCGCAGATCTTGATGGGGACTGAAAGGAGAGCTGCCCCAAAGACAGTAGGGTTTGTCCCACCAAAATGAGGGATTAATTCTCTTCCTTCAGAGATGAAGAGATTAACCCTGCTTCCTCCTTAGGCCTGGAAGAAACTGAGGGATCTGCTCCTAGAAATTTTAGAAGGGGAAGGGGGAGAGACCAAGTAGTAAGAATGTCTGAGGTAAACTCTGGGGAAAAAAGATGGCGTAAGGGACTTAAAATGAATCCTCAGATGTGCCTTCAGCTGGCTTCAATATCTGTAGTTCCATGGACATGGCTCTAATGTATCCCTTTGTGGATTATCAGAGATGGAAAATCAGAACACTGGACCTTATACCCTTTTAAAACTGAATGCCTATATAAAAATTACAGGAGGCCCCCGACTTGTGATGTGATTGGTTCCTGGGGAAGTGTCGCAAGTCTGGGGTGTCGTAACTCGAACCCTCATTTACGACAGGCGCCATGGGCCGAGCATGTAAGTCGAGGGTTTTCATCCCCTTCTGCACTTACAACCATTTTTGTAAGTGCGAGGGATCAGGGGCCTCCTGTATTATTATTAAGATGTGAGTACTGTCTATGAGTCAACTGTAGGGACTGGAAAGAGAACACAGGACGGACAGTTTGAGTCAGAATGACTGGGGCCATATTTGCTCAGATGCACACTGCAGATTTATTATGCAGATCAGTGGTGGGGAACCTAAGGCCTGGGGGCTGAATGCAGCCCCCAGCTTGCCTGGATCTGGCCCCCAAAGCTCAGGGATTCCCCCCCAACATTGGGGAGTCCGCGCTGGCACTCCACCCCACCATGGGTCTGGAGCACACAAAATCTACTGGCCTGCTCCCTCCCTCCCCCCCCCCCCCCAGCTCTGGTGTGCGAGGAGAACATGGGGAATATCTTTCTGCTTCTCATTCAGGGGCCAAATCAGTGGGGGTTTTGTTTTTGTTTTGCTTCCCACTTGTGTGCTGCCCCAGACTGATTTTTCTATGGGTCAGCGACTCCCAACCAAAAAAAGTTCCCCTTCCCCAATGTAGATTTTCAGAAGCATGCTATTCACTTGGAAACACACTACAATTTATTTGCAGTTAGCCTTCTTCATACAATGCTCAGTATCTCCAAATAATTTTACAATAAATAGTTTTAAGCTAAAGAAAAAAAGGAAAGGTTAAGATGAAAGTATATGTGTGTGTTAATTAATTGCACAAGTGGCTGCTGATTCCACTCCAGGAACAGCGAGAAGAGTTGTTTTCTATCAAACTCTTTACAATAGCAAAGTAGCAGTGGCCTTATTTTCAAAAATGACTAATGGGGATTTGGAGTTCTTGCTCAGTTTTTGAGTATCCAACCCGAGACACCATTAAAAGGCCTGATTTTCTAAATATGTTACACCCCAACCTCTGAAAAATCAGACCTCTTTATGGTGTCCCACACAAAATGGCAAGTCATTTTTGAAAATGGAGGCCAATAAATAGGTCTTCCTCATCTAAGCTGACTTGGGAGATCTTCAATACAATAGCAGAGTTACAGCAAATACTCAAGGCAGCACTGCTAGGAGATCTTACTAGGAGTAATTGGCTGAAGAGAAGGAGGCTTCACCAAAACATGATTTATTTCACTACAATGTCTAAGCAAAGTGATGAAATCCCCATTGCTTGAGTCATTTAAAATTGGACTCCACAAACCACAGGCAAATTCACTGCAGGGAACAATCTTATATTGGCTGGTAGAGAGGAGGGGAAATGAAATAACAGCCTTATAAGTCTATTTCCTCTGCATATTGCACGATTAAATAAAAATATTTCAACATATCTGATGAAGAAACTCTGTTATTAGCAATGCTATTGTTAGTGTGATTCCAGCTGCATTAACCGTTAGCTTAGTTGCATATACTAAACCATTGTCATACAACAAATTAACGTATCTATTAGTTGCCATCATTACCGGTACTTCATTTACTAGCATTATCTTTGGTTACAGAGTGAAGAAACAAGGAACTCTGGGCAAAATTCTCTGCCTGTGAAACTCAAAGGAAGTGTGCCAACAAAGAGTCTGGCCCTGTTTTCAGGAGAAACTCACCATTAAAATCCATGTTTACACCAATGCTTCTGAATTTGGGGCACTAAAGAAATCTGCTAGCACAGGAAGCAAAGCATAATATGTAGCTATTAGGTAACTCTTTGTATTTACAACTGAGATAAAATATTAAATAAAAGACTCCTGTCCAAGGAAGTCGAAATAATCAATCTTCTCCGGTGCTGATGTGTGTTGCTAAGCAAATGCCTCACTTGGGGTATTTGACAAACTGACACTCTGCCACACTGAGTGTCAAACTCAGCTTGTCAAATACACGGAGTGCAGCACTGCGGGGCTTGGGCAAATCGCCTGGGAAACCTTCAGTGATGTGACAACCTAGATGGAAGGAAAAAGAAAGGTTGAAATTCTGTCAATTACAGGTTAGGAAAATCCCTCCCTTTAACTGGTAAGGAGGGGAGCCAAATAAGCAGGTGTTGACTTCTGCCCAGTTCACATCAGATATATTGATCTGTGAACTGTGAAGCTGGGCCAGAGGAGCTGTGATTGATGCCTAGAGACAGAAGCTGATCTGAGTGTCTTGCTGGCCCAAAGGACTGGTATGCAAGGACCAGCCACACACACAGATGTAGAGTTTGAGTGCCTTGGTAGGAAGGCTAATGCCTATCCAGGTATATATGGGCCTTTTTATAAGTAATAGTCTAGACAATGGCCTGGAGAATATACCCCAGGGAACTTTTCTGTACCAAATGGGGTTGCACGCAAGATGATCTAACAGAGTGTTTGTATTTTTCATTACTTTCATAAGGTGTGAGAAACCAGCCTGGATTTTCAAATTTAGGCTCCTTAATTAGAACCCCTTCTGTAATTTTGCTTTCCAATGATCACTTGGTCACCTGCAACCCCAAATCTGCAAGGTACAGTACTTAAACACTTTCTAATATCAAGCATGTAAAGTCATCCCATTGTAGCCAATGCGTCATGTTCTTAAGCATGCTGCTGAACTGGGGCCTATGGCCCAGGTCCATCATGGAAGTTAGGAACCCAAATTCCTTTGTGATTCTTGGCCTGTATATCTAAAGCAGGCATTAGGGATGAAATCCTGGCCTCATGGAAGTTGATGGCAAAATTCCTATTGACAACAATGCAATCAGGGTTTCAACCTTGATGTTTAAGTGCTGAGATGACTGAGCACTCAGATTTGGAAGTGGCCATCTGCATTTGAAAAAGAGACACCCCATCCCGCAGGCCTATCTGAGATGTAGGGAATAAGTCTGCTTCCTTTGAAATCAATGGGAGGTTTGCCTTTGACTCCAGTATTAGCAGGATCAGATCAAAGTCCCACGTCAAAGGTATTCACTGTTGTAAAAAATCCCCTCCAAGCAAAACAAAACAGCTCAATAACATTTCAGTGCAGCAGCCTTCTTGCCTTCATTCCACTCTTAGTCCCAAGCATGTCACCCTAGACTGGGCAGCATTGTTTGGCAGTAATGTTGTAAGGGTCCTAATTCTCTATTGCTGCACAGCCAGGGAATCTCAGAAAGAAAGAATCAATTTCTTCAGGAATGACCGTAGGAACTTTCTTTTCTAGTGTCAAAATTAACCCTTTTGTGCCCTCTACTGCCTGTATTATGAAGCTCCCTCTCCCTGCCCCCATGAACAAGTATAGATTTCTACCCACTGCCAGCACAATTTATTTCCCAATAATCTAACATAACTCCCTACTGCTGACCCCCGGTCCTTTTGTCCTCCCCATTCCTCTGCACACACGCATGCAGAGGCAGTTCCCTTGCCTTCATCCTTTTAAAAACAATTCAGTCAATAGTTTGCTTAAAAAAAATTCACAGTGCCAAGTCTGTAAGAGGTAAAACATTGCTAAAATGTACTAACATGTATGTGCTTGTAAGAGGACAGCAGCTCAGAATATAGGTTGATGCTTGAAATTGTGAAGCAGTGAAAATCTATAAGAAAATCTATCACAGCTTCAGAGGGGAAGGGGAAGAACCCTATCCTGTGTCACACCATTTCAGTGCTATTCACATGCTGTGTGATAGAGGCCTGAGCACAGACTATTTTTAAAAATGAAACATTTCACTGTTGTCAGAGATCTCTTCTTTTTATTTCACATGACCGGTGGCACCAAGTTTCTGAGAAAATAAGCAGGCTATTTTTGATATCGCAGTGAGAAACTCAACTGAAAACCTTTAAAGGAGATGAAAGCAAGATTAAACTGAGTTAAACTGGCAGTGAAATGGAGAGGGGGATCTAGTAGGTCTGAATTCTAATGTCTGGGATGAGGAGATGATCTTAATAACCCATCTGTTATTTTACACATTCTCTCTCTCCCCCTCGCCCCCGATGTATTTTTTTCTACATGTAAAATAAAAATACGTGTCAATGTTGAACCCAAAATTTTGCCATCTCAAATTCTTTGAGCAACAAAGAGCCAACAATAAGGGGCCTGCATTCCAAGGATGAAATGCCCCCTGTGTACAGTAAGCATAAGATCTATGCAAATTCTATGTAGACACTCAAGTAAGGGTTAAAATGGGACTTTACCAAAGCATAGTCCTTATGCTTGTGCTCTGTCTCGGGGTGTATTTCATTCGAAACAGCCAACAGGACTGGATTTTGTCAACATTAGAAAATTTGTGCCAATGTAACTGAGCCAATTTAAAATCAATCCAGTAAGTTATGGCATTAAGTGAAATTGGGTTAGGCAGAAGTTAAAGTAATCTAAGTGGTTTACGTGTGGTGTTTGCCACGTCTTACTATTCTGCTTTTAACAGCAGTACAAGTGTTCTAATGTAGCCACAGTCACAGATCAACTCTGGCAATGCTGAAGTTCCCTAACTGTGATAGCAGGGACTAGGCTGCTGGTGCTTGGCTCCTCTTCCTGGATTTGTCATTGGGTTCTATATGCAAGTTATTTATTATTACTAATTGCACACTGTGCAGTCCTTGGCATCTTTCTCCCTATACACCTGGGGAGAGAAGAATGAAGGCTTCATTAAACTAACTGTGAAGCAGTCCAAAGGTTTTAAGAAAACTCTTTCCAGTTAAGTTTGATGTGGAAGTTACTCAAAAGTGTAAATCAGAATAGCTCTGTTAACTTCAGTGCAGCTCTGCTAACCTACACCAGATCGGGAGTTAGCCATGAAGTTCAAGAAGGCTCTTTAAAAAAAATGAGCACAACTGCTTCTGTTAGTATGTCTTAAAATACTCTGCTCGTGGCTTTCAGAAGGGAAAAACAGAGCTGCTTAAAATGCCGCTGTCAGCAACAGATAAGACAGGGTGTCACAAAGTAAAGATCATTCTTGTGGTACACAGGAGTGGATCTTACTCCCCACCCTGTATTGGTGGTATCTTGTTTGGGTGGACTATGGACAGGAATTCTGGAATGGGTATTTCCAAGGAAAAGCCTGATGTTAAAAAGCAGACTTAACAATCAATAGGACAGTTTCCAGTGAAACCAAACAGGAGCATTCTTGATACCTTGTGAATGGCACAAAAGGCTAGTACTTTAAAAAGCCTGCTGTGTAGCATATCAGCCTCATGTGATCTCTCTTGGAAATTTTACAGGACTGTCTTCCTAGTCTCTGTGCAAGTGGTGATTGAAGGAAATAACAAAGCCGGATGGATCTGATCCCAAACCTGTAAGTGCCTGCATTTTGACTGTGAGTTTCTTTGCATTTTCAGGGGAAATGTGTGCAAGAACTGAAGTTCGGTTCTCACTTGTCTCAGGCTCATTGCACTCGGAACCGGGGCTCAGGGGCAGGCTCATCTCCAATTCCCATATTCACTCAAACACAAATTTCTAATCAAAATTAAGAGAGCAAAAATCCACATGAACCTGTGCGGAGCTGGGTTTGCAGAACCCCCTACCAACTGTAGCTGCTACTGGAGTCTCCTCTCACAAGACATAAATCGAGAGTAACTCCATTTAACTCCACAGACTTATACTGTGTTAAAGCTGGAGTGAGATCAGAATCAGGTTTTTTGAGTCCTTCTCTCCCTCCCCATATCACTGGGCCAAATCCTGAAGCTTTTATTTAATCAAACATCCTCTTGTATCCTATTCTATTCCATTGGAGATCTGCCCTCATCACTATGGTAGATGCCAATGGGAAGTTGACCTGAATACAGATCACAGGATTTGATTCAAAGTATTCAATTACAAGTACCAGGCATGCCCCAGAAAAGATCAGGGCTAGAGATTTACAAGGCAGCAGTCATGCCAGGCTGTATCCAAAACCATTTTTGCAATAGCACATCTGTGAATTTGGATTAGATGGTTAATACGTTTCAGACAGAGCAACAGCTTACGTATCATGCCCAGTACGTAATGATGCCTGCTCTCTGGCTGACAAGCGTCATTGCTTGCTTACATCTTGCAGAACAGCAAATGCTTTGCCCCCTGCTAATGAGGGCTGATCATGTTATGGGCTGCCTTTCCCATATGCTGAATCCAAGTAGAAAAGAGGTCTGTCAGCCGTAAATAAAGCTCTCCATTCCTTGCAAGAGTTGAGCAACAGCAGCTCAGAGCTTGCAAAAGCCATGTGGCAGCTTTCCTTGTGTGCTTGCTCTGGACCTTTTTACAATGGAGAGGTTCCTGGTTGTACAGGAGGCACTGCTGCATTTTCCCCAGCACTAGAATTCCTGGAACTCTCCTGTTTAAGGGCTGAATGGCGGCTGTAACCAATGATGCACTGTAGGGGGCAGAGTGAAGCTGCAGCAGAGAGGCTCTGGGAGAGAGCTGGCTCTAGAAACTCTGCTGAGGTAGCCACCTGGAAGCCAGCTCAGCAGGGTCTCCACTGCAGCAATCTGGGGCCACCTCTGCTGGCTGTGGCAGAGGGAGCAGAGGTAGGTTACGGTCTTGTCTCATCCTCACCTTCTCTGCAGAATCCAGTAGGGCCAATAGCACTAAACCAAACCAAATATTTATTCCCACTGACTTCAGGAGACTTTGGATCAGGCCCAAAGTCTGTGCCCCGCCTCTACACAGAGGTGCATGTGGGGAGAGGCTCCTCCCACATCAATTCCCTCCGTGCAGGGGCCAGGCGCAATGGAGCCCAGAGCGTTCCACTTAGAGATGGGCTCCTGCTGTGGCACCCGGAACCAGACTGGTGACATCCCAAGAAGCTTGGCGTGCTGAGCCCAGGGTACTAGCTCGGCTTATCACCAAGGCTGGCAACCCCAGGGAACAGCTCGGGCTGCTCTCTTCGTTTTGAGACTGGGGTCAAGTGATCTCCATTCAGATGCCCATGCAGGGAAACTTATAACAACACTGACATGTTCCCCCAAGCATCTTCCTGCCATGGCTTGTTTCCCCTCCGGATCAGGGTTGTTTTGTTCTGACTTATGTCAGCTGTTTAGAACAGAGATGTAGGCCCCAGGCCACTGTCATATTCTCTGTCAGAAATGCCACTTTTCCTCATTCAGCCCAAGCGACTCATCTAAATGTCCCTTTTCTCTCCTTTCCTCACACCTGCCTCTGGTCTTTCACCTGGTTCCCTACCTCTGCCAACCCATCTGGATCCTCCACCTTCTTCTCAAAACCTTATTTCTCCAAAGAGGCTTATAAGCCACAGTGCCATATGGAATAATTCAACCCACCAAGGTACATGCATTTGTCTCCCCAGCAACTGTATGATCACATGCCCTTCCTTTCTGCCTCTCCCTCCCTGTTTTGACATCTTCTCCTGTTGCTTGCACCTTAACTTGGATGGTAAGCTATTTGCAGCGGGAACATGTCCGTTTGTCTTTGTACAGTGCTGTACGTGGGCTGTGTTGCCATGTATGAAAGAAGAACAGGGCACCACACAGATCTATGCGGCTGTTTTAAATGAAATAATACGGCCAAATTCTGGTATCCCTTCTTAACTTGAGGAGCAATTTACTCTACAGATGGATTTCTATTCACAGAGCAGGGTGCTATTCCATGCAAGGAAGAGTATCAACTTCTGGCCCAAATTGTATAAAGCACCCAGTATTAAAACTTTTTTCTCTCACCCTCACAATCCTGTACAATATTTATTTCGGATAATTTGGACCATTAGCCAAAATGCAGCCAGTTAAACTACATTTCAGGGATGGACTTGAACTAATAATCCAGGTACAAACATCCCCCTCCCACCCAAAAAAACAAACTTTAAGATACTCAAATACTAGATCCAGAGTTTACTGCTGACATCTCATTGTGGCTGACATAAAAGCACACAATACCCCCGGCTTTCTAATTTGCAACACCAGTCAGAGATGCAGAAAAGATTAAGCAAGAAGCACAGGGGAATCTTTTGGTAGCTGATCAGTACACGGATAATCTCAGAGTCTGATAAATCAGAGGGATCAGCGAGTGCTGTAAAAATGGCTTGAGAGCCTGAAAGTCAGAAGACTTGCAATTTACACATGATAATTTATGCTTCTCGACAAAGCAATGTAGAAGTGCTTGATACAACACTAATTATTGCTAGTATTACATGTCTCTGACTCCTCCAAATCCCACCTGGAAACTCACCTTCCAGTGCTGGCCTCTGCCCCACCTCTTCTGCGCTCCCATTGGACTTTGCTCGCTCAAACTCTTTGCTTCAGTAACTTCTAAGAAAGGGGAAAAGGGGAGGGAAAATGCTAAAATTCACATACACAGCGCTTGAGAAAAGGACCCAGCCAGCGGGGCATGCGCACTAACTTATTGCATGATCTTTCACAGGCGGAAACTTCCTTCTGCCTGGATCACCTCCCTCTGCTCCTTGCTAGTTATAGCCCTGGCTCTTCTATGTCTCATTTGGACTGAAATCTCTTCAAGGCCAACAACATGCTTGTTATGTCTTTGTAAAACACCAGGAATGCTTTAGGAGCTGTATACACAGTCACTAATAAATCATCATCATCATAAATTAATTATGGTTCTAAGTGCAGAACTCCTAGGCAAAATCAGCTGCATTTTGTTCCCTGACAAGGATGTATGGGGAGAAAAGACAAAAGTCACCCCTTCCCCCATCTGTATACAGTACTTAAAATATATTGTCCAGCTGCATGGTCTTTCTCCAGGTTGGAGAAACCCCACCAACTGCCTCATTAAAAATATCTGCCTCAAGCAGGCTTGAATATTGTATGTGATTCCATATCTTGGTGGGAGACATTCTTAGCTGGGGTAAGAAATTATCTAGACCAAATTGTACACATAGGGGACACACCAAGAAAAAAAGGCAGGGCTACTAGGAAGGGCTCTGCAGACAGAGAGCTGGCAGGAATAGGGGTGCACCCTGGGACCAACCCCCAAATCTCCTGAAAGAGATTCTCCAAAACAACTTTAGACAGGCTAGAAGTGGTTTGTTGCCACCTTCGCAAAATGAATGCCCATTCTCCCAAGCGTTACCCACCCCTAAGACCAGGTAGCAGGCCTTTGGAGGAGTGAGACAAGTGTCCCTTTTGAAACTCCATCCCTTCTCCCCTTTGCCAACCATTTTAACAGCATACAAGAGAGTAGAGCCAAGCAGAGGTGTTGGCGGGTACAAACCATACCTGTACCTGCGCTCTCCCAGGGAAAGTGCGGTGGTGCTGGGCCAGGCCTGCTGGGGGAACACAGGGAGCAGAGCAGAAGCAGAGCAGTGGGGCTCAGCCCAGGAAGGCACTCGTTTTTGAAGGGGCCTCTCCTCCTTCAAGAGGAAGCTGAAAATGGGGAAGATAAGACTGAGGTTAGATAACAGGAAATGTCTGGATGTGAGTGACAACATGTCAGAGTTGTGAAATGCAGCAGCAGCAGCTATGGCTCTGTCCCTCTCACAGGGTGCAAAGCTCATAAATTGCTGCTAATGCAAAGCTGGAGGGGGTCCGTGCAAACTGAACAGATGCTCCCTTGCACTGAGAATACCCTGCAGATTAGAACAGGCCCCAAGGCATCAGCAGAACTGGTAACCAGGCCCCACATCTTGTATTCCAGCTAATGTCGACATGGGGGGAGCCTCTTCACTGCCAGCTTCCCAGCAGCCTCTTGCTTTGAGCAGGGGAAATTCACTCTGATTGCCTAGGCTCAGAAGCCTACTTAGTTCATTATGATGCTGCCCAGAGCTATGCTGTGTCAAGGCTGGCAAAGTGCTCTTGGGGTGCAGACAGTGAGCGGGGCTATGGGGAGTGCACTTGGGAAGGGAAATAGATGAAAGAGACATAGACTGCCAGCGAGATACAGTTCAACCCCAGAGAGAGGATCTCTCAGGTCCGCTGTTCCCTGGGAGATTTTTTACACCTTTGGCTGTGATGGATTCAATTTTTTTAAAAGGTCCTAAGCCAGAACCAAAAGCGATGGGGTTGATTTGGAACCAAGGAATTGAATGTCGTCCCCAAACCAGTCAGGTGGCTTTGGATCTGAAATTTTAGTTTGGACCCATCTGTCTTGCCAATGAAATAACCAGCTCCAGTCAGATCACACCTGTGTTCCACAGGATATTTATCAGAAGGTAACATTTGTTTCTAAAGGTCACCTGCATATAGTGCAGACTGCACTGCTTGTTCTGTCTGTCCATCTGCCTGTTCACCATATCTTAAAGGCCCCGATCTCCAGGGTATTAAAGGATTCCAGATACACCAGAACAGAAAACCTCAATGGTTTGTTTACCATTAGTCTTTTTATTCTGGAGAACTTTCACACCCCATTCTCATCATTGTGAATACCACCACCGCAGTTCCTTGGGTGTTAGCAACACAAGGAGCCTTGGTGAACTGTGGGCTTGCCAGCTCCAACTGTCATTCATATCTAACGGGGCGGGATTAAATCTAATTAATCCAGTATTGGAAACAACACCCAGAAAGCCCTCCCCACTAAGCTCCACAACACAGAGAGGACTATGGAAGCTGAACTTAGATAACCAACATCAAGAAACTCTTAGTCCACACGGCATCTTCCTATTGGTCAGTGTGCATTGGAAAGATGTTGTGGGTTGTGCCCACGAAAGCTCATGATACCATCTACATTTTTGTTAGTCTCTAAGGTGCTGCCAGACTATTCGTTATTTTTAAAGTTTTTTTCAGTTACAGACTAACACAGCTACCCTTCTGAAACCGCATGTTTGATTAGCTCCTGACTTGTGGCTCCAGTTACCAGGCTCAGTATACAGAAGGCCTTTTGATCACTTTCATGGGATCAGTTCTCCCTCTGTTGCCACTCTGAGGCTGCCTTTCCTTCCCATTTTACCCATCTCGCCTTCCCTTTTCCAACTTCCCATTGTTGTATCAGTACCTCTAGCCAAACCACATGGAGCGTTCTTCAGTCTTTGCCTTCTGGGACCTAAACTAAGTCAGCGGCTTTCAGTTGCTTTATCAACACACAGTGCAAGGGAGCTGCCAGTTTCACCATATTATAACTGTCCAAGGCACTGATTCTGCAACCGCTTGTGCACATGAGTAGCCATGCACACTTTGAACTCAATGGGATTACTTATGTAAAGTCACTCTTGCTTGTAGGATCTGGGGCTACGTCCTCAGCTAAGAACAAGGCTTGCCCCTTGTGACTGAGGGAGCATTAGAGACTGAGGGGTGTAGCTAGTAAGTTCCTCTTTCATCAGCAGCATTTTAAAATATATACCAATAAAGAGGAATGGAAAGATCAGGGTGGTTTTTTAAAAAAAATTGGAGGGAGTGGAATCAGGGAGATGTAACTGGAACAATTTGTTCTGAATCTTTTTCTTTCTTTTTCTCTTTCCCTTTACCATGCAAACGTCAATAGGCCCTTGAAATCAGTGGAAACTTCTGTCAATTTCTTGAACTTCCAGGTCAAATTATTGACTTTTCATAGATGAGAGAAGACTATTTTATTTTTCTCCCTTTCTGGGCAGGCAATACTTACGTACACTAAGTGCTTACTGTGACAATAGCTAGTACAGGACTGAAAAATCTAGGGACAGCCTGAGCTGGAACTCCAAATCTTAATACCCACAAACGTTGAATGTGCCAAAAAGCCAGTCCCTACCCATAGTCCAGGTCTCCTTCTAAGAAAGCTTTTCAGAATTAGCATCTCAATTTGGAACAGTTTCATCATGCTTCTCTCTTCAAGTGAATGTGTTGGCAGATCTGATATGCACTCACTAGTTTCCTATGCTGTGTTAACTGTTGTAGATAAAATATGATGGGGCTGAATCTTACCTGATTTACATCACTTTTAAACCAGTGTGACTCCATTACTTCAGTGGAGTCAGTGCTGTTTCATACCTGTATGGCTGAGAGCAGAATCAGACCTTTGAATAAACAGAAAATTCAACCCAGAGCTTGATAAAAGGATCTGAAAGATGGAAACATGCTCGTGTATTTTCATCAAGAAACCACAGCCTCATATCCATACATTGGTCCACTAATTAAACTGCTATAAATAAATGTATGCAGATTTGTTGTAGCGGGTAACATTCATTGTAGCATTTGACTTTGCTCTCACAGCAAACACAGTTGGGGCTGCACTAAAGATATAGGCCAATGTTCTATGACTGTGTTATGCAGCCTACATGATCAAAATGGTCTTCCAGTCTTTAAATCTAAAACAAATTGGTGAACATTTTTAAACCTGTGTGTTTAAAGTTAGGATCTTAAATCCTTAAGTAGGTACCAGCTGATGGGTACAAGTGCTGAGACTCTACCAGTCTCATTGTCTTTGATGGCAGTTGTGAATACTTAGGCCCAGATCCTCAAAGGCTCCTAACTTCCAATGAAAATAGGAAAATTTCAAAATCAGGACACTTAAATGTTAGTGCCTCCATATGTATTTAGCCTTAGTATGGACTTGACAATGTTGACCAAAATGTCTTCAGCCTGCAATTGTCAGAGCACTTTTTGCCTAAGTCATTTCTGAAAATGACGTGCTCATTGAGGAACTTTGGAATATTTTACTCTTTATGCCAAGGCAAAAATGTTGAAAACTATTTGCCAGTCTTTTAGTATGTGTAAAACATGATACTGACAGGGCTGATGTACTTCATTCTCCTCTTGGGGCACAGCCTACACTATCGATCTTCTCTGCCGTAAAGAGACAGTAGTTAATATGGATAAAAAGCATTAAACGACTTGCCTGTGAAACATAAGGGGCCAGGCTCTCCATTGTAATTCAGCCTGTTTTCACCAAGCTGGTGGTGCAAAGGGGTTTCCATCAGAGGGTTCCTCACAGAGGCATTTGAGACTGGCACAGAACAGACAGAGCCATCCCTACACCACGTGCCTGCCATGACCACTACTGTAGGGTTGTGGCTGGTGTATGACAGTGCTCTGACAATCCTCAGCTTCTACACAGCCCCTGAACACGCGGGTGTGTCTTCGCTGCAGTAAAACACCCGTGTTCGGCCTGTCTCAGCTGATTTGGGTTCACAGGGCTTGGCCCGCGAGGTATAAACTGAGGTTAGGCTCAAGCTGAAACTCTCCCCCTGTAGGCTCCAGCTTGGCCTGAACATCTACACTGCCATTTTCTAGCCCCGCAGCCTGAGTGCAGCCTGCCCGGGTCAGCTGACACAAGCCAGCCCCTGGTGTTTTATTGCACTGTAGACATACCCTTGGCCGCTACAACTGCCTAGCGATGGGTCTGAGTCTCAAAACTCTAGGCACTGTGAGTCCCTAAATCTGTCTCCCATCTACACACCCTGCTCTAGAGCACACTCCAGTCTAGGCCCTTAGGCCAGCTTTAGCAAAAGAGAGTGGGGATTTCACAGGGGAGCTGATTTCCCCTCCAGCTTGTCAGATGTCACCACTCTACCCTGATGCATGCAACAGCTTAGAAATTGCACTCAGCATTTCCTAACCAAGCCAGCCTTTCCAGAACATGTTTGCAGCATACTGTTCTGCGGCTTACCTTAGGGAATAGTAAAGCTTTCTCCAGAGGGCATGCCTGCTACCAAGCTGGAAGATGCGATTTCCAGTGCAAGGTGACATACTCAGGCTAGCATGCTAAAAATAGAAATGCAGTTGGGGCTGCCTGAGCCATGGGAGGGGCCAGCTGCCCCGAGTGCAATCCCATCCAAGACTCTAGGCATGCACTGTGGCAGCTAGCCCCTCCCACTGCTTGCATTGCCACAGCTACACCTCAGCTTGTAGTGCACAAGCTTGTTCAGAGCAGGTGCAGGCATGTCTCTTCGAGCTGGAAAGCAGACATTCTGGCTATGTCTACACTGCAGGCTTCTTGTGCAAGAACTGTTTTGCGCAAGAGTTTTTGTGCAAAAGGTCTTGTGCAAGAGTGTGTCCACACTGCCATGTGCTTTTGCGCAAGAGATGTGCTTTTGCACAAGTGTCCATGGCAGTGTGGATGTTCTCTTGTGCAAGAAAGCTCTGATGGCCATTTTAGCCATAGGGGTTTCTTGTGCAAGAAACCCCTGTTGCCTGTCCACACTGCCTTCTTGCACAAAAGCTCTTGCACAAGAGGACTTATTCCTCGTGGCGAGAGGAATAACTTTTGCGCAAGAAGCCCTCTTTTCTGACTCTTTACTGTAAATTTACTTGAATAAGAACGCGTGTGCAGTGTAGATGTAGCCACTGTGTGTCTCAGGGAGATTTCCAGCCCTGCCACCTCCCCAAAGCACCAAGCTGTGCAGTAGAGGTGGGTGACAAGCCCCTTTGAATGAAGTACCTGGCACCTGGGAGGTTCATTTCACTACACCTTTGCTCATTTTAGTTTCAAACTCCTGCCCGTGCATTGTCAATACATAGGAATACATTGTGAGAAAGCAGCATGTCTATGTAGGATGCTGGTTAATCTGGGCCCATAAGTGGTGCCCCTCGCCACTTG
Source organism: Pelodiscus sinensis (assembly GCF_049634645.1). Lineage (NCBI taxonomy): Eukaryota > Metazoa > Chordata > Testudines > Trionychidae > Pelodiscus > Pelodiscus sinensis. Next base: position 22,607,785 of record NC_134723.1, read on the forward strand.
GGCCTGTACCAGGGCCTGGTTTGCTTTCATTTAGGGATGAGCTAACTCATGAAATCCATCTGACCATAATTTGTTCTCACTGACTCTGCCCCACTCATGCCACCTCCCTAATGTCAGTGGGATTGGCCAGGGGTAGGTAAAAGCAGAATTTGATCCAATGGGCTACAGCTAGCTTCAGTGCAATGGCAGTGGTGTTGCATTAGGAGGAAGCTCATTCCATAGAAAGTGCTGAGAGATGTCTTGAAACTGAGGCAAAACGGGACAAATACATGAGCAAATTAAAATGTGCTGCCAGTTTAGGACCTTATCCAAACCACACAGATGCTGCTTATTTTCAAACCATGTTAATGCAGGAATTCACCCATTATGCTATAATACCTCAGTGCTCACTTGCTTGCTCTCTCTCTCTTTCTTAGGCTTCTCCTTTCAACAGAACAATCCTACTTGGTCTTTGGTTAACCAAATGCAATAATTACAATGTCCAAATGTTCTTGCTCTTTCCTTCCTCTTTGTGCATCTCTTCCCCCCCCCCCCACACACACACTCTGTTTCCCCCCCTCAGATCTTAGTGTAGAGATTTCTGATTAAAAGATCACAAAAGCCTGTTGCTACTTATGTTTCTGCCAAAGTGGCTGCTGCTTCTTTGTTCTACTGCTTGCTGTATTTTTCACCATGGTTGACACTCTGGTGAGGCTGGGGAGGAGAACAGCAAGTTCTCAGGTGGAGACCCCACAACAGGGGCATGTCTCTAACCCACGGGTTTTCTGCAGTGGTCTCCATCAGAACACTGGTCGTTCCAACACTACTGCAGGTGCTATGTGCCCCATAAGCAATAGGTGCATCCCTTGGCGTGGGTGCACAAGAGGCCGACATGGTGTAAGGAGTCCTCTCCCTTGTGTCTCTGTGCAGGGGCGTGGCACAATCAGCCTTTGCACACTTGAATGTGAAATCACTGGCAGTGCTGGACTCCCAAGAATGGGGAGACGAGTCAATGGACCATGAACCCTACAGCAGGCTGTTGATTAATAGTGCAATGGAGCTCTCAGCACTTAACACCCCAAAGAAAATTCAGAAAAATAACAACTGAGTATTTATAAGAAATTAAGTGAACCATGCATGGTGGACTCTTCTCTGAGAGGCCACCTCACTCCAGTGTCCAGCCTCAGCAGTAAAACTTTGAGTGACAACCCATTCAACCAATGAGAAGGACTACATCTTCACCACATGCCTGATTGGTCAGTCACATTCAGAGGGCATGAAGCTTTTTTCTGGTACCTTTGGCAAAAAGCATTTTCAAAATTAACTTACAACTGGCTGATATGTATGCAGCTCGCTCACCTGGGGTGGCTGGAGTTTAAATCTCTCACGAGCACCTTGTTACTGCTCACGTATGCTTATCCCTCCCAGGAAAGAAACCCACCACTAGTGCCACATGATTTTGTTTTAAGTAGTGTGTTAGGGCTTTTATAGCTTTCCTGTCCTATTTTCGGAAGCCAGCGTTAGAGGCTGGGGTATAGCAAATAGAGGATATTGCTGTTCATGGGTGATTATATGTTTGTCACATTTATTTTAAACTTCTGTCTTTGGAAATAAAAAAAAACCCTGAAAGAAACTGTGAGGCTCAAGCTGTTTTTCAGATGGCCTGTATCAGATAAGAAAACCCCACCAACTGTCACCGCCCTTGTACAGAGCTTCAAGTGCAGTCTAAAAGAGCTCTTGAGTGACCCACAAAGCATCCTATAATATGAACAGTTCAATTATGATTAATAATATTCATGTACACTTGGTGTTTATGAAAGGAATAGAAAAATAACACCTACCAATGAGCAAGAAGTTTGGATCAGCATGTGTCTAGTACAGTATTATGTCATCTGAACTGGTTCATTCAAATCTGCTTAAAAATAGGGAAAGAAATGGATCTTCCCTTTTATTTCCCCTAACTTGTCAGTCTTGTTACAGCTCAGAGTGGCTCTCTGATTATGTTCTCTCTCTACAGGACTGTTACTTTCCCCAGAAGTTCGGAAAGGAAACTTATGCTACAACTTTGTGCTAAGACTAAGCCACGTCTGTTTATCTGTCTGTCTAGTGCTGGTATGGCCCTCATCCTTGTAATATTATAGGGTTCTATTCTGCCACCCTTACTCATGCACAAAATAGTACTGCTACTCCTTGGTAATTCCAATATGAGGCTATGTAAGAGGTAAAGTATTCCATATTTACAAGGCAAGCAAAGCTAGCCCTTAGGATATGTCTACAAAGCAACATTATTTTGAAATAACTGCCCACTGAGTGGATGTGAACTAAGTTATTTTGAAATACTGTTGAAATACTGTAAAGCTGGAGGACTTCTTACTCCGACTCCTGTAACTCTCATTGTACGAGGAGTAAGGGAAGTCGGAGAAAGAGTGCTCTATATCAAAATAAGTGCTGTGTAGACACTCCCAATTTCTAAATAAGCTATTTTGAAATAAGCTACGCAGTTGACTTAACTCAATTTGCATAGTTTATTTCGAGTTAAGCCCCGCTGTGTAGACCCACCCTTAGTGATTAATATGACCAGGGGCTATGGGGCTGTGCTTTATTCTCAGTTATGTCAATTAAGTTACTCTGGATTTACATCAGTATAACCTAGAGCAGAATTTAGTCCCAGGAGACTACAAACACATCTGTGGGCTGGAAGCCATTCTTCAAATGGAGGGTGAGACATTAGAATATATTTTTAATGAGAGAAACACTTCTAACACAGGATTATGCTGATTTCCTGCTGAGTAGTGAGGTAGAAGTTTATTGTGCATCTGATGCTAAGAAAAGGCTGTCTTCAGAGGCAAAGCAGTGTCTTTTTTGGAACATACTAAATAGGCCTTTCTATACCTAGTAGCTTAGTCACCACATATGAACCAAGTTTCTCCACTGAGTCCCTAGAGATGTTGTCAAATGAACATCCTGTGTATGACTGCTCACTGATTAGTACTGAGTGTAGCAGGTGAAAAGGTTTAGGCCTACCCCATACTCCCTTCTGTGTATAGGGCCTATGACATACAATGGTCACCGTTGTCTCAGTATGTGTGTTCAGCACTAGAACTGGTTTTAGAGCTCAGGGAATCATGCCCAATATTTCTTATATTTATTTAACCTGTTACATCAATTTCCACCGTATGTCCTTGTGCCCCTTTTTCCATTTGCTTTCTATGAACATGGCAATTGAGTTTTACTGGCAGAAATGTTAGCAGGAAGTGAATTTCAATGTCCTGTGTCCTGGTAGAAACTTGAGGAAAGTTGCACGCTCAGGTATTCACAACAGAAATGTTTGTACTCTTGTCCAGTCAGGGAATAGAATCAATACCAAATGGTGCATCTGACCAATCACCAATAAGTAACACAACTTGAATTTCATATATTCATATATTCAGAGACCAAGTCACACAAACTTCAAATGACAAATACTTTTGCGATTTTCACAACTCATTACTGCAGCCTCTGTGAGTAGAAACACTGGCTAAATTAACTGAATAGATTATTTGTTGTGAATTATTCGCTTCTCTGCCATGGGTTCTGACTATTTTTGGCTGCCAGTATTAGAGACTGGGCAATGAGGATATTGCTGTTCATGGGCATTTTTTCTTTTTAAAGTTTCTGTATGGATTTTATGTTGCTGAGAAGGCACTGAGTTAACATCTCAGAGACAAAAGTCCTCTTTTAACCCCAGAACAGAGTGGGCTGAGACAAGGGAAGCCAGCATTATCATGCCTTGACATAGAAGAACATCACTGAGGATCAAGAGTACAAATCAGCCTTCATAGCTCATTCAGTCCTGTTGGTGTTTGCCACATTTTGTCGCTGGTCAGTGCAGTTCCCTAAACCTGCACATCAAGGCTATTTAGATCCACCTATAATTTTTTTGATGCCGAACTTTAGACACACCTAGGCCGTGTCCAGACTCAGGGGTTTTTTCGGAAAAAGTAGCCTTTTCCCGAAAAAACTTCCCCTGCGTCCAGACTCAAGCCGCGTTCTTTCGAAATTATTTCGAAAGAACGCGGCTTTTCTTTCGATGGCGGTAAACCTCGTTTCACGAGGAAGAACGCCTTCCTTCGAAAGCTCCTCTTTCGAAGGAAGGCGTTCTTCAATGTAAAGAGGCTGTCTTCGAAAGAGAGCATCCAGACTCGCTGGGTGCTCTCTTTCGAAAAAGCGGATTTTTCTTTCGAAAGATCCGCCTGCAGTCTAGACGCGATCTTTCGAAAGATGCTCTTTCGAAAGATGGTTTCGAAAGAGCATCTTTCGAAAGAAGCCTGCAGTCTAGACATAGCCTTAGTGTTGAACACCCCTGACTCGACTTGAAGTCAATGAAAGCGGGAAGTGCCCAGCTCCTCTGAACGTTAGAGGATAGGTGTCTACAACTGAAGACCCAAAATAGAGTTCTGCAAGATCACAGCTTCTCTCTGATGGAAAACGCTTCCTAAAGAGACTCCAGGAGTTAACTCATTTGTATTTTTAAATGTAAGCAGAAGATTGTCTTGTTCTGTACAAAATTCTGCTAACTTCTTGATGAATCTGTTTGCTTTAGCTTGTGAGGCACCCAGAGCCTTGTGAGTGGAGCTATTTGCATAAATAAATGCTGCCAATAGCTAGGGAAGGCAAATCCCAACAACAAACTGATGGCTTTGTAAATCACATGCCTAGGATCCCCAAAGCACTCTCATAGGAACACAGAAATGCCACAGTAGATGAGAATCAATATCCAGCTAGTCTCATATCCCATCTTTGACTATAACTGGTACCAGATGCTTCAGAGGAAGCTATAAGAACTCAGCTTTACGCAGATATGGGAAAATCTGCCATCCAGCCTTTCCCTCCCCTTTTGGATCTCGCCCTGATCTTAAGATCTCATCTGGATCTTTAATTGCCAAGAAAGTCTTGTTTATAATGCAGCACTGTCACCTTTGATTCCTGGCATTGGTCAAATTATATTCCTTCATAAACATCTCATGTCTATTTGTGCTGTTGTCCCAAAATAGACTTTGCTGGGAAAGGTTTGGGGGAGAGGAGTTGTTTCATCAGGTTTTTTTAAAGAGGGAGATGGGGGATCTTTGTAATGTGTGAAAAAACACTTAAAAGGAATGTATGACAGAGGCTGATTTTCCAAAGGGCTGTGCATTCACAACTTCAGCAAAAATGAATAGGAATTATGGGTGTTCAGCCTCGCACCTCCAAAGTCAAACGTCACAATCACAGCTGTGCCAGCCAATTAAAGAGCAGTGTGCTCTCCTTTCCTATATATCCAGGCTGTCCTGTTACTCCACAGCTTCCAAGTTTGGATCAATAACTACTTTTGTTACATATAGGCTACATCTACACTGCAGCACTGTTTCGGGATACTGGAGGTATCCCAAAATAGCTATTTCGTGTCTTTTGAGCACACCTGTTATTTCAGAATATAACAGGCTCACTATTCCTACATCCCTGTAAACAGGGCTCAACAAATAATGTAATCTACCCACCTGGGGCGAGTAGATTACTACCTGGAAGAGCCGGCGCAGAACGATTTGCACATGCGCAGAGCACAGAACCACACGGCTGGCAAGCGATTTATTTTGAAGTAAGTATTGTGTAGACAGCACCAAATTTCGAAATGAGCTATTTTGAAATAACATCGAAATAAGATATGCAATTTGCATGGCTCAAATTGCGTATCTTATTTTTACCTACGATGCAGTGTAGATGCATCATAAAAGAGCAGCAGTTCTATGGATGTGATTTACAAGTTAGTAGAAACAACAGCTATAGAGTTACTAACTATTAGAGTGTGTACATTATAATGCTGCAACTGAAATGGATTATAGTCCTCAGTTCACATACATAACACAAGCCTGCTAGACATTATAGATGGTGCATATCATTAAATCTCAAATGAATAGAAAGATCTATTGTTTCAGTCAACGTAGTGCTATGGTTGTATTGTCATTATACTGTAGGTCAGCATTTCCCAAACTACACAAATGAGTCCAGCCCCGAGGATTCCATTTTGCAACCCCCTCCCCCATATCCTCCCTCGAGTGGTTCCAGGGAAAAAAATACCGGGACTCAGCATGGCGGCCGGGAGGGGAGCGGAGCAGGGTGGGCTGGGAGGAGGTGTGTGTGTGTGTGTGTGTGTGTGTGTGTGAGGGAAGCCTGCCACTGGGAAGCAGGGTTGGGGGCAGCAGGGCCATCCAGCGGAGATCGAGGGGGGGGGGCGAGGGGCGGCCAGCCGGCAGGAGCAGAGCTGGATGGGAGGAGGCTGGATGGGGGAGATAGTGAGGAGGAGGACGGGAGAACCAGCCACCGGAAGCAGGGTTGGAGGCAAAGGGGCTGTCCGGCAGAGATTGGGCTGGGGGAGGGGCAGCCGTCCGTCTGGCGGAAGCAGGGCTGAAAGGGGGTGGGAGGGCTGGCCGGGGGAGATCAGGAGGAGAAGTGGGGGGGTCGGGGTGGGACAGAGGGTGGAAACAGTTGGCGGAAAGCAGAACTGACCCATTTACATGCAGACCGGGGCACACGAGTGAGTCTGGCCCCAGGGATTCTATTTTGCCCCCCCCCATATTCTTCATCGAGTAGTTGCGCACTACCTGGGTGGTAGACACACTCACGCAGCATGAGTACATCTACCAGCCAGGCAGTTCGCATCTACAGACTGGTACACCTAATAATAATAAAACTTACCTAATTAGAAAATACCGGACATTTTATATGTCCAGTATTTTCTCAATTTGTTTCCCGGATAGAACCCTCAAATACCAAAACCTGTCTGGTAGAAAACTGGACACCTGGCAACCCTACCCCTTCTTGCACCCTCCCTCCTAGCCAGATACCTTACCCCCAATCTATTCCCGCTCCCGCCTCCTGGAGTACCTATGCGGCGCCGGGTCTCCCAAACCCTGGCCCAGGATGGGCAGAGGATACAGTTGAAAACTTATTCATTTTTAATTCTTTTTTTAAATATGCATTTATATTTTGGGGCTGTAAAAAAACAGTACTAAAAAAAATGGGTTCCAACTAAAGTAAAAAGTTTGGGAAATCCTGGTCTAGCCAGCTTTCTATCCATTTTACAGTCTATTTATCCAATCCATATTCCCTTGACTTGCTGGCAAGAATATTGTGGGTGACCGTATCAAAAGCTTTGCTAAAGCTGGCACTAGGGGCTTTGGGAGGATCAGAAACCATGTATTTGAATATTCATCATTTGCTTAATGAATATGTAAATATGCAAATGAATGTTACCAGTCCTCCAAAAGCTCATGAATTAATTTACTGGTCCCTGTGTCAAGAAGTTTGGGAACCCCTGGTGTAGGTTTTGGGCTCTCCTCTTGGTTAAGATGACACTTTAAAGTTAGATCCAGTAAGTAAAACGTTATTGGGTTTTAATGTGAGTTGGCAGATCATTGTTACATCCACTAGTGTGTGTTTGCTCCAAATTCAGCACAAAGTGGGTCATGTGAAGTGTCAAACGAAAGCTTATGCTATGCTGACTCTATCTAGGCTACCCATTTACTTGTACAACCTGTGTGTGTAAAGTTATGAATATGGGCTTTGTATTGATATTTTAAATGTTTACTACTAGGAGGGGCACTGCATGGACAATGGCTCTTAAGGGTAGCCAGTTGACACCTGAGGAGCATACAATGGCCCCTTGCCTGAGAAGGACACATCTGGATACTCCATGGCTCCTTGCCTAAAAAAAAGGACATAGACTGGTTTGTTGGTCATGTGATCAGCCCCATTATAGGAGGAACCAGCAAAACAATGTATTTTCCCTCCTCATGGGCAAGGTTTAAATGTATCCTGAGGGTGCCTTCATCTAGTTTTCACACCTCCCATTGCTCCACAAGCACCATTAGTAAGGACAGAGGGCCCAGAAGGATTTGTTGACCCGTCCTGATGTAGGATATACTCCAGAGACTTTTAAGCTAGCTGTTTGTTACATCTTTGCAAAGAGCTTGGTGATTGATGTATGTAATGTATTTTCTTTAACAATCTCACTCTCAACCTTTTCTTTCGTTTATTAATAAACCTTTAGATTTTAATTTCCAAAAGGATTGGCACAGCAAGCTCTTTTGGGTAAGATCAGAGGTATAAATTGACCTGGGACTGTGGCTGGTCCTTTGGGACTGGGAGAACTTGTTCGGAGTTGGTGAAATTAGTTTTCATAACCTCTCACCTGTGTAAAGTGTGGTGCTGGTTGTGTCACAGGTAAAACTGGGGTGTCTAAGGGGGTTGTTTCTTTAACTTCTTGCTGGCCAGATTGGCAGCTGAAGTGCTCTGGGTGATTGGTTTGGCACCTGGTAGAGAGGGAACTCCAGTCTTGGGCTGTAAGTAGCCCTGGTTATAAGCAGTTCACCTTGATTTGATCCTCTTAGTAGTGCCACCAGATGACCTGATATATTACAGTAAGGCATTAGCCGTTCACATGTGTAAACTTGGATTCAATCCTAGCATCAATTACAAATGAAAATAAGTTAGGCAGATGCTATGCTAGTCCCAAGTTTAGTGCATAATGAAGCCCAAAACCGAAAAAACAAGGTGGTACCATGCATGTGCATTAGGTGAGCTCATGGAGAGTGTCAGACTAAAGTAGTGAGGTCAAGACTGAGGTGTACTAGCAGAGCTTTGTCAGGCTTGCACTGGCTCGTTGGCTCTGACTAGGCCTGTCATCCCTCCTCCAAATTCATCAGCCCAGAATCCTTTGCATGCATTTTTACATGGGAAAAACATGCTTTGCAGAATGGTGAGAGGCCCAGAGTAAAAGCTAGCCACTGCTGGCAACGCTCACAGTTCAATGCCAACAGAAACAACAGACGTGATCCTCAGAATCTCAGTAGATATATAGTTGTTCATCAGTCCTTCAGTTCCACAGACAAGGAAGCAGCCACTGCAACCTAGCCATGATACTGGTGCTTGCCTCTCTTGGCTTGTACACTGCGGGCTTTTGGGAGGAGGCAGACATGCTGCTTATCTGGTACCACTTGTCTAGTGCAAAGAGGGCATTTCAACACTGGGGCCTCTGCTTGCAAAGTCATTGTCACAGGGAAGTGTGTGACCACCAGGCCCCAGCTCCCAGCTCCTGGCCTGGGTTGCTCAAGAGTGACAGTTGGGTTTACATCAGCCATCATCCTCTGTGGCAAGAAAGTGCTTCCCCAACAGCACACATCAGCCTTCAGCTGCAGCAAGAGCACAGAGGCAGTGTGGGTTTTTATGGCGGTGTCTCAGCCCAGGGTGTGTCCCATTTCGAGACCTCCCAAGGAACTGATCCCATCGCTTCAATGTGGCTTCTGAATTTTTAGTTTTGAAGAACCAAATGCTGGGGCCCAAGACTGCACACTAGCTGTGTCCCTATGAAAATAATGAGGAGTCCTGTGGCACCTTAAAGACTAACGATTGTATCGTTTTTCTGATAAAGTGAGTTGCGACTCACGAAAGCGCATGCCATGAGGAATGTTTTATTCCTTAAAGCGCCACCAGACTCCTTGTTGTTTTTGCTGACTAACATGGCTACCTCTGAAACCTATGCCCATAGGGAAAAGGAGGATCCTTCCTTCTATGATCCTTCCAGGGACACGCCATAATTCTGTTCCTTCCCCTTGAAGCATCTGGCCCTGACCACTGCTGGAAGCCAGGACCCTGGGATAGATGAACCATTGGTCTGATCCAGAATGGCTATTCTTAGGTACTAATGTTCTATCCCCATTCTGGTAGCTGTAAGACAGCAGCCCTGTCCTCCCACTCCCCTCCCCGCTTTTTGGAGAAAGAGTGCTAAATGGACCCAAAATTAATTATCTTATGGCTTTGATCCTGCCCTGTCCCTGACACCTGTGCACGCTGCTGCAAAGGAAGCCTGAAAAACATGGTGGTGAAAGTCATCTCTAAATCTTGGTTTTTTTGCAGCAGAACCAGCACCGTTCCTACTGGGTCAGGGTCTTGCACACATGTGTAAAAGGGTTTGGTCTGAAAGACCGTGGTGCTGAATCTGACAGCATCCTTCAAAGGCTGACGTCTCCTCCTTGCCCACTAGATGGGCAGTGGCAGTGGGAGGTCAGGCTGCTCTGCCAATTCACAAGCTTCTGTTCTAGAGCAGTTCCCATGGCCCATTCAGTCCTCAGCATCTCTGCTGAGACTCCCCACAAAGGCAGCAGTCTCTGAGTTATTTGTGATATCTCCGCAAGTAGGAGCTGAACTGGGACCCAACCAACAAGCCAGCTCGTCTCACATCATTGGCCCCTGGACAGTGTGTCCTGAGTTTCCTCCTTTTGTATGACAGAGTTTTTAAAGCACAACAGCCAGTTTCAGTCCTAGTGACACTCCACTGAAAGGCTGCGAGGGAACTATAATGCTCATTGCTAATGCTCCTCATGGAAGTTGAAATGGCAAGTGCACTCTTCTGCTCCAAATAGCAAAGTATTTAAACCACAAAACTGCTGTACTGTTGTTATTATTGGTATTTTGACCTCAGCGAGGAGCTCCATTAACGAACTAGGCCCCCACCATCCTAGGTGTTGTACAAACTGAACAAAAAGTCCCTGATCAAACAGCTTCCAATCCAAGTATAAAATAATTTGTTCAGCAATTGCACTTACCGAGTTGCTTAACCTGAGTTACGCAGGTCAGGGATGGAGCAAAGACACATTCAAAGAGGAAGATGGAGTAATACGGGAGGAAGACAGAGCTTCTGGCTTGATAAAGGTATTTAAAACACAGCAGTTCTAATAAAAGTTGATCTATGCATCCTTTTCGCTGACTCATAAGGTGGGAACCAGCAAGGATTTGAAGTTCAAGATCAATGCAGTCACAATGCAAGACAGCACTTCTTCCCACAGCAGACACTATATAAGCCCATTGAGTCTAGGACTGGAACAGGCTGGATAACTGAGTAGTTATTTCTAAGATGATAAAATAATACATAGCACACACAGTAATACGGGATAAAGACAGAGATGCTAATGCTATACTGTGGAAACCCAAGCAGGATTGGGGGCCAGGATGCATTTGTAAATGGCTTGAAAAGTTACCTATTGTGTAGTGGAAAAACTTAAAAGACAACGAATAGTCTAGCAGCACTTTAAAGACTAACAAAACATGTTCATGGTATCATGAGCTTTCGTTGGTGCAACCTACTTCTTCAGATGACAGCAGTATTAAAAGTCCAGATCCACGAATAAATAAGGGGAGGAGGGAGAAAAAGAGAAAAAAAAGTAATGAATTAGATTGTTCAAGTTTACAAGAGGCTGATAAGAACAATTTGCACCTCTGTAAGTACCCATTGTTTGGTTGGCTACCTTCCACATTCTAATGACTTAATCAACCAACTCCAAAAAGCTCGTGAATGGATTTACTGGTCCCCGTGTCAAAAAGTTTGGGAACCCCTGGCCTAGCTACCACAGTGAATAAAACTCTGACATGCACCAGCTCACACACTGGCTTGTGCCTGATGGATCCCAACTGGTGGAAACACCAGGGCTACGTCTACACTGGCCCCTTTTCCGGAAGGGGCATGTAAATTTCAGCAGTCGTCGTAGGGAAATCCGCGGGGGATATAAATATCCCCCGCGGCATTTAAATAAAAATGTCCGCCGCTTTTTTCCGGCTTTTAAAAAAGCCGGAAAAGAGCGTCTACACTGGCCCTGATCCTCCGGAAAAAGCGCCCTTTTCCGGAGGGTCTTATTCCTACTTTGAAGTAGGAATAAGAGCCTCCAGAAAAGGGCGCTTTTTCCGGAGGATCGGGGCCAGTGTAGACGCTCTTTTCCGGCTTTTTTAAAAGCCGGAAAAAAGCGGCGGACATTTTTATTTAAATGCCGCGGGGGATATTTAAATCCCCCGCGGATTTCCCTACGACGACTGCTGAAATTTACATGCCCCTTCCGGAAAAGGGGCCAGTGTAGACGTAGCCCAGGGAGAGATTTTATGGACTAAAATCTTGGTTAGACAAGATTACCAGGGATGGACAGAATGCACGATGCCCCTGGCGGTGGAGATGTCACTGCGCTGTGTACATTCTCTGGAAGCTTAAGGAGGAATTTGAATCCGCATGCATTCTTCCTGGAGCTCCTGCTGCCCTGTCCAGCCCAAGGCAAGGCTTTGAGTTGAGGGTCTTGTCCTTGATGTGTGCACCTTGAGGTTCTAGGCAGGGCAAAGTACAGAGTTGGGATACAGAGCGGGAGTCACAGCATTATCAATTTCTTTCCTCCCTTCACCCAAAGAGCCAGGCTATGTCTACACTGGCCAGTCTTGCACAAGAACTTAAGCAAATGAGCCGCCATTTTTGCACAAGGGGCTTTTGTGCAAGAAGGAGCTATCTACACTGCTCCTTCTTGCACACAAACCCCCTCTTGCGCAAGAGCTATTCTGCCGCTTATTTTCATCGCTATGCCTCATTTGCATATGTCCTTGAGCAAGACTGGCCAGTGTAGACGTAGCCCCAATGTTCCCTGTAAACTGAGTGCTTGGGCCACCACCCAGGAGAGATTCAAATGCCGCCCACCTAATTAGCAGAGCACTCACAGCACCCACAGTCAGCAGCATGTGTTTCTGCTGTTGGTGTACATCCGTACATGCCTCAGTGCATATAACAAAATTTATTCTGTCCATGGATGGAAAAAATTAGAGGGAACATTCCAAAGTTCTTAAAGCATTTGGTCAAAATTGTCAAGCTTGGAGGGTGTAAAGTTAGACACTTAACTCCACATAGAAGTGTCTACCCAAGTGGCTGGCTTTCAGAGCCACTGATGTCAGTGCATGCTCACTGTGAAAACCAGGTAATCTGTCCTAACTTTAGGCACCCACCTTCGAGAATATTGACTTTAAATCTTAAAGGCAAAGACACACAGTCACCACCAGCATAGCACTTGATTGCTTTATTCATATATTCACCATATTAGGAACAACTGGCCGGGTGGAGGGCGTTCCATTATACAGCCACCTCCCTTTGGGCTCCTGCCCATTCTTTACTTCATTCCACCTTATCACAATGGAACAATGATAGCAGCCTTCAACTTCCTGAAGGGAAGTTCCAGAGAGGATGGAGAGAGGCTGTTCTCAGTAGTGATGGATGGCAGAACAAGGAGCAATGGTCTCAAGTTACAGTGGGGGAGGTCTAGGTTGGATATGAGGAAAAATTGTTGAACTAGGAGGGTGGTGAAGCACTGGAACGGGTTACCTAGGGAAGTGATGGAATCTCCATCCCTAGAGGTTTTTAAGTCCCGGCTTGACAAAGCCCTGGCTGGGATGGTTTCGTTGGGGTTGGTCCTGCTTTAGGAAGGGTGCTGGATTCGATGACCTCCTGAGGTCTCTTCCAGCCCTAAGATTCCATGATTCTGTGATCCATTGCTGACAATAAGTGACAGCCACATGCAACTGAACTGGTGTTGAACATAGCCAAAGACAAACCAGATTGCTGTTTCAGCAGCCAAGGAGACAGGCCCTTAGGCCCTTCCTCTGTTAGTCTGTTGGCTCAGTGTTTTCTCTGCATGTGTGCTTCCATTTGCTCAACACAAGATGCAGCCGCCGCTTCCACCAGATTGAAAAATGGGAAATGGGGGTATGTCTACACTGCCACCGTAGTTCAAACTAGGGTGGCTAATGTAGACATTCAAAATTGCAAATGAAGCCCAGGATCTAAGTATCCTGGGCTTTATTTCCATGTTTCCGGGTGCCGCCATTTTTAAATGCCCCGTAGTTCGAACTACTTGCCCGCGGATACACGTGGCACGGACTAGGTAGTTCGAATTAAAGCTCCTAATTCAAACTACCATTAAACCTCCTTGCAGGAGGAATATTCCTCCTTGCAGGAGGAATAACGGTAATTCGAAGTAGGAGCTTTAATTCGAACTACCTAGTCCATGCCGCATATAGCCGCAGGCAGGTAGTTTGAACTACGGGGCATTTAAAAATGGCAGCGCCCAGGAATATGCAAATAAAGCCCGGGATATTTAAATCCCAGGCTTCATTTGCAAGTTCAAATGCCTACATTAGCCACTGTAGTTCGAACTAGGGTGGCAGTATAGACATACCCTGGGAGTGAAAGAGAATTGAATGAGGTGGAAATTGCACATCACAAGCAAGCACACACAGACCAGTTCCATGGCAGTGTAGACTAGGGCGAACGCAGGTAAACCACTGCTAATCCAGAGATTGTGGAGCTCAATTTAAGTTAATTTACTCACTTCTTTTATTACCATTCCCCAACATCAGGCACACACTAATACACAGACATACATATGCTCACATACACTGACATGTATGTGCACCCACTGCCATGTATGCGCACACACACACCTATTCGAAGAAATACACAGGAACATGATAAAAGACAAAAACAGCAGATGACCGCTTTTCACAAAGCAATTACTCTATGACTGACTTCAGTCCTCAGCCTCAAAGGAAACCCACACAGCACTTTTAAAAGACGAGTCTCAGAGCTTAAATTTGGACTGAACAGAGACACTAGATTGATGGCTTATACAACAATTGGCTCCTAACCTCCTCTTTTTATCTTACAACTGTTGGATGGTTAATGGACCACTGTACCTTGAATGGGTCCTTACAATATGTGTTAACTATTAGACTAAACACTTTATTGCATGATGAGAGTTCCTGTTTCTGAACTGAAGAAGAGCTCTGTGTGGCTCAAAAGCTTGTCTCTCTCACCCACAGAAGTTGGTGCAGTAAAAGATGTTATTATCCATTCTCACACATACGCAAATGCACACACAAAGGTGTACTCAGACAAGCTCACAGACTATGTAGAGACACATATGCAGACACCTCGTGTCAGATCCTGACCTCCATTAAGCGTGTTTAATGATACTCTGTGACACAAAACAGACTTAAAGCCACCATAGCCTGCTCCCTGGAAATCCTCTGGCAGATGGGCACACAGCCAGTATAGTAGACAGAGCTGGTCCAAAAGTGGAAAAGGGATGTCAAGAAAAAAAATGTAGAAGTTGTTTCCATTTTGAGATGTATTTGCTTTTTTTCCAGGAATTTTTTTGAAAAAATTCCAGTTTTCACAAATCTAATTGTTTTCCCCCTTCTTTGTTTTCTCTTATTTTATCTATATTTGTCATGTTTGAAGGGTTTTGTTTTTTCCTTGAATTTTTTTAGTTGCTGAATGCAGTAGCATGTATGACGTCTAGGAACTGGGGTTGTTTTGTCCTTTGGCCTTTTTCCATATTTTCTTTGCCACTTTGTAACATTTCAAAACTTCCTCAACTTTGGAAAAGTTCCAGAATAGCAGAAGAAAAATTAAACTTTAAATCAGCAACTTTTCCAGAGTTGAGGAAGTTTTGAAAATTAACTAATTCGAACTAAGTTAGTTCGAACTAGCGCTGTAGTGTAGACGTACCCTTGCTGAAGAGCAACAGTATCTGACCAGCCCCAGAGGTAAAAAATTCAGGCAGCATCAGTGACAACTTCCCCCGTTCACCTGATTCCCCTTCATTCACCTGCACATCTACCAATGTAATATATGCAATCATGTGCCAGCAATGCTCCTCTGCCATATACATCAGCCAAACTGAACAGTCCCTACATAAAAGAATAAACGGACACAAATCAGATATCAGGAATGGCAATACACAAAAACCTGTAGGAGAACACTTCAGTCTTCCTGGACACACAGAGGAAGATTTAAAAGTAGCCATCCTGCAACAAAAAAACTTCAAGAACAGACTTCAAAGAGAAACTGCAGAGCTACAATTAGTCTGCAAATTTGATACTATCATTTTAGGATTAAACAAAGACTGAATGGCTAGCTAACTACAAAAGCAGTTTCTCCTCTCTTGGGGTGTGTCTAAACTACATCGATGGAGCCATGTAGATTAGGCCGATCGGCAAAGGGAAATGAAGCTGCGATTTAAATAATCGCAGCTTCATTTAAATTTACATGGCTGCCGCGCTGAGCCGACAAACAGCATCAGCTGTTTGTCGGCTCAGTGCACTAGTCTGGATGCTCCCGCGCCAACCTGAAAGCCCTTTATCGACCTCCCCATTATGCCTCATAGGATGAGGTTTACCGGGGAGATCGATAAAGGGCTTTCATGTCGGCAGGGGAGTGTCCAGACTAGCGCGCTGAGCCGACAAACAGCTGATCAGCTGTTTGTCGGCTCAGCGCGGCAGCCATGTAAATTTAAATGAAGCCGCGATTATTTAAATCACGGCTTCATTTCCCTTTGCCGAACAAACAAATCTACATGGCTCCGTCGACGGAGCCATGTAGTTTAGATGTACCCTTGGTGTTCACACCTCCACATTAGCTGCTAGAAGTGGGCCTCATCCTCCCTGACTGAATTGACCTCATTATATCTAGCCTTTTGATTGGAACTCTTTTCTTATTCCTATATATTTATACCTGCCTCTGGTATTTCCACTACATGCATCTGACAAAGTGGGTCTTTGCCCACAAAAGCTTTTGCTCCAATAAATCTGTCTATAAGGTGCCACAGGACTTCTCATTGTTCTTAACTTCCCCCATATGTAGCTCTCTGCCCGGGAGAGGACATCAATGAGCAGGAGAGGGGAAGTCAGGGCCCAAGCAAAGGAAACAGCCCAGTATTTATTGGAGGAAGATGTGAGGTTTTGTCTTTCCTCTCCCTCTGGCTCCATGGAAGCAACTGCATGTGACCCTCCTGAATCTGTGGCTCTGCACTACAAAGAGGGGAAAGTGGAGAGGCAGGGAGAGGGATGGTAAGAGATGAGTGAGAGATGAGCCTGGAAAGAAGTTATCCAAGTCCACAGAGCATTAGCAGGGAATTGCTGACAAAGTTGTGTCCTTCCTGCCTCCTCTCGTCTTAAGGGGAATTTAATTGTCATAAGATGAAGCTCAATCAATGTTGTAAGTTTAGTGCCTGAGTGTGAGCTTGGGAGCTGGTCCTGAGTCTCTCTGCCCTGGTCTTCTATTTCCTTGGCTCTGACATCAGCACAAGTCCTGCTGCACACGTCTGCCTGGACCAACATAACACTTCAGAAGCAAGAGCACATAAGCAAAGCCTCCACACTTCTCCGATCTCCCGCCAGCCACAGACTTGTTCCCTGATTCAGTTCAGCCTGTTGACTGACCCCTAGGAGCGCTGCAGTCTGGAGCCAGGGTTGACTGTTGATCTAGTCTGGTGGAGATGCCACAGGACTACCCATTGTTTTTAAAGTGACAGACTAACATAGCTACCCCTCTGAGAATTTGTAATGGTGTATTTAAAGGACAGACAAAAATAATGCAAATAAAGGTTTGTTTCTGTCTGTGGAATCTGGAACATACAGCTGGGGAGGAGGAGTGGAGAGGAGAGACAGACAGACAGAGAGATTCCCAGAGGGATTCCGACAATTCCACCAAAACAGCTCAGAGCGAAAATCATCTTAGTCTGGAGATAGTCTTCCCCTCAGCAAAAATGTGACTTTCTGCATCCTTATGTTGGTTGCAATGCTCTACTAGGATTGTGTGTTTGAGATCTTACCCCTTTGTGGGCAGGGACAATGGCTTTTTCTGTATCCTACAGAGCTGAGCAGAGCGCTCTCCTCCAGCAGTGCTAATCCGTTAGCTCAGTTTATCAGCTTCTTGCATGACCGTCTCAGTGCTCTCCTCGTACTGCTTCCTGTGGCAGAGGATCAGCTTAGGCTCCAGTGTGACATGGACACATGTTTAGAGAATCTGGTTTCAACTGTCATGTAGTTGATGGAATTGTTGAGGGACAACATTTCCCTGAAACGGATGAGCCCCTCCCTCCTTGAAAGCACACCATCCCTTACAGTTGGAATGCTCTCTCTGACCAGAACTGTAAGGCCACTGCTTTCTTCTGCAAATCCTTTCTTGTGCCATGGAGGCTAATAAAAACATGCCCATTCCAACGAATGATGGCTCAGTGTAGCAGCAAATGAGGAGAAATGATACTTCCTTTATCTCTTTATAATCTGTGTTTTAAACGAAAATGTATAGATTATAAAACTTGCACATTTTGCATATATTTTCTCTCTCCACCCTATCCTTCATAATTCACCTGTCTTCACAGATGGTAAGCACTTCAGGGGAAGGGCTGTAATTATTTATTATTATTTATATTTGTACTTCAGTGGTGCCTAGTGCCCCAGCTGATATCAGGGCCCCATTGTGCCAGGCACCTTACAAGCACATTATGAGAGTCTGTCCCTGCCTGGAAGGGCCCAGAAGATACATAAAGAAGAATGTTTGTACAGCCCCGATATCAACTCAGACCCAGGGGCGCTGTGGCTCTAACAGTTAATCATTTGAGGATTGGTTTTCAAACAGTCACTTGGCAGAACAAGTTTGATCTGTGTTATGTTTTTTACACATTCAGCCTAGATGACTTTTATTCTGGAAAGCAACTGAGAAAGAAAAACCAAAGAGGGAATGCAACATATGAGACTCACTTTAAAACATCAGCTAGCTTGAGCTGACTCACAGCACTTCCCCAGCACACACAATAGGGAGACTGTTTAGCCTTAAAGGGCCACTGCACAGGAGCCAGAACCATAGCTCCTTTCTCACATTTATAGGTACATACTCCACAATGGTCCTGACCAAACACATTCTGCAGCTTCCAGAATGACTGTAGATTACTGTGGTGTATTAATGTATGTGTGTGTGTCTATCAGAGTTATAAGTTACCAAGAAAGGGAAAACCTGCAGGGAAAAAATTGCCTTGCATGAACAAAACGCTAACCATGCAGCATGCACACAGTGGGTGGAATAGGTGTCATACACTGAGTCATCTTGTGGCATGCCCTGCAGGAAATGGTCAGTCTGCAGTGCCAGAGCCTAGAGGATGTGAAATGAGGTGAGTGGCTGAGAGTTTCTAACTCCCTAAGGGAGGAGAGAATAGTGAGCAAATGTGGGGAGGGCTTAGCCAGAATTTTTCACTATAAGTAAATGAAAGCACAAGGGTTTGGAGCTCCTGCAGGCCATGGTGGCAGTAGAAACTGGGCTTTCCCCGGGGCATTGGGAGGAAAAGGTTTTATGGACATGCACGGAGGAGTTTGTGGGGGGGGAGAGGATGCAGCTGGGTCAGATTCGGCACTTCATATTTCAACTTTTTTTAAAACCTGTTTCGAGAGCATTAGTGATTGTACAAGTGAGAGTATGGGTATAACTGGCTAGTTGGACAGTATCAGGTAGACTGGTTTATGTAAGCTGTGCAGCTCTGCTCATGCGCATCACACTTGTAGCAGCTCTTGAAAGTCCACTCCCCACACAGCTCTACTGACACAACTTACTCCTGACTAGCAGCACTCATCTGCTTTTCCACTCTGCTGTGCCTCCTCCTTCTCTAGTCCAGGCCTGCTGAGGAAAAGTCCTATTTTCCGAGTGAAAATTTTTGAGCGAACAATTTTATTTGTGAAATGTCAGTGAAAATCTTCAGATTTTGGGCTGGAAAAAATGTAAATGAAAGACAAAAGTTTGTTTAGTTCAGAATTGAAATTTTCATTTCAATTTCCTTTTTGAAAACTAACAAAAAGTGGGTTCTGGTTTTTAGGTTCTCCTTCTCTTCCTTCCTTTCACTTGAAAAAGGGGAGGAAAATGGAAACAGGAGTAAAAATATGGGGAAACCCTGACATGTTCCCCTTAACTTTTCTCCCTTTTATTTTCTTCCACTTGAAATGTGGAGACAAGTAAAACAAACAAACAAACAAAGCCAAGGAGAGAACATGTCAGAGGGATAGCCATGTTAGTTTGTTTCAGTAAAAACAACAAGGAATCCTGTGCCACCTTAAAGACTGACAAATTTATTTGGGCTTAACCTTTTGTGGTTTGGAGCCCACCTCATCAGATGCAGCTTTTCCAGTAGGAAAAGTAATTAAATATGATAAAATGTTTTCTTCCCCAATTTTACCTCAGTTTTTTCATCCCCTCCCCCCCATTTTCCAGAGGCAAAAAAGGAATGGGTAACAAATTATGAGAAAAAGGAATTTTTACCATAATTTCAAAATAAAAATTGGATTTCTTTATAACACAATTTTTTGTTGTAAATAATTTTGACATACAACACAAAACAAACACCCCTCCCTGAAAAATCTTTTGTTTCCAAAACAAGTATTTTGAGCAATTGTAAGTGTAGTGCGTTCCTCAGCTGCAGCAGCCCTGCTAGTCTAGTCCTTGGTGCTTGAAAAGCTTGGCAAGTGCATCGTAATCAGAACTGTTGATGGGTTTCACAGGCCCCAGAACGAAATTAGATACAGACAGACCTAGGGAACCCAGAAAGCACTGTTGGAGAAGGGGGAGGCATTGGCATCTGAAAGCATTTGCAATTAGGGCTGACGGGTTGAAATGGGTGCAAGAGCAGTTAAAAGCTCTAGATGGTGCTGCTGTTGTAGCTGGCAGATTCCTCAGAGTATTAACAATAGGATGCACTTGTTAAACCCAGGTTTTGTAGTTACTTGAACATCTGTTCTGCTCTCTGCCCACATGGAAGAAGGGATCCTGGGAGTCCAGCATGGTGAAGCCATCTCTTTGGCAATGGGAAAATCAAGCACAAAGAGTTCAAAACCCTTTCACTTTGCAGTCACAGACGTGGATCAAAGAAAGACTTACAGCAAAGCAAGCAAAGGCACTGCAGTCAAATGGGCTTCTTGTGTGATGAAGAATTAGACCGAGGCTTGTGGTTAAAGTGGCCAAGTCAAAGCTTATTCCAAACTGTGATCAGTCTTTTTCTCCTGTTTGTTAGCCAAGGCTCTGTAATGCTTTAAAGATGTTTCTAATTCCAAAATACAAGCAATAGTGAAATGTTGGAAGTGCAGCTCCCCACAGCAGCCCAGTAACAAACCAGTGTGCATCACGCAGAAGCAAAAAAGTCACAATCAGCCATATGCAGTCCAGCTGTTGTGAACAGCACTGCAAATAACAAAGCAGCATGTGCAGTGCAGTATTTATGTGCAGCCCTATGGAAACAAACTTTAGGTGCATATCCCAAGAGTGTGCATGACCCAAGTCCCATAAACAACACTCTATGGCTATGTCCACACTCGCAGCTTCTTGCGTGAGTAATATGCAAATGAGGCTAAGCATGGAATATCGTGGAGCCTCATTTGCATACCTAATGAGCCACCATTTTTTTCAGAAGAGGCTCTTGCACAAGAAGGAGCGTCTACACTGCCCCTTCTTGTGCAAGAAAAACCCTCTTGCGCAAGGCCGTTCTTCCTGAAAAATAATAGGTGTAACGGCTCATTAGGTATGCAAATGAGGCTCGGCGATATTCCACGCTTAGCCTCATTTGCATATTACTCGCGCAAGAAGCCACAAGTGTAGACATAGCCTATATGTGCAACACAGCATTCACAAGCAACCTGACAGAAACAAACCTAAGAGCACAGTTGTGTTCCCTGTAAAGCTGTGCACTTGTGCGGCCACTCAGGAGAGATTCAAATGCTGTCCAGCGGATTAGCAGAGTGTCCATAACTAGGTGGTTTTGTTTCTACTGGTAGTGCACACTCTCACACATGCCTCAGTGCACACAATTTATTCTGCACATGGATGGGAACGATTAGAGGGAATGCTGGAGCACAACTCAGCATTTATAAATAATTCTATTATACTTAACAAGTGTGCGTAGACCTGTGCTGCTAAACAACCCTCAGGCAAACTATGGCCCAATCTTGTTCCCATTAAAGTCAATGAGAGTTTTGCCTCTCTTTTTTTTCAATGGGAACAGAATCAAAGTGTATGGGGAAGATGTCAGAACAGATGTGAAAGATGCTTGGAATGTGTCTGGTCCCTCCCAAGCTGGATTGAAGACTGGATTTGGCTGTTTATAAACTCAACAGCAAGTGTAACTTTAGGCTGTGCCCAGTGCATGCTGGGGCAGGACTACAAGAGTTTGTTGATGTAGTGGAGAGACAATCAGTAAAAGTTAGAGTTCATGTATCTCATGCTCAGAGCTCTGTAACTGGAGACATCACCAAAGGGACAAGAGAGGATTTTGGTTCTTCTCACGAGCTGTGTTTTCTCCTTTTATTGAACTACAGTAACATTAACTTCTGTGCAAAGGGTTAAATGCTGTAATTTCAAGTAAGTTTGGTGGGATCGTTCTGCACTGAGCCCAGCTGGCAGCATTTGCTTCCGAGCTCTGTGATGAGGCGAGTGGAAACACAGTGCAAAGAGATCACGCAGAAACAGTTCTCGGG
Source organism: Pelodiscus sinensis (assembly GCF_049634645.1). Lineage (NCBI taxonomy): Eukaryota > Metazoa > Chordata > Testudines > Trionychidae > Pelodiscus > Pelodiscus sinensis. The sequence goes on from NC_134723.1 coordinate 22,629,928, forward strand.
GATCGTTCTAATAGTGACTTATGTTAGCTGTGTCCAGTGGTGCAGAGAATTGTTCATAGTGAGCTGGTGGCAGTTCATCCTGTGCAAATTTAAAAGTATTTGGGATGAGCAGAAAGCATGGGAGGGATGCTCTGCAGAGCTCTGCATCATCACTGTTATTTATCACCAGCTGTTTAGCACTTACAAGCCCCAACTAGGATTAGGGCCTCCATGGGACAATGCAAAGGGCTGCCATGCAGAGAGTTCATGTTTAGATTCTCAGCTTGGTCCTGAACTCTTGGCATTGGCAGATGATGGAAACACTATGGGAGCACCAGAATCAATTGTGGAAAGGTTGAGAAGGCATCATCTCAGTTGTTCCTAGAAACTAACACTTGATAGGGGAAATATAATGAAAAGGGTTCAGGATCATTCAGTTAAAATACAATAATGTATGTAGGAACCAACATTCTTAATGTGTTTTGAAAGACATGCAATCATGGTCCAGTATGTTTCAAACAACTCGTTTCCTTTCCTTAGAGCAGAGAGAGTAATTTCTAATCCATCATTCCAAGTAATTCGCCTCATTCTCTGTTTTGCAAATTGTCTGTGTCCAAATCATGATTTCCTCTATTTTACACATTATTAGAAATATTTTTTTCTGTCTGAGAATGGTTCTGTGTAGTAATTTCACAGTTAGTTCATTGCCAATGTTCATGATTCAGAACTGAAGCTGTTTTGCTAGGACCCATGGTCACATGGTATCTTTCTGTCCTGATTGGATTAACTTAATTCTGCTTCCAGTTATGAATTAAAATTTGGTTTAAAGCAAATATTCTTCAACATTTAGTTAGAAACCCATGTTTCCATATACACTTCTATCAGTAAAATCTTTCACTAGAATTTTCATGGACGACAGTAAATGGGGCATTTAGAAAAATCAAACTTAGTTTATTTTTAAACAGAGCAACTATTCATGGGATTTTTATATTTTTGCTGCATTCTCCCAGGAGGGACAATCTTCAGTTAGTAACTAGAGATGAATGTTAAAGCTCTTATTTACTTTTCCCTATCAATGCTGCATGTTCACTTACTGCATTTCACCCTGTACAGAGAGTGAAATTCAGTTGGCCTATTTTCACCTTCTCACTCTGAGGTTGAATCTACACAGCACCTTAAACTTGAAATAAGATACACAATTTGTGTAGCACAGATTGTGTATCTTATTTCGATTCTATTTCAAAATAGCTTATTTTGAAAATTGGCGCATCTACATAGAGCCAAATTTTGAAATAACACCCTGTTTCGAGATATCCCTTCACCTTGGTGGAACGAGAGTTACAGGGATGCTGAAATAGCGTGCCCATTATTTCAAAAAATATTTCAAAATAACAGGAGGCTTGTTAAGACATGGGATAGCTGTTTTGGGATACCTCCGGTATCCCAAAATAACCGCACAGTCTATATGTACCCCACGGCACTCGCCTGTAGTAACATCCCACATGTAGATACTCACACAACTGTCACAAATCACCTTTAGGAACCGGACTCTTCTGTGACCACAGAAAATGTTTTCATAGAAACAAAGAACACACACAGAATTCTATCTTCAGAAAGGCATTTTTATAAACCTACATGACCTAATCTCTTACCCGATAGTAACCCTTGAATTAACTAAATTAGTCTGCCTTTTCTGTGAGTAAAAAACCAATCCTATGACACATTCAGACAGCCTCAGCCTGTGAGGGAAGGGCAGAGAGCTGGGAGGCCTTGATAGATAACTCACTAGCTCACACTCTGTTATCGTTATAGCTGAATAGTGATTAATTCCTATGGTATTTATTATAACAACATTAGTCCTCATGACCTCACTTATTACCCATGTAGTTGCCATTATGACTTCAATGTGCTACCCACAAGATACTGAATGCTCAGCCATCTGTGCCATACCTGCTGGGAGGATAGCGAGGTGTCCTTATCCAGCATTGTCGTCATCCCCCACATATGCACAATTCTTATGCTTTGGCAGCAGTTTATTGCTGAAGCTGTTAAAGCAAAATTCTTTGGCCGAGTTTCAGAGGATTTGGGACTTGTTTGTTTTTTAAATCCTTGTGGATAAGTCAAATGTCCTCATACATTTGCATTTGCCTTGATCCTGCTCCACCTAGTAACAGTGCCTCACTTTATTTGAGACATTTGTCATGTGGTTTTGCCATCCTGTTTAGATGCTTTATCTTTCTTTCTTGTAACTACTCTTTCTTGATAGATTCTGGGCTCTGCTGGGCTGAATTTCCCCTTCACTCACAGCACAGTATTAATTTGAAATTAATTATTAAAAAAAACCCTGGAGAGATCTGAAATCAGTTTTAAAAACATCTTTGAATTACCAAGTGCAAATGGGACTAACCCTGACGGAGTCTGAGATTACAGCAATCCACCCATCAGCACAAAGTTTAAAATAATAACCTGTTTCACTAATAACCTCCATTGGAATTTAACTTCTGTTGTGCAATTGCCCAATATTAGCTCAATGCAGCAGGCTCTTGAGAAGTCAGCAAAAGACTGAGAGTCAGGATTGTCTCCACTGGATTGTCAGCTTGAGCTATAAATTGAGTTTTGCCCTTAATTCAGCTCCTGCCCATACACTGATTTAAATGGTACTTTAAGCCCTTGCTAGCTGGCCTGTAAGGGAGAGAGTGGGCATGAGTGCTAATGAAACCAGAGTTAGCACTTCAGCTGTGTACACCTCATTAGCTGATAATCAAATCTCCATGGGTATCTCACACTGCTGCTTCCCAAGGTGTTCACCTTGGATATGGCTACATTGCAGTGTAAATCCAGGGTTCAAACACAGACTCAAGCCAGCCCCCTCCTAGCTACATGCAAATCCAGAGCTTGGATCTAGGGTCTCAGGAGGTGGAGGGTTTGAGTCTGAGTCAAGCTGGGACCCAGGATTCAAGCCTTATTGCTTGTATTGTAGATGCAGCCCCACTGGATTCATGCTCTAGGAGTCCACCAAAATGATCTCACAAATCCCCCAAGCCAATGTTCATAGTCTTCTAGACAGTCAAGTTTCCCCACATTGTATATTTTGGGAAGGCCCTAGGAAGTCTGGGATATGGGTTGTTGAACTTGAGCCTGATAAATTCAATGTAACCTAGGTTAGTGAGTGGGCTGCATGAGTGGCCCTTCGGCTCAGGAGGCTGCAAGATCACCGTAACCTGCGACAGGGCAGTTTTCCTAACTGTGCTTGTATATCTAGAATTTGCAGGGTGTCCTCATTGAACCACAGCAGCCTAAGTTCTGGGACTCTCTTCAGAAGCAGGGTAAAATCAACTCAAATTCAAAACCATTTTGGTGTCACCAAAGTTGTGTTTTTCTCAACAAAAAAAAATCCCAAAACCCCAACCCCAAAAAACAGTTTGGGCAGAAAAAGTTTGCCCAGCTCTAATTGTGACACGTCATTTATCAATGTCTGCACATTGCGCTGTGTTATTAATAACAATGTTTTCCTTCCTTAGCTCTGGCCAGCCCGTGTTCTCCCAGTGTTTGACAAACATGCATTATCTTGTGAGCTTGCCATTTGTTTTTGTTTTGGGACTTGTTTTTAAGATCTATTCTATATCTCTAACTAAGGGGACAAAACTGAGCAAAAGAAAATTTAAAATGACAGTCCATCAGGAAAACCATCCTAACATCAAGATCTTTGAAATCTTGGAATCATTTCCTAAAGGGAAGTGGTAAGGGAGCCCCATCAGTTGAATCATATTAATATGGACAGGATGCACAGCAAAGAATGTATGTCAGGAAGCCATTTTACACTGCACTGAGATGACTTTTGCCATCTCTATTATATCGACTTTTTGTCTAGGGCTGAATGAAGTGGCTCAAATGATATTGAACCACTCCTTTCCCCCACGTCAAACTGGAATAAATCAGGATCTTTCATGAATGAATAAAACATTTTGATGAATATTTTTCTTTTTAATTTTCATTCCTTTAATAGGTGTAGGCTTGGGTGAAACTTGTTAACCAGTCCTTGTTCTGCAAAGCTTCTCTGGGCTTCAGTGATAATTTTGCCTGAATGAAGGCTACAGATCAGTACACAATAAATAATTAGGAATAGTGGGGGAAGGAAGAATCTTCTAGGTGGGGGGCATTGCATGTGTGTGTGTGATCTCCAGTTCTATTTCCCACACTGGCCTCCTCTGTTCCCTACGTGGCTGGTGATGGATGGCTGATAATTTTTTACTGACGGTCCTAAGACAGAGAGACATAGAAAAAGAGAGATTTTAAATGTGCTACTAGAAACCAAACCAGTTGTTGGCTGCACTACATACCACAAAGAAGGTTAAAGTAAGGTTAGTGGTGATATGTTACCCCTAGGTTATTTGTCTCCAATTTGGTCATCCCAGAATAGCAGCTTTGCTTAGTTTCCAATACAAAAGCTGTCTCTGTTGCTCACATGTACGAAGCAGGAAACCAGCAGGAAAGGGGTGGGGGGAAGAGAGATTCCACAGAAATTCCGCCTCTTCCTGTATTGCTAGCAGCATAGAAACTTGCTCTGCTTAGCTCTTGTTTGGTTCCTAGGCACCAGTCCAGACTCACCCTCTGGCAAGAGACAAAATGTGCAGTTCATGGGCTGGAAATTGGGGCGCCATTCCTGAGAGACCATTTGCCTGACAGATGTGTTGGCTCCCGTGTCTTCATCATTATTTTTTTCCTTATGTTAATTTCTATCTTAGGAAGCTGCGTGACAACAATGAGAAGAAGAAAAAAACCTCACTCTGCAAGGGGAATTATTATTAAAATACTAGGGAGCTGGCTGTGCCCCCAAAAGACGCATCAGACCCTCTGGGTCTGGGAATCTGTGTGTAACAGGCCCGCTGACGAGGGAAAGGGGAGGAAAGGGAGCAGATGCCCCAGGACCCAGTGATTCAAAGGGGCCTGAGGTTTCCAGCCACCGCTACAGCTGCTAATATAGCAGTGGTGGTAGCTGAAGCCTCGGGCCCTTTAAATCGCCGCTGGAGCCCTGAAGCGGGACAAACTGCACCTTCCATGCGGTGCAGAAGGCAAGCTGCCTAAGGGCCCACCCACTCCACCTGGAGCCCCACTCCTTCCAGGAGCATAGAGCCACCCCTCCCTTCCCTTGACTGTGGGTCCGTGCAGACTGTCAGCTCTCTTTGTTTGCAATGAAAGACAAACATTCCTCAATGTCCCTTGACTCCCATATTGGTGGGAAAAGGAGGGTCAGCAGCTCAATGGCTCAAAGTATCTTCATGGCGCAAAACTGGCAAACTTGGGGCTCCACCTTGTGTGAACGAACCCTGCCACAGTTCATTGCAGGCATCCAGGCTTTAATTCCAGGACTAGCATTCACATACTATGGCAGGCCTGGGCAACAGCCTGTCAGTGGGCTGGATCTGGCCCACCTAGCTCTTTTATCTGGCCTGCACTGCAGTTCCCAGCCCTGCCCCTAACACATTTCCTCCAAGCCAGGGACACGGGAGCCCTTTTAACTGCTTCTATTTAAAGGGCTCCCGCCTCCCCGGCGGTTCCCAGCAACGTGTTAGGGTGGCTAGGAGCTGGGAGCCTTTTCAACAGCTTCCACTTATAGGGCTTGTGCCTTTCTGGGAGCTGCTAATAGAAGCAATTGAAAGGGCTCGCAGCTCCTGGTTCCGCCATGTTGCCTGAGTGCCACAGGGGAGGTGTGAGCCCTTTCACTTGTTTCTATTTAAAGGCTCCGCCCTTTTTCCAGAGGCCCCGCCTCTTCTGCCAGAGACCCTGCTCCTTCTACCTGAGGCCCTGCCCCTTCCAGGGCAGCCCGCAACCACTTCAAAAATTTTTGAAGTGGCCCCCCCTTCAAAAATTGTTGCCCACCCCTGTACTATGGTGATAAGCATGTCAGAAATACATAGAGAGATCAATGAAATATATCAAGTGAGGCATTTTGTTTCTTCAGTGGTGGAAATATCTTGAAAAGATGTGATCTCGTGTTATTTTGCCCACTTAAATGGCTCCATGAGGTAATAAACTACTAGTGCTAAAGAGGCACAAACAGAAATGCTGAGATTTTATTTCCGGAAAATCACCTTCACTCCTTCTTATAAAGCCACCCTGAGCCTCGGCAGCTCTCTATGAACTTTAAAAAACGACCATTGTCTGACATTAAACTCACAGCTTTAGGCAGGAAGGAGGCTCTCAGCCAGGAAGTTCTCAACCTCACCAAATTTTTGCCTTTTCTTTCCTCAGAATTCATATGCGCTGTATCAGTGACATGGAAGAAATGGCTCATGGGGAACATGCAATAACTCTTGAAGCTCTATTTATAAAAGAAATAAGGACTTACAGTTGTGCATTTCTTTAGAAAATAAGGCTATTCCAAGCTCCCTATTCTCCGCTTGCCAGACGGCGGGGAAAGAGCTCTGGACTTCTTCCCTGTGCAGGGTTGATGAGGCTAGGGCATTTTGCTAGATACAAATGGTGCCTGCTGAGAGCAGGGGACACAGCTGAAAGGTTCAGCCCTCACAACAGCCTGAGACAAGCCCTCTCAGACACATCTCCCCTCTTACCCTCAGTAACACCTCCCTGCAGCTCCTAGCTGTTAGCTCCATGTCCAGTGGCTGCTTTAGCTCTGTGGGGAGAGACAGCAGGAAAGCTCCCTGCAGCTCCCAGCTGTTTGCTGCTGCCTCTCCCCACAGCAGCAGCTCCCAGATTGCGGGCTCCAGAAGCTGCCCTGCATGATCATGGCCTGGTGGCACCATGTGACCGAGTAGGGTCAGCAAACCCTGGCAAAAATCTGGGGACAGACGACCCTACATGTCTCCCACACATACATTGCCTTTGGCAATGAAGAGGGACTTTTGGGGGCTCTTGAACGTCTGAAGAGTGTCGTATGTAGCATGGAGGGTCAGTAAATTTGCCACCCCACCCCCCAACCTGATAAATTGCTTGTACAGAACCCAGGAACTATGCAAAGTATTCCTGAGCAACTTCTGCTGGCACTCACTAACTCCTTAGGTATGTGCAAGCATCCCATTCATAGACGTCTCCTGTGATACAGGTCACTGTTGTGGCCTATTGGTTGGAGCCATGGGGGGAAGCTCACGTTGCCTGTTCTGTGGCTAAACTGAGGACAACACGATCCTCCCTGGTTGTCAACCCCACACTTTTTATCAGTGCTATAAATGCACTCCACTAAAGCAAGGCTAACCCTGCTACCTTTACTCTGCACAATCACAATGAAAACAGTCCCTGCAGGATATCACTAAGCTTTAGAAATGGTTACATCAAGTTTTTAGGCTTGTGGTACATATTGAGCAAGAGATAATGGCTCGGGAAACAAAGGGTGTACTTCTTCGAGATATGTTGGAGGATAGCCTGATAAGATACACAGCTCCTGAGCTGTTGTGATGATATTGAGTAAGTTCAGTACCAGGTTAAGCAAGTGCAGTTGCTCATCACTGCAAACAATGGAAACTATTTCATTGTTTAGAATAAAAAATAATCCAGGAACGTCATATCATAGCTTCTGTGAAATTGACCCTACTTTGCCTGCTTCTGTATGACTGGCTTCCCCAAGCAAGGCAGATCGACTGTGAGCCCTGCTCTGTGTAAGACAGATCGTTAAGATATTTTGAATAAAACAGCACAACCTCTTTAAGGTAAGGTCAGGTTTTTAGGTGAGATTTGTAACAGTGTTTAGGCATCACTGTACTCTGTGTTGCAACACCTAATATATTTAGGACACGTAAGAGCCTAAATCCCATCTACTGTTAGGGGGATTTGAGCCAAACACCTAAATCCCTCTTGACAATGAGATTTAAAATTCTATACCTGTTAGATTTTGTAATGCTGAGTGCAGCAGTGCCTACTGTTAAACATCTAGGCTGCTAAACTTGACTCAGGGCTAGAGTCTGTGATTTGGCTCTGGTATCTTCCCATTGAACTGAATACCTAGCATCATATGTGGTGACTTGTTTCTTAGAAGTGCAGAGCACTGGGTGCTCCCATTCCCTTTGCTGCGTGTTGTTGGTGCTCAGATTTCAGAGAGAACAAATCTTTTGAGATGGGAACTGAAATCTATCAGTCAGCAGACCATTATGAATGACCTTGGATAGGAAGTATTACAAGAGTGCTCACTGTCTGCATATATGTATAATGTGCCCTGCAAATGGTTCTCTCTGTGCAGCTGTTTACACGGAGCACATGAGTGACAGCGCTCCTAAACCTAGAGGCCAGGTGAGAAGCACCTCTCCATGGCTGCTACCATGGAAACTATTCCAGCAGACACAACTGGGGGAGGGGTATCTGTCCCCTGCCTGGGGCAGGTCTAGTTTCACTGCTTCCTGTGCTCCCCAGCCAGAGTGAGGAATGCAACAAACTGTGCACTTTCCCCTTGCTCCCTGATGAAGGGGTACACCCAGCAATGTTCCCATATGAATGGGGGAGGGGGAGCTGCAGCCCCCCAACTGCTTGAAGGGCAGCTGAAGTGTGGGAGGCTTGGGGCCTGGGCAGTCCCAGATTGGGGGAGTGTCCCCAGCCAGCCCTTTTCACCTGCGTATTGACCCTGTCTCTTTTCTGATTGGTTTTATGAGAAGCAATCCCATTCCAGGCATATCCCATTTTCCTGGCACCACCAAACCCTTACCTTGCTTTAAGTTATGGCAAGAGGAAGCTGCATACCAAATTAGCCATCCTAGCTCTTACCATTTAGGAGGCCTTCTTGAGCACACTCACAATCACACACACACACAAATTCTTGCCTTAAGTGAACATAGCACTTCATTGAAAATTACACACTCCAGCCACTGTCCCAGGGGGACTTTTAGGTTAAAAGTACTGTAGAAAGGACAATGCTTTCTCTAAGCCTTCTCTGAAGAGACACTGGTTTTAAGAAGGAATTCACCATGCCAAAGACTTAGCAATGAATTGAAAATTGTATCAGAAGGCCAGGAGACACCTGGGCACCATGCTGTATGCTCTAATCATCTCAGAGACAATGAGTGTCAATGTCTATACTACAGCAGCACAGCAATGGAGCTGTGCTGCTGTAGCCCTGAAGAGTAGATGCCTCCTACATGTCTGGAATGGGTAGGTATCCCACCTCTCCTAGAGGTTGTACTTATGATTCTATGTGGTTGGTTTCACATCCCTACCAGATTGCCTAGCAAACAGTAAGAGGCTGAGCTGAAGCCACTGCTGGTCAAAGTGAGAGACATGAGAGGCAAAGCTCCCTACATTCCCTGTCTCTCAGCAGGTCAGAACGACACTGCCAGCTTCCTGTAGACATTGTGGAGCAATGAAAGAAAACTCAGTGAGGCAGAGCTGTAAGAGCTGCCATAGAAATCATTGTCCGGCTGAGCTCGTTAAGGCCCCTTTTGCACAAGACTTGCTGTTGGGTAGAATAAAATGCAGTTGGCAAGGGAGGAAAATGGGTGGACAATCTGAGAATCGTACCCCGCCTCCACCAAGCCAAGAGTCAGACTGTTGTGTTACTCGGTTCAGAACCAAGCTTGCCAAAGCAGGAAGGAGATAGGTGATGGAAAGTGGAAAACTCCACTGGTCTCAAGCAGCGTCTGGTCTGGAACAGGGAAGTTGCTCTATTTATGACCCATCATTTAATTTTATTTTTAACAACAGCTCTTATATAGACACTGTTGTTTCTTGATTTTACAAAGGAGGGAGGAGGGGTTTCCTTGGGGCAAGGAGTCTTTGAGTCACTGAGCACAAGAACAGCCTTGGACAGGCTTTAATTCCAGGAATGCAACTTATTATAGGTTCTGATCCAGGAAATAAAGTCACATGGCTGGATTTATGCACCGAGATACACTCTGTACAACTCTGCTGACTGTAGTGGCATTAACCCTGCTACATTAGGGAGGGATATAGCTCAAGCGGCACACAGTGCTGGCATAAAGCTGGTGTAAGCATCAAATATGAAGGACGAGAGGAAATTATTTATGGCAGTTGAAGTGTTATAGCTGGGAGTAATGGGAGAATGTGCAGAGGAAAGTTTAGAATGTATATCAGGTACAATCCCCTTCCCTGGTAGTAAGACGTGTAAGTTGCAGTCTCCCAAACGAGGTGGCAAACACCCCATTTATCTATCTAATGAATTTCTATTGACTTCTCATGATATCTAAGCTGTTCCAAAGTCAATGACTGTTAACACTGACCTGGAGAACAGACTTGGGATTTCTAATTGTACGGTAATATTCCATTAACCCTTCTTAAACACCAGCTGAAGCAAAAAGCTGAAAATAGTTGGGCTTTTTTAATACGCACGAACTTGCCTGAAATGTACAATTTCCCCATGGCTGGAAGTGGTTTGCCCTGAAGAGCCAGCAACCCTGCATCCTCAGCAGGTCAGATTTGGAGGGGACAGGGAGGGAGAGAGAGCTCTGAGCTAGCAGCATGGGGCTTTGGAGAGGTTTAGCAGGTGCTAGTGATCTGCATGTTCTCTGGGAAGCTCATCTCTTCTCTTGTGACATTTTTGGGCATGTCCTCAGTGTTTACCCTGTTCAGGAGTTTGGGAAATCAGCTCCCATGAATGGCACACTTGGGCCCTATAGCCAGGTGGGCAGACTCAGGAGCTAACTCGGCACCGTGTCACTCTGATATGCACCAGTATATATTAATTGGGACCTAGTTGAACATCAGGTAGATGGTAGAGGGTATCAATTAACTGAGTAGAGCATCAGCTAAGGGGCTGCTGGAGGAAGCAGCAACTCCAGCAACTGGGGTTATATAAGCAAATGGGAAGGAAGTGCTGGGGGAGAGGGCTGGGAGTCTGAAGAAAAGCAAACGTAAGCAGGACTAGCTGTACCGTTTCCTGACCCTGCACATAGGGAAGCTGGAGACTCTCTGTAAATATAAACACAGTAGTGGTGAAGGAGACCTGGAGTGGATGTGGTCTGTGATTAAGGCCTGAAAGGACTCTCAGGGGACCAGCGCTGACAGGCCCCCTTTAGTGAATAGTGAATCGGCCAGCATGGGACTCTGATTTCCTTGCAATGTATTTGATATTTAAAATTTTTAGGCTCTGGTTTGTTTACAAGTGTGTTCAGGAATACCCTGCAGCCAGGCCCACCAATGGAGGTGAGGGGAAGAATTATGGGGAGCAGCTGCCCCAGGACATGGAGATTCAAAAGGGCTGGAGTTCCTGGCCACTGCTACTGTGGTGATTGGAGTCCTAGGCCCTTTAAATCACCACTGGAGCCCTGTGCAGAGTGCTTTGGGCAGCAGTGAGGGTTGCCTGGGGGAAGGATGTGTGTTCCAGATGGCACTCCTGGCTGTCTGGACAAGGGTAGCCCCAGCCTCAACCCTTCTGCCTGAGACCCCACCCCTCCCAGGGGCATGGAGCCGGGTTCCCCCACCCCACTTTGCTCAGGAGCCCAACGAGTCTGTAGGCCCCTCTGTCCCGCAGCCAAGTGAATGCTCCTGAATTATAAACAATAGCATGCACCCTGCCAATGAAAGCGAGCCTAACCCAGTGTATTCATCCATGACATTTCTGGGAATCCAGGTATTTATTTATTTATCTATTTGTTTATTTGTTCATTTTACTCTTTGACCAGCCCTAGTTGCATCCACTTGGGGTAGTCAGAGAGCAAGACTATTCACTGGGGTTCTGTGAGGGTTTTTGTCACTATGGGAGGATCCACCTTAGTGGAAAATAATTGGGGAGCCAAATGTTTTTCATTGCTATGCTAAATCTATGCTGCTTCTGGGAGCCAAACCTGACAGCATGAAACCTGGTGGACTTTGTAGTGAGGGCTCTTTCAAACCTTTTCCCTGTTTATGGATTAGGAATTTACATAGGTTTGCCTGTGGTTTGAAATGTCTAAGACATTCCACAGATGGATGACAGAAGTTAGTGGTGAAAAACGACTTAGTAGTACATCTAGTCCATCTCACTGGGGCTAATTCAGTATTATTCCCTATTGGATGTTACTATTGTTTGCTTAAGACAAGTTTTAAATTTCTCAGCTGTGGAGCTTATAACATTTCTTTCAAGGAGACTATTAACAACCTAATACATTACATTTTCCTGGTATTCTACTTACATTTTCCCTTTCTTAATTTCAAACCATCATTCCTTGTTATATCCTATTGGGCCATTGTAAACAGTTCTCCATTTCTGGTGTTTACACTTTCAAAGACCATTATCAGCTGCTGCTACATACTACAGAAATATGTGTATACACCCCCCCCCCCCCACACACACACAATTTACCCCCCAGCCATTTTGTTGTTCTTTTCTAGACTTCTTCCTGTTTATCATTATCTCTTTGGTAATGTGTTGCTCGGAATAGAATAGAACACAGTGCTTTTGCACCATTAACACTACCTCTATCCTCCTTCCATTGAATAAATGTACTGTGGGTTATTTGTTCTCCAGCCATATTAACTTGAATTTGTCCATATTTTTGTTACTATTTCCAATATTTTTAGCATTTGAAGATATGTCCTACAGTGGGTCTCAAGCTTGTGTTATGACACTGGAGGAAAGGAGATGTGAGCTGACATGGTGTTGCTGTTTTCTTCAGTTCCCTGTACTCTCTGTAGACTATCAATTGGCCTCTGCAGGTTTCTGTGACTCGGCCTTCTCGATGCATCATGCATCCAAATCCCTATTGGGGCACAGCATACTCAAATAGAAAAAGTCCCTTGCTTTTTTAGATTAATTATAACTAAAATGGTTTGTTACTCACCTGTAGGGTTGCACAGAACTAATTGCACAGAAATAAACACCCTTGAGGCTGTCTGGTTGTATTTGTTGGTACACAATGCATCTCTAACATGGTGTAAACTGGTATTTTCTTCAGCTCTGCTCTACTTGTTACTCAATTCCCAGTGGTCTTGCATAAAGTTTTTAGAATTCTGAGCAGTGACATCAGAAAGTGTTGGAGAATTTATAAAGTTTTCATTTCTGCCATGGAAGCACCATGGCTTACCAGCCTTTTCTTAGGATGTCTTGGGAAGCAGCGATACAGTGATAGAACACATTTTACAGAAGTCTGATCTTATTATTTAGTAACGCTAAGGTGTGTGACGATTGATAAACATGTTCAAGATTTATTTTAACCCAAGTGTATGTACATTAAGTCTGTTTAATATACTCAGAACCCACTTTGCCCATTTGTTTAGCCTCACACATTTTTATTATATATTGCCTTCAAAGCTTCTCAGACACAATTTATATCACAAATCTACAGGTTCATAAACATTTTGATAGAACTCTTATATTTAAGGTTGTTTTATATCTAGATAATGAACCTCTCTTGTAGTCCATTTTAAATGGTCAGGATTTATTAACACTCTTTGGCACTTCCAAAGCACTGTATACAATAGCAATTCCTAATCTGGCCAGGTTGCTCTGGGGCCTGGAATGGATTTTCTGTGTCACACAGTGGTATTAAAATTGGGTCAACTCTAATCTCAGAATTTATAGTCTTGACTTGCACCTTAATTTGCTTGGACAAGTCTATTCATGCACAACATACTTCAAAGTTACTGCTGCTGTTTGTGGCATCTATGGCTCTATTACTTATTTCTAATTATATTTTAAGTGAACGGAGTGCTGGAGAAAGTTGATGCTGCTGGAGATTAAATTACCTGGTCCAGAGAATTCATACAAGCCTGGGCATCTGCAATGTAAGCATTCCACACAAGCCAATATGCTTCCCCCTGGAGCAAGAGGGACCCCATCTAGGAGAAATAAAAGAATTTGGTCTTGTTGGTCTCTTCCGTCCTTGGCTTCTTTGCTATGATTGCCAACAACAGTGCTGGATAGGAGAGTGGCTTTAGTGACATGGGCACCTGCCTACTAGGAACTTGGCGCTGGATGAGAACTTGACTGTGATGTAAAAAGCTCCATATCTTGTTCCCTTGACTCATGCTCATTAGAAGTTAAATATGCACAGATCAGCTAATAGGATGGAATTACTTATGTGTTCATGCAAGAGAGAAACCCAAGTGTATTTTTGAATGCCACTTGCTTTCTGCTCTGGGAACAGCTGCCTATATGCTATGGGCATCCCTGAATACCTGCTCTGTGCATTACTGTGTGCTCACCTTCGGCCCTGGAACATTGGTGCTACTTCCTGTCTTTTTAGAGTCCCTTGGGGCTCTTTATCTTCACTCCTAGATGTGCTGCTTTCAGGGAAGTTTTGTGAAGGCAGGTGTCACATCGTCGTGCTTGTAGAACCCCAGAAATATTTATTTGACCATATTCAATCGGCATCATATACTTCAAATCCCTCTTTTGATAGCAGTGGCTCTCAGAGCACCCACCTTTCACCCAGAGCTTTATAATGAATGACTCCAGCAGGCGTTCCCCACGTCTTTTGTGACCTTACTGCTTCATATGTTTCACCACCCCATTATGGACCACCGCCCCAGCAGCCAGTGCATTTTTCATCCATTTCAGCGTGTGCTTGCAGCAAAGCATGGCTCCAGACATTCATCTGACTAACTGGTTTCATAAAAGGGAGGTCAGCATTGGGTCATTCCCATATGTGCAAACTTCCCATGCATCAAGCCTATGAAACACCACAGTGACCCAAGTATTTTTCAGCAGACAGCGTCAGTCAGCTTTATACACCTTGATATCCCAGACACCAGTTTAAGTAACCTCCCCTGTCTTCTCTTCCATTTGATGTAACATTGTCACGCAGGGTACATCTAGACTACAAGCCTCTTTCAAAAGAGATTGCCTAGACTGCCACAAGGGTTTGGAAAAAGCAATCCGCTTTTTTGAAAGCACGCACCCAGGCAATCTGGATGCTCTCTTTCGGAAAAAGCCCTGTTTGCGGTCAAGAATGCCTTTTGTCGAAAGAGCTCTTTTAAAAAAAGGCGATCTTCCTGGTAAAAGTAGGTTTACCAATTTCGAAAAAACCTGCTGCGTTCTTTTGATTTAATTTTGAAAGAACGCGATGGCCGTCTAGATGCAGGTGAAGTTTTTTAGAAAAAACTCAGTAGTCTAGACACACCCACATAGATGTAACATCATAGTACCCACCATAAACTGGACTAGACGTGAAGGCTGGACCTTTGGAAATCCAAGTTTGTCACATATTTTGGGACCCTGCCCTTCTGTCAGAGCAAATGAGCACGCTGCCTACAGAGACAACTCTGGGCCCTTTCAATTCATACTCTCAGAGGGAGGGTTGCCAAGGGACGAGACGTGTGTTGGTATTGTGCTGTTGTGCTCACTCTGATCCAGGCCAGATGACAAGGATAGGTACAGAGGTAAGTTACCCTGGGGCCCAGTGATTCTGAAAGGACCTGGGGCTCCAGACACCACTACCACTGCCATAGCCCTGGGCCCTTTAGAATCACCACTGGAGCGCTAGACAGTGCACTCCAGAGTCCCGTGCAGCTGGCTCCTGCTGGCTCTGAGGGCCAGTGGGGGAGGGGACATAGCACTGACTGGGTAGTGCTGAGGGCTGGCTGCCCCACCCCCACCTCTTCTGCCTGAGGCTCTGCCTCCCCCTGAGCCTGAGCAAACTCTCTGATGTGGGAGACAGAGCATAGCCCTAACTCGTCTCTGCAGCATGGCTAAGAAATGAACAGGCATGCAGAGGGCCAGGCCTGGGAGTGGTTAGCTTTATTTCTCACCCACCCACCCCCACTCCCAACTCTATCTCCCTCATGCCCTCTGCCTTTATTGGTCTCTGCACTCCCCGCCCTCTGGTTTGTGTCATTCCTTTAGTCTGCACATCCTTCCATTGTTCCCCTTAGGCCACGTCTACACTTACCCCGAGATCCAGACTTCAGAGATGGATCTTCCAGTATTCAATGTAGTGGGTCTAGTAAGGACTCGA
Source organism: Pelodiscus sinensis (assembly GCF_049634645.1). Classification (NCBI taxonomy): domain Eukaryota; kingdom Metazoa; phylum Chordata; order Testudines; family Trionychidae; genus Pelodiscus; species Pelodiscus sinensis. Next base: position 22,645,737 of record NC_134723.1, read on the forward strand.
TAAATCAACCACTGATGGTGCCCCCATCAACCCCGGTACTTCACAGGATTGTGAGAAGTAGGGGAAGTCAATGGAAGAGTTTCTCTTGTTGACCTCCTGCAGTGGGGATGCCACAGAAATTTGACTTTAAGGACATCAATTCCAGCTATGCCATTCTTGTAGCTGGAGTTATGTATCTTAGATCAACTTTCTCGCATAGTGTTAATGTGGGGTAGTAATATCTCTGCCACCAGCCTTGTCTGCAGTCCCAGCTTCCCAGTGCACATTGCTGGATGGGTTTTAAGAAAAGTCTAATAGCGCAAATGTCCTCTTTTCCCCATGCGATTATCCCTTTCCCCACTGAAAACAAGTCTCCTTTCTTTAATTCTCACTTGACTAGAGCTGAGAGTGAGGAGGGCAGGATGCCTGAACTGACAGAGTTTCAAAAGGTGCATCTACACTGCACCATAACTCAAAATAAGATATGCAATTTGAGCTATGCAAATTGCATATCTTATTTCAATGCTTTTTCGAAATAGTTTATTTCATCATTTGGTGCTGTCCACACAGCCCCAAATTTTGAAATAAAGCTCTATTCAAAAATGTCCCTTACTTCTTGTGGAATGAGGTTTACAGGGACATCGGAATTGCGAGCCCAAAATAACAGGCTGTGAGGACACAGGATAGCTATTTCAGGATACTCCAGTATCCCAAAATAGCATTGCAGTGTAGACGTACCCAGAGACTCTTTCATCTCACTTCTTGAACAGTGAGATGCCATTAATGCCAGCACAGCTCAGATCAGCTTTGGCTGCCTATGAGATGGCTCCAGTATCCAAAGCTCTAGTATTCAAGATCACAGATAACGTGTGTGTGTGGTAGGGGACATTTCTTGTAACATATTTGCAAAAAGTGATGTTAGATGAGGGTTTGCTGATTGTTGGGAGAAACTCAAGCTTTTCTATAGACCAGGAGTAGGGAACTTAAGGCCCAAGGGCTGGATGTGGCCCTTTGCTTGCCTGGATCTGTCCACCAAGGCTCAGGGCCCTCCCAGTCAGCACTGGGGAGCCCATGCTGGCACTCCAGTCCCCCTGCCAACCACCTCCCCCACGGGGCTTGAGCACACAAAATCTTCTAGCCTGAGCTCCCTAGTGTGCGAGGGGGAGAGTGTGGGGAGTGTCTTTCTCCTTCTCAGTCAGGGGCTGCATTAATGAGGGTTTGGGGGGTTGTTTCGCTTTGGGGGGGTTGTTTTTTTTCTTCTCACTTGTGTGTGGTCCTCCAAATGATTTTTCTGTGGGTCAGTGGCTTCCAACCCCAAAAAGGTTCCCCACCCCTGCTACAAACATTTATAGTTCACATGTAAGGAAATTTTACTGCCTGGGTAAATGATTTTCCCAGGGCAGGAATGGGTCAAGGAAAGCATTCTGATTGCTTCTCAGACTATCCAGTCCTCATGAGGTTTACAAGGGGTTTCAGCAGTTTTGCAGAACACCTCTGCCCTGTTAAAAGCTGCTTTGACTAACTGTCCTGTATGCAACCTACTTTCCCAAAAGTGGCAACCTGAGGTTGCAGGCATTAGCCAGACCTTTCAATGTGAAAACTAAATAGGGCTAAATGATGTCTAATGTAACCAGGGTGAGTTAATGCAGTGTAGGGGGAGGATGGTTAATATCAATGTGATTCTGTGCCTAGGAATTCCAGTGTCACTAAGTAATTATTTGTAATAATTCAGAATAACAGTTTCCATATGGAGAAACCCAAACACAAAAACTACAAATGGGAAGATACCTTCTCAGACTACTAGGTGAAAGCAGGATTACTATCTAAATCTAAATCTGGTCTATTCCTATCCAATCCTATTCCATTCCCCATTTATCCAGCAAAGGCAAGATAATCTGAAGACAGAACTGTCAGGAGGAAGCTTTTTTCCTTACAGGTAGCTAACCCTTTGGGGATGGTGGTGGTTATGTTAGTGACAAAGGGGCTTTGACAGGTTCAGATTTTAACAGCCATTTAGATAAGCACCACAATCATTTCCAAGCCATTTGGGTCTGTTAAATGAGGCTCACAAGCTCATGTCAGCAGCCTCTCTCCAGATGTTTTGGAGCCAGTCCTGAACATGAAAGTCGAAAGGCAGAAGTGAAAAAGAAAAAAGGTTGGGGTTGGGGGCAGAGAGAAGAGGCATGAGCTTTGCCAACTATTTTAAAACTCCTCCACAAGGTTTGTGTTACCTTAATGTGGGGGTTGGTTCTTGTGATGGGATGTATAAACCAACACTGTTGGTGACAGGGCTAAGAGAACTGAAGAGCCTAATTTGGTGGCACCTGGAGGGAAGACAGGGGTTATGAAGGATCAGACCCAACTAGGAAAAGCCAGCTTGGGCGGAGACTGGTTCCTATGAAGGAAGACCAATGGGGAAGGACTAAGAGAGGAGAGGGGCAGCATGGCCCTGATGGGAAAGGCAGCAATGTGAAAGGCTTCCAGGCAGTTGCCAGGGTGGCTGGGTCCTGCCAAGAACAGGCTCCTCAGCAATAGACTGGCAAGTAGCTACACAGGGAGTCAGACTTCCCAACATTGGAGGCAGGAGATATAGCTCTGGGAAAGACACTTGTGGACAGGTGGAGATTGGGAAGCAGCCAAAGGAAGCAGAAAGAGCTTGTCAGGAGCCTGACTTAGATGTCTGAACAAAGGCCCTCGTGCTGGATCTACTTGAGAGGATGGGCCTAGGTACCCCAACTAGGCCAAGGAAGGGGGAATATGAAAGCCTTGCTGAGGAAGACAGGGCAAGGACAACAGAGCCCGCACTGGGACTGATGAGTCAATACTGGATCATGGGATGTTTGGCCAGTTGGCCTCTTGACTACCTCAGAAGGTGTATGATTATTTATGACCTGGCTAGAGGCCATGCATTGTAAGAAGAGACTACGTAAGAGACCTACCTACAAAGAGAGACGTTGTCAGAAGAGATGACGTCTCTGGCAAGGGAAACAGGGGAACTGCTACAATGCCATGCTATGCCATGAGGTGACACACTGGTCCATGAGTTAGCTCCATTATAGTTCTCCTTGAAACCATTGCTAATGAGTGTCCCTTAAGTCATTCCTTTGGCTGGCTGGCTGGAAAATACCAGTATATCAAGGGTTACAACAGACAATATTATGTAGCTAAAAGAAATCCTCTTTACTCCCCACCCAAGTGCTCTCCCCTCCCACTACCCCCCATTCTGAAGTGAGGAATAGACAGAAGTACCCTTCCTCCACAGAAACCCTTCCTCCACCCTCATCCCCCCGGCGGCACCAAGTGCCAAGCCTGTGGGTGCTGGGACACACACAAATACTCATCTGTTCTGTTGCATCCAGTAAGAACCCCCTGGCTCCAGGCCAGCTGTATTTTCTCTTTCTCGATGCCAAAGCAAATTGACTTCTGACACCTTCCCTTACGTTTCATCCTTTAAAGGGTGGAAGGCTGAAAGCTCAGCTATGCAGTATTCACTGGCAAGCTTTCTTGCCCTATCCCCACCTCGAGCCAGTACAGCAATTAGTTAGACTCCTACAGTACCTTGAGTTGCTCTCCTCAGCCAGAGCCATTTGGCTTTCCGCTTCCCCACCCAGCAATAAAAGAGGCTCTTCCAGAAAGAATTAGTGGCATGAATTACTAGCCCTTCAGGGCTTGTGCAGGCAGAAAGGGTTGTATTATTGTGTGTCAGGGATGGAGAACCTTCTTTGGGTCGGGGGCCACTGACCCACAGAAAAATCTGTCGGGGGGGCCACAACAAGTCAGAAGCAAAAAAACAAAACAAAAAAACCCTTCACTGACGTGGCCCGATTGAGAAGGAGAAAGACACTGAGCCTCGGGCCAGATCCAGGCAATCCGGGGGCCAAAGATTCCCCACCTCTGTTGTATGTGGATGTATGCATGCATGTGTATGTTTGCTCACTTGCAGGTTACACTGTGTGTGGGCTGAGAGACAGAGGACTTAATTAGAACTCAGGAGACCTGGAATCTGTTCATCTGTTCCTGGCTCTGCCGCTGGCCTGCTGGATAACTTTGGGCAGGTCAATGCACCTCTCTGTGCCTAAGTTTCCCCAATTTGTAAAAGGAAGCTAATGATTGTGACCTTTTTAAAGCACTTTGAGATCTACCAGTGAAGTCTTTCATTCAGTTTTAATTGCTTATAATTTACTTTGCTGAGAGACCTCAGCCCTCTACAGGAAGACAAAGGAGCTCAGCCAATGTTCCAAAGGAATTCATTACTTACATTGAACTGGGACAAGAATCAAATCATTCTTCCTTTTTGCTTTTAAGTAATTCTGATCCCCTTGTGTCCTCCCCCTGTATGATTCTTTGTTTAACCCTTCTCCTGTAATGTGATTGTTGTTTATCCAGCCTTATTAAATGTCAGGGTGCTTGGATCTGTGTTTTGATGCAGGCACATCCCTGAAGCATTAATTCAGTCATTCTCCCAATCAGGTAGGTAAAGGCTATACGGGGATCACTAGCCACGTGAGCTGTACAGAGATTACTAGCAGCTGTCTCACAGCATACAGCAACACTGTACATCAATGTACTTCTGGAAATGAAGAATTCTGACTTCAGCTGAAGCTGTGGTGGAAATCTTAGGTAGTCCAACTATATCTACCTGCTTTGGTGAGAACTCACTTGCAAAAAGTCATGCAAGATCTGTAATGGCCTCATGGTCTGGGCTCCACATCTCATCCAAATGACAAGAGTGAGTGTGGTGCATTGTAATAAATGCCTGCAGTCAGAAGAGCTTTTTGCCTTTGTGCCATTATGACTAGTTGGCATCTTTTCATGAACAAACTAATGACAGTTACAATTTTGCTCCTTTGCATGGCAGCCTAGGTGCCACTTCATCCTTCTCCTCCATACCACCCTTCTCCTGTAATGTGATTCAGCACCACTCAAAGTTCTAAATAAATCCAAAGGATTATTTTCATTCCTTTTGCAATTTGCCTCTGCTTCACGGGCGGAAATTGTTCTGCACGTGTGAAATAACTTTCTGAGGGGCTCTCATTCCAAGAGGTCTCCAGTCAGGATCAATGACACAGCCTGGAATTGAATTGCAGGCTGTTTAGTGTAAGAGGATCAGGAAACCCAGCCCTGTTCCAAATCTAAAAAAACCCAGCCATCATGTCACATACCTCAAACGTTAAAACATTTCCTGATGCCCCCTGATATTTAACACATTGTCTGAGTGTTTCCTTTGCTGGAGCATGAGTCAGGGGGCAAGGAAGCTTATATGCAAGCAGAAGGAATTTATAGAATCCCACCACTCACTGCCATAGGCATCTCAGGTGAACTTTGACCCTTCTTCAAAAGGGAATGGGAGTTGTGCATTCCCAACAACAGATTGTGTTTTCCAAGTGTTAGTGGAATAGCATTTCCTGATGCTCACTCAATTTGTCTTCTACTTCAGCTGCCTTAGGAATCACTGTGATAAACTAGTCTGACCAACATGTTCACACCACCACACAGAAGTTCTCTCCCACACATCTTTCCAAAAGATAGCTGATCTTGTTTTAAAGATTCCACACATTGAGTCCACCACCAACCCTGCTAAGATGTTCCAATGGTTAATTGGCATCACTGCTAGGAAACTGCACCAATAGTTCAAGGTTTAATTTGTATAACTTCAGCCTCCATCCATTGGATCTAGACAATCTTCATCTGGAAGGCTGTCTCTTTCTTATTGCCCCCCAACTCTCCTCTGTCTCTTCTGTCTGTAAGCACCTACACACAGGGATCACAGCACCTCTCAGTCTTCTCTTTGATAAGATTGAGCTCTTTAAACCTCACATCCAAAGACTTGTTCTCCATCCCTGGACCATTTTGTGAACCACCATCCTTCATCCTTTCTGAACTGTGAACACCAAAACTGGACACAGTATTCTAGTGGTGGCCTTACCATTCTGTGTACAAAAATAAGATCGCCTCTCTACTTCTACTAGACATTCCCCTTTTTACACATCTACAGTTCACATCAGCTCTTTTAGTCACAGCATTGCCCAGAGAGCTCATGCTGAGGCAGTTATCTATCTACTTTCCAAGACAATCTCCCATCCCATAGGTATAACCTTCTATAATGGGCATCTGCTCCACAGTGGCAGAGAAGGGGTTAATAGATCCCTAGGGTTGCTGTGCAAGAAGCAGCCAATAGGAGAGCAACTGTGAGGAACAAACAATCAGGGTCCAACAGGTCCATTTAAAAAAAGACACAGGGCAGAACAGGGTCAGTTGCTGCTGGGAACTCACGGAGTGAAGTCTGTTTAGAAGGCTGAGAGACCAGTGACATCTTAGACAGAGCTACACTGGCAGGGACTCAATGGTAAGAGGACCTTATGGCTCCCTGCTGAGACTGATAGTTGAATGCCCCAAGGAAGGGAGAAGGTGCTAAGGCCATGGACAACTGGGCTAAGGAGACATAGCAGTAGTGAGAGGAATTTGAGGTACAGTAGGAGGCTGTGACCCACAGAGTGTCTGGGCTGTCACCCAGAATAATGGTCAGGTCTGGATACCCCACTCACTCAGCACTGGGGAAGTGGCAGGATAATTGACTGCAGCCATCCATTGTGGAAGTAGCTGGTCTATTGAGGAGCTAACCCTCCTCTGTAAGGGAGGACACAGCCAAGGGGCTGAGCCATAAAGAGGACACTGCAGTTCCTGATGTGATGGGGGAGGGAAGGAATGCAGGTGGACTGCAGAGAAGCAGCGATGGTGTGAAAACCATGGATGCTGGTGTCCACTTTGAGCTAATCCTCAGAGGAACCTGGAGGAAGTGTCGGTCAGGCAGTAAGTGATGTGCTCCATGACACCTGCATTCTTTGTTCCCAGGAGCATAACCTCGCTCATACATTTTGTTGGGCTGTGCCCATTTTAAATGGGCAATTCAGTTCAATCTGTAACAGTAACCTGTCTTCCTCATTATTTATTGCCCCACCAATCTTTGTGTTATCTGTAATGTTTGCCAGCAAAGATTTTACATCATAGTCTAATGGAGCTCCCCAGCTACTTCCTTTAAAACTCTTGGGTGTAAATAATTCTGGCCTATCGATTTGAAAATGTTTAATTTTAGCAGATGCTGCCACCTCATGTCCTCCATTGTTGCCAGTGGCGAACTTTTTATTCCATCTACAGTAGGGGTGGGCAACAAGTGGCCCACAGTCCAGACACAGTTCTCCAGGGTTAGCTGCTGGTGAGCCACTGACACTTTATTTGGGCATAAACCCTCCAAAGATATTTCTGTTCTACATTTGGAATGAAGCAGGAGGACGTCTCCATCTCATATGATTAATGGTGGACAATAAGCCAAAGGTGGATTGCTAGGGTTAGCCTCTGGTGAACTGCTGGCACTTTATTTACCTGCACCTCTGCAGATACGGACTCTTGAAGCTCCAGTTCACCACAGATCATTGTTCTTGGCCAATGGGAGCTGTGGGAGGTGATGCAGACAGGTGTCAGGGTAATGGGATCTGGGTCAGAAGAACTCTACCCAAGTTCAAGGGTGTTCAGATCCAAGCTTCCAGATGAGACCCATTAGGGAGATGCTCTGTAACCATGAACTTCAGAACTAGATCCAGACATCCTCCCCAGGTTCAGGTTATCTCAATCCAGAGTGTCATTTTTAGACATCTCCATCCAAACTCATCTATAAAATCTTCAGAATAGGGACTGCTTTTTACTGTTTGTACAGCACCTAGCACATCAGGAACTGATTATTACCACAGTAGAAAAAAAAATCATTTCTATATTGTGAGTTTCTCTTATTCCTTCCCAACTCCCTCAGTCATTTTTATGCTTCTCCAGATTAGGCTGAATTCTGTGGCACCTCCAATTCAATTCAATTTCGCATTTTTATTCAATTACTTGATTCAGGAAATTAACAAATAATAAATAAACCAGTTCCTTTTTTTTTTTTTTTACCAAGGCTTAGAATGGGTTGTTTTTTTTCTTGAAAGCAAAATGCCCATATTCTGCTGCCACCAATCTGGAGAAGTCATAGAGGCGCCTGTCTCCAGCCCATGGTCACTCCAGCTACTGGCACCGATCAAGTTGTTGTTTGGCTGTCCTGTTTCTGTTTGCTGGAAGTCCTCTTGCCAATTTTGGCCTCATTGCCTTGTATTGTAGCTGCAAGCTGCTGGGTGATATTGCTTGGGGAATGGAAATCAGGAAGCCAGGTACTGCAAGGAAGCCAGGGTCCTCAGCTACACGCCTGAGCCCAGAATGAGGAGGGGGGGAAGAACAGAACTTGCAAAGTGTAGAACTTGCTTGTGTAGTCCAAGCCACTGGAGGGCAGGCAGCAAGGTGAAATCACATCAGGATGTGTCATTGCAATCTGATCTCACAGTGACATGGCACTGTGGGATCCGGAATCACTGAGGCACTGAGATGCCGCTAGAGTAAACAGTCTGTGGGAGGCTGTGTCCCTCGGTATGTACAGGCCCAGTAGTCTAGCTGTTAAATTGGCTGCTCAACAGCTCCTGAGCACGATCTGAGAATACCTGGGCCATGTACCAAACTGGAGCCTAGAAGAGCTGGGATGGAGAGGCTGGCAGCCCTGAGGCACATGGCTCATTCTTTCCCTGCATGCACTCCCTTGGAAGCCTCCCTGAGGAGCCTACAGGGCTTGGAACAGAATTGCCGTTTTAGTCCAGCAGCAGGCATTATCGGGACTTTGGCCTAGTGTGGTGATTACACAGTGATGGCAGCAAGCCTTGGGCGAGGCCCCACATGCCCTCTGGGAAGTTGGATCTGTAGAGTCTGCAGCCAGACCTCCTGGGTTCTCTAGCACTCCAGGCTGAGTTCTGTCGCAGCTCCCAGCAAATGAAAGAAGTGGAGGTTTTCATTGCATTCACAATGAAAATGAGCTATATAACCAGTACCCTCTTCCTTTGAGATGCAATTCAATTTATTCTATGCTGGACCAACAGTTTCAGTGTCCATAGGCATGGTGGAGTACACCCAATCCACACTGAGCCAGCAAAGGTCAATGAGGCCCTAGGGGCCCACCTGACTACACCTGCCCTCACTCTCAGATAATGAAGGGCCAATTAAAAAGGGAAGGGACTAAAGAGTAGTTAGGAAAGAAAATGGGTCTCCTGTTTTGTGAGAAAAGAACAAGCGAGAAATCCTATAGAAGCTGTTGACTGCTAGAAGGCTGGCCTGGAATGGGATAACTGAGTTTGTTTTCCTCATGGAACACTCTCTTTCTTGTATTACTGGGTGGACTGTACCAGCTGGGACAGATAGGCCTGATGGGCCTATTAAGATTGTTGCAGAGATCCTCTGCTTAGGGCAATGGTGGGCAATAAGCGGCCATTGATCTGGACGCAGTTCACCGGGGAGCTGCCAGGCACTCTGTTTACCTGTGTGTCTGTGGGTAGGGCCGCTGGCAGCTCCCACTGGCCACAGTTCACCTTTCCTGGCCAATGGGAGCTGCAGGAAGTGGTGGCCCAGCCCGCGCTACTTCCCACAGCTCCCATTGACTGGGAACAGCGAACAACAGCCACTGGGAGCTGTGAGGAGCCTTTCCTTCAGATGCCCAGATAAACAAAGCATCTTCCCAACATCCACTACCTCGCTCCTATGTTGAGCCTGTGCAGAGTGCTAGCTCAAGGTAGCATCCAGTCATGGGCAACACATTTAATGAGCCAATTCTTCTCTGGTGTAACCAACACCAAGGGTCAGCAGAGGGCCATGTGGCAAGTCTGTGGAGGAACCTGCTGTTTCTCTTTTTCACTTCAGGGAAATGATGGTCGTCTGGGGCAGATTCTGTTGAAGCTGGAAGCCAGCGGAGGAACAGTGGGTCACAATGGCAGTGTCTAGGCTCTGGGGGCAGAGCAGTATTTGGGAGTGCATGCTGGGGGTCTTCTTAGGGGCTAGCAGCTGAAGCATCTACAGTGTAGGTCTCTGCCGTGGTGCACCTGCTTTGCCACTAGTGATTATTCCTAGATGACATTTGGTGTCCCAGCACTCCTGAGCCTCCCAGAAGATCTACAGTGAGAGACAACAGCACTGTCCCAGGGAGGAGTTTAGCCCATCACACCTATCTATTGAGAAGTGAACAGCAACATTCTAAGGAGCTGACTGGATTTTGATGGGGTGCTGAGCCAGTAACATGCTGCTTGGAAAAAATGAAAAACCACTATTAAGTTATTGTCACTTAATACTGAACTTGTTTGGTTTCCACGACAACTTGCTCACAACAGTTTGACTGGCAAACAAGTGTTGTGAATCACAGCGATAAAAAGGGCCTTTGCCAAAACATTTAGATTTTCAACATCTCTAACTGCTTTTTTTTTATGTGGCTGCCTTACTACTTATGCTTTTAAAACAATGTGATTTACTATGGAAAACAAAACATAATCTTTTTTCTCTCACGTTTCACTTGTAGACATATGACAGGCCTGGGCATGACCTTTGATGTTAATGAGGTGGAGACTGGTTCCGTGGCATGCATTTCAGTCTTCAACAACTGGATTCTTCCCTTGTTTTCTTTTAACCTTGATCACTGCATCTGTGCTATTAAGGTCTCTGCACCCTTTTGGACACTAAAAATAAATATATACATAAACCAATTACCCTTGCAAATTGAGCATGCAGCTCACCTGCATTTGGTTGCTTGCAGACTTCAAAGTACCAAGCCAAAGTGAGCTCCACTGAACATGTGTCTTTTGCTTATTATGGTGGTATTACTTGGTACTGTCTACCAAATTGTAACAAATCAGAAGTGTCCCTGGCTATGTAAATTAGGGTTTTAAATCATCTACTTCTGATTAAGCTAGTCCCTTGTGTCAGTACTGTTGCTCTCATGAGCAAGACACAAGAAGTCATTCTTCCGCTCTACTCTGCACTAGTTAGCCCTCAGTTGGAGTATTGTGTCCAGTTTTGGGCACTGCATTTCAAGAAAGATGTGGAGAAATTGGAGAGGGTCCAGAGAAGAGCAACAAGAATGATTAAAGATCTAGAGAACATGACCTATGAAGGAAGGCTGAAAGAATTGGGTTTGTTTAGTTTAGAAAGGAAAAGACTGAGGGGGGACATGATAGCCGTTTTCAGGTATCTAAAAGGGTGTCATAAGGAGGAGGGAGAAAACTTGTTCATCTTGGCCTCTGAGGATAGAACAAGAAGCAATGGGCTTAAACTGCAGCAAGGGATGTTTAGGTTGGACATTAGGAAAAAGTTCCTAACTGTCACAGTAGTTAAACACTGGAATAAATTGCCCAGGGAGGTTGTGGAATCCCCAACTCTGGAGATATTTAAGAGTAGGTTAGATAAATGTCTATCAGGGATGGTCTAGACAGTATTTGATCCTGCCATGGGAGCAGGGGACTGAACTCGATGACCTCTCGAGGTCCCTTCCAGTCCTAGTATTCTATGATTCTATGGGACTAGTTATACTCGATCAGACCAAGGGCCTATCTAGCCCAATAGACCAGGGCAGACACTTTAGAGGGAAGTGCCTGGTTCGGTCTAACATAGCCTGACATGTAATGAGATGCTGCCACAATATGAGAGCTGCTTTCTGTTGCTGTCTCTTTTGGCTGAATCTGTAGGTGCAATAGTGTGTCTCTCAGGTTTCACCGTGGTGAAGGAAATGGCCATTAAAGTCAGAGGAAAGAAACTAGCAGTGGCCAGGCAAAGGGGGGTGGGGGGGTAAAAGGGATATAATCCTCTTTCACTCTGGGCCTCAAATGTCTTGTCTTCTTTAAAACAAAACATATTTAAGAGGACATCTTGGTCATCGAAGATTTGACCTTATGATAACAAGCAAAAGTCAGTGTCACGCGAATACATTTACCCTTCTTGTTAACCTGCTTTAATTGCAATCAATCCCTCTCTCCTTTGCATTGATCAGCCAGAGAAATACTGACTGGTGCATTCAGATTTTATAAAAGCTTTAACTTAAAGAATGGTCTTGCTCCTTAAAACCCTCCTTAAAACCCAATTCTCTTTATATTGATCCACCTGCTGATTGTACCATCTTGCTTGTCAAGGTCATTAAGGCTTTCTGAGTCATTAAATACATTGGACTAAACTAGCTTTATCTGCTCTCCTGTGTATGTCATGTGTCTGAATCAGACTAAACTCTGCAGCAAGGGGATGGAGCTTCTCTTTTTCTGCTCTGGGAAGTTCTGTGTCTCCTCTTCACAGTTGTCATGGTGGTCCCATCTTGCAGCCTTTCATGTGCATCATCCCATGGCTTTCAGTGGAACTACTGAGGTGAGTCTAGGCTGTGGTATCTGGCCATAAGACTAGAAAAAGTCTCCTTGCATGCAAGTTCCAGGCCTAGAGACTGGCTATGCCTTGGCTAGCTTCCACCAGGAGCTGGGAGAATGAGAATGAAGATCACATGAGCTCATGTGTGTAGCATTGTATGGAATTGTCATGTGTTGAACCTAGACAATATGTTGATAACATCAGGATTTTAGTGGTATTTGTTAGTGTTGCTCTTAATCACCTTTTTGATGATGTTGGGTGCACTGCTGCAGTTCTACTTGCTTATGTCCATGCACCCTCACGGAAGTCAGCACAATGACTCACATGAGTAAGGGTTGCCATATAACATCGCTGCTACTGTTCTCAGACATGCAAAATATGCAGCAGCTTTAACTGGATAAGGAGGGGAAAGGGCGAGGAATCAGTACAATGGATATATGGTCTCAAAGCTGGCTGAGAATTTCTGTCAACAGTTTCAGCCAACTTGTGCAGCATCCAGGATCAAGTTGACCCTCCCATCCATCGAGGGCAGCAGTCAACTGACATAACTCTATGCACACTTGACCTAAATTAACAAATCTACTAGCTCTGTCAAGCAGGGGAAACTGATGTGCATATGAGCAGCTCTAATGCCTTCTGACCTGATAGATGGCTGAGGTCCACAGATAGTCACTGTCACAAACTGCTGCAGGGTGAGGAAGAGCACCTCACCTGAGTCGTCTTCTGATTTGATTTACCATACAGTCACTCCTGGTGCCATAGTGACACCTACTTCAATCCTTCCCGCACCCACCTTCATTAGCTCACATCCATGGAAAAACAAATCAAACTTGCCTCTATGGAAGTTATGGGGAACCTAAGTTAATGAGTGGCCCTCCGCCATCTCAGTGGGCCACAAGATGGTCGTAATCAAGATGGTTTCCCAGGGTAGGGTAGATTTGTTAACTGAGCTTGCGTACCTGAGCTAGCAGGTTGTGCTGATGGAGTTCAGCACTTTGATTGGATGCAGAGGAAGTGACGGTTCTCAGTCACATATTCTTGCTTTACGTGTGTGTCACTTTAGTGTGTTCAGTTAAACACTACGCAGATGAAAACCCAGAGGTGAAAGTAAGCGGGTGCGCCATGGTGTGCAGCTCGGGCAAGAGATGGCTGAGCTGCAGCACAAGCCAGCAGGGAGCTATTTACAGAGCTGGCAGGGACCCAGGTTTGCAATAGGACAGGACCTCTAAGAAATTTTAATTTACTTTCACTTCTGTGAAAACCAGTGGAATTTGGCAACCCTGCACATGGGCCATGGTAAACCAAATGTCTCACAAGCCACACATAGAACCTAGATGGGCTGCAGGCTGCCCATCACTGATGTATAGCAAGAAAAACTTGTTCCAATCACAGCAGGTTCAGGGACTAGCAAACTAAGGCAGAGTACCACACAATGTCAGGATTTGCCATCTTCCCTTGGAACTTGGGAATCAAGCTGCTCCCAAATAGACAATGGTCTCATTGTGGTCCTGGAATCATATTCTAAACACATCTGAACTCAAACAAAAGTGGAGAGGAATATTTTCCTCATCTGCTGCATTAAAGACTCTTTTGTTATTGTTGAAGAAGAAAATCCATTGAACAATAAGACCCATGTGTCTGCTGCTGAAGGAAGCCGGGAGACAAACATGCTAGAAAAATAAATTGAGAGCAGTTCATCGTCCTTTTGATAAGATCGGTGGAGTCAGTGGACTAAACAAACATGAATAGTGTGACTTGATACTTCAAACTCTTCCCCTAAAAAATCTCAAAACACTTCGCAAGTATTGTCTGATTCTAAAAATACCCTCCAGTGAGCTAAGGGAAGGTTACTAAAGTGATCCTGTCTTACACTGCAATGGGATTTACAAATTCTCACCAGGCACCACTATGTAAGAGTAAAACATAATTCTGTATCCTCATGAAAGGGGCATGTTTGATGCACTGAATTAGGCCAAGTGGGAATTTGTACAAGACGACACTGGGCTTAACACATGCCTGCACTTGAAAAAAAAAGTACTACGCTATTTGTAGTTATAAGAAATGTTTAATGCCACAGTCTGACATCTACTAGGAAAATGGCATCTCCAGGAACATAGTACACAATAGCACCACTTTAGAACATTGTTTCAAGACTAACTCTGAGGAAATGAGTTAACTACAGAATCGCCATCTTTTCTTATAAATAGTTCTGGGGAAAGCTCCCATCCAAGTACCAGTCTAGCTCAGCTTGGATCCCAATCCAACAAATCAATGAAATCTCTAGTATGTGTAAAACTTACTCATTGTTTGTAAGCTTGAGATTTTGAGATCACATGGTGGTTTGACTATAGCATGCAACAAGGATAAATTGGTGATGGACAGCAATGAACTGAGAGGGGTGTATGTACTGGACACATGCTCTTTTGCTTACTTAGGAAGGAGTGGAAGCATGAAGGATCTTAAATACTAATAAAGTAAAACTGGATCTGAAACTGCATACTCTGAACATGAAGGAAAGTATCAGTTAAATCTGGTGTCAAAATCCTATTTGGTGTTCCCCAAGTATTAATACTAGAGTCAAAGCTCAGCTCAGCATTGTTGTCCTGTCCCACAGCAGGTAAATGCATAAACATTCATTCAGCCCTTTCTCAGCATGCTCTTAGCAGCAATAACAAGCACAGGAAAAGGACTGCACCTGCTAAAATATTGTTCAAAGGTGACCGAATGAGAGGCCCCAAGCCAGAGGCAGAAAGGAACAGCATTCTTAGAAAAACTGAATGCTGCTGGGACATCTGCTTGCCCAGAGCACACCCTGTAAATGAGTTTTTAGTTTGTTTGTCTTTGTTGCCTCAGAGTCCAGATTCTACATGTGGGTTTTTTTTAAAATCAGTACTTTATCCCTTTTTGCTGACTGAGTTATTCTCAAGGTAACACAAGGAACTGCTTTTCAACAGAGGTTTTTAAACTGACTTGAGAAGGCCAGAGAAACTCATGTGGTCACACAAATTGCAGTCACATATAAGATCCCAAAGGGAAAACCTTAATAGGGCCGGATATAGGGTTCAATTCTGATAGTGATCAGAACATTAGAGACACCCCGTGACAAGTATCTGGATTGTGATTTGGATTCCAGTATTTCCAGAATTTAATGGAGTTTGCTTCATATCCATCTCTAAACCAAACCTATGTGAAAGAACTGGAGTCTGAAGAACTGGGGTGAGAATACTATAAGAACCAGATGAGTCAACAGCATGATGCTATTGCAAAAAAAGCAAACATGATTCTGGGATGCATTAACAGGTGTGTTGTTAGCAAGACACGAGAAGTCATTCTTCCACTCTACTCTGCGCTGGTTAAGCCTCAGTTGGAGTATTGTGTCCAGTTTTGGGCACCACATTTCACGAAAGATGTGAAGAAATTGGAGAGGGTCCAGAGAAGAGCAACAAGATTAAAGGTCTAGAGAACATGACCTATGAAGGAAGGCTGAAAGACCTGGGTTTGTTTAGTTTAGAAAAGAGAAGACTGAGGGGGGACATGCTAGCCGTTTTCAGGTATCTAAAAGGGTGTCATAAGGAGGAGGGAGAAAACTTGTTCATCTTGGCCTCTGAGGATAGAACAAGAAGCAATGGGCTTAAACTGCAGCAAGGGAGGTTTAGGTTGGACATTAGGAAAAAGTTCCTAACTGTCAAGGTAGTTAAACACTGGAATAAATTGCCCAGGGAGGTTGTGGAATCCCCAACTCTGGAGATATTTAAGAGTAGGTTAGATAAATATCTATGAGGGATGGTCTAGACAGTACTTAGCCATGAGGGCAGGTGACTGGACTCTATGACCTCTCGAGGTCCCTTCCAGTCCTAGTATTCTATGATTCTATGATCTGTCATGAGTCCTAATATTTACTCCTTTTCACGAGGCAGGAAATCCCATCGGAATACTTTTTGTAGAATTTTCTGTGTACAAGGTGAGAACTTGGAGATAGATAGATAGATAGATAGATAGATAGATAGCTTTAAAATAATGGAAATGTCACAGTAGGATAATTTTCCAGACTAATTCAATTACATTGTGAGGGATGGGGATGCATGGAAGTTATACAATGCTCTCCTAGGAACTTTTACTTAAAATACATTTTTGTATGGGAAAACTGGAAACATCCCAAAATTGGGAAGGGAGGGGACTGACGAAAAAATTATGAGTCTGTAATACTATTGCAGTGCTTCATGGGAGTTGTAGTTCAGAGGCCTCACACCCCCATTTTCTTCTCTGTATAAGGATTGGTATGTGGATTACATATCCTATGATGCAGCTCAGTAAGCACAGTGAAATGGAGCATCATGAGAGTAGTAGTCCAGGTAGGACATCTGACCCATAGAGGACAATGAGGGAACAAGGCCCCTGAACTACAACTCCCATGGGACAAAATGGCACTATTTACAAATCAAACATTTCTTGTAAAAAAGGGTTATTGGATGAAATCTGAGGCATTTTTAGTCTTAAAAAGTTGATTTTCAATATTTCTTCCTCTCCTTCCCCCACTCCAGTTTTATAGATTACACAGGCTCATGTTATTAATTTAATATTGAATTACCAAATGATCTGTGTAGATATCTACAGACCTGCATGCTACAGCAGAATTTCCCTTTGTCCTGTGTCCTCACACAAACTTGGTTGCATCTCAAAGTTTTGCCTTCATTAGGAATTTGGGACTTCAGCTTTATTTTCTGAACAGAGTTATTTCAAAATAATTTTAAAAAACAGGCTTCTTACTCCAACTTCTTTAGCCCACATTTCATGAGGAGTATGGGGAGTTGAAGAAAGAGTGTTCTTCCTTTAGCTTCCTGCAGTGTAGACGGCGCCAAAAGCTGAGTTAAGGTACTTCGACTTCAGCTACACAATTAACATAGCTGAAGTTGCGTATCTTAATTTGACGTTAGCCTGCAGTGTAGATGTACTCTAAGAGCCTGTGTCAAAGCCCCTTGAAATCTGTGGAAAGACTTTAATTTGACAGCTATAGGACTAGCTTAGTTCTTGAGACAGACACACTCCTACGCATTACTTTGTGTATGTATTTCTGCCCATGAGAACAAAATAAAAGATTATCCCTGCAGTTACCCAAATGCTTCCTGCATGGTCGGTCTGTCTTTGTTGATGCACGTGTGCCCCAGCAGGCAGCTAGAGATAGAGATTAATCTGTCCATTTCAGCCTGCAGGGTAATCTGGAGCAACAACAAATATTCTTTTTTTTTTTGTTCCACATGTTTGCATCCATTTACACACACACACCCTTCCATCCTGGTCTCAGTGCAGCTGCTCCAGAAGGTGCACTTGTGAAAGGTATTTGGGGAGAAGAGTATTTAGTTCCTCCTGCCACAGAAGATAATCCCAAATGTCTTCCATAGATTAGAATAGCCAAGGGTGTCCCAGGAATCAGAATCTACAATACTTGGAGGTATACATCTGTCCCCAGCAACACCTTTGCCAGACAGCTATCAAATGGACTAGAATTTCAATCTATTAAGTAGAGGACAGTGAACAATTCCCAGGGAGAGAAGTGTCCTGAGTGTGGGACATAGACCACTTAGTATAAGCAGCCTGTGGAGATTCTCTGTTGGCTCCCATGCCCATGAGAGGGGTATGTGATTTTTAGAGCTGTAGGATGTGAGTCTTATTCTTACTGTGGCTGTCGAGTACTAAGAAGCCCATGGGTGCAGCACAGTGACAGAAATGGAATGGATAAGTCATTGGAGCAAGGTCAACTAATGCCAGCTGGGGATCTGGCCCACGGCATTAAAACACAAATAGTGTCTCTGGTGCAGACACTGTCCCTCCAGGTATTTCAGTGTGTTCAGAGTGTTCCTATTTATCAAGCAGGGCTATAGGGGAGAGTGATTGTTCGTTATGTGTGTAGAGTAGTGCCTAGGAGCCTGTCATGGAGCAGAAGCTGACTGTGCAGAGCGCTGTTCAAAAGCAGTCCAAGTTCCCGTTTGGGATTAAGCCTTTGACATGACAGGATGTCGGCAGTCACGTCAGTGAGTTGCGTCTCTGGGTTTCATGGCTGTTCTTGTGTGCAGTGAGCTGTTGGGCATTTCCAGGGAATAGCTTTGAGAATCTCTGTAGCCTTCAACTCATTACAAATCATTCCTACTTCCTTGTGACCCGGTCCCTGTCTCAGGACATAGACAGCTCAAAAGGGTGTTAATGGGCGGGAAATAATAGGGATGCCACGTTTGTCTGTTAAACCCATCTCTGGGTGAAGCTTTGCTGTATGCATTTTGTATTCATTGGTTTCATACAGTTTCAGCTGTTCCAACTTCAGACCTGATTTTATTCCATTTCTCCTGCCACCTCAAGGCTCAGAAAGGATCTGTAAACAAACAGGAGACTAAGGAAAGAAGATTTCATTCCTTCTTACTTCAGCTGGGCATGAATCCCTTGCAAAATATCAAACAAAACAAAGAGGAGAGGAGGGTGTCTTGCCCTCGAGATTATTCCCCTTCTTCAGTCCATCTTCATTGTTCTACAATATGCTTCAGAGAGGGGCAAAGGGGAGGGGGATTCGGGGTCATGTGCCTTGGGTGGGAGGGACTGGCCAGTAGCCAGCAGGGCGACTAGAGGGAGCAGTCCTGGCACCTACGGCAGGGGTCCAGCTCCCCTGCATTCACCAGTAGCAGCAGGGAAAGCAAAATAAGGAGGCCCCAGCTTGCTCTGATCTTCCAGACATTGCTTTGGGGGAGGGGGCAGGATTGCCCCCACACTCCCCAGAGGGAGCAGAGCAATGTGGCCAAAGGAACAGAGCAAGCTGGAACATGTTGCTCTGTTTCCTCCCCTCCCCCCTCCCGCTGGTGAGCGGGAGGAGCAGTCAGACTGCTGCTGCCGTCATCGGATCCCCAGCCCACTAGACCCCCCAGACCACTCCAGTTGGGGGAAATAAGTGGGGCTGGTGAGGAGCAAGGATGAGGAAGAGGCAGGGAAGGGGCAGAGCAAAGGTGGAGAGAGGCAGGGCTTGAGGCAGAACAGAGTTGTCCCCACCCTTCCCTAGGCTCTCATGGCCGATGGACCTTCAGGTTCCCCCTCGCTAGTTGCCTCTGGCTTCAAGGGAGCAGACATTGTATTAAAAGTCATGAGACGTGGGTTCTATCCAACGTCTGGTCACTGACCTTGTGTGAGACCTTGGGCAAACCACTACAACTGTGCATGTTTCTCTTTCCCTCACCACCCTCCCTTTACCTAGCCAATCTAATCTGTATGCTCTTGGGAACAGGGGTGGTCTCTCACTGTGTTTGTACAGCATCTAGCACAATGGGGCTCCATTCTTGGTTGAGGCCCGTAGCCACTGCTATCATCTAAATAATGACATCTTCTGGATTTGGGACCAATATTAGGGGAAATAACTTAGCTAGCAATAGATCTTCGCTGGTTATAAGGGAAGAGCTGTTTTGACACAGCTGTCCTAGAACTGTTCAAAGAAAGTTATAGGAAACGCCAATGGAAATCTCTTATAGTTACTGGTGTCGGTAGTTATGCTTCCTAACAAAAGTTTAGGTAAAGAGTGTGTATTGTGAGACTTGCTTTTTAGTGCAGAAAGACAATTTACTTAAGAAAATGTGTAGTATCACACGGATCCGAGAGTGTCTGTACCTAGGGATGGTGTGTCCTATTATGATGATCTGAGAGCGTCAGACTATTGGGGTGGGGTGTGTTCCATTGTAATGATCTGAGAACAATTTGCTGCAGAACAGCTTTCATCCCAAAGTATATGCTTTAGAAAGGATATTCTAGGTCAGATCCTCAGTGGTGTAGATTTCTGTAGTGCTGTTGACAATCAGCAAAGGATCCAGCCCTCCACTGCAATTTGGTGGCCTCTGTGAAATGAATTGGTGGACTGGGATCAGTTCAGTCACCACAGTCAGTGCTCACTGCCTCGCTTGGCCTTTATGGTAAGTGACCAGTGTTGGGTGGTCCATGGTGTGAACTCCTCACCTTCGTATATGGTCACGCCTGTCCCATAGAACAGGTAGTTGTCAGGAGGTCCTGGGTGACTGGGAGAAACTTCTCTTGCTGCTGCCTGTACTATGCCTGCCTGGAGATAAAGAGAAGGAATTCTCTAACTTTCAATCTGCAGGCCCCTGGCAAGGTAGCTATACCTTACCAACACCTCAGTTCCATTCTCAGAATGTTTCATTCTCTGGAGGAGCACAGAAGTCTGGTCCCACAGTATGGAAATCAAAAGACTTGTTTGGCGGGTCTATCAATGGAGCACCCCTCTGCAGGATGACATCCACTCAACGTGTTGTTGTAACATGAACATGGGAGATGGGTGGCACTTACCATGACTGTATGGACAGTCCTTAAGGGTACTCGAGAGAAGTCTGGGGAGTATGTCAACACAAATGAAATTTGGAGAAAACTGAATGTTTGTGTTAAGTTTCTCAGCGCTTTATTATTTTTGTACTTTTTACACCTAAAAATTTCATCACCCGCCTAGCTATGTTTAAGTTATTTAAACAAATGTGTTGCAATGGTAGAAAAAAATGTTGTGTGTCTGAAAACTGTAGGTACTAGGAGTACATATAAAAAAATTTTGAAAAAGGAGTACTTTAAAAAAGGTTGAGAAACACTGCTCTAGAGTGGGAGGACTATGTATATGAGTAGGAGATGGGGTGTGTGTGCAAAAGGCAGGAGGGTTGTGTGAGGGAAAACACATGTATTTGTGAAAGGGGAGGATGGGAGAGGGTGAAGGGGAAGAGTGGGAGAGGGTGCTTGCGCCATGCTGACTAATGGGATACCCCACCCCATTCTGTATCGTCTAGCTGAGAGCTTTGGGTTACACTATTATTTAGCAGTTAACAGTGCACATGAACTTGGCTTCATCCTCTTAAACAGAAAAATCATTTTTGCTCCAGGCGAGGGCGGGTGACAAGAGTTCAGCCAGCACTGACTTTCCCTTCAAACAAATAAACACTGCATCTATGGAAAGCTTTAGAGAGGTTGCAGAGCTATAGAGCTGCTGCAGTGTCTGGTGGTCTGAGGAGCATTAAAAGAAAATAAAAATATAAATCTGCCAGCTTGTGTATCTCTTCAATGTAAAAGGATTTATCAAATTCTTTCATGATTTCCTGTTTATCACAGAGAAAACAACATTTCCTGCATCATCATAGCATGACACTGGCCATTCTTTTCCATATCACTTTAACCCTTTGTGGTTCTGTGCTTCTCCTCCCTCTGATTCTAAAGAACATTGAGTTGAATCAGAAATGGGCCCAAGTTGCACAGATCCAAACTTCCCCAAAGCTTTCAGGGTGTTAAAACCTGGGCTTTTGGATTGGATCCATCTCTAATATCAGGTTCTTTCTTGCCAGGCTTGAAGTGAGGCATAAAAATGGTAGTAGACGGAATGCAATTAGAATGAAGAGAGAGAAATCTTAGGCCTGATGTGAGTTATTCATCTTCTGTCATACTTTGTCCTCCTAACAAAGTATTCCATTGATTTCTTCCCCCTGCATAGGGCTCCTCACCAAAATGTAGGTGGGCAGTAGAGTCTTCCATTAATTTCAATAGTGGTAGAAATGTAGCCGTGTTAGTCTGGTGCAGCTGAAACAAAAAACAGGACTGCGTAGCACTTTAAAGACTAACAAGATGGTTTAATAGGTGATGAGCTTTTGTGGGCCAGACCCACTTCCTCGGATGAAATAGTGGAAGAAAATTGTCAATTGACAATTTTCTTCCACTATTTGATCCAAGAAAGTGGGTCTGGCCCACAAAAGCTCATCACCTATTAAACCATCTTGTTAGTCTTTAAAGTGCTACACAGTCCTGTTTTTTATTAATTTCAATGTGTGTTATGGATGCTGAGTCCTGCTACAACTTAAACCCCAGTGATCTGACACTCCATCTTGGAAGACACTGAATCTGATTTGTGTGCCCAGCTGTTACAATTCTGATTACGAAAGATGAGTTTTTCCTTCCTGTGGTGGATTCTAATGATTCTATTTGATTCTCAGGATCAAATAATAGAAAAAAATGTCAAAACAATGTGTTCAAAAGCCTTGACTATTTTGCATCCATTTGTTGCACAGTTCAGGAATGCTGACAAGACGCGGGTTATGTACAACAGCCCATGCTCTCTAAAATAATGTTAACCAGTTGACACATTTTGGCCTGTCAGCCTATAACATGATATTCAATGTAGTGGCCTTGTGCAGAAAACTGTGTGATGTGTGTCACCAGATTCCCCTCACAAGAGTGCAACAGCAGCAGTAGTGCAGTTGAGGCAAGGTAAATGTGAATAAATTGAGTTTACCCTCTTCTGTGGGAACTATGTAGGTTAAGCTTATGCCTCCTTTTTCACCACTACACTGCTGATCACTAGTTTTCACCTCCCTTACTCTGGGTCAAATTCTTCCTGGTGTAAGGAATCACAACTTCTCTAAACTCTGTAGAGTTGCAATTCTGCTCATAACAGCTGAGTTTGTCCCATTTTATTTGTTAGAGCTGCATCATTCCTTTTACACCAATTTTTTGGCATCTCTTCAGAGTAAATCAGTACAATGACTGTTGCTTCAGGACTTTTGTAATAGCAGTAATTGCAGAGTTGTACAGGAGGAGTTCTGGGCAGGTCATTGGAAGAAATCTCATTTTTCATCTCTTCCTCTTACAGGGTATGTCTACACTGCATCCCTAGTTCGAACTAGGGATGCAAATGGAGACAATCGAAGTAGTTAATGAAGCGGGGATTTAAATATCCTGCACTCCATTAACATGATCTCGCCGGCGCGCTAGTTCGAATCACAGCTGATTCGAACCAGGAAGTGCGCGCCGGGACGCGTTAGTTCGGACTAAAGCCCTTAGTCCAAACTAATGTTACTCCTCATTTTTTGTTTAATAAAATATATCTGGTGTAAAAGGATAATGTGCAATCTTGAATGAGAATCCCAGTATGCCAGTTATAGCAGGTTTATGGATGCACTACCTCAGATCTGAAACATGATTCCCATTAAAAATAGAGGCCCATTTAAAACACACATTCTGATAAGGGTTGTTTATGTACATACTGGCCCCAATTCTGACTCAGTCACCCTGGGAAGGTTTGGTGTCCCAGAGCAGTCTTAGCAGCCAGCTATGGGAAACCTGGGTACATGAGTGCAGCTGGAACTTTGACTAATAGTGAAGGATTTCTCATATGTTTCAGCGCAGTCCCAGCAAGAATGTAATTGTGGGATGTTTGTATTGCAAGTCGGTATCCCTGGCAGAGGAATTATGGATCTGAAGCTGTCATAGATTCAGGAGTGAGATTGCTGAGGCTCTCAGGAGGCACCCGGCTTCTCTTTTCCTAGAAGTGGCCAGCCAGTCTGGTTAGTTATTTTAACGTTTGTGTGCATTTGAGTTCTTCGTCTGTGCCAGGGCAGAGACTTATTGCCTCTCTGACCTCTGTAACCTGAAGGACAGCACAGACCTGCACTCACACACACATTCCCTCCCATCCGACCCACCCTTGGTGCAACAATGAGCCTTTCTTGGATTGGGAAATGGTTGTTTTTGTGCCAGCCAGTCCAGCATGCAGATTTCCTTTCCCCAATGGAAGTGGCTAATTCTGCCCACAGTTCCTGAAGTGCTTACTAAGCTGGTCTTGCTAAGCAAAAGTCAAACGTTCACATAGGCAAGTAGCCAGATTAGATTAGACTGGGCAGGAAGACAGGCTAGACCCTGACATACAGATGAGGAAGAGAGAACATCCCAACCAAGGGGACGAGATCCAAAAGGCAAGAAAACATGAGTGTGCGCTAACAAAATAAACAATGCAAGAAAATCACAGCTCCTCTAGAACGCAGGTGAGCTGGGAATACAACTTCCCTCCTTCCCAGAACAAGAGGTGTCAGGAATCAAGGTTGTGCATCATGTATTATTCACTCTGTTTCATTAGAAATATGTCGGAGCCTTCACTGCAGAGTCATGAAAGGAGAAGGAAGCTCTCCTGAGTCACACAGGATCTAGGAAACCATCACTGCCACCAATGAGCTGTCTGCCAAGCCTGTGTCTGTTGCTCTCTCACGCAAATGTTCTTTTAGGCAAAGCCATTCCCGTGCTGTCTGCAGGGAAGGCCCGATATAGCATGAGGAAGGAAAATGTTGGGCTATTTTCAGTTTGTTTCACAACTAGATAAACTTTTTCACATACAATTGTGCTTTTGGGAGGAAGGTGAGGTGGGGCCTGGATCTCAGGCCACCAATACAACTTGAGACATCAGTTCCCCTTTGGGTCATGGCTTCTGCTGCTCTCCCATTCTGCTGCCATTTCATGGTTCTGTCTAAGCCACCCTCACTTTCCTTGGCCCACCCCGTGTGACTCTTACCCTATGTTCCTAGTATTGCATGCTCCACTACAAATTCCTGAAGCTAGACATTTGTGCCGCCAAATGGTGACTAGTCTGGAGTTCTGCCCACAGCAGTATCAGAAACAAATAGATCATGAAATGAAATGGAGTTTTCTCCTTTAAGACATCTCAGATGGAAATGGCCTTTCCTACCAATATTTTTGTATAGTATTAGAGGGGCATCCACAGATCCTAGGGTCTTATTACGCCCTGTTGACATGGTAAGTGGTATACTGTCCTCTCAAGGACACCCGTGAAAGTTGTGGTCCTGACCCTAAATCCCTGATTTCAAACACATCCCCCCTCAACTTTGAAAAGTTGAAATCCAAACCTGGATTCTTATTTCACAGACAATCTCACTCACTGTAATGGCTGATCAAAAGCCAAGTACACCCAACATTGAGGTTTAAAATCCAGCAAAGAGTGCACCCATCTTCAAATGAACACTGGAACAGCTGTAGGGAAGGATGAACCTAGAAAGATTCAGTGCTCAGCAGAACCCAGATGTACAGAT
This sequence comes from Pelodiscus sinensis, assembly GCF_049634645.1. Lineage (NCBI taxonomy): Eukaryota > Metazoa > Chordata > Testudines > Trionychidae > Pelodiscus > Pelodiscus sinensis. The sequence goes on from NC_134723.1 coordinate 22,670,837, forward strand.
AATTAATAGAAACTTATTGAGCCTGCAAATTCAACTGGATATATTGAAAGGCTATCATGGGTTTATTTTTGGCAGTTCTGTCTCCTATCCTGGACAGCATCTGGAACTGTATGAAAATGACCAGCCAGGGGTAGGGGGATGTTCAGAATCACAGGAGAGTGTGATCCTAGAAATTGATAAAGGTTTGAAGGATGAAGGGGATTCGTGATTTTTCTGACCATCCATCATTCCTATGGCAAGTGGGTGATAAAACCTAAGTATTCTGATCTGATGGCATTTTTAGACTCACTCAGAACAGATGTAAATAATGACACAAGATGCAAGAAACCTGAGCCAATTTCTTTCTGTTTAATAATAATACTTAGTTCTTAGATAGCATTTTTTGTCAGGAAATCTCAAAAGAGGTAAGCATTATTATACCATTTTACAGATAGGAAAGCCATTCACGTCTGGAATATAATGAGCGTACAAACTTGATCACATAGCTCCCACATAATGTTTTCTAATTCTGTTTGCCTAGCTAACAGTGTAGCTTAATCTATTCAGGCTTGTCTAAATGGGGAAGTTAATGCACAGTAAGCTCTACTGCTGTGGTTCTCAACTGGTGGTCCATGGTGACTTTTTCGGTGGTCCACAGGAACATTGTCCAAAGTCACACGGCGTGATCAGGCACTGTTAGGCTGTTTTTCGCTGTGTTCGCAAGCACGCGGCGCATCATCCATAGCGTCACCTAGGACGCAACCACGTTGTGTTGCCAGTAACTTCCATCTGAGGCTCTGAGCGTCAGTGTAGCTGCCACCTTAGTGCTGAGCGGTTGCTGTGTCATTCGTCCCGTGCTACATGTGCTGGAGGTGGTCCATGAAAATGTTTTGATTGGCCTGGTGGTCCGTGGACTGAAATGAGTTGAGAACCACTGCTCTACTGTGAATTGAAAGCACACTAGCTCCTCCATGCTACTGAGAGATTTTTCCCCATGTAGACAAGTTTTTAGTGTTTACATCGTGAACAGCACATACCACTAACTGAGATAAGGCAGGGCTGTTATGTTTTGCTTTCTCTGATTTTTATTTGTGGTTGTTGTTTTACATGTATAGTTTGAATGCTGTATTCATTGTGGAGGGGTTGTTTGCAGGAGTGGTTGCATATAATATTGAAAATATACTTTTTCCTCGTATGACAGTGGTACAGGAACATTTTTAAAAGTGGGGGTGCTGAGCTTTCTTACCCTTGTCCATCCCTACCCCCAACTGAGGCTGGGAGCAAAGCTCCCACATGCAGGACTGACAGCTGGGACTCTGGGCATGGGACCAGTAGCAGAGGCCTCCAGCATACAGAGCTCAAACAAGGACCCGAGTACACAGGGCTCGCAGCAGATGACCCTGGTGCACACGGCTTGAACCAGAACCCCACCACGCTGGCTTGGCAGCAGTGCCCCAGCACATAGGGCAGCAGCAAGGAACACAGTGCCTGGGCTGGCAGCAGAGCCTCTGGTGCATGGGAAAGGCAGTTGGGACCCAGGGTGCTAGGTCAGGAGCTTGGGGGTGCTGCAGCAACTCCTGCCCCTCTAGCTTGTGCACCTATGGCCTGTGTTGGCCAGTGACTATCTGTGTAAACCTCTATGGTGTTCTTTGGTATGGTACCAGGGAAGCAGTGAGCAAAAATATTGCTATGTGTGTTTTGATTCTTTTTGTGTTTACCAGCTTGTCTGCAACAAGTCCTGTGTGTGTTTAGCACCCTGCTCACTGGTCTTTGCAGGACAGGTGGGGCCATCTACTCACCTGTCAGTCACAGTATTTTGTCACTCCTTGGGTCTGATACTCATATTATGCCCATATTGTACTGCAGAACCTCAGCTGCATCCCCACTATCTTACATGTGTTAGTTGGATCTGCCGGGATAGATAAGGACATAAGAACGGTCATACTGGATCAGACCAAAGGTCCATTCAGCCCAGTATCCTGTCTGCCAATAGTGGCCAATACAGATGCCCCAGAAGGAGGGAACACAACAGGTAAGCATCTCGTGATCCCTCTCCTGTCATCCATTTCCAGACAAGAGGCCAGGGACACCATTCCTACCCATCCTGGCTAATAGCCATTGATGGACCTAACCTCCGTGAATCTATCTAGCTCTTTTTTGAACCCTCTTAAAGTCCTAGTCTTCACAATATCCTCTGGCAAGGAGTTCCACAGGTTGACTGTGTGCTGAGTGAAGAAAAACTTCCTTTTGTTTGTTTTAAACCCGCTGCCTATTAATTTCATTTGCTGACCCCTAGTTCTTATGTTGTGGGAATAAGTAAATAACTTTTCCTTATTCACTTTTTCCATACCAGTCATGATTTTATAGATCTCTATCATATCCCCCCCTTAGTCTCCTCTTTTCTAAGCTGAAAAGTCCAAGTCTTTTTAATCTCTCTTTATATGGAAACCATTCCAAGCCCCTAGTAATTTTTGTTGCCTTTTCCTGAACTTTTCCAATGCCAATATATCTTTTTTGAGATGAAGTGACCACATCTGCAGGCAGTATTCAAGGGTATGTCTACACTACCTAATCCGAACTATCTAGTTCGTGCCGCGTGTAGCCGCGGGCACGGAGTCCGCACTAGCGGACATTTAAAAATGGCGGCGCCCGGCAACATGCAAATGAAGCACAGGAAATTCAAATCCCGGGCTTCATTTGCAAGTTCGTATGACTACATTAACCACCCTAGTTCGAACTAGGGTGGTAGTGTAGACATACCCCCAGATGTGGGCATACCATGGTTTTATATAAAGGCAATAAGATATTTTCTGTCTTATTCTCTTTCCCTTTTTTAATGATTCCTAACATTCTGCTTGCTTTTTTGACTGTCGCTGCTCACTGAGTGGATGTTTTCAGAGAACTATCCACAATGACTCCAAGATCTCTCTCTTGAGTAGTTGTAGCTAAATTAGTCCTCACCATATTGTATGTATAGTTGGGATTATTTTTTCCAATGTACATTATTTTACATTTATCAACATTACATTTCATTTGCTATTTTGTTGTCCAATCACTTAGTTTGGTGAGATCTTTTGGAAGCTCTTCACAGTTCGCTTTGGTCTTAACTATCTTGAACAGTTTGGAATCATCTGCAAATTTTGTCATCTCACTGTTTACCCCTTTCTCTAGATATTTATAATATAGTGAAGATGTGCTAAATCGAACTTAGATGGCATCCCCCTCCTTCGCATCAGTGCCAGTACTCCTGCTCGCCATGAGGAGTAAGAAAGCCAATGGAAGTTTTTGTTCCCATCGACCTCCCACTGCGTGGACGATTTAAGATACATCAACTCCAATTTATGTAGCTGGAGTTGCGTATCTTAAGGTGACCTTCTACTCCAGTGTAGACCAGGCCACAGGGAGTGAAGCCTTCTGAATGACAACACAAGAACCTGGCTGCATGTGTGTACTGTCACAGACCCACATACATGTGCCTACACACATACCCCCATACACAAGGCAAAATACATGCATACATACATACCTTACAAGTGCACAACAAACCTCTTGTATGGCAGCATGTTCATCTCTGTGACAATATAGTTGGAGGTCAGAGATAAAGGCTAAGAGAAATCAAATACTGAAAACTTCCTGGGAAATATGTAAATGGAGTGATGGTTCAGCGATTACAGATTCTAAAGGAAAAACTGGCACCAAACAGGCGCTTTGGCGGGAGGAAGGAAAGCAAAGCGACTGTTAGCTATATGGAAAGATACTGCCTTGTGATCACTTTAGTGACCTTACAAGATGTTAGACTCAAATAAATCCCTATAGACTTTGGCCCTGAGTACAGCTGCCTCAGACAACAACCAGGCAAACAGGATGCTAGTGTGTTGTCCTGGAGGAAGTGTGATATAAATCAAGTAGATTGTACAATGCATATAGGATGTATTATTTCTGTAGCAGAAACTGACTGGACATTTAGATAGAAAATCAGATTCAGCCCCAGCCATCAGGTCTCTATATTGTATAACAGTTGTCTTCAATCTTTTCAACCACAAGATCACATTTTCTATTTAAGTACAATGTAAGATCTGTCTCAAACCCAAATACCCCTCTTCCTTCCTGCCCTTCTTTGAGGCCCTGCCTTTGCTCCACCCCTTCTCTGAGGCCTCACCCTGCTCACTCCATCCCACTTCCTTTCCATCCTCACTCACTTCACCAGGCTGGGGTAGGGGGTTAGGCTGCAGGCTCGGTCTTGGGCCAAGATTTTTGGAGTGTGGGAGGGGCTCCAGGCTTAGCCCTGGGCAGGGGATTGGGGTCCAGGAGGGTTTTCAGGGTGCAACCTCTGAGGAGTTTCAGTGAGGGGGGATCTCTCAGGGTCTCTTCCAGTTCTAGTGTTCTATAATTCTATGATTCACATCTGGGGCAGGAGGTTGGGTGCAGGAGGAGGTTCAAGGCTGCAACAGGTGTTCCGGATGCAGGTTCTGGGTGGGTACCAGTTAACTGAGATGGCTTCCAGGTAGTGGAGCAGTGGGGTTAAGGCAGGCTTACTCCTGCCCTGGCCCTGTACCACTACAAAGCAGTTGGCATGTCCAGCAATGGCTACGTGGCACTATGTGCTGCCCCTCATCTACCGGCACTGACCCCACAAGCTTCTACTTGTCACAGTTCCCCATTACTGATCATTGGGAGCCACAGGAGTAGTGTCTGCAGGCAAGGACAGCATGTAGAGTCACCCCGCCCACTGTTCTGCCTTTCTCAGGGGCTGCAGGGACATGCCAGGCATTTCCAAGAGCAGCATTTACCGTAGGGATAATTACTCCAGGCACGACAGGTTAAGCATTTTAGAGCTCACTACTCAAAGAATTAAATTTAAGCGTAAGAGAGAAATGAAAATTATGAAATGCACAGACCAGTCATAAAGCAAACATAACCCACTTTGCAAGCAGTAAAAGTAGTAACAAGAAACGCCCCCCATATCCCACCATGTTTGTGTTGGGTCGGGAGATGAGAGCGAAGGACGGTATGTGTTTATGAGAATGACAGAGACACATACAAAAGACAGGACTATGCAGCACTCTAGAGGACCGCATAGTCCTGTCTTTTGTTTCAGCTAGACCAGACTAACACGGCTACATCTCTATTACTATAGAGACACGTACAGTGTGTGAGAGTGACAGATTTGCATTGCCAAGCTCCCTCCATCCCCTTCTCTCTGTGTGGAGTTAGTGTACACTCAAACCATCAGCCCTCCCTCTTCTTCCCCCCACACCCTGCACAACAAGCAAGAAGCTCCCATGGGGGCAGTTCCAAGGCAGAGGGCAGGTGCAGCATGACAGTGGGTGGTGGGGCAACTGAAGTTCCAGCACTTGATAGCTTCCTGGCCAAACCCCAGTCAAGATCACCTGTCAGAGGCTCTAAGATCTACTAGTAAATCCCGATCTACTGGTTGGTGACCACTGTTCTGTAAGCATCATTGTCCAGGAAGGATGCAGTATGGTGAGCCTCCAGGTATGAAAGATCAGATCCAGCATAATGGATGGATCTGATCTTTCACTCCTGGAGGCTCACAATAAAGCAAAATGGCAAATGCAATTATTAGTCTTAATGCCTTCCAATAAGACCATAGCTGCAGTAGTTGACTCATTAGCACAGCAGGGACCCTAATGAAATTGGTCAAATTATCATTTGCATTAGTACAACTGATGGAAATACATTCTTCAAGCAGGTAAATAATGATGACAACACAACTTAATTCATGAAAGTGGAAGTGGAAGGCAGCTTGGACAAAAGAGATCATGAAACAGTAGAGTTCACGATCCTAAGGAAAGTTAGGAAGAAGAGAAGCAAAATAAGGACAACGGATTTCAAGAAGGCAGATGTTAGCAAACTCAGGGAGTTAGTAGGTAAGATCCTATGGGAAGCAAGTCTAAGAGAAAAAACAATTGAAAACAGCTGGCAGTTTTTCAAAGAAACATTATTAAGGGCACAAGCGCAAACTATTCCACTGCATAGGAAAGATAGGAAGTATGTCAAGAGACCACTCTGGCTGAACCAGGAAATCTTCAGTGATCTAAAAATAAAAAAGAGTCCTACAAAAAGTGGAAACTATGTCAAATTACAAAAGATGAAAACAAACAAATAACACAAGTATGTAGTGGCAAAATTAGAAAGGACAAGGAACAAAACAAGCTCAAACTAGTTAGAGATATAAAGGGTAGTAAGAAAACATTCAACAAATAAATTAGAAACAAGAGGAAAACCAACAGAAGGGTAAGCCTGACACTTAGGCTACGTCTACACTACAAGTTTTTTCAGCAGAAAATATGCTAATGAGGAACTCATTAGCATAAGCTTTGACATCATTAGCATATTTTCTGCAGTTTCTCTTTGCACAAGACAGGCATAAGGATCTTGTGCAAAACAGGGTTTTTGCGCAAAACGGAAGTGGCTACACTTCTTCTTTTTGCACAAAAACTCCTTGCACAAAAAAACCCAGCAGAAAATATGCTAATGATGTTGCAACTTATGCTAATGAGTCCCTGGTTAGCATATTTTCTGCCAAAAAAACTTGTAGAGTAGGCGTAACCTTAATGAAGAGGGAAAAACAATAACAGAAAATGTAGAAAAGGCAGGGGTACTTAATGACTTCTTTCTTTTGGTTTTCATCAAGGGGGTTGGTAGTGATTGGACACTTATGAAAATGGGGTTGGATCAAAAGCTAATGGAAAAAGAAAAAGTTAAAAATTACGTAAACAAGTTATGTGACTTTAAGTCACCAGGACCTGATGAAATGTACACTAGATATACTCAAGGAGCAGACTAAGGAGATATCTGAGCCATTAGCTATTATCTTTGAAAAGTCATGAAAGACGAGAGATTCCAGAAGACTGAAAAGGGCAAATATAGTGACCATCTATTAAAAGGGAAATAAGGACAACTCAGGGAATTACAACCCAGTCATCTTAAATTCTGTACCAGGAAAGATTATGGAGCAATTAATTAAGGAATCCATCTGCAAACATCTAGAAGATAAGGAGATAAATAATAGCATGGATTTGTCAAGAATGAATTGTGTCCAACCAATCTGATAGCTTTCTTTGACAGAGTAACAAGCCTTGGAAATGGGGGGAAGCAGTGGATGTGGCATATCTAGACTTTAGTATTGCTTTTGATACAGTCCCACATGACCTTCTCATTTACAAATGAGCTACTACTGTATAAGATGGATGCATAACTGGTTGAATAACCCATTTCCAGAGAGTAGTTATCCAAGGTTCAATCATGCTGGAAGGACATGAGTGGGGTTTTGCAGGGACCAGTTCTGGGTCTGGTTCTGTTAAATTTCTTCATAAATGATTTAGATAATGGCATAGAGAATACACTTATAAAGTTTTTGGATGATAGCAAGCTGGGAGAGGTTACAAGTACTTTGGAGAACAGGACCATAATTCAAAATTATCTGGACAAACTGGAAAAATGATCTGAAGTAAATAGGATGAAATTAAATGAGGACAAATACAAAATACTCCGCTTAGGCTATGTCTACACTGCAAAGAAAAGTCGGAAAAAGATACGCAAATTACAAATTGGAATTTAAGTACCTTTTTTTGCTTTTCTTTCGGAAGAGGCTTTTCTGAAATTTGGCCCATGTACACAGGGCTTTATTTTTCGAAAGATCAGCGTCTAGACTGGCGCTTTTCTCCGACAAAGCTCCGTGCCGAAAAAAAGCGGCAGCCATTTTTATGCTAATGAAGCGTGGGAGATTTAAATCCCCGTTTCATTAGCAATTGCGATATGTCTAATTTACATCCCTTTTCCGAAAAAGGAATGTAGTCTAGACGTAGCCTGTGTGTTTTTAGAATAGACATTGTCAGACAATGAGAGAGAAAGTGAAATGATTTCTAAGTCATTTTTGTAGGACTCTGTAAAAACAAGTGTGGAGAGATGCAATTTGAGTGAATTGGTTTCAAGCTTTCACAAACAGTCTGTTTCAACTGAACCCTGACATTTAGTGCCCCTTTGAAAGACACCAGGGGCCTGGAGCCCATAGATGCTGTCAGCTTTCCAAGACTGAAATTCCTCTTTGTAATAACCAGGCTTGAAGCCAATATGGCTGGCTTGGAACACTCCAAGCTTTAAAAAAAATGCTTTTTAAGTGTTCATATTTCGGGAGAACACAGCATGAAAAACATCGTGGAGTGATTCAGAAAGACAGGCAGATGATGGACTGCGTCAACAAAGTCACGAGCAAAGACAATCCAGGCAGAAATGACCTTCTTAAATTCCATGGCACCAGTTCTACTCTGAAGCAACAGGGTCCCAGCCTTTGTACTTGGCCCTTCACATGATTCATCTGTTTCCTTTCCTCATAGTTAATTCTAAATGCAGCTGCTTTGACACTATAAAACTTCTCTGAGAAAAATGCTGTTCCATTTCTGAATCCTCTGTGATGAGGATCAACCTGGATATGTAAACCCATAATTTGTGAGCTTTTCTACGAGACCTTCTGCATCTTTGGGTGGATATTTATGAGAACAGGAAGCCCAGGGAGCAGCTACTCTTCCATTAATCTGCAAGACACTGGTAAATCTGATACTGCAATCCTCATAAAATGATATCAGGTAACATAGTAAAGATCTGAACTCCACAGAACTAATATTGGGGTGTAGTAAATATGTAGACTCTATGGCTACGTCTACACTGGCATGATTTTCCGAAAATGCTTTTAACGGAAAAGTTTTCAGTTAAAAGCATATTCGGAAAAGCATGTCTAGATTGGCAGGATGCTTTTCCGCAAAAGCACTTTTTACGGAAAAGTGTCCGTGGCCAATCTAGACACGGTTTTCCGCAAAAAAGCCCTGATCGCCATTTTCGCGATCGGGGCTTTTTTGCGGAAAACACTACTGTGCTGTTTACACTGGCCCTTTTGCGTAAAAGTCTTTTGGAAAAAGACTTTTGCCCAAACGGGAGCAGCATAGTATTTCCGGAAAAGCACTGACAATCTTACATGAGATCGTCAGTGCTTTTCTGGAAATTCAAGCAGCCAGTGTAGACAGCTGGCAAGTTTTTCCGCAAAATCGCATGATTTTGCGGAAAAACTTACCAGTCTAGACACAGCCTTTGGCTTTTGGGTCCAGATGTTCAGAGATGTTTAGGTGCTTAACTCCTGTTGATTTCAATGAGAGTTAGGTGGCTAAATACCTTTGAGATTCTGGGGATTGATAATTAATATAAAAGTTGTTAAACTTTGGTAGCTTGAGGAACTTGATCTTAGGAAAAAAGCATCCTCTGCCCATGAGGCTTCAAGAGAGGAAGCATTTCAGGAAGGAGATCTGGATTTTATCTGGAGAATTCTCTGGGAGTTGTAGAGTCACTTTATTCACAAAACTTGTTTCTATTATTATTAAAATTGTAGTAGTGTTCAGAGGTTGGACTGGAACCCCCCAGGCAAGAGGTGCTAGTTAGGCCTGAGATAACATAGAAACAGAACTGAAAGTGAGTGACATGGGCAGAAACAGACAGCAGCAGAAGATCTGCAAAGACGGAGGGCAGTGGCAAAGCCCCTGGCTATGTCTACACTGGCATGATTTTGCGCAAATACTTTTAACGCAAGAGTTTTTGCATTAGAGAGTGTCTATATTGGTCCGGGACGCATCATAAGACCAATGTGCTTTTGCGCAAAAGCGCGTCTACACTGGCGGGACGCTTTTGTGCAAAAGCAGAATCCTGGAACCATTTTGAAGGGGGCAAAAGGGCACCAGCCCTTTCCGGGGGGGAGGGGAGCTGGAGCTCCTTTGAGACACGTGCTTAAAGGGATCTCCCCAGACAGCCGTTTCTCTCCTGCTGCGTGCTATAGGACCTCTTGCAGGGACTGACAGCTGTAGCAGTTCTATTTGTGGTTGCCCTCTGCCTTCTTGGACACCACGGCCTTGTGCCTTTTAGTGCCTTTGGCTGATTTTTTTTTTATCTCAGCTTGTTTCTTGTGCCATGGAGCCAGGGGTGGCTTGTGCCTGCTCTGGCCCCTTCCGGACATTTTGGAGTGACTGCAGTTGCTGCTCCAGGCTGCTGCACTCCTCCACCAGGACCTGGAGGCGCAGGTCGCTCTGTACTCCCTCACCCTGTGCCATCCCCACCCCACCGTGGAAAGGTCCTTGTGGAGACTGGACACCAGTACCGACTGGTGGGACTGGCTGGTCCTGGGGTATTGGGACGACCAACAATGGCTCCGGAACTTCCGCATGCGAAAGCAGACATTCCTGGAGCTATGTGCCTGGCTCGCCCCTGCGCTCCAGAGAAGCACCACCCGGCTGTGGGCACCCATCCCAGTCAAGAAGAGGGTCACCATCGCACTATGAAAGCTGGCCACCCCGGACAGCTACTGATCAGTGGCACACCAGTTTGGGGTGGGCAGATCCACCGTCGATGCCGTCGTCATGCAGGTAAGTCCCAGGGAAAGTAGGGGTGGGGGAGGATGCTGCACTCCATGCCCAGGGGCAGGCAAGACTCCAGGCTGGGTCACCCCGGAGTTTGGGCCGTCCCTCCCTTGCACAGGTCTGCTGGTGGGGGATGAGCGCCATGGGGCGAGGGGGCCCTGGTGCGTGTGTGTGTGTGTATGAGGACAGAGGGCATCATGGGGGGGACGGACCCAAGGGAGCACACACTCACCCTGCCTTATGTGATGTGTTCCCCTGTGTTTCTCTGCACCCTTCTGCAGGTCGTTCGTGCCATCAATGACGTCCTGTTCCAGAGAGTCATCTGCCTGCGCGACGTGGACGCTACGCTGGCCGGCTTCACTGCCCTCGGGTTCCCCAACTGTGGGGGAGCCCTGGATGCAACCCACATCCCCATCCGTGCCCCGGAGCATCGAGCGGCCCATTTCATAAACAGAAAGGGGTACTTCTCCATCATACTCCAGGCCCTCGTGGACCACCGTGGCCGCTTCCTGGACATTTATGCAGGCTGGTCTGGCAGGGCACACGACACCCACATTCTAAGAAACTCCAGCCTGCTTGAGAGGCTGGAGGCGAGCACTTACTTTCCCCAGCGGGGATTTACTGTCGGGGATGTGCCAATGCCCATGTATATTGTGGGGGATGTGGCCTACCCCCTGCTGCCCTGGCTAATGCGGCCCTACACGGGGCGGCTGGACCACAACCAGGCCTGGTTCAACGACCGCCTCAACCGGGCCCACAACCAAGTGGAGTGCACCTTCGGGCCTCTGAAAGCCCAGTTCCGGTGTTTGCTCACCCGTCTGGAGATGGGTGAGCAGAATGTCCTGGAGGTAGTGGCCACGTGCTGCGTGCTCCACAATCTCGTGGAGCAGAGGGGGGAGGCCTTCCTCCCCGCATGGATGGCAGGCGAGGACCAGGCCTTCGAACAGCCCCGCACAGCTGCCATCCGCCAGGCGCACCACGATGGGGTGCGCATCCGGGAGGCACTGACGGAGATGGTCTCCCAGGCCCCATAGTAGGGTTGCCTCTGTCTCCCTTGACATCTCCTTCCCATCCCCAACCCTTCCCTCCTCCCCTCCCCTTACCTCCCAATAAACAACACCACAGGTTTTTTTGGAACACAACCTTTGAACTTTTTATTTACAATGGGAAGGAGGGAGATGTAGGGTGAGGGGGGAGGCTCTTAACTGGGAGGAGGAGGAGGCTCTTAACTGGGAGGAGGGAGCTACTGCTGGGAGGGGTGGCCCCTGCGATTGCTTCTGCGGGGGCGGACCTGCACATGGGGGTCAGGCTGCGTCGGGGCAGGCAGCATGGAGATGTGGGCAGGAGGGGCTGGAGCAGGAGGGGGCACAGGCATTGCTATGGGAGGGATGGCGGGTGCATGGGGCAATACCATGCCATAGTGAATGGCATGGCCAACGTGCACGGTGAGGGTGGAGATGGCATCTGCCATGCGCACACACTGGGCCTCGAAGGGGCCCCAGGCCTGCAGGCACCACTGCAGGTCCACCTCCACCCGGCATGTGATGGCTGCCTCCTCCCGTTCGACAGCCTGCATGTGCCGCCGAAGCAGCTAGTCCCACTGCCGGACCCACCGGCTTGGTGCTTGGGTGGCCGGGGATGCTGCCGCTGCCGCAGGGCTGGAGGGTCCCCCACTCCTGCTTGGTCCCGCTGCAGGGAACAGAAGAAAGGACGGGTCAGTCAGGCAGCCCGGCCACTGTCCCTACACCCCATGCCCTCCACCCCTGAGCCCAGGTGACACCACAATAGTGTGGCTTGGGACCACTCGGTTACCTTCCTCCCCCCGTGTTGCATGTTTGCATACAGGACCGCCCTGGAGTAGGGTCCTCCTCCATGTATTGTAACCACCGGTCTGTGTCCTGGCCCCTTGGGGGGGGTGGGAGGGCGCTTGTGTTGTGTTAACCTGTGGAACTCTCTGCCGGTGGAGGCTGTGAGGCTTTGGGCTAATCAATGGTGTTTGACAGGGAGCGAGATGAATCCCCACACAGTGCCTGGGAGCACATCTGGCAGACGTGGTCTGGGGCTCTCAGTTCCCCATCACGTGAGATGTCTCCTGGATGGAACCAGGAGAGTGACTGGGGAGTGTCCCATCCTTGCAGCAAAACTCAGGTGGCCCTAGGGCCAGCCCGAGCACTTCCCTCCTCCCCCTCCCCCTATCCCTCACACATGGTAGCCCAGGGGCATGTGTGGCCGCAGTGGGGACTTCCCTGGGGGGGCCAGCCAAGGCACCGGGAGCAGGCGAGGGGCTCAGTGGGGGCCACTCACACAGGGCTGTGACGCTGCGGTTTCCCCAGGAGCAGCTGGCTGTGCCTCACAGCCAGGCATGGGATAGTGTTGCCGTTCTGTGTGCTGCACCCTTGTGGAGGTGCGGGCTCTGGGCTGAGTCCCTGGGGCCCTGGCTGGTTCCAGCCAGCATCCACCCTTCCCCCCTGGTCCCGCCGGATGTGTGTGAGCAGCACGGTCCCAGGCGTGCCCTGGAGCTGCCACGTGCCGCTCGGTCACCAGGCTGCATGTGGTTGCATATGCCACATACTGCTAATGCTACACAGCATGCAGCTCACACAGCCTGAGTGAAGTGCTCTCCCCCTCCCCTCTCTGGGCGCCTGGCTTCCCCCCCACCCTTGTGAGTGCAAAGTGCAACACTCACTGGTGGATCCTTCCCCGGCCTCCGAGGATGCACGGGAGACGTCGGGGCTGCCGGAAAGGGCCTCCGCCTGGAGGGTCCCGCTGCTCCCCTGGTCCGCCTCATCCTCTGACCCACTGGGCAGCTGTGCTTCCTCCTCCACCTCACTGGGCCTAGTGACGGGGGGCGCTTGCAGGTGTCCACCAGCACCGAGGGTCCGTGGGGTGCCTGGCCCAGGATGGCGTAGAGCCGTTGTTAGTGGGGGCAGGTGTCGGCTCCTGCGCCCTGGCCCTCACTGGCCCAGACATAGCCCAGGCGTAGCTCTTTGATCTTAGCCCGGACCTGTTCTAGGGTCCAGCTGGATGACCCTGGTCAGAGAGCACCTGGGCCATGCGGCGGAATATGTCCATGATGCGCCGACGAGACCATGGGTCATGGAGTGCCTCTTCCTCAGTCTAGAAGTCCAGGAGGGCGTTGAGCTCTCCTGCGGACCAGGAAGGGGCACGGCGCTTTGTGCCCCTTGGTGCCTCCTGCGCTGGGGGTGCAGGTGGCTGTTTCCCCCCTGGAGCAGCCATCCTCGGTGGTTTGGTGGCTACAGAGCCGCATGGAAGAGCTCTGGGCAGAGCAGCAGAAAGGCTTCTGCCTCGTGGCCTCTGCAAGCTGCGTCTGCTTTTAAGGGGGCTCAGGGTACCAGGAAGTCTGGAGCTGCCTGCAGATACGGAGCGTCCAAGCGGCCACTAGGGCTTTTTTCCATTTGGACTGCTTTTGCGCAAAATGTCTTGGCTGCCTGTCTACACTGGCCTCTTGCACAAGAACACTTGTACAAGACGGCGTCTTCCTGAGCGGGAGCGTCAAGAGTATTTGCGCAAGAAGCACTGATTTCATACATTAGAATGTCAGTGTTCTTGCGCAAAAACTCTGCGCCAGTGTAGACAGGCAGGAAGTTTTTGTGCAAAAGCAAATGCTTTTGCGCAAAATCTTGCCTATGTAGACACAGCCCCTATGTTCTACATGGAATAAGGAGGCATAAGAGGAAGAGTGCCTGGAGGCCCCTACTGGTCTTGGGGATGTATTGCATACCCAATGTGTCATGTACCAAAGTGTCATTAATTCATGTCATAATAGTCAACTCTGTCATTGTCTTGGAGCCTAAATGCATCTGTCCCGTTTTGCCTGTTTTCCTTATTGCGACTACTGCCTAGAATTTAATATTCATAAATACTGTCCAACAATTAAATATTAAAATTAGAGGAAATTGAAATATTATGATTTTGTTTTTTATTTTCAGCTTTCCATTATTTTGGGGGGAAATGGGATAGTTTTGCTTTATCTGTCTTATGAAAAACTGAACCAAAATCTGTGGGAAAAAGCTTTTTCCTGATTTCACAAAACTCTTTTTTGAGGGGCACGAATATGGGGGATTTACTGAAAAGATTTCAAGCAAAATGGAAATTGTTTTCCTTAAAGAAAAAGGAAACTTTGCTCCCATGTAGGACTTAATGAGGCTACATATTGCAATACAAATATTGATGATAATAACCAATGTTGCTAACTCTTGAGGTCGTATTACAAGTCTCATTATATTTGATATTCTTCTTAATGCCTCAGTTCCTGGGGATAAATGAGGGAACCCCATAACAGTCTTCAAATCTGATAAGGGCTGTTATAATGAGGACTGTGATCAATTGTTTTCTGTGTCCATTGAAGGCAGGACAAGAAGTAAAGGGATTAATCTGCAGCAATGGAGATTTAGGTCTAATTATAATGGAAGATTAAAGCACTGGAATAGTCTACAAGGAAGGTTGTAAAATCACCGTCACTGAAGGATGTCTAAATAAACACGTGTCAGGGATGGCCCTGCCTCAATGCATGGGGGGATGGACTAAATGACATTTTGCGGTTCCTTTCAGCCCTTCATTTTTATAATAATATGTTTATGTGAGACTCTCAACTTTCTAGTTTCTAGTTCCCGAGATTTGGGACAAAAGCTTGAAAACATGACCAGGATTTACCAGAAGGGAAATAAAAAGCACTCAAATTTACTATTTTTTAAATCTCATGTTTGGGGAAGGGATGACCCATGATTTTTGAATGATTGAGGTTGGAAGTTATCTGAGTATATTATATTATTTCAAGTTCTAGTCTATCTTCAAACACAGGTTACTTTCAGTCTACCTCTAGACCAGTGGTGGGCAACCTGCAGCCTATCCAGGCAATCTGATTGCGGGCTACAAGACATTTTCTGACATTGACCGTCTGCAGGCACTGCCCCTGCAGCTCCCAGTGGCTGTGGTTCTCTATTCCCAGACAATGGGAGTTTTGGGAAGTGGAGGATTGCATGTTTCTGAGGCCCTTTCACCTACAGGCAGCATCCCCGCAGCTAGGGGGAGCTGCAGGAAGCAGTGCATGCAAACAATCAATCTTTTGAAAACCGAACCTCCTATATTATGGTACGACTAATGAATAATCACTTCATGACAATACCCACAAACACAGTTGACATTAACTGGCTTCCTTATTGGCCTCTTTTGGATCCTGCCGAGGACTGAATAGGCCAAGGTGACTGAATGACCCTCTCCCTTACAGAGATGATCCTTCCACTCCAGGGTTCAGTCCCTGTGGCTGTCTAGCTTGCACCTTTCACCAGCACAGGGTTCACTGTTTTTGGTTTTGGTTTTTAAAGAAAGGTGGAAAAAAGTGGTGAGTTACTCAAGTGACACAATGTTCCTGTCAAATATCCAGTTGTAGAAAAGAGTGGCTATGCGAGGGAACAATACTGGCTTTGCCAGTGTGTCTTGGCATCGAAACAGGTTGGAAAGACATTGGTCTGGCAAAGACTGGTGCCGAGCCCCAGCTTCCCAAGAATATTTGCCTAATAAAAACAAAGGAACAATGCAATAGAACACCCAGAGAGACCTTTCCAAAAGCAAGAATTTGCATTACTTAATACACTCATCCTCCCATTAATCTGCTCTTTAAGGTCCACGGGCTGTGTCTAGACTGGTAAGTTTTTCTGCAAAAGCAGCTGCTTTTGCGGAAGAACTTGCCGGCTGTCTACACTGTCCGCTTGAATTTCCGCAAGAACACTGAAGATCTCATGTAAGATTGTCAGTGTTCTTGCGGAAATACTGTGCTGCTCCCATTCGGGCAAAAGCCATCTTGCACAAATGCTTTTGCGCAAGAGGGTCAGTGTAGACAACGCGGTATTGTTTTGCTTAAAAAAGCCCCGATCGCCATTTTTGCGCAAAACCGCATCTAGATTGGCACGGACGCTTTTCCGCAAAAAGTGCTTTTGCGGAAAAGCGGCTGTGCCAATCTAGACGCTCTTTTCTGCAAATGCTTTTAACGGAAAAACTTTTCCGTTAAAAGCATTTGCGGAAAATCATGCCAGTCTAGACGTAGCCACTGTGTTTATCATCCATTGATTGTATCTCCCAGTGTTGCAAATAAAATGCATATCTTTGCTTAAACTCAAGGAGAAGATCAGTGTGATCAACGTAAGTGTGCGCAGCACATTTCATTAGTGTGTGCACCCAAAGAATTTTTTAAAAATGTACGCTTTGACCCCCATTAGCCACGCCTCTGGAGGTAATACTTTTGGGGCAATATGGACACACGACCAGAAATAAAAGGTGTCATATGACCCCCCCCCCCAGGACTTTTCCCACCATCCTCTTACCAATAGGGATTAGTATGGCCCTCACCAACCCTCCCTCAAGCAACTATCCTGCAATTGCATTAACCCAATTTGTGTGACATTAACTCGGAGGGGGGGGGGGTGGAGAGGCTGGGGGAAGTGTCCCTCTAAGAGTTTTCTCCCTTGAGCACAATAAATGTTGTGTTATGCACCAGTACTAAGTTTGTGCCTTGTTTGGATGTACCACTGTGGCACCCAAGTTATTAACAAGTATCTTATAAACCTCTACCTCTCCCCTCTGTTACCCTGTCTCCGCCCCTTGCTCCATCAGCTCCCCTGGTGCCTGCTGCCCCCCAACCCCTCACCTACCTCTGCTGTCCTGACTCCTGCCCTTTTCATTGCCCTCAGCCTTCCTGAGACCTGCCCCCTCCACCAGCCCTTCTCTCCCCCCCATGCCCACTCCTCGAGTAGCCCCACTCTGTTCATGTGAGCTACCTCTCCTCATCCCCTCTCCTAACACCTCGCTCTACACACCTGCCCTGCCTCTCTCCTCTGGTGCTGGTCCCTCCCCTGCAGGTGTCTGCCCTTCTGCTTCATCCCCAGAATCCCCTGGCACCTGCACCTTCCCTTACCCCTGCATCCTCCTGGTGCTTCCCCCTTCCTTCACTGCCCCTGCCCCCTTTGCCCTCTTTTTCCCTGATGCCCACCTCTTCACCACTCTCTGCCCCCATTTCCCTCATGTCCCTGTGCCCTCACACATCCCTGCCTTCCTCATGCCCACCCCTTCATTCAAGCCTTCTCCCAGTACCTCCCCTTCTCCCCTCTAACCCCCAAAGCCCTTCCCCTCTCCTCTCCTAGCATCATCCTGTCCCCCCTCTCACTGACACTTCCCCTCCTGCCCTTTTTCTCATTGTCTCCACTTGGCCCCCTGGCATTTGTCGCTCTCCTCCACCCTGTCCCTTGGTGCCTTCTCTTTTCTTCTCCTGACCTGCCCCCCTTCCCTCAGCACAAGCCCCTTTCTCTCTGACCCTTTCCCCCTATTTTTCCCTCCTTCTCCAGCAGCCACCAGCTGTTCTGTAACAGAATTCTAGGGTCGCCCTGACTGTCACCCTTCTGGTGCTCCCCCTACTCTGTCTTTCTTAGGTTTCTCAGCCCCCTTTTGGGCCACAAACCCCCACCCCGCAGTCTGTGGGTCCCAAAGTTCTGGCAGTCTCCCCATCAGTTGGTGCCTGCACTGGGTCTGACTGGTAGTGTTGCCAGGTGTCCAGTTTTCTACCAGACAGTCCAGTTTTTGGGCCCTCTGTCTGGTAAAAAAAAAATCCAGAAAATACCCGACATGTGCAATGTCTGGTATTTCCTGGTTTTCCAGCGGGGCGCCAGACTGAAGCCTGGTGGCGGTGGGGGAAATGACTGGAAGGTGGGGCGCAATCGGCACTGGGAGCCTCTGGTTGAGTCTGACGTCTTGAGGAGGAGGAGAAGCCCTGTCCCTGAGCATGTTGTGGAGCTGCAGCTGGGTTACCAGGTAGACCACCCCCAAAAAAACCGGATACACTTGATCATGGACAGGGCAGAGGGACTAGATGGGGGCGGGGGCTGGCCAGGAGGAAGGGGGGGGTGGGAAGCAGAGCTGGTGGGGGGTCAGAGGCTGCAGGGCTGGCCGGGAGGAAGGTGGGTCCAGAAGGAAGGAGGTGCAGGAAGCAGAGCTGAGGGCAGGGGTCGAGGAATGCGGGGTTGGCCAGGAGGAAGATGGGGGCTGGGAGGAAGAGGGGATGGGAAGCAGCTCTGGGGGGTGGGGGCCAGCCGCACTGCCCCCGACCCTGGGTCCCCCCGACCCCAGCCCAGCCGCGCTGCTTCCTCCCCAGGCCCCCCTCCCCGGGCCGGGTTGGGTCGGGTCGGGTCAGGCCAGACCGAGCCAACCGCGCTGTGCCCAACCCTGGGCCCCGCCCTCCCCAGGCCAGCCACACTGTCCCCAACCCCGACCCCAATCCCGGCCTCCCCCTCCCCAGGCCAACTGCGCTGCCCCCCGACCCCGGGCCAGCCACATTGTCCCTGACCCAGGGCAAGCCGTGCTGCTCCTGACTCACCCCCCCCCCACACACACACACACACCAGCTGCGCTGCTTCCAAGCCGAGCTGAGCTGAGCCAATGCCTGGGCTAGCCACGCTGCTCCTGATCCCCTGCCCGGGGCACATCCCCCGCCCAGGGTTTAAACTTACCTCACTTGCCAGGGAGGCGGGGAGACGATGCTGCTCCCTGCCTTCTGTTTCCCGGGGGACCTAACACCTGCCGGTTTTGGCTGCACTTGCATGGCAAACCCTGCGCAGCATCTGTTCCCCAGCGCACCAGGGCAGCCTTTTGAAACATTAGGGTGTGCCTGGGCACACCCAGCACACCCTGTGCACATGCCTGTGGTGATCAGTATGATTTTTATTGATGTCAGGGGGACACAGTTATGGAAATAGTCCCAGGGAGGAATATGTGTCATCACTGCATGGATTTATGCTCTCAAAATAATTACTGTAGGGCTCCTACCGTTATGGAATGAATGTGTGGCCAACATACTTCCATGCATATCTATCTATCTATCTATCTATCTATCTATCTATCTATCTATCTATCTATCTATCTGAATGTCTATACAGTATTGTGGCAGAACCTAGAGGCTGCAATTAGGAATGAGATTACACTGTACTAGGTGCTGCATAAATGTAGAGGAAGATATGGTACCTTGTCCAAAGAGCTTGCAATGTAATTTGAGAGAAAACTCAACAAATACATGTGACAAGCAAAAGTGAACTTAGTGTTGATGGTGACTGGAGTCCTGTGTCCCAGAATAGGAACAGTATGGACAGTAGCTGGGAAGTTTTTCTCATGCCACCATGCTTCCTCTCAGGCTTGGAGGGTCCACTTCTCAGAGTGGGAGCTTTGTTCGTTATCTTTGGCCCATTCCATCCCAGGCCTTACTGTTGAGTATGCTCAGAAAAGGTACCACCAACAACACTGGGGAGATGTGAATAGCCACCCACTTGCTGCTAGGTCTAGTCCTAGACACCCCTTGTCACTAAGGGTACGTCTAGACTACAGGGTTTTGTCGACGGAAGTTTTGTCGACAGATACTGTCGACAAAACTTCTGTCGACATAGAGCGTCTAGACACATTCAGTTCTGTCGCCAAAGCAAGCTGCTTTGTCGACAAAACCCTGTAGTCTAGACGCAACCCTACAGGCAATAACACCTTCTGTCGACAGAACTCTGTCGACAGAAGGTGTTATGCCTCGTAAAATGAGGTTTACCAGCGTCGACAAAACTGCTGAGTTCTGTCGACGTTATGTTGACAGAACTCAGTGGTAGTGTAGACACAGGTATAGTTTTGTCAACTAAAGTCCACTTTTGTCGACAAAACTCAGTCTAGACACACCCTAAGGGTCCAAATTCTGACTCTGTGAATTTTTATTCTGCAAAACAAGTTTCTGTGCTATGGGGCAAGAATTTGTCAATAGCATGATTTTGCCACTAATGCTTTAAAGTGTGTTTTTGTCAAAGCAAGATCTGTGGAGTTAATACTCTGGAACCAATGGCAGATTTTACCCTGTGTGGAAATATCCATATTCAACAGAAATTCTGCTTTTTCTCCCAGTAAACCACCTTCCTTTTTTAGTTTTACTTTTTTGCCACATGGAGAAAAATGTGAGGTGAAAACATTAAATTTGTTTGTCTTACACTCTCAGCCCTGCAACGTGACATTCCTCCTAGTTTCATCAGTGGTGAGAATTTTTCCACTCTGCTTACACATCTTGACTTTATCTGGAAAGAATACAGAATGGGAAATGCCTGGCTGATTTGCTAGGGGAAGGGTTTGCTGTTCTAATAAAGTCCAGGTTGCTTCCTAATATCTGGAATGTGCAGAAGGATTCAGCAGGCAAAAAAGAAACATTGCTTGAGCCTTCCCAAACCTCCTCAAATTTTGAGGAGTTTGTAAAACTTTGAGTTCATACAGGCCTGATCCAAAGCCCATTTGAGCCAGCAGGAGTTTTTCTATTTTCTTTGGTAGGCTTTGGATTAGGCCCTAAGTAAAATATAAGGCATAATTCAAACCATTGCTATTCAGGGCCGATGGAATAACAAACATGTATTTTTTTTAAGTCTCTGAGAGCCTGTGCTATGAAAACAAGAAAACTTTCTGTTTGAAAGTCATTCTTGCCAGTCTCTGCCATGATCAAGGCAGTGCAGTGTTTCTTTAAAAAAATAAATTTAAAAAACACACCAAGAAGCAGCCCAGAACTGTATTTTGTCAGAACCAAAACCTCAGAAGTGTTGTGTTCTCTTGTGAATCGATAGCATGCAGCCCTCACGAGGCTTTGCTTTGGCAAAGCAAAGACACCTGTCCCTCATTTCGAGAATGAAGAATCCCCTTGTGATCTAGTTCAGGTTCCCTTCTATGCTCACTTTGTGCAGCATTTCAGTCAAAGAGCCAGAATACTTTTAGCAGTACATGCTTTCAGAACGGGGCACCGTGTAACCTACAGTGAGTCAATGTCCTTATTTAGGCAGTGCAAGGAGGAGCAAGTTAGCTGGATCCCCTCTCAGCTGATCAGGAAAAGCTAACAAGCAATGTTACTTGCTCCAGTCACTCGCTCCTGTGTGCTGGGGCTGGACGCGCCTAACGGAATCCAAGGATTATCTGATTGATACTCCAACAATTGGGACTTATAAAATCGACCCAGTAACAACTCCCCTCCCTCCCCCAACTTTGGGATTTTCCCCCTCTCCCTTCTGACCGTGTCAAGAGACAAACATGTGAGGTTGAGAAAAAATCATGTTCTCAGAAGAAGGACCAACACCCAGCCAGGAGGATGACTCCTCAGCAGAAGGCTAATCTGCCCAAGGGGCAGAGCAAAGAAGACCCAAGAGTGTGGATGCAGGAGTGGGGGAAGGCAAGTACATGGCTGGCATGTTAAAGGGGAGATAATAGCACCACTGAGCTGTGTTTGGGGCTCAGGCATGCGCTTTAATTTGTCTGCAGAAACTGTGTGTTTCCATGCTAGGAACCAGTAATCAAATTCCTTGGTCTTTTTCACATTCCTTCTACCCACTTCAGTTTTTTTCTTTATTTGCTTAACTTTCCAGCACTTCTGTTTACTAAAGCTATGTTTATTCCCACTTCGAATCTATCTGAAAACTGCATTCTTTTTTTTGGAATGTGTACAAGTTCCAGTGTCTCCATCTAAAGTGTTATGTGTTATTGTGTCTCACATTGTAGGTTTAACTTCCCAAGCCATTCAGCTGGCCTGTTACCTGAATAACCTGCCTGTCATTCTCTCCATTAGAAAGCTGCAACAGGAGGTCTTATATATAATCTCCTTTCTCCATCTCACTGTACACTAACATTCAGCAATGCATCTCCATCCACCCTTAGGATATTTTATGTGAGCTATCCCTAAAATCTGGAAAGGAGAAAGTGTCATTTTGGTTGGGTTACACTGATTTGAGTGGTTTATTTCTATACAAGTGATGGCAAGATATCATTTAATCAGGACTATGTAATAGAAACAATCCAGTATTTAAAGTCAAAGGGAGAAGCATAGATACCACGAGATTCAGAATAACATCAACAATGTTTGAAATGCTTACCTCACCACTCAATGCTTTTCACTTGGGATTTTTGGTATAGATATTAACTCTGGTCTTCTGAGAACTAAAAATCTGCCTTGGGTTATAACGAATCCAAATCCCCTCTGTAGGTTCACTTAATACAGATATCTTCTTCTGTTCTGAAACTGTTCTGTGGTGTTCTGTTTTATTGTGACACAACTGATGTGTTCCACTCCAGAGGTAGCTGCATTTCAGTGGTGGGCCAAGTGTTTCCCATGTGAACAATGTTTGGGGTCTTTTGGGAAATAAAGTACTAGATAAATATCACATGATTAAGTTTCAAATGCTGGTCAGTTCAGATCTCCATCCATGAATAGCAGGCTAAGTTTCACACCTAGGCTGTGTCTAGACTGGCCACTTTTTCCGGAAAAGCAGCCACTTTTCTGGAAAAACTTGCCAGATGTCTACACTGGCCACTTGAATTTCCGCAAAAGCACTGATGATCTCATGTAAGAGTGTCAGTGCTTTTGCGGAAATACTATGCTGCTCCCATTCGGGCAAAAGTCTTTTTCTGAAAAACTTTTGCGCAAAAGGGCCAGTGTAGACAGCAGAGATTTGTTTTCCGCAAAAAAGCCCCGATTGCGAAAATGACGATTGGGGCTTTTTTGCGGAAAAGCGCGTCTAGATTGGCCATGGACACTTTTCCGCAAAAAGTGCTTTTGCGGAAAAGCGTCCTGCCAATCTAGACGCACATTTCCGAAAATGCTTTTAACAGAAAACTTTTCCGTTAAAAGCATTTCCGGAAAATCATGCCAGTGTAGACGTAGCCCTGGGGTATTCCTACACTACAGGATAAGATCAATTAAGCTACACAACTTCAGCTATATTAATTGCGTACCTGAAGTCGAAGTACCTTAACTCAGCTTTTGGTACTGTCCAGACTGCAGGAAGTGAAAGGGAGATCACTCTTCCTTCGACTTCCCTTACTCCTCGTGGAAGCAGGAAGCTCTTCTCAGTTCGAATTAATGTGTCTTCACTAGACCCGCTAATTGAATCTTGGAAGATTGACAGTGGCAGCTTCAATCTTCTCTGTAGTGCAGACACACTCCTGTTGGGCTAAGCAGGCCAGCTGCAGTGGGCCAAGAAGAGCTATTTGTGCTAGCAACTGCGGAGGATGGGATTGTGTCCTCTACCATACCTCTTAACATTGAAAAAATAACAAACTTTTTTTTTTTGAGTGGGGGAGAGGAAAGAGATTTCAATGCAAAAAAGTAGCTGCCCTAATCTAAACCTGTTATGAACTCTGAGCTAAGAGGGGGGGTGTCAGAGCTGTGCAATGCAGTCCTAGTGATAGAGATGTGTTTTCAGTGGCCTAATTATCAGTTTTGTCCCACGTGGCTGGGAGCTTAAAATCAAGGCACTGAGATTTGGCAGCTTTGCAGAACTAAAATCAGTATTCATCATTGCTGCACTGCCTGGATATCCACACAGCATGGATGAGACCTCCAAAGTTCTGTTCCACTGATGGGCAAACATGAGGGGCGGGGGAGTCAGCATCAGAACAAAAGTTCAACTTCTAGTCTCCTTTTCTCTATGTCCAGGCCAGAACTGATCTTTTCTCCTATCCTTTCATGTTGGGGCATCACTACCTTTTCATCCTTTCTAGCAGAATCTTTCCTCTGTCATTCTGATAGGAAATCCAGCCAGCAAAGCAAAGTAGGAATGACTATTAGTGGATGTGTCTCCTTGCCCCTGGAATTTAGGGAGTAGGGATAGGCAAATGGATTCAATCAAAATAACTGTCCAGAACCTTTGTTCGAAACACGAATCTTTTCTAAGACCAAAAGAAAAGCCGGGTAATTTTGTAATGTATTTTAAAATTTTGAAATCATACATAATAATCTGGAATGTGGCCAAGAAAAATAAACTATAAAGAAAATCAAAGGCTGGTCTGATACACCACCTCACCTCCCAACACTGTCATGTAATGTGGGCCCTACATCATGTTTTCGTTGGCTTGCCTGGGTATATATTGCCGGCAGTGTCCCTGCAAATAATAAAGGATTCACTCAGAGAGACACTAAGGCAGTGAGGTGCATCACTAACAGCATGCACAGCTTCTCAAAAGAACTATATCCTGACTCACAATACACATTTCTGCAAGATCTAATTGTCTATACAATCCATGAAATAGATCTTGAAAGAGTATTTGTAATAGCATCTTTTAGTGACTCCCAATAATTTACACATACATGCTCCTTATAGAAGAAAAGAATAAATCTATTGAGTTTATTCTTAAAAAAAGGACTTCTTTAATTTGCAAAAAATCAACTTTTATAGGGTATCTTTCAGTCATGTTATTCAAATGCAAATTACACACCAAATGTTTGGAAATGAAATCTGTTGTAATTAGAACACGGCTAGCATGGAAGATATAGTGACTGGCAGTGTCTTCTGGCTCTTCTATGGATTCTTGCAACTAAATATGAGTTATTGTCAGTGTTCTCGTGGTGAACAAAATTGTGCATGGCTTATCTTTTTCTTCAAATTATTTTTGAGCATCTCTGTAGTCTGAGTTCTTGCTGGAACCACAGCCAGAAGTATAGAAAATATCAGGTTCCCCTGAAATTTCCAGTTGTATGAAGTTGGGGTCTAATTAGACAAGAGAGGCTGAGTCCCATCATTCATAGTCTATGTAAAATTCTGACTTTTTTTTTTTAAATATACTTTAAAAAAACCTAGCATACTAGACCTTTTCCACCCCATATTCCTTAGCGGAAGCATTAGATCTAGCCTCTGATTGTTGTGATGCATGTAGAATAATTTACTTCTATACAAACTGCATCTTGGTATGAGAAATAAGGAAGGAAACTGCTTAACTGTTTTGCTGTTCTCAGCCAGCTCTGTACATTACAGCATTCACGCCTAGACACAGCCAGGAGAGTATCTGACACCAGCACACCTATCTGACATCCTCCTCCATAGCCACCTAGCTTTCATCTGTACATCAGACACCTATGTGACACCAGTTCACATGTACACTCCTAAATGCCTACATTCCACCATTACACCACTACTCGGACTAATATTACGCTCTCCTTCACTGATACCTATGCTACCATTCCAGAAACCCCCATGATGATATTACACTACTTAATCTACATACACATTCAAATCTGTACCCTTCTGTAGTAAGCCATAAATCCACTCCTATTTACAGCCATATAATACAAGCACATATTTACACACATTCACACAGCCTCCAGTCTTACACTCATTCACTCAGGGTATGTCTACACATCAAAGTTAATTCAAAATAACAGCCGTTATTTCGAATTAACTTTACTAGCATCTACACAGCCAAACTGCTATTTTGAAATAAATTCAAAATAGCGGAGCACTTATTTTGAATTTGGTAAACCTCATTCTACACGGAATAATGCCAAATTTGAAATAGCTAATTCAAAATAAGTGCTGTGTAGACACTTATTTCGAAATAGGGGGCCTCCAGCCTTCCCAGGGTGTCCTGGTGGCCACTCCAACCTCAAACAAGAACACTCCTTTCCCTCCCCTCCCTCCCCGGAGCCCTTAAAGGGTTTGACTCTGGCCACAGTGCCTGTACCAGCTCCTAGCCTGCCAGCCCAGAGCCAGCAGTCACTGGCCCTGACCCAGTGGCCCCAAAACATGAGCCAGCAAGCCACTGGCAGCCAGCCCTCCACCACTCCCCAGGAGCAGTCTGCCAGCTCCCAGGAGCCTGCCAGGGCCTAGAGAAGGTGGGTGGCTTCCTGGTCCAGGGTGGAGATCAGGGTGGACCTTACTTAGGTTTGGAGGGGATGCCCCCAACGTCCATGATCTCCGCACTAGACAAAGGAATGCGGTCATCTATGGCAGGATAGCTGCCAGCCTGGCCACCAAAGGCCACATGCAAATCCAGGAGCAGGTTCTCATGAAAATCAAGTTGGTCTGGCAAGACCCACAACCCTGAGCCCTGAGCTTCCCCTCCCCCTTCTTCCCCTTGCTTCCCCCTTCCACCTCCCTCCTCCCAGGCTTCCTCCTCCCCTCTCTCACCTTCTTTCCTCCCCTCTCCCACCTCCTTTCTCCAGTCTCACCAGTTTCACCTCCTCCCGCTCCCCCAGTTTTGTTAAATAAAGAGAGTTTGTGTTCATGAAAATACGTGTATTTTATTTGACATCAGGAAGGGGGGGCTTGGAGAGTAAGTGGAATGATGTGGGGGAGGATTGAAGCACAAGCCCCCAGCGGGGCAGACCAGGGAGGATCTTGGTGCTCCTCAGGGTGGAAGCTCTCCCGCAGGGCCTCCTGGATACTGACAGCCCCCTGATGGACCTCCTGGATGGCAACCTGCAGAAAGTGCAGCCAGGCTCGCATCAACTTGTTCACGAGAAGCACCAGAGTGCCCAGGGGCAGCTCTGGCTCCATGCTGCAGAGTGCTGTGGTGTCCCGAGTGAGGGCAACCAGAGCACACAGAGACACAAATGCTTTCCTGTCCCTCAGCGAGGTAGGCAAGCAAGCAGGAAAAGCTGAGAACCAGCTGCCCAAGGTGGGGGTCCCTTTAAGCACAAGCCTCAGATAGCCTCAGGAAGCAGCTACACAAAAATACTCCTGACCTGATGCCCTGCTGGACCTGGTTCCAGCCGGCCTTCAATGCAATTCAGTGTCCATTCAGAGTGGACACACTATTTCAAAATAGAAAAACGCTATTTCTAAATGCATTTTGTGTGTAGATGTGTTATTTCAAAATAAGCTATTTTGAATTAACTATTTCGAAATAAGATATTTTGAAATAACACTGTAGTGTAGACATACCCTCACTTCTGTGCTACACTCACTAGCAGTCATCACACTCACTGTGCACCAGTACTTCCTCCAGAAGTACCATCTCCTTACGACAATAGTATTGTGCCATCCAGCCAGTGTTTCTATCAGTAGGCATCATTCCAGTGGTTGGCAACTAAATTGTAGGTGTAGGTTCCCAGAGATGGCTCCTAAAAAAGCCTGATCTGCACGTCATTGCTCACGGATGAAAGACGGAGATTTGCAGGTTGCTAAATCCCCATCCTTCTGTGGGTGCTCCTGGTTAGAGCTCTGTCATATACACAAGTTCTCAGGGATACTCGCTTCATTATGGCACCAGAAGGTATCAGACAATCATAGAAAATTAGGGTTGGAAGAGATCTCAGACGGTCATATAGTCCAACCTCCTACTCAAGGCAGGGCCAACGTCAACTAAATCACCCAGGGCTTTGTCAAGCCAGGACTTAAACATCTCTGAGGATGGAGATTCCACCAGCATTGCAGTGCTTTACCACCTTCCCAGTGAAATAGTTTTTCCTAATATCCAAACTACACTTTTCCCCACTGCAACTTGAGACCATTTCTCCTTGTTTTAGCATGTGCCACCATACTGAACAGCCTAGCTCCACTCATAACACAAGAACTAGGGGTCACCAAACAAAATTGATAGACAGCAGGTTTAAAACAAACAAAGTATTTCTTCACACAATACCCAGTCAACCTGTGGAACTCCTTGCCAGAGGATGTTGTGAAGACCAGGAATTTAACAGGGTGCAGAAAGAACTAGATACATTCATGGAGGATAGGTCCATCAATCCTTATTAGCTAGGATGAGTAGGAATTGTGTCCCTAGCCTGTTTGTCAGCAACTGGGAATGGGTGACAGAGAGGGATCATTTGATGATTACCTGTTCTGTTCATTCCCTCTGGGGTACTTGGCATTGGCCAATGTCAGAGGATAGGATACTGGACTAGATGGATTCTTGGTGTGACCCAGTATGACTGTTCTTGTATTCTTATGATCTCTTTGAAACCCCCCTTTAGCTAACTGAAGGCTGACGTCAAATCCCCATTTGTGCTTCTCTTCTGTAACCATTCCCTCAGCCTCTTCTTAGAAGTCGCATGCCCCAGATCCCTAATCATTTCATTGCCCTCTGCAGGACTCTTTCCAATTTTTCATATTGTTTCTGTAGTGGGGGAACCAAAACTGGAGGCAGCACTCCAGATGTGACTTCACCAGTGCTTAATAGAGGGAAATAATCACTTCCCTCATTCGGCTGGCAAGGCTCCTCCTAATGCAGCCCAATATGTCATTAGCCTCCTTGGCAGTAAGAGCACATATTGACTCATACCCAGCTTCTCATCTGCTTTAATCCCTAGGTCCTGTCCTTCAGAGCTGCTGCTTAGCCAGTTGGTCCCCAGCCTGTAGCACTGCAGGGGATTCTTCTGCACTAATTGCAGGACTCTTGCACTTGTCCTTGTTGAACCTCATCAGATTTCTGTTAGATCAATTTGTATAGGTCATCTGGACCCTCTTTCTTCCCTCCGGCACCTCTTCCTCTCCCCTCATTTTAGTGTCATCCGCAAACTTGCTGAGGGTGCTGTCCATCCCATCATCCAGATCAGTAATGAAGATGTTGAACAAAATTGGCCCCAAGTTCAACCCCTCAGATACTCCACTTGATACTGGCTGCCAACAAGACCTTGAACCGCTGAGCCTGATGATCTATCCAGTTTTCTATTCACTTTATAATCCATCCATCCAACCCCCACTTCTTTAATTTGTTGAGGAGAATACGGTGGGAAATCATTTCAAAAGCTTAGCTAAAATCAAGGTATATCACTTCCATCATTTCTCCCTTACCCACAGACCCAGCTATCCCATCATAAAAGGCAATCAGGTTGGTCAGACATGACTTGCCAAAGTGAATCCATGCTGACCATTCCTGGCCATCTTCCTCTCCTTCAAATGCTTCAGCATGGATTCCTTGAGGACTGCTCCATGATTTTTTCAGGGACAGAGGTGAGGCTGACAAGTCTGTAGTTCCCCATGTTTTCGGTCTTCCCTTTTTAAAAGATGGGCACTATATTTGCCTTTCTACAACGCTCCCACACTACCCCTGATTGCCACAAGTTTTCAAAGATAACAACTAGTAGCTCTGCAATCACATCAGTCAACTCCCTCAGCACCTTCAGATGCATTCAATCCAGCTATGCTCTTATGCATGTCCAGCTTTTCTAAATAGTCCTGTTCTTTCACCATGGAGGGCTGTTCACCTCCCCCCCATACTGTGCTGACCAATAAGCAGTCTGGGAACTGACCTTCCTGGTGAAGACTGAAGAAAAAAGAAAAAGCATTGAGTGCTTCAGCTTTTTCCACATCTGTCACTCGGTTGCCTCCCCCATTCAGTAAGGGTCCCTAACTTTCCCAGATGTTCTTGCTGCTAACATGCCTGTAGAAAAAAAATGGAAACCGGTGGCATTTTAAAAAAGAAGTGAGTTGTAGCTCATGAAAGCTTATGCCCTAATTTATTTGTAAGTCTTTAAAGTGCCACTGGACTCCTTGTTGTTTTTATTTTTTTAAATAGGCTAACACAACTACCCTTCTGATGCCTATAGAAGCCATTCTTGTTACCATTCACATCCTTAGAATCATAGAATCATTGAAAACCGCTATCATGTCCCCCCCCCCAGACTTCTCTTTTCTAAACTAAACAAGCCCAATTCTTTCAGTCTTACCTCATAGCTCATGTTTTCTAGAACTTTAATCATTTTTGTTGCTTTTCTCTGGACCCTTCTCCAATTTCTCCACATCTTTCTTGAAATGTGGTGCCCAGCACTGGACACAATACTCCAAGGGTATGTCTACACTACCCCGCTAGTTCGAACTAGCGGGGTAATGTAGGCATACCGCACTTGCAAATGAAGCCCGGGATTTGAATTTCCCGGGCTTCATTTGCATAAGCCGGGCGCCGCCATTTTAAAATCCCGGCTGGTTCGAACCCCGTGCCGTGCGTCTACACGCGGCACGAACTAGGTAGTTCGGACTAGGCGTCCTAGTTCGAACTACCGTTACTCCTCATTCCACGAACTAGGAAGCCTAGTCCGAACTACCTAGTTCGTGCCGCGTGTAGCCGCGCGGCACGGGGTTCGAACCAGCCGGGATTTAAAATGGCGGCGCCCGGCTTATGCAAATGAAGCCCGGGAAATTCAAATCCCGGGCTTCATTTGCAACTGCGGTATGCCTACATTACCCCGCTAGTTCGAACTAGCGGGGTAGTGTAGACATACCCCAAGTGAGGCCTAATCAGCACAGAGTGGAGCAGAAGAATGACTTCTCGTGTCTTGCTCACAACGCTCCTATTAATGCATCCCAAAATCTTGTTTGCTTTTTTTGCAACAGAGTCACACTGTTGACTCATGTTTAGCTTGTGGCCTTGCTAACTGGATCTCCAATTGCGCTTTGGCCTTTCTGGTTACACCCCTGCATGCTCGAGTGATACATTTATACTGCTCCCTAGTCATCTGTCCAAGTTCATCATCAGCCTCATTACACAGGCCCTGGCCTATCAAGTGTGTTTTAGCCAGAATATATATGATTCTCCCCATTACTGCCAGGGGCCCAGATATACCAGTAAATGTTGGTCAGGGGAATCAGAAAATAATGCCATTGCTCATTTTCCAATGTTCCCTCTCTGAGCAAAGGTGCAAGTAGGTGCTCCAGTAGGAGCCGGATGGCGTGCTTTCCTGCAAGTAGAGGCATGCAGTGTGGCTTGCAGGGCGCTCTCCTAGCTGGGCTCCCACAAGGATCCTGCTGCGGGCTGATTTAGTGACCCAGCATGCCACAAGCAGTAGGCCCCCAGGTGGGGCAGATAGATGTGTAGGGGAGGCACGCACACCCCCAGCTGGGCTCCTGGTGGGGCATTGGCGCCTGACCAGCTGTCCTGCCTCCCTCCAGGTGGATGCCAGGCTGTGTACATGCAGTCCCTGCAGCATGCATCACTGCCAGCAGCCCGAGAAGAAACCTGAGGAAGGCAGTTGCAAGCCAGTGGGGTCTCATATCACCACCACCTGTATGCCTGCAGCAGTGCCTCCACACAGCCCGCTCACAGCTCCCTTGGCACTGAGAGCAAACTGGAGCAGCGGGGTAGGGACCCATCCACCAACCAAGTAAGGTAACACAGCAGAGACTGAACTGCTGCAGTCCTGAGGTCTCCCCCCAGCCATGCTCCTGCCAGCACACACACATCACTTCCTGTACCCCTCCCCCATACACACACTCTTAGTCCTCTGCACCCTCAGCCCCCTGCCCTGGTTCCTGATCACCACACCCCGCCTCTTGTCCTGAGCCCCCCAACACTCTATCCCAATTTTAAATGTCTTCAGGTACTGTGGTATCCTAACCCACCCCCAGCCCTCTGCCCTGCGACATTCCACCTCTGGTGGGACTGCAATAGACAGTATCTGTAAGAAATGTAAGTAACTTTCACCCCTGAAAAAGTGGAGGGGATGGAGAGCTATTCTCTCTCACCCCATTCACTTCCTCTTTTACACTTCTCATCCCCCACCCGATAGTAAACAAACAGGCTGTTCAGATAAGGATTGGAAAAGTGACTGAGAAAGTTTCCAAAACCCATAATCTGTCCCTCTGAAAAACAGGCAGGGTGGAGTGTAGCCTATAGTTAGAGAGAAAATCTGAAAGAAAACAGGATGTTTTTGTGATAACTTATTTTTCATATTTCTCATTGAAACGTTTGTTTCATTCTGGTTTTGGACTTGCCTGCAGTCTGTGTTGGAAATGTGACAAGCCCCAAACCTTTGAGAGTGTGTGGGGGTGTACGTAGGGGGGAGATACTGCTAGGTAGACAAAAGGTAGAGTAATTTAATGACCATTAACATATCCCAGAGCATAGTCCCTCTTTCTGTGTCTGGTGCAAATGCACATTGGACACCGTATTCAATACTGAGAACCTCAATATCTGACAGATTTTGACAAATTGCGAAGAATTCAGAGAAACGCAACAAAAATGCTCCAGGCACTGGAGGGACTGATGAAAGAATAAAGGTGTGTAGAACTGTGGGGGTAGTAAGAGACTTCTGTAGGGTTTGTTCCCATCATTCTGGGGCTTTCTGTCCTGTATAATGTGCCACAACTCTATGCCTGACTCTTTTCACAAAAATGCCCCTAGAGAGCAAACAAAACAAACTAAACAGGAAAAGAGACAGAAAATAATGTCTGAAAAAGCAGAATCATCTTAAAATAACGCATTTCTCAAAGTTTTCCATTGCCCATTGGCAGTTCCTTACTGCTGCACAAGAAATAGAGCCACAGGAACTGACAGATTAAAACAGCCTGATAGCCCACAGTCTGGTATCTCAAGCTGCTAACTTGAGTTGCCCTGTCTTCACTGCTGCTTTAACTTAATATAGCTAACATCAGTTCAGAACTAGGTTTTTGTTCCAGTGTAGACACACATTGAGAGAGGCCTGTTGTGAGTGCTTCTAGAAAGTGCCAGCTTCCCCTTCACAATGGCACATTTTTATGCAAGTCCATCCCATGGATCAAAATGCCTTCCTAACCTCAGCCTATTAATTCTCCTACTATATAATGGAAGATGTTACTCCCATTAATATGTAGGGAGTTTTGTCATTGACTTTGAGGAGGCAAGATCTCATCCCTAATCTTTTCTTCACCTTTACTAAAATGAGCTTCTGTAAGAGCCTGCAGCAGTCAGTTCACGGGATAATTATTACAGTCTCTTGTAAGGTCTTTATCAAGAATCCATTGCAAATCAAAAGAATCTGTATCCAATTCTTGTTCCTCAACCCCTATTCTGCAATGTCTTTCAAAGAATTGTAATAGGCTAAGTAAGCAAAATTCACTTTCATGTTGGTTTGTAGTGGACGTTCCTTGGTATAAGCAATCCTTTTAAAATTAGGCAATATATATTCTTTCCTTGCTGGCCTAAATGGCCCCTGTTCATTCACTCCCATCCTTTGATTTCTGGGCTACATATTCTCTGATCTTTGTTCCATTCTAATTTCTCCACCACTATCTCCTAGGGCAGCTCTTCCTTGCCCTCACTGTCTGTTTTCTTCTCCCACTGTCTGTTCTCTGCTCTCTCACTGCTCTTCTACTCCCTGTTCCCACCATGAATTCAAGTAATAGCTTTATACTGATCACTCCCACACTTTTCTCTCCACTCCAATCTTTTAAAGCCTCCAGCTCCTCTTACAGTCCACCCATCTCTTGACCTCTCAAACACAGGTCAAAAGGGGCATTTCTTTGGCCAAATCCTCTTTGTATTTACACTGGTGGTGAAAAATCCAGAGTAACGCCCCTGAAGTTTATGAAGTTTGGATCCAGGTTTTGGCTCTGGAATGCTGCCTTCCAAAGTTTGGGAGGTGCTTGAATTTTTTGTGATCCTATCTCAAGTTTTAAGAAGGCACTGGAAGATGTGTTTTACTTGGAGGAATTCAAGCTGTCCCCATTCCAGTTGGCAGGTGCTCGATGGTGTGTGCATTTTAAGGGTCACTGCTGATTAGCCTGGTTTTCCACCAGCCAATTCTGAGAATGCCATTTTGCAAATCCAGAACTGTATAACACTAACGTGATGCTTATAAGGCATAAAGGGATTAATGTTCAACTGTAATGAAATCCAGATGCTCACAGCTGCCTCTTTTCCAGCTCTCTTCCACTGCCAAGCTGCAAATGAAATGGTTTAATCAATATAAATACACAGGATGCACCAGTCTCAGAATAGCTGTAATATCTACTACATATTTACACCCAAAGGTACCACAGCCATTGGGTTTCTGTTGACAGCTCATGTAGTAGAGAAGTTATCCACTAACCAACATCATTTGCAAAGAATTCAGTCATGAGATAAACTTTGTAACCTTTTGCAAAGAGCCATGATGCAGTAGAGCTGGGGAAACCTAGCAGAGGAATAAAGTTTCTTGTATTAATCAAAGAAAACAAAGGTCTGTGTAATTAATTGGTGGGTCTCAGCCCCGTTCCTAATTGATACGTGTCCCCATCACTAAAACCATTTGTGAAAATAGCAGTAGCTGGTCTCTTTGATGATTGTCTCTTCTGAGGATATGTCTACAGTGCAATAAAAACCCACAGCTGGCCCTTACCAGCTGACCCAGGCTTGCAGAGCTCAGGCTAAGGGGCTTTTTAATTTCAGCATAGACATCTGGGCTCTGTGAAATGAAAAGGTCCCAGGACTTGGACTTCAGCTCAAGCCTGAACAGCTACACTGCATTTAAACAGCTTCTTAGTGGCCCCTGCAGACAGAACTTCCTGCTCACCCCTCGGGACACTTGCTGCTGCAGTGGAAGGGAATGAGCCGTCTGGGAAGCCCTTTGGGAAGCAGCAATGGAGTTGGAGTATGATATATGCCCCAGCTCATGAAGTATTGCTGCTTTACACTGTGTTTATTGGTAGCCTTCTCTTTCTCTCTCTTGCATGATTATATTTTCCTTTTTCTTACCCCTAGCATGGTGTATGGTCAGGCCTCAGCCCCTGCCTGGCAAAGGAGAAAGGAACAAGCTTAACTCTCAGACTCAGGTTCCCTGTGGATAGCAGCATAAAATAATCCCCTTTGCCCACCCACCCATCCATACATTTGTATGTTTAATATGGAAGCAGCGGAGAGAATTGTGCTAGAATGGAAAACAGTGGGGCTTTTTAAAAGGCACAAAGGCATGTGTTACATTCTTCCATTCCTCGGGTTTGGCCACTCCACAACATTTTCGTTAGGCAAAATCTTGGTTCAGTGAAGAATTTATTTGCATTAAAAAAAAAACTCAGTTCATAATTTACATTGGCCTCATTGATGAATTTTTATACACAGAAATCCAATAAGTTCCCTCCCATTATTTATACATCCGAGTTCACAGTATGGGCTTCTATTCCAAAATCCCAGCCTTCATTAAATGGTTTTAAAGGCATTTTAAAGTCTGTCTGCATTGGTTTCCCATGCAGGGCTTCTTGGTTGTTGCTTTGGAATTGTTTAAGGGCATATTCATTACTGGAAATCATCCAGGCCTGATGGTAAAAATAATAAATATGTGAAAAGTGACAGAGAGACTCTTTCACAACTCCAGAAGCAAGAAACCATTTGTAAGAAAGAACTTTCCTAGGTAACTGGCACATGCCTTCAACCCTTGGGAAAAGAATAAGGAATGAAAGTAGAGACACTGTACTGTCTAGAGATTGTGTCCTGATCCTTTTGGGAATGGGAGAGGAATGTTAACATTTTAAAAAATAGACTACCTGGAATGTTTGAACAGAACTTCTCCCTATGAGGGTACTTAGATGCTGTTGTGGCAGGTCTGACAATAGAACCTCAGAAGAACAAAACCTTCCTTTGTAGAGAGAATGTAACAAATATTTCAGATATTAATATCTGTAGATCAGAAATGGGTCTCAATTTGGATAGGATAAGAACTGTTCAAAGCTTGAATCAAAGCCTCTGGGAGCTTTATGCAGGTTAAAAAATGTTCAGCTAAATTTACATACTAAAGTTTTACTTTTTCTGTTGCCTATGGCCTTCTTAATTAGGGCTTGAGGGGAAGCCAATGAACTCCCATCCCAGAAACAAGAAGTGTATGGCTCTTGTAAGATGTCTTCACTTACCAATTTCCTTAGTGCCTGCCAGCTTGTGATTTCGTTGTTTAGATGCACACTGGAAAGATGTGAAAAGTTTGATCTTGTGAGGATTCTCGGTCCCATTTTTTTCTGGCAGATGGGGATGTGGAAAGCATCTGAATTTCTGGGTGCTTCTTTGAATTGAAACTCAAATGTTCAAGGCCTAATCTTGTTGACGTCAACAGCAAGACCTGGCAGAACAAGAGCAAGTGCTGAGTGGTTCATCTGCCACAAGAATAAATAACCTGGAACATAAACCCCTGAATAAATTACACGTACAGGAAAAGCAAAACAAAAAAAAATGATCAAGTACTCAAGCTGCCTCTTGTTAGGGAGAAGGCAACTTATTTTGTGCATGTACCATGCTCTAATCCTAATTGCAGTCTCTAGGTTCTATCACAATGCACATAACAACAACACAGTGTGCACAGCAGTATATGGCCCAGAGGATTGCTAGGGAACATTACATATTTCCAGCTGCACCCTAAATCAGTTGGTTGGTTCATTGGGGTAAACGCATACAACAAAATGAAATATCCCTGTTAGAGAGAGACACACAAACAAGGCTCTAAAAACTGGATAAAAAAGCATTAAATCTTAGGAATAAGGCTGCATTCGTTACTTGTTAGACAGTTCTAAAACGGCGTTTAACTGTTAGAATCATCAACTCCTTAACTGGCCATTGTATCTCCCCATCTGATCTTTTATTTTCTGTACAGGATGGTCCTTTATTCTGATGAGATGTCTCCATAAACAGATCAACAGACACATTCTGGTGCTGAACTTTAGATTTATAGAGAAAAGAGGAGAGGTCAATGTTTGCAGCAGTACAGGCTCTCCTAAATTATCAGAGAATCTTTCCATCACCACTAGGTCCAAAAATTTAGTGCCATTGGGTCCTACTCCGTGACTGGGATTCTTAAGCACTACTGCAGTAAATAGTAACAGTGTATAGTATAAATAATATAAATAGTAACATCTGTTCTTGTCCTGCTCAGAGCATGGGATTCCTTTCTAAGGCCCTTTAACCTAATTAGGCTTAAGTGCTTTTCACCTGTCTCTGGACTACAGGTCATTTTGTTCTCACAGGACTATTCTGCAGCCTGAACAGCAATTAAGAGGCCTGGGTGTGTTTTAGGATTCTAATCTCAACAGTACAACAATGCAGCCTCCTAATAGAAAACAGCACATATCTGCTGGTGCATCAGTAAGGATGGTTTTATAGCAATGCTGCATTGGAAAAATTAGCCTTAGAGCATGGAGTCTCTTGGGAGAAACCTAGCATAAAGGTGTCTCAAACTTCCAAAGCTTTTACACTGTCAAGCTGTGTTTAGTAGCCACTGGCCCAGAACCAAACTTTGCCAAGTTGGAGTCAGTTCTGAACCATGATGTTTGCATTGGTAACTGACCCTTTTCAAAGTTGCCCTGGGCAGAGTTCTCTCCAGCAGAATGTCTATTTGCTGGAGCTTTGCTTACATCAGCAACAGCTTTTGTCCTTTTGAGGGCATCATTTTTGCCATTCATTTTATGTTGTTCCAGGGGTCCTGAGCATAACCCTGCAGGTATAAATAAATCATGGGACTGAAATGACCCACACTGTACTGTGCCAAACTATTCCCCAGTCACATCTCCTGGAAAAACCACTTGGCTGTTGGCAGATGAGTTCCGCCCCTTCCTGGCCTCTTGATTTGGGACATTTTAAAATAAATTGGTAGAATTCCGCTTCTTGGAAGGAAATGAAGCTATTTTCAAAGCACGTCCTTCTTATGTGATTTAGCACCACTGTGCTCTGCATATTTTAAGAAATGTTTGGGTTTGGCTTTTTTTTCTTTTTGAGAAAACAATGTAAGAAATAAGAACTATTAGTAAAATGCCAAGTGAAAATGAGTTTGTGTAAAACAGATCAGATAAATATATACAACCAATCTTCTTAGCTCTCAGTTCACTTTAAGCCTGGCTTTTTCTCAGAGGGGGTTGTGGCATGCTGTGGCCACCTGTGTTATTTATGTTTCCTCCTTTTACTAGCTGGTATTTGTTGCTCCAAGAAGAGGTGGAAGGGTTAAAGACATCTGCCTGGTGTTTTTAGGGAAAAGTTAATGCTTTACCATATGCCTTGGCTGGAAAAATCCATCCCAACAACTAATGAAATGGCTGCTTTCCACTCCCGCCTCTTCTGAGTATGGAAGCCTTCCCATTTTAAAAGAAATAATATGGAATACTAAAATGTCCTTACCTGACATGAAGCAATATGGCACAGCTAGGCTAGTCAGTTTTTAACTTGTGATAATAGTTAGTAAAGTATGAAAGCACGGTGGAGGTGTGACTAGCAACAATACAGACAATAGTTACGGGACAATTATATGAATTGGATAGTAAGCATGTAAGCCACTGCCTTCTGCTGGATATTTCAGAACTCTTAACTCTGTGTCATAGGCCTTATACTGTTTGTTAATGGAGATTCTCCTTCAGCTGAAGTGGCAAGGACACAAGGTAATCTGAGTTCAGTCCTTGCAGTGGTGCCAGGAATTCCCTAGTGGCCATAGATTAGTTACAATATTGTATAAAGTTAATCTCTGACTGTCTGCTCCCATTCTCCCACTCATTCCTTACACTATTAGGCTACAGCTACACTGTAGCCTTCTCCCGGAAAAGCTTATGCAAATAAAGCATAGCGTGGAATATCGCCACACTTCATTTGCATAATTAATTAGCAGCCGCTTTTGTGAGGTTTTGTGCAAAAAGGAGCCAGCTACACAGCTCCTTTTTGCGCAAAAACCTCTTGTGCAAAAGCAGCTGCTAATTAATTACATAAATGAAGCATGGCGATATTCCACGCTGCGCTTCATTTGCCTAAGCTTTTCTGGCAACTTCATGTAGTGTCTCTCCGGATTAGTATATAAAGTCTTGGTGCAGGAATTGGACTTCATGTGTGGTTGTTTGCAATTAATTAGTTGTAGCAATAATTTTGGAGTGATTAGAAGAAGGGATTGGAGTGAAGCAACCTGGATTCTATTTTTAGCTCAGCTACTGCCTTTCTTAGCTACATTGTGATGGTTACTTAAACCTTTTTGAGCCTCCATTTACCCATGTTTAAAGGGGGTACTCTAATGCCCATCTCTCCTGTACAAAGCAAGGATGCTGTGAAGCTTAATTGATTCATGTCTGTAAAGCACTTTAAGCTATTAAAATAAAAAACAATGGCACCTTTGCTGAGACTGGTCAGCATCCCACCACTTGCAATGATGGAAACGCAATCATGAACATATAAAGCTGTGCCAGTTTGGGTGCTGGTCCACAAGCAGGTCGTATATTAAAAGGAAGCTCTTAAAAACAAGTCATCCTTTTTCTCAAGACTGTGTTTGCTTCTCTATTATTAATCTGTTCTGCCCCTACTTACATACACACCAATGCTCCTGGAATAAAGGTTATAGTCTTGTTTGATACAAACACCCCAACGAGGCATTCATTCCTGGGACTGGTGTAGCTAAGGAAAGAAAAAAAATCAGAGTTCAATGCAAGTAGTGACTCTTCCAGTCACTCAAATGTTATTGTCCCTGAAATGGAAAAACCTGCCAGATTAACATCATGAGTTTAGTCCATTTCATTTTCTCCTGGGGATTCAGAGCACTGGGAAGAGGCCCACCCCCATGCTGTGGGATGGAATATCTGACACACAGGTGATGTTTGCTGGCCAACAGAGGTAGAGAGAGCAGAGTTGCAGAGGTTGCAAATAATAGAGCCAGAACTAGCATTCTGGGCACCCAAAAAAGGCAGAAGGAAACTCTTTTTTCCCACTCTTAGTTCATGAGTTAAAGTAGAACAGGACAAAGGTGCAGCCAGTGGCCAGATGTGCCCCACTGAGACCAGAGGCTAAAGTCATGTGACTACAGCTTCCAAGAGTTCAGAGCCAACAACTCTGAACCTGAAAATTTCTCAGACTTATCGCAGGGTCTCAGCATGATGCACAACATTTAATTATGTGGGCCTCGGGGAGTCCTGTGTGGCAGGGAAGGAGATTATTGGCCCCATTTTACAGATGGGAAAGTGAGGCAATGTAAGTTGTCCATAGTCAACAAAGGATAGATTGTGTCACATAGACAGAACCCTGACTTGGGGGTGAGCTGAAATAGCAGTGCCCAGAGGGAGTACCAGAGATGTGGTGCCTGCTTAGGGCCAAGTACTTTCCAGTGCAGGGGTCAGCAACCTTTCAGAAGTGGCGTGCCCCAGAGTACTGGGAGGAGGAAAGGGGCTCTCTCCATCACATGCCCTGCTTGATCTCCTGCCCTGGGCTCCCAGGCAGGGGGAGATCATGCAGCTCCTATGTCCCACCTCTCCAGAGCACGGGGGAAGGTCAGGTGGATAAGGCAGCACACGCCTTGCTATAGGGAGGGGAGAAGCAATGCACATGTGCTTCTCCGCAAGCTGGATCGTGCACAGAGCCTCGGGGCTTTCCCCCCCACAGCTCCGCAGGAAGCCGGTGCTGGCTCCAATCTTACGGGCGGCGCAATGCTGGATCAACAGCACGGGCTCCCCGTTGCAGGTGGCAGGGGGGAGGAGAAGCCCGTTCATTGCACATGCCACTGAAAATCATCTTGCAGACCACTTACGGCACACGTGCGGTATGTTGCCCACCACTGTTCCAGTGTATTCTTGTGTGCAGGGGAGCACCCTTCTTTCAAGGGTGCAGCATATTCCTCTTAAAATAAGGAATAAGGCATCTTTTGGAAAAGGCATTATTTTCCGAAAGATCTGTGTCTAGACTGGCGCTTTTTTCCGGCAAAGCTCCGAGCTGGAAAAAAGCGGCAGCCATTTTTATGCAAATGAAGCGGCGGGGATTTAAATCCCCACTTCATTTGCAATTGCGATGTGTCTAATCGGCATCCCTTTTACGGAAAGGGGATGCAGTCTAGACACAGCCTTAAGGTCCAGCCAGCATGGAGCCCGGTGGTGGGCAGCCTGTAGCCCATTGGGGTTCTATGTGCAGCCCACAAGACATTTTGTTTACTGT
This sequence comes from Pelodiscus sinensis, assembly GCF_049634645.1. Lineage (NCBI taxonomy): Eukaryota > Metazoa > Chordata > Testudines > Trionychidae > Pelodiscus > Pelodiscus sinensis. The sequence goes on from NC_134723.1 coordinate 22,711,606, forward strand.
TGCCCATGCACAGGGTTGTCAGAGGCCTCCGGTTTCCATCCACTTAGTTTTCTTCCTGCCAGTATTACTAAAGTACCATGCCCAAAAAGCAAGGGCATGTGAAGGGAGGTGCACTCCGATTGCACACAACATTGACTGAGAGCCGTGTGCTCCCTCTGCATCCAGTCAAAGTACTGCCACAGTTCAACTGGCACATCAGAGCTATCCTTACCCATACACAGAATATGCAGTTGTGTATTTGGGGCACCACTGGGTCTTAATGTCCATCTGCCTCTTCCTGTCCCTTCTCTGCTTCCTCTGAAGAGGCTCTAAGTGAAAAAGTCTCCAAAGCAGACATTGAATAGTGAAAGAGCCATTCAAGTGGCTCAAGCCATTCAAGCCATTAAGGTCTACAGGACCTTAATTTACAATTTGCTTTACAATCACGTCTCTAAAAATCATCGTCTCCCCCTTAGCTGCCATCAGGCATAAGGGCACCAGTTTAATGGTACTGTGTAGGGCCCCATAAATCCTAAGCATGGCCCTTGGGCCACTCAGCAAATTCTAGGGATGCAGGCCCAGTAACTCTATGTTGGTTGTGACAATCTTATGGCCCACTGAGATGAAGGAAGGCCACTCATGCCAACCACCCACTAGCCAAGGTTGCCCATTGCTGGTCTAGTCTAAAGTGGGTCAGTGCGGAGTAGGGAGTAAAAAGCATGATCCTGATTACCCATCACTTGCCTTAACCACCAGAGGAACCTGCTCTGCTATGGAGGATGGCCAAAGAGCAGACAGCCTCAGGCTGTGTCTAGACTACATGCCTCTGTCGGCAGAGGCATGTAGATTAGACAGATCAGCAAAGGCAAATGAAGCCGCGATTTAAATGATCGCGGCTTCATTTACATTTACATGGCTGCCGCGCTGAGCCGACAAACAGCTGATCAGCTGTTTGTCGGCTCGCCGCTAGTCTGGACATTCCCCCTGTCGACATCAAAGCCCTTTGTCGGCAGCCCCGTTATTCCTCGTGGAATGAGGTTTACCGGGGCTGCCGACAAAGGACTTTGATGTCGACAGGGGGAACGTCCAGACTAGCGACGAGCCGACAAACATCTGATCAGCTGTTTGTCGGCTCAGCGCGGCAGCCATGTAAATGTAAATGAAACCGCGATCATTTAAATCGCGGCTTCATTTACCTTTGCTGAACAAACAAATCTACACGCCTCTGCCGACAGAGGCATGTAGTGTAGACGTACCCTCAGGGACACTGTGCATGGGAATGTAACACTCAGAAATATAAAGCATGCCCCCCTCCAGTCCCTTTCCTTCAACACATAGAGGGTCACAAGGCACAACCCTTACTCTTCACTTCTGTGGTACTACTCATATGAGTCAGCGCTCCCCAATGTGTGGCCCTCCTGAGTATTATTGCTCAGGTACATGACGGAATTTCCCTGAGCTACTCATTTGCCTTAGTGGGGTTTTTTGTCTTGTCATGGCCATGATCTCTAGCGGCAAAAAGACCAAATAACCACTCCACCAAGCACCAAAATCTGTCTGAAAAATATAGGCACAGGTCCGCACTGGCAGAAGAATGGAGCTGAGCCACTCAAATGTGACTATGGGAGGCAGTGCATTTCTAGTAGAGACCATGCCTTCTGAAGGATCTCACGGTATGTCTACACTACAGCACTAATTCGAACTAACTTAATTCAAATTAGTTAATTCGAACTAAGCTAATTCGAACTAGTGCATCTAGACCTAAAAACTAATTCGAATTACCGTTTTGCTAATTCAAAATAGCATGTCCACATTGAGTGGACCCTGAACCGAAGTTAAGGCTGGCCGGAACCAGTGCCGTCCAGATGATGGGCTGAGTTCATGGTTCCCTTGGTCTTTGTCTCTCCTTAACCCTTTGGGGACGGAGAGGATGCTAGCCCAGACTGCTGTTGTGGCAGGCCCTTGGGGAGGGGGAGGGAGAAGATTTCAAGGGCAGTCACTTGTTTAAATGTCTGTATTTTAGGGACCTGACTCTTCCCTGCCTTACACCTTGTTCTGTCACCTCCCTCCTTTTAGAGATTAGGTAGAGCTGCATACTGGTGTTTTGCACACACTTCGGACCCATGCAAAGGAGGGCTCATCGGGCCTTGTACATCTGCACCTGCAAGTGATGGTTGCCCCCAGATTGCACACTCAGATACGAGCAGGGGCAAATTGTAGACTGTTCTTGCCACTTTTGACGGTGCGGCCTGTACAATCAAGGCACTGAAATATCCTGGCAAAAGGGGCAAAAACTACTGAACATTTCTTGGTACTGACGATCAACTTCACTTTCCCATCTGAGCGTAAGTATCCCAGTGCTGGAGCTAGGATAACACAGGAACTGCCAAGGCAGCAGTGCAATTCAAAGCTTCTCTCTCCAAAGGTTTTGCCATTATGTACCCTTAGGAAACAGGAAGAATGTTCTGACCTAGGGGTGAATTAAAAGTTCCCCCTGGGAAGCCACTTGTTTCAGGCTGGCTCCTTGGCTGAGGTAAACTGGCGCAAGGCAATTGACTTCAAAGGAGCTAAATATCAATGACCCCAGCTCAGGATCTGCTCCATTGTCCTTTGTTTTGTGAAGGAGATCCACTTGGGATTTAACTCTGAGATGTTTGATGAAATGTTCATCTCTACTTTCAGCCATCTCCCACTCAGCTGTTACTCACTCATTATGGAGCAAATATCAAAAGTTTGGGGGAAATTTTCAGACTCTCCACTTTGAGCCAACCTCACCCTCAGCCCCTGGGTCTCAGGGAAGCCTTCCCTATGATCAGTGGCATTTAGTGAGAGAAGCCAGGAAGGATGTGAGCTGCGTGCAAGCAGGCTGGTTCAGGAAGCAGCTGTTGGTGTCAGGAACCAGTTCATACAAAACACATTTTTCCAGACAGTTTAATTGAAATCCGCGCCTGGCCAGGCTTTGTCACCAGAGGGCTTACGTGGATCGTTCTGTTGCTGACAAACACAAGGAAATGAACTAACAATTCACCATCATCACCATCATAACATACACGTTCTGATCATAGCTTCTTTCAGCCAGTGAGAGCCCAGAGACAGACATAGGGGAACTCATTTGGAAAAGGCCATCCTTTGTCCTGCTCCAGACCCAGACTCACAATAAATCTATTTGAAGGGATATGTTTGGGTAAAAATTTGGGGGCCTTTTCTTCTTCTACATAGCAGCTCACTGAGGAGACTAAAGCTGAGAAACTTCTTTTCTACCACCAAGGGGGCTGGTGGTATGACAGGAATGAGGCATGTGGCCATCTGTGTAGGTTGGTCTGCACTGAGTTAACAGCTTTTCACGTGAATGCTTTGAACGGTGAGGGAGTTGCTACCCCCATTTTACAGACAGGTCAAATAACTTCCCAAAGCTCATGCAGTGACCATTCCAGTTAGGACTAGAATCAGAATTTCCATGCTCACAGTTCCCCTATGCTAACCAATACTCCATACTGCATTTAAATAGCAGGACTTCATTCCCTGGGGAATTTAAGCCAGCACCTTTCCCTAGCCCTAAAAAGAAGCTGCCTGGACATAACTCATCTTAAAATGACCTATCATTATTTTCCAGGTGATCTAATTCCATATTCTCATTCACACAAAGCCTTTACCTCATTCATTGTCTCCCTCTTTTTGGGTTCTCAAAATCAATAGGACATGTAAAAGCACTTTGTGAGATCATCCTCTGTTCTCATAAACAGAAGAGGCACTGGAGCAGATGGCAGAAGAGTCTCACTCCAAAAGACTTTTGGTGGAATGCTGTTGGTAACACAAAGACATTATTAACTGGAAGGGAAGCAGCAATTGTTCTCATATGGATGGATCTGAGCCCAAGCTCTTAGTTAATGGTTCCTCTGTTTTTAATTGATTCTTAAATAAAACCCCTTCTGACATTTCCTAAAAGCTAAATAATTATGTTATATTTGCACAATGACTTTACAGTGTACGGATTAATCACACAATCCATCAGTATGATACAGCCACCTCTGGAGTGCCAGTCTTTGGTTAATTAACATTGTTCTACAATTCAGGACAGAAAATACTCTGCATGTGAAACTTCAGGGAACATTTTGGTAGGCAGTAAGCACATAAGAAAAATCCATTTGTGATACTATCATCATCCCTACTCTAATCCAAAGTGCTTGATAATGTAAAGTTATGATACACAAACGCCAGGACCTTGGTTTTGTGTTTCTTCTAAAAGGCAGTGCCTTTGGCAGCATGGTGCTTCCTAACTGGAGGGGGTACGGTATTTATAATGGAATGTGGAACTACTCAAAGTTCACATTTCTTCAGAAACCTAAAAATTAAAAAACCTTGCTTCAGCACATTAATTATTTTAAGAAAAGAGGATCTATTTTCCCATTGAAAAATAGACCAGTTGTTTTAAGGGAAAAAATGAACATCAGCAGATTTGATTTGTAAACTAACTCATCTCGCCTAAAATTTGGCAAAAAGTGGGGTGGATGATATTCACGTCAAATATAAATTGTGAATGTGCACACCTCCACTGCTACCATCTCGCAGGGACACTGGTCCTCTTTTCTCTCTATCTACCTTATAAATTATTGATAATATAATGTTGCTTCTATCCAGAGTATCCAAGAACTGATTCAGAGACGGCAGTGCCCTCTTCTCTACAGTATTGCTTCCTGCAACACTTGAATTCACAAATAGTGCCCAGGCCTGACCCTTTGGCTTGTGAGGCCTGTGGACATCCCAGTGCAGTGAGAGTGTACAGGGCAAGTGGGGGATGTTTCACCACCTCACAAATAGATCCTTCCCTCAACAGTCAGCATGAGTGAGAAGGTGATGGCTTTCTGACTTCCACCCCTCACCACTAGAGCCAGGCTAAAAACAGTCACTCGCTGTCATTTTGTGTGTATGCTGTAGTGGAAGTCGGGGGAGGGAGTGGGAGAGGATTTTTGGTTTGCACTGTAGAAATGAAGTTCTGTACACATCATCATCCTCCCCACTTACCTAGCCTAGGAAAATGAATGCTTAAAATCTGCTGGCTGCACAGCTGGAGCACATGAGCTCTGTTAGCAGCTCCCACTAAAGCCATTGCTGTCAGAGGAGGAAGCCTTAGGCTGTTCCTGTGGGCCGGAATTTTGTTTTCCAGAGGTGCTTCTAGCTTCTTTCCTTTTTGGAGCTGAAGGAGGCATCTGCATTTGGAATATTATTTCCTTTCTAGATTCTGTATTATGCCAATGGTCCCCCCATCTCTGGACAGAGATACATCTATCTCTTGAGTCCCTCCAGAGCCAGCCAGTGGGCTCACTAGAATGAGAGCAGGTGTTCACTTCCTCCTCCCGTGTGTTGCCTCTACCATGCACCGCGGGCATTAATGGATGCCATAGATGCTGAAACTAGGTATGTTAGGGATACTGCCACGCCTCCTGGCTTGAAATGGTTTCCAGTTTAGTTCAATGGCTGTCAGCACCCCCACTACACAAATGGTTCCAATACCCCACCATCCGTCTTGAACTACATCGCTTCTGTCAACTTTCCTAGTCTGCCTCACTTCCAACATCTGGGAAGTAGATTTCAGGTGAGAAGTGAACAACCAGGATGTGAAGAGCTCATGATGAACATCAATATGTAGGAAGCGGAAATGAGCTTGTATAGAACTAAGCCTCCTCCCTTTCGTTCCCTGAAGAATGGGGGAAGTTTGAATCGGGTGCCAGGTATGAAATTTAAATTTCTAGAATGATCCAGCTCCAACTTCCTCAAGATTCACAATGGTGGACACAGATGCTCTGAACAAACAGACATGCAGACCATAAGAAAACATGTTGGATCTGAATCCAGAACTCAGCTGGGCCCTATCTGTACAGCTGGGCCCAACCCCCACATCCAAGCCTCCCTGAACTCTGGAGAAGCTCAGGTCTGGAGTCACATCTGAACTCTGAAGTTTCTATGGTCTCTAGTAGCTGAGTGACATGAGACAGATCCATGGTGTCTGTGCACAGTGCTTCTTTCCTGAAGGGCAGATAGAGAAAGTCCGTAACACAACAGGGAATGCATTAAAATGGGCACACTGAGTATTTCTTGCTTGATGTCTGTTCTGTCCATAAAATGTCAGAAGGAAAATCAACCCTGTGCTCAGCAGGTGTATTTATCTTCTGTTTCATCCCAAGTTAATGGTCTGGATAATAACACTTGAGCACAAGGGTCAATAGAGGAGTAAAAAAAAACAAACCTTGGTTTGCAATGGCAGGCTGACTTGATATTGTAGGCCATACATGGGTTTGGAATGAGGGATATTAGACTCACAACTGTTATCAGTGCCAAGAAATACACAGCTAAAATTGGCAGCTCTGGGATGAGTAATGTACAAACACAGCCTGGCGTGTTGCAAGTGTTCAAGCACTTTGGAAGTATGTTGAGTAAACGTGAACCTGTTGCTATGGCAACAAAGCAGAGGGGCAATCATGCTGCCTCTTCTATGACAGCTTTCAAATTCAAGTGCCTGGTTAACTGGAACTGTGCTAACTTCAGACTGGAACAGATGCTCAGCACGATGCCAGGTGGCGAAGGAGAGAGGTCCCCTCCACGTCTTCAAACAATGATTGTGGAACAAATCCAGGAACATCTCTGGGACCGGTTGGAACACAGTGGGGGTAAAACTCAGATCCTCTTGCTTCAAAGAAAACAAGCCTCTGCCAGTTGAGCTGAAAAAGAGTGGCTGTTAGTTGTTAGAAGCATGGGTCTGTGACATATAGCTGGGTGATGCTGGTTCTATAAAGTAAGGACATCCATATACTATAGTTCAGCCCAACTCAGAACTAGCACTTCTATTGTAAAAGGAGTGAGCTGCATGCAAGATGTCAACAGATAAGTAAATAGTTAATAGAAAAGGTGCCAGTAGATGGCACTGATGGATACACAGCATGGTTGGGGACTTCTGTAGAACCAATAAACATTGTTATAGGCAGGAAAAGACTTATTGTGCCCAGCTCTTAATATCCATAGCACAACACCCAAGAAACTCCAATTACACCATTAACTAATGAATGCTCACCACAGCTGTGTGAGGCAGGTAAAGATATTGCCCCTATCTGTAACTAGAGAAAGAAAGTGACTTGACCACAGCCACTTAGTGTCAGAGCCAGGAAGGAGCCCAGTCCCATAGCCCTGTACTCCACTGGGCCACAGTGAAATAGCAAATCTGAGAATTACCATAAGGAGAGCCAGTTAGAATAAAATAACTATCAGTAACTTCACCCAAACGGTCAATGGTGTGATACAAGTGAGATTAACTTGCTTTGGTTGGGCTACATTTAATTCACATGCTGCCACTGCACTCTTCATTTCAGCAGAAAGGCAGTAGCTCCGGGGTGCTATTGGAGATGCCGTCCTGTGCTATTTCCAGTTCTGATGAAGACAGAGTATACTCAGAACTCTCTTCGTATTCATCCAGAAATTCAAACAAGCCTGGGATTATTCCAGGAGTTGCCTGTGAACTAGACACAGAGCTGAACCAAAACACTGGAGCTTTGACTGTTTACGTACGTTTTAATTTAATTTGGAATACAGTGAAGAGAAGGTCACTTTCCAGAGAGGAACCAGTTCTTGTGCTGTATGTATCCCAAAGCATAGACATCCTCATGGTTTTACATGACACCTAGCACTTTCAGGGACAGGTCTCTGAGAGGGTTCAGTGAGTTCTCTGTAGCAGAGCTGTAGTCCAGTTGCATGTCTTGAATAAAGCTTATTACTGAAGCTTAGCATGCTTATGAGCTAGAACAGGACAGAGCCCTTATGCATGCTGTACAATATCCTTGTTCTATAAGTAACACAAATTATCATATATATAGTAGCCCAATGTCTGTGACTCTGTAACGCTGTAGCATTACGTGTTGGCTCGGGGGGACACTGTTGCCTCCCGCCGTGGCACTCGGCTGACTTCTGCACCGCTGCCACGGGGGAGCAAGTGGAACAAGCAGCCATTTAGGCACCATGGTCCCCATGCCCCATGGGGAACGTGGGGCCCAAACGGCTGCTTACGCTGCTTGCTCCCCTGTGGCGGCCCAGCTGAGTGGCACAGAGGTCATCCAAGTGCCACAGCAGGAGGCGAAGAGGGGCAGGGCAATGATGTGTGGTGTGACAGCGGCTCCAGGCCCCTCCCCCTGGCCGTGAACCGACCCTGGCCGGAGGGAGGGTGGGGGAATGCGGAGGAGAGGGGAGGTGGAAGACAACTGGGAGGCTGCAGGATCAGTGCTGGGGTGAAGGAAAAAGGTGCAGGGGGGCAGCTGGAGGTCATAGGCAGCCACTCAGCTGGGCTGCCACGTGGGAGCAAGCGGTGCAAACAGCCGTTTCGGCTCCACGCTCCCCATGCAGAAAGACGAGGAGAAGAGAAAGAGAGAGGGAGAGGCAGGAGGAGGAGGAGAATAGAGAATGAGAGGCAGGAGGAGGAGGAGAAGAGAAAGAGAGACGGAGAGAGAGGCAGGAGATGGAGGAGAGCTGGGGGGGAGGAGGCAGTAGGAAGTGGGGAGAGAGAGAGAGAGAGAGAGAGAGAGAGAGAGAGAGAGAGAGAGAGACCGGAGGCTCAGGAGAGAAGACTGAGAAAGAAAGGGAATAGGATGTGGAGGAGAGACCTGAAATACTATTTTATGATGGGCTAATTGGCTATTTATACAATAACATTGCTGGGAAATGAAATGTTCACAGGAAAATGGTGCTACTCGGAGATCTCAGACTTGCTATTTTAAATCTTGAACCGGTGCCAAAATATCACTCCCAGTTGAGTGAGCAATGAGTGCCTGATGACCCATGTCAATACCCCCTATCTTTGACTAGAAATCAATGTTAGATTCTATAACTAATTGGAAAATAACAAATGTTTTCCAGATTTTTTTTCCTGGTTTTTCAGTGAAAAACCAAGGATCAAACATTTTTTCACAAATACTGCTATAAAATCAGAAATATTTTTAAAACCTCAAAATGTTAATGAAAATCATGTTTTTCAGTTTTTCATTGAAAATGGAACATTTCAAAGGCAATGAATTTTGAATTTACAATAACAATATGCATTTTCATTAGGAAAAGGGTTTATTGAAAAATTTTGACCTGCTCTACTGAACACCATGGGCAAGATCCCAGCACCTCCCTGACCCAGGGAATTGTGCTGGCACAGGAGAAGCAGTCGGGAGTCCAGTGGGGTCTTGGCTTATTCTCAGAATCTAGCATCGGGTCAAGTCTCTGCCACTTGGAAGTCTGATCTCTGCAGGGCTAGGTTGCACAGCATTTCAAAGCCTCCTTTAGTCTTTTGGAGAAGGGGCGGGGGGGCATTTATCAGATTGCTGGAGTCTCAGCTCCCAGTTACTCAAAGCTCCAAACTAAAACTAATCTTAGTTTCTTTGTCTCAGAGTTAAGGCTGACCCCGTATCACTGGCCCAGCAAACAGCCTGTCTATACCATGCCCGTAGAGAAGCCCGTCATTGGCCTCATCGGGAGTTTCTAGTCCATTCTGTTCCCACTTGCATTCCAAGCATGCTGGTAAATGGAGCTGGAGGGCTCTGTTGTAGTCCAGAGGGTAGGATGTCCTAGAGGCTCAGTCCAGAGTTCCAAAAGTTGACAAAGTCCAGATGAGAATTGCATAATGATCTCCAGACACGAGCAGCATCCGGAGCACTTGTGGCACATGGCAGTGCATCACTGGAAGAACATTCAAGGAGTTATGAGACCTATTTCCATGTCTGATTGATAGCTTTATGAATACTGCCTTTCCCTTCTAAGCAAGAAATAGTCAAAACATGGCTATAGTTGATGCATCTTAAAATGGGATGCTTAGCCAGGTTCTCCATGGAAAGATCAGAAAAGCTGAACAATTGTAGGCTTATAGTATATTTCTATGGAACAGTGATTTCTTTCACTCTACCTACGCAGAGTCCACGTATAAATATTTTCAAAGTTATGCCAGTGAGGCCCATGCCCTGTGCCCTTGGCAGAATGCCAGTTGTATCAACTTATTGCAGAGTTTGAGTATTGCTACTAGAAGTAGAACAGGTGATTGACTAGGGCAACAAAATAATTTGTCACTCTTGTATAGGGTTGAGAGAGATTTTTTTCTAGTTTGCGAAGAGCCAGTACTTTATCCCAAACGGATTTCTGGCCCAGGCTGCTTTTTATTAATTAAATTAGAGACTGACACACATAAAACAACCTCTGGAGAGAAAAAGGATTTTGCTTGGAGTCAGTAAGCAAGAAGCATACCTCTTGTAGCCACACCTCAGATTATGCCTGGCCAGCACATAGGTATGAGACCTCCACAGGTAACCTAGTTGCTGCTGGAAGTTTGGTTGACGAATTAGTTGGTCATGTTCTTCCTGCTACATCAATATGGATCTGGTACTTCTCAGACTGCAGTGCTGCTGTAGCTGCCAGCATTCAAATAAGCCATAAAGCCATTTGTGGTTATTCCACACCCCACAATGCTATTCCCAAGAGTTCTGGCCACACTCCACTTTGCGTAATTACATTCAGGCTGTCTTTGGAGTAAGACATCCTTCCACATTGCGTACCCTGTGTGGTGTTGATATGCACGGCTAAACAGCTGCCATAATCTACCATGGATGAGACTCCACTTCAGTGGCAGATGATTCCATCACATACAAGAGACTTATAATGTGCTTTGAAATTTTGGGTGTGATAAAAGGTGCCAGATGCCTTTAAGAGATTACTATAACACTTCTTTGGGTGCTACATTAGTCTCCCGGTCCCCAAAGTGTTGGCTATATGCATCCACTCTTCCCAGATACTCTACTGCATTAACTCTACCTGAAGACTGCAGGAGTCCATCTCTAACCCTGGTCCTCCTTCCCTAAGATGTTGCACGACTGCTGCTTTACTGTATCATGTTTTGTAAGAACATTTTATCCCACCGGGGTGTCTCTGAAAGCCAGATGTTCCCTCTCAGTATGGCCTCTTCTTTTTTTAAATAAATATTTTTGAGCTGGTGTTATTTTTATTCAGTTCCCTCTGTGAAACTCCTTAGGACAGAAATGGCTCTTTGCTTAGGAGAGTCACATGAGGGGGAAGGGGGAGGTAATATATATACTTTTAAGTGTTTGACTTTTCAGCCTTAATAATGATCTATATATACACTTGAAAGTTAGGAAATGCCTGAATTAAGTTTGTCTGGGCAACCTTACTTTAGCCCCCTTGTGCAGATGCATTATGATCCACTCTTTAGTTACATGATCACACACTATTTTTTTTCCACCAGATCCCTGCTTTATTCAGTGTGCAGGATGTACCTGCTCTGATGGTGAATCAGGGTTGTGAAGTAAAGGACACTGTCATCTGTGGGATCTCCTACCCCATTTGTTGTATGTGAGGGAAGGTGTGTGCCGAATGAGGCAGAGCATGGGACTAATTACCATGGTGATGAGCATAGTTTAGAGACCAAATTGATAATAAAAGGTGTGTTATTGAAGAAGAAAGTACAGATTATTCAAATTGTATTTAAATTGCTACCTCTTTGGATCAGGAACCTTGTCTTCCTATGTGACTGCAAAACAGCTCACAAACTTTTGGCTCAATATAAATAAATATGCTTTTATTATACTACTACTACTACTACTACTACTACTACTACTACTAAAATAATTAATTAATACAAAACAAGGAGAGTAGAAACTCACTTTCCCCCTTCATTCAGGAAAAGAAAGCAAGTGTTTCAGTGAGCTTAGAAGTCTTGTCCCCTGAGAACCAGTTTATTCCTGGCTGACCTTATGGATGGTGGGGATATCAAAAGACAGGACTATGCAGCACTTTAAAGACTAACAAGATGGTTTATTAGGTGATGAGCTTTCATGGGCCAGACCCACTTCCTCAGATCAAATTGTGGAAGAAAGGATATCAGTGATCCTTCTGGTAAAATGTTCCATTAGAGAAGGAATACTCCCTCTCTAATCAAACATCCTACCCATGCCAATGTCCCCTGATCTATAATTCTCAACATACACTCTGATATTGGATGTTTAAAACTGGAGAGAAGGGTGCTGAGCTGTTTAGGGTAACTTTTTCTGCCTCTCTCAGTTCTAGCGATTTCAGGATTTGTCATCAGGCTGTAAATATGGCATTTTTCCTAGCACAAAATTTACTGGAAAAACAAAAGACCTGTGCCCAACCTACACCCCTATATTCACTGGAAGCCTTACTCTTCAAACTGACAAGGATCATCATTCTAGTCACTTCATTCACAAGGCAGATAGGATTTCTGTGGTTCAGACAATTACAAATGATGAATGTTCCAAAAAGCGACATGAGCTTAGGGGTGTTAATAATAGGCTGTATACTAAATCCATGAATCATAGAAATTAGCAGAGATCTATTAGGTAATGTCATCCAACCCTCCAGCCAATAAATGATTGCTTCCTATATATTCTCCATGGCTTTGTCCAGTTTAGTTTTAAATGGGGTTTCCATCATTTCTCTTCCTAGACTGTTCCACTAGACATGAATGTTAGGTGGTTTTTCCTGATATTCAGCCTAAATTCTCTTCTACTCTGTTTCAGCCCATTACTCTTACTCACTTTTATTTTTGGCTGTGAAAAGTGGATATATTTCCAGTTAGGAAAATCTTGAATCTCTTGAGTAAATGAGAAAGCTGTTGAGTGTTTGAATACCAAGGAAACAAAATGTAACTTCAGTGGACACGCAATTCATGTTGCTTTCTATGTTTAGAGTCAGTGAGGGTGCATGTACACATCACTGTCACTCAAAATAAGATATGCAATTTGAGCTACGCAAATTGCATATCTTATTTTGATGCTATTTCAAAATAGCTTATTTCATCATTTGGCGCTGTCTACACAGCACCAAATTTTGAAATAAAGCGCTATTCCAAAATGTCCCTTACTCCTCGTAGAATGAGTATTTACAGGGATTTCGGAATAATGAGCCCGAAATAACGATCTTGCTGTGAAGATGAGAGATAGCTATTTTGGGATACTCCAGTATCCGGAAATAGTGTTGCAATGTAGATGTACCTTGAGTGATAACTAGAGAAAAAAAATTGCATATAAAAAAATAGAAGGCAATAAACAGAATTGAAGTGGTAAACTGAGTGCAGAGAGAGTGCTGGTTATACTAACTGGACTATATCTTTCTCCCACAGACGATGAAGCCCACAGTCCAAAGGAGACGCTCGACCCCTTCTGCCATTAGTAAAGCTCTCAGCAAGTCCAAATCCCTTTCCAGGTAAGGAAACATCTCTTCAATATCCCCATGCATCTTTAAGCCCCCCTATTACAAATAAAAAAAAATAAAATAAATTTTCTAATACATGTCTTAGTTCAGCTGCCAATACCAACGGCCATTCGTGTCTGGACAGACCTCCCATCTGAAAGGGTTCCAGTTTCTTTTTTGGAACACATTTTAATAATGTGATGCAGAAAACATGTAGTGCCAGACTGTGATCTCACTTGTGCAGATGTCAATCCGGAGAGTAACTCAATTGCCCTCAGTGGAATCACTCAGGATTTACACTGGTGTAAGTCAGGTCAGGATCTAGGCTTTACTGTATGGAAAAGCAGCCAACATTAAGGTGAAGTTTGTATGCCAGCAGCCAAGCCACATATGATAAATATTTGGTTAGTCATAGCAGCCTGACTGTATTCTATCTGGAAGCCAAACAACAGATGGCCAATGATGCCCTTAAAAGAAATCAGGAATTTTTACTTTTTCAGTTTTTCTTTTAAAAAACCAAGAAAGAACAGAAATTCCAATCCTCCGTTTCACTTTCTCACCTGGTTCTACATGAGACAAACCCTCTCTCGGGTTCTCTAATTCCACTTGGGCAATCAGTGAGTGCTTGTTTGCCTGATGGATTCATTGCTGTTTAGTCTGCCCTTTAACCAGCTGAAACAATGATGCTCTAAGAAACTAAGTTACTGATGTAATGGAAAGGTGAGAGAGAAGCAAAATTTGGAAATACAAGCTACCCAGAGCAGATCTTCACTTGAAGGACTCCTCTGTCTTTGGTTATTGGTGCCAGTGATGTGCTGCTATCCTGAAAACAGCATTGGCAAGTGTCAAAACAGATTCTCTTTGCATAGAGATGCTCTTAAGGGCAGGGCTTGCTCTTGCTGAAGTCAGTTTAGATCAGGGTCAGGGCCCATACAGGACTTTCACTACAAACACAGGCAACAGTTCATGTCTGGAAAGTCTTGGTCAAACCCAGACTCAGACTGTTGCCTGTGATTGTGGTGACTTTCCAGACTCAAACTTGGTCAAAATGGCATCCAGATGAGAGGAACACAGAAACAATCATTCAAATCATCCAAGAGGGGAGTATGGACAGCAACACCAAAGATGAAAGCTTTGGAAGTGAATGCAGGGGGGAAATGAGTTATCCTCAGAGCAGGTGCAGTGAGGGGAAAGGCAGCAAGAGCTTCTGTACTATCCCACCAATGTGCCTCCATGCCCAGCCCATGCTAGAGGCAAGATGGAAATTCAGTGTTAGTGACCCATTCTTGCCTTGCTTTCTTGCCCGCTGCGTCTACCAACATGATGGTTGGTCTAGAGCTCTGGATACATTTCCATTAAGAACCGGACAGAGTCTTCTAGATTAATTTCATACAAGTCACTTTTGAGATGGTAACAACTGATTGGTAACTGGTGACATCACGTGAAAAGCTCCCTTTCCCATTTATGTGCTCCGGAGCCATCCTGTGCCCTATTGAATTTAGTTTCTTCAGATATAAAGCACCAAGACTTCCACTGTTTATAGTCAAGTATGAACACACTGACCTTCCAACTGTTTTGCTGAGGAGTAGCCAAGCCTCACAACACTCTGATGGAAGAATAACCATCTTAGCGTTTAAGTCGTTTCTCCCCACCCTGCACAGTGTAACAATTAGACAACAGATAAAGGAGTGTCATGCTCTTTCTCTGTTTGGTTCTGATAAAACATCCTCATAAATAACATCGCTGCAGTGATTTGTTTAGTTATAACATAAATATTTGTTTAAAAGATAAAAACTCAAGTGATTTATATTTTGCACTAAGCAACCTTTTCCAAGAGCAGCAGTTTCCTTTCACACTGTATTTAACTGCTTGGGAGTAAGTCCGGCTTTTGTGAAATGTTCAGACAGAAGCCAATGTTTTAGGGTGGTTTAAAATAAATGGCAGAATTCACGTCATCTGTGTCCCCTGCCCAAGTAATGTCTCAGAAATGCTTTTACTTCTCTCCCTCAAATATCTCCCCTCCCCCCAAGATCACACTGGTTCAAAAAAACAGAACCAAATTCTTGACTTTATTTGGCTGGAGAACATCTTTGCAAGGGAGGGAAGCTCTAAACATTTCTCAGGGTGTATTGCCTCAGAGGCAGCTGGTACAATGCCATCTTTACTTGGGCCACCAGAGCACTGGTGATTTTTTTTTTTTTTTTTTTTTTTTTTGCTACTTGTCTGTTCTGTTTACCAAACCTTGTAACTTCTCCAGCATTAAGAAACCATGGCTGAGGTCACTTGCTGTTCCTGTCTCCAGTGCTCCACTGACCCACAGGCAACACTTTCATGGGCATGCCTTAAAGTGAACTTATCTTTCACTTGTAGAGGCAACAGGCTTATAAACCAAGAATGTGCTTGTTTGTGAGCAGGAGTGCCAGGCTCGGGCAAGGCAGAGTCTCTGACTTGCAAGATTACAAGTGTTTGGGGACTTTAGGGGAGATTTTCGAAAGCAGTGAGTGTTGGCTTAACCTCAGCCTGTTTCCACTAGAGCCAGTGAGTGGCTTTACTCTTTATTGCTGGCAGTAGAGTTAGGCCAATAACTTAATAGGGCCAATCTGAGTAGGCATTTCTCAACAGAGTAAAAGTGGTAGAGTCTGTCCTGTTTTGCCCATCTCCCTGAAAACTGCTGTATATGTATATACTGTATCCTTTATATTTGCAGCCATTTCTATGGGACTAATAAATCCAACTAAAATTGATTGTACGCTCACACCACCAACGGTGTTTTGAGACAGTCTGGACAGAACATCTGTGTGACTTTATACTAGTAAAGTCAGCAGCAGAGAATGAAGATCTGTCCCACCTCATTGTGCTATTGCTGCATTTAAATGTTAATAGAGGAGAGAGCCTATGAATTCATATTTGAGAACAGGAGAGGGAGTTTTGCGATGGGAAGGGAAAAGAATAATAAGACGGTGAAGTTATTACTTTTTGCCAGTTTGCAGAGTAAAGAATCAAGTTTAATCCCAGCAACTGCTTTCTGAATGCAATAGAGATATAGTAGCCATAGTTTCTTAGGCAAACTATTGCATCCAAATCAGCCTAAAGTAGCAACAAAAATAGTTGGATTACTATAGAAATAATACCTAGCTTTTATATAATGCTTTCAATCAGTAGATTTCAAAGTTTATAAAATTATAGCCAGATTCCTGAATAAGATGGGTGGAACTAGGCTAGTATACAAAGTAAATATTCATCAAGCTGTGGTCCATACATGGACAAGCAATTTGGTATGGATGGAACTACCAATGATAAAAACAGAACTGATCCAACAACATTGCAAATTTGCCTGCACTCCCTTCTGATAAGTGACCTCATGCGTGGATCTCAGCTCCCTTTCCACTTATAGGATCACAATGTGAGGTCTTTTCTCAGATAATAATATTCATGCCTGAGTAGAAAACCTCAGGATTTCCTCCACGTTCAGTATATAATATACAGATAGCTTACATTAAGCTGAGTCTGAGCCTGTGTGAGAGGAAACAACCTAGCCACCTGTCTATTTGGCTTATTAATGAAGTCTGTAAGAGTTCCAGTGATTACACAATTCATGTGATGATTTTTTCCAGGGAAATTACTCTTTCCTCATCGCATCCAGAAAATGGGCTACCAACTGGGATCTTCAGTAGCCCAAATTCAGGTTTCCTCTTGGATGAGAGGGTACAACTTACCATGGGACTGCAGACCCAGGAGAGACACTTGTTCCTCTTCAGTGACACGCTGATTATTGCCAAATCCAAGTAAGAGAATGCATTGTAGCTAAACAGCTACAGGGTTATGTCTACACACCTACTAGTGGTGTAAGCCAAGATCAAGGGCATGTGTGGATCAGGGTACCAGCGAAGACACATTTTTAAAGGGGCTTCTAACACTTTGCAACTTCCCCATTCTGCCCATAGAAATGTATTGGTCATGCTTGGGAATGTCTATCGTTAATTTATCACTGAGTTTTCATAAAGCAGCATGATCTGAACTAAGTAAGTTTGCCCTTTGCTTCATGAGACGCCTTGAAAAAGTGACATGGCATTCTGCCAGTGCTGAGGAAATAGAGTGAAAGAGGATCCATGCAGAAGACAGAAAATGAACTCACCTTTTGGCTAGCTCTCTTCAGTTCCTACTTAACAAATAGGTAAATAGCTTAGTTGATCTCAACGATGCATACTTGTTTGTGGGTAGTAATTTGTCTGAATCATGAACCTACCAGGGTATGGCACATAGTTTGGTAAGATGGAAGGAGACGCAAAACTGGAATACTTGAGATGTCATTTCATATGCATCAATAGAGACAGACTAGGAAGTCTATACGTGTACTATGCCTCTCTCTAGCCAGCCTCATTAGCCTAAGCAATCACTGGTTTGAATTCCAGGTCTTCCTCCAGCTTGAAGCTGAAGAAGCAGGTGCGCCTGAGTGAAGTCTGGACTGGTTCCTGTCTCAACGAAGTGTCAGAGAAAAAGACGAGCCCAGAAAATTCATTTGTCATAGGCTGGCCTACCACCAACTATGTTGTCTCCTTCAGGTATCACAGCAGAGTAACAAACCCATTCAATTGTAGTCACATTGCTGTCACTATGCTGCATGTTTAGAACTAAATGATGACAGAGAGGCTAGAACTCTGAGCCCCGTTCCAAAAATACAGACCCTCCTCAAGCGAGCAAAAGAATTCTGTTAACTATTGGCAACACAGGGAGAGTGAAGAAGGATAGTTCAGGCCCTGGTTCTGCCATAGGTTTCAACTGCGACGTAAAGGAAGTGATTTGGGGTTTGGGTGCATAGCCCTTAGCAATGAGTCTCCATCTCAGCCTGGGCCAACAGATTTGGGTTAGCGCTCGAAAGCAGCAGTGTAGACAGTGCTGTGAAGTGGTGTCCCAGGCTGAAGCTCAGACTCTGAAGCTTAGGAGGGGCAAGGCGAGTTTCAGAGCTTGGCTCCAGCTGCAACTTCAAAGCCCTGTCTACACATCAGTTTTGGAGTGATAGCACGGGTCCCGCTACCCACGTCTGTCATCTCGTGCTGGGAGGCACACTGCCACAGGCTGCGACATGGCTCTAGATTCTCTGGGCCTTGGGTTCTCCTAAAGGTGCTTCACAGGGATGTTGTGAGGGAAAATGCACTGAAGACTGCAAATTGCTCCAATACATGGTAATGGTGGCTGGGTGAGTACCTTAGATCAAGTAGGGTTTTGGCACACAACTGAGTGACTCTGATTCCACTCAAGATAGGCCACTGCTGCATATGTATACTAACCAGTGTCAGTGCAGATTTCTGGGCCCTCAACAGTGCAATGAATTCTTCCCCTGTCCCTCCTCCTCCCTCAAGAGTTCTTTCAACCAACACTTATTTTACTGGTGCATTAAAAACATCCAATCCATTCTCAAATAAAACGTTCAAGGGGTAAGTACTCATAGAGCAAATATTCATATATTAAGATCATCTTGACTAACCTGACAGCATATGAAAACAGGGCACATATGGAGTTTTCTGAAAATAATTTAGTTGTTCAGAGAGAATGGCCTTTTCATCTTTGGGCATGCCCCTTCGGGCTCATTTTCTGTCCAAACTCTGTGTGTGTGTTTGTGTGTTATATATTATATATATCCACACTGGGCAAAATATGGGAAGCTACAATGCAAACTTCCTTCACACATTTTTATTCATCAGTGTGTCCCAATCATACAGGTATAGCAGAGTATTTCTGTCTCTATGGACCATTTAATCCAGGGTCTTTTGGCTCATAGCAAACAAGTGCTAGTCAGTGCTAACAATGCTGCTGATGTTTGTGCTTTGGAAACTGGCTTGATAGTGAAGGAACTAGGATCCACCATCTCATTTCACACTTGCTATTCCATCCAGCTCCGTAACTGGGTATTTTTGTGCCTGGGGCAAAATATTAATTATGTGCCCCCTCTCCTTAGGTTAGCACGCAGCACGCTTTTTACTCTTGCAGCTTATTATTTTTACTTATTGTGACTTTGCGTCCCTGCTTATAATGCACCTGAGGCGAGCGCCCCGCTTGCCTCTCCTTGTTATAGCCCTGATTCCATCCCCTCTGAACAGTGTGGATGCTGCTTTGCACTTTATTATGCCCTGTGCATTCCATTGCTGCACTGTGTTTGCAGGTGTCTTGTTCCCTGGATAGCTTTTTTTTTTTTAATTTAAAACATAGCAATGAGACATTAGTGAGTGACAGTGCCACTGAAGGCTTCTAGGAATTGGAAGCATAGGAAAGGAAATGGTAGTAGAAACAAAATATCAATTAAAGTTCATTAAAAAAATAAAGAAACACATCACTTGTTAACTCCGTCACTGAAAGATATTTGTTCCTTATCTGAACACCCCTCACGTTGGCCAGGAAATCTAGTTCAGCTAGGCTGCTCTTGGGGTTTTATTATTATTTCTTTTTGTTAAAATAGAACAGAACCAGGAAAGGACTGCACTTTTGTTCTAGGGCTTCCAGGAAGGAACTGAGATTAATGACTAAATATAAGCTAAGCCTGGTAGAGCCTCCAAACTCGATTAGTCATTTAGCCATTATTTAATACTTTGCCTCCTTTTTTCCTTCTCAGCTCATCTGAAGAGAAAGAGCGATGGCTTTCAACATTACTGTGGTAAGAGATGCATCCTTCTCTTGCTGTGCTGTCATTTCATAAACCTTTATAAACAGATGTGGGGGGAGAGTTTAGATGCTAGAGCCCCAACTCCCGTTGCTTTTCATTGGGTTCCTCATTGCTAGTTCGAATACTTTGATGAAAGCAGAGAGGTTTTTAAAAGCCCAGGACAAATTCCACTAAATAGAAGCTAACGTCTTTGGGAAATGTTCTTTCTTTCTCACAGGATTTTGTTTCACTGCAATGAAAATGGCCACAATAATAATGATGCTTCAGATGGGGTCTGCATTGATATTTCATGACTGTCATTTGGAGGTTGAAATCATTTTTTGCAAAGACAGTGTTTAATATGTTGTTTCCAGTAACTCCTAGGTTCATGGAGGTTACAGAGAGGGCCCCTCCTCTAAACTGGGGAGAACACAGATGATCTGAAATACAATGTTAGAATGAGTTATAAGCAGGTTCACCTGGGCCAAAATCATGAACACCTGGGATTTCCCTTGCTGGCAGCCTTTGCTTTCATGTGATTTGTGAAAGATAAAGGGGTGTGTAAGAGAACCTGAGTCACAATGTGAGCTTCAGCTTGGCCTTTAGCTATTAAATGAGATTCATAGGGGGCAGGTGACAAAAGGGGTGACCAAGTGAGGGTATGAAAAATTACAGCAAGGTTATAGGACTAACAAGAGGAAATTCATGGGGCAATCTGCCCAACATCTTTCCGTATTTTCCGGCGTATAAGGCGACTGGGCGTATAAGACGACCCCCTAATTTATTAGTTAAAAGATAGGTTTTCGTCTTATACTCGCCCCCCCTTAAGAGGCCAACCGGCAGCGCCCCAGCGCCCCTCCACCTCCCCAGCTTTGCTCCCGGTGTCCCTGGTCTGCTGGAGACGGTCCCCAGCAGACCAGGGGCACCGGGAGCAAAGCCGAAGTGGCGGCGGGGTGCCGTGCTTCTGAGGCTTTGCTCTGGCAAAGCCTCAGAGGCGCGGGACCCCGCCGCTGCTGCGGCTTTGCTCCCGGTGCCTCTGGTCTTTGCAAAGCCTCGGGGGAAGCTGGCAGCGGGGCAGCCCAGGCGCGCCAGAGCCCCTCCGCGGCTTTGCTCCGCGTCTTCCTGGTCTGCAGACCAGGGAGACGTGGAGCAGCTTTTCTCGCCCCGGAGTACAGGGGCGGCGGGACCGCGAGGTCCCGCAGTCCGTGTCCTCTGGGGCGAGAAAAGCCCCGTTCGTACCTGCAAGTCGGGGACTGCCTGTATACCCGGCGTATAAGATGACCCCCGATTTTTGGGGGATGTTTTTTAGCATAAAAAGTCGTCTTATACGCCGGAATATACGGTAGATGTCTATACACAAATGCAAGGAATATGGGGAATAAACAGAAAGTGCTAGGAGGGTTAGCACATAAAATAAATTATTACTTCACTAGCATCACAAAGACTTGGCAAGATAAATCTCATGATTGGAATATTGGTATAGAGGAATATAGCTTGTATAGCTAGGACAGGCAGGGAAAAAAGGGAAGAGGTATACCAATATACATCCAGAATATGTATACTTATTCAGACATCTAGAAAGACATGAGAGACAGACTAGTCAAAAGTGTCTGGATAAAGATTAAAAAGGGAAAAACAGAGTGATATCATGGTAGGAGTCTACTATAAATCACCAAATAAGGAAGAGATTAATGAGTTATTTATAGAAGAAATAACATAAACATCCAAAACACATGATCTGGTACTAACGGGACACATCTGTTGGAAAAGTCATATGGTAAAACATAAAATTTCTAATAAATGCAGTGGGACAGTCTTTTGTTTCAGAAAGGGTCCAAAATAATTTGAAGGCCAGCCTTTTTAGAATTAATTCATTATACATTCCATGATTCAAAAGAAAGAAGTGAGAGCATCACAATAAGGACATCTGTATTTAAAAATAGGAGAACTGATATAAGGTCCCATGGGAAGAAAAGCTAATGTATTGAGAGTTCAGGAGAAGTGGCAGGTTTTCAAGGAGACCATATTAAATGCATAACCACCAACTAACTATTCCAGTGTGAAAAATGAAGCATAGTAAGAGGTCTATCAGAAGGTGACTTGAAAATTGAAAATGAATCCTACAAAAAGTGGAAACATGGACAAATTGCTGATGAAGCATACAAAAAAATACCACGAGCATATAGGGACAAAATCAGAAAAATTAAGGCACAGAATTAATTACACCTAGCAAGAGACGTAACAGACAATAAGAAGGGGTTATTTAAATACATTAGGAACACAAGAAAAACAAAGGAAAATATAGGTCCTCTACTTAAAAGGGAATAAGTGCTAATAACTGACATCAACAAGGCAGAGATGTTTAATGCCTATTTTGCTTTAGACTTCACTAAAAAAAATGTAATAGTGACCAAGTACTCAACATAATTCATATGATAAACAAGAGGGAAGCAAAACAAGCCAAAATATGGAAAGAATATTTAGACATATGTTAAGAATATTTAGAAATATTCCAGCTGGCAGGCCTGATGGAATTCATCCTACAGTTCTTAGGGAATGAGCTGACACCATCTTGGAGTCATTAGCAATTATCTTCAAGAACCTATGGAGGATGTGTGAGGTCTCAGACAACTGGAGAAATGCACACATAGTATCTATCTTCAAAAAAGGGAACAAAGAGGACCCAAGGAATTATAGACCAGCCACTTAACTTTCGTTGGAACAAAGAAAACAGTCAGTTTGTAAACACGTAAGGGACAAGGAGGTTATAATAGCCAGCAAGGATTTGTGAAGAAGAAATTATGCCAAAACACCCCAATTTCTTTCTTTGACAGGGTAACTGACCCAGGGGTTGTGGAGGAGCAGTGGACGATATATCTTGATGTTACTCAGGCTTTGACACAGTCTCACATGGCATTCTTAAACGCAAACTAGGAAAATAAGTGGCGCACAACTAGTTGAAAGCCTAGATTCAAAGAGTAGTTAACAACTGGGAGGATGTGTCAAAAGGGGTCCTGCAGGGAATCAGTCCTGGTATTAATCAGTATTTTCATTAATGGAGTGAAGATGATGCTTATAAAATTTGCAGATGACACCAAGCTGGGAAGCGTTGAAAGCACTTTGGAGGGCAGGTTTAGCACTAAAGACAATCTTGATAAATAGGAGAGTTGGTCTGAAATCAAGAAGTTCTTTACTAGACGAGAGCAAGGTACTTCACTTAGGAAGGAAAAATCACAAGATAAACTTCAAAATGGGAAATAACTGGCTAGGTAATAATAAAAGGAATCTGGGATGACCGTAGATCAAACTGAATATGAGTCAACAATGTGACGCAGCTGTGGAAAAGGCTAATATTGTTCTGGGGCATATTGGCAATAATGTTGTATGTAAGACACAAGATAATTGTCCCACTCTAGTTGGCACTGCTGAGCCCTCAAGCAGCCGTACTGGGTTCAGTTCTGGGCACCACATCTTAGAAATGGTGCGGACAAACCAAAGCGAGTCCGGAGAAATGCAACAAGAAAGGGCAAAAAACTGGTCATGTTTGTTCTTGCGAACAAATGACCGTTATCAAGAAGACAGTAATCAAATGTTTTCCTTGCCCACTGACAGTAGAACAAGAGGTAATGGGCTTAATCTATGGCAAGGGAGCTTAAGGTTAGATATTAGGAAAATCTTTTGAACCAGAAAGTTATTCTAGCTCTGGCATATGCTTCCAAGGGAAGTTGTGGTGTCCCCATCACCAGACAGACACGTGTCAGGGATGGTCTAGCTTTACTTGGTCTTATCTCAGCACAGAAGGTGGGACTTGTTGACTGTTCAAGATTCCGTCCAGCCCATCACTTCTATGAATCCATGATTACATAGCAAAAGGCCCATAAACACAGATAGGGGAGTGAATGGGTGGGTAAAATGGGTCTTCCAGGATTGAACAGATCTTCTAAATCAATTTGTCTCAGCACAAGAGGCCTTGTTTCCTCTCAATTCCTTGCTCATAGGCACTGACTTTCCAAGCAGAAGGCTGGGATCGCCTCTCCAGTAGCATGGGCACCACTGCTGCATCTATTGACAGCAGAGTTTAGCCCAGATAGTCCAATCTCCCCAACTGACCTGGGGCCAGTTGATACTCTCAGATCACCTCTCCTCTCCAAACAATTCCACAGTGCATTCTGATTTTTGTCATTGCCAATCCTTGCTCTATGAGGTTAGCATCCATCAGGGTCTCCTGTTTTTGGGACTAATCAACACCTCCAACTTGAAGAGATCACTTTTTTGATAGTTGCCTCCTTGGCTGTTAAGCTGCATTTGTGTTCTCAGACTCTGTTATGATGTGATTGTTTCTGTTTCTTCTCCCCCTTGATTTTCAGGCAAATCAATGAGATGAAACAGAATGAATATCCGAAAAACATAACAGTCCAAATCTTCATTCTGGATGCTGACAGCTGTACTTCTGTGAGTAAAACTGAGAACCCACTCATCAGACCAACACAACATGGAGATCTGGGGGCTCGGGGAGGCTGTTATGTTGCTAATGTATCCAGCATTCTTTCTTGAAACTTACTTGAGCGGTTGATGAAAGAGGACTCAAAATCTATCCTCTGGGAGCTTCCCTTGGCAGCCCCTCTCAGAGACCTGTCAATCCAGGAAATTAGGAGGTTTTATTTTAGGCATAACCAGCCTTGTGAAAAAAACTAGTTCTGGAGATTATTTTTAGCCACCTGCTTTAATTTCTTTTCCTGGTGTTGCCCCTCATCACGAGTGATGACTTTTGCTTTAGTGGCTACTACTAGAGCAATGCCCCATAATACTTGCTATTGGTGCAACAGATTATTTTGTGCTTGGTAGATTCATTGGTAGCATCTCAGTTTATCTATGATAGCATATTCTTGCCTTTTCACATTCCTGTCACTAAGTTCT
The DNA here is from genome assembly GCF_049634645.1 of Pelodiscus sinensis. Classification (NCBI taxonomy): domain Eukaryota; kingdom Metazoa; phylum Chordata; order Testudines; family Trionychidae; genus Pelodiscus; species Pelodiscus sinensis. Next base: position 22,736,378 of record NC_134723.1, read on the forward strand.
CAGCCTCGTGCCTGGTTCACCTTCCATTAAAAAAGGACTAATGTCACAGTGCTTGGGTTCTGCAACTGTGTTTCACTCCTGTGCTAAAAGTGCAACTATCAGTCTGGGGCTATGTCTAGACTGCAGAGTTTTTCTGGGATACCGCTAAAGCTCTGCCATGTCCAGGGAACACGTCCACTTTTATGGAACAGTTTCCAAAAAAATGGGTGCGTTCTTTCGGCATCCATGAATTCCTCTCAGTGAGAGGAATAAGGGATGTTCCAGAAGAATTTGCATATCTTTCTCCAATAAAACTCGGCAGACTAGACGTAGTCTGGGTTCCATCTCTGGTACATGATGTTAGAGTCCCACTGAGATTCTGTATTTTACATTTCTGTTGTGTTACCTTGGTGCACTCTGGGAGAAAAGTGATTGAAAAAAGGTGATGAGCACTTCTGTTCCATTGTAATATCATTGTGCTTAGGAATGATCCTGCTGTGCTCCCAGGTTTGTTCAACTCTTCCACAGCCATTGAAATAGAGTGTGTTAATCAAGCTAACACATTAGTGGTAAAACCCTAACCTTCATGGTGTTACCATTGCTTCATGTTTGCAATGTCAGACACTGTCCTGCCTAAACAGGGGACCCGAAAATAGCATCTTGACTTGATTACAAGCCATGTGATGATGTTTCCAAACCTCAACCCTTGCGACTCCCAACCCCGTTAACTTTCTAAGTGTTCTTTGTCTTCCTTGCCTAGACCACTACAGTAAATGTGTCCAACACAGAAACAGCAGACAATGTGATCAAGAAGACAGCTAATCAGCTTGGACTTCCTGTAAGTATCCACTGCACATCCTGCTAGATCTATTGTTGGGAAGTTGGAAACTTCTGTTTTACAGTATAATACAGATACAGGAGATTCTGGTAAAAATGTATAATGACTGGCTATAACCATTAGAACACTAGTATTCTCCAAACTACAGTGAATATGTTTCTGCATATACAACGATTTATAAAAGCACACACCCATTTAATAGCTCGAATTCAGGGCCTGTGTGAATAGATGCAACACCATTGATTTGCAGAGGCTTATATCCACTTCAGCTATGTCTACACCACAGAGTTTTTCCAGGATACCTCCAGAAAAACTCTTCCACGTCCAGGGAACACGTCCGCTTTTTCGGAACATTTTCTGAAAAAGTGGGCACGTTCTTTCGGAAGCCCTGTATTCCTCATTTTATGAAGAAACTGACCAGCAGTGGCTGAATCAGGACGCCTGGGGCAGAGCAGCTGGGGTGCTGCCGGGTTGGTCCAGTAGCGCCCAGAGTGCCGCTACGGGACCAACCGGCAGCGCCCCAGCTGCTGTACCACAGGCGTCCGGAGCAAAGCCGTGGAGCATGGGGGCAGCAGGACAGCCCAGATGCGCCGTGGCTGTCCTGCTGCCCTCGGGCTCCGTGGCTTTGCTCTGCTTTGCTCCCCGTCCCCCTGGTCTGTAGACCAGGGGGACGGGGAGCAAAGCAGAGCAAAGCCGCGGAGCACGCGGGCAGCGGACAGCCCTGTCCGCTGCCCGCGTGTTCCGCCGCTTTGCTTCCTCTCCCTGGTCTGCTGGAGACCAGGGAGACGGGCCCCGTTCGTAACTGCAGATCCGACATAAGTCGAATCCGCGTAACTCGGGGACTGCCTGTACATTTATGTGAAACCTCATTGAAGACACTCACTTATATTGTGTCATACATTAATGTGCAACTTTACATACTCACAGATAGGCATGTTCCTTGCCTTACAGTGCTTGCAACAGAAGGGAGACATTAATAGTTCATCCCTTTCTTCAACTTGCATAATGGGTGAACATAAAATCTAATGCAAGCATACTTGTACCTCATTAGACATGCCAAAGGGACACAAGAATATTTGTGTCAGTGGATAGCAAATATTTGTTACCTGACATGTCAGTCAAGGCAAAAAGTAGAAGCCTTCTGAACTTGAAGCTAATGCTGAGTGTTGCACACACCTTTTTGTAGCCAGCAAATGCCACTGGTCCTGAGGGAACTTGGAATAGAGTGATGATGTCTGATCAATATTTCAGGAGACTGCCTGAATCTGAGCTTCCTAGGTGGATGTTGGGGAAAGCTTAATTTGTTTTCATCCTTGTGATTACCTTTCTCTCCCTCTCCTGAACCTTTCACCTTCCGCTACTTGTCAAACAAACAGATTCTAAGAGCTTGTCACTCCTAACCATGCTGTTTGCCAGATGTTTGCAGCTTTCATTTCCTGCTCCATTGTTAACTCTTTTAGTTGTTTTGTGTGCTATGTCCAGCTTCTCCAGTCGCCTCTCGCAGGGCTTGGCCCCCTTTTATAATTTTCCCTTCTCTTCTTCAATTCACAGGGTAGACCAAGTGACTACCACCTCTGGGTGATATCAGGAAAGGATGACCCTGCTTATCCCCTTATTGGTAAGAGCTCTTTCATTTTTCCTTTAGGTATGCCAGCACTGAGATGCTGATATAACATGATGGTGGTGGTGGACATTGGTTATGTGAGGTATCTCTGCCTCTGCAAAATCCATCTCAAACAGCATGCTAGCACTTTAAAGATCTGGTGTTGCATACCCAATCATTGTTAAGAAATCTTGTGTGCCCCTGGGAGCTAGCTTTTGGCATCTATCCCCCTCAGTTTGCTGTTCCACACACACAAAGGACTTGCCAGATTTGGCTCTATCAATCAAGGCTGAGAGCATCTCCCATTGGATCGTGAGTGCTTTCAGCTATTACTGGGAAGCAAATTACACCCTAACTCCTAAAGAATCACAAGGAGCTACATGCAACAACATTGCTTATCAATGGCTTCCAATCTTACAGAAGAAACATAATCCCAAAGGCAGGTCTTGGTAGATAGGCAAGTGAAGGAAGTGTGTTAAAACATATTTGCTGGTACCATTTAAGCCTGCTATCCAGAAAGCAAAGTATTAATCTTTTTGTTTGGTATTTATTTTTCAAAACATTGACACTCAGATTCAAAGAAATTGTTTTTCAGGAAAGAGGTCATAGCCTATTAAGTAGATGTTTCATTTCACGAGGTTTTGTATGCTGCTTTCGTCTGAGTAACCACTCTAATCTGAAATGGATCTTGCAAGGAGACATTGGGGAAATGTCCTTTGCAAAATGTTTATTTGAAAAGTTTCCTTTTTTATTTTTTTATTTTTATTTTTTTACAATTTCTGTTTAGTTTATAGTAACTTTGGGATGTTGGAAGGAAAATAAATGTGCATATTAGGGTTTCAGAGCCAGAGTGCCATCAGAGTTCTATGTGAGAGGATACAGAAACACACCACCACCAAATAAAACATGGTATTCTGTCTTATTAATGCCAGACATTAATCTTAGAAAGTATCAAAGCTATAGTTTGCAAAAAAATATTTGTTTCATATTTGCATCATTGGCAAAAACAAGACAGTGAAGTAAGATTAAATGTACAATTAAAATTAGACAGGGTATTTACTTTGGCAAAGCATGTGTAACAAATCTTTCCAATCTTTCCCATAGCAATTCATAACAAATTCTATTATTGTGTATGACGCGCTGATAGAATCATATTTAGGGAAGGGCTATTTAGATAAAATAAGAATCAAACCCAACTGACACTTTTTCTGAAGTTAAAAAAACTTTGGTTATTTTTTTAAGTTTTTTTTTTTAATATAAATTCAGATGTTTACCGTTTCCTTTCAGAAATCAGAATCACCAAAATACCAGGAGGTACACTGTCCTGGCACTTTTAACATGACCAGAGCTATGAAGTACTGATCTTTTTGAAAGAGACAAGCAGTTCTTGTGCTACTCTCATAAACACAATCTGAATTCTATATGTGATCGAGCAATGGGGAGGGATCAAAGAATAACTCTCTGTTGTTATACAATGCCTAGATCAAAGCTGCTCTCAAGCATCTAAACTGTGGGTTGTACATCTAAACAGAACTTTTTAAGCTCCAAGCATCACTCCTAATATTTTGACCAATACCCTGAGGGCTGAACTGATGATCAGCTACCTGGACTAAATCTTTTGAAGGTCAGCCATAACCTGTAATGGTTCAAGTGATATCCCAATGGACAAGTTTTGGTCTTAGATTCACAGTCAGCTTCCGGTAATATATTGGTCCCAGATTATTAGGGAGACAAGGTGGGTGAGGTGATATCTTTTATTGGACCAATTTCTAATAAACTTTCAAGCTACAGAGAGCTCTTCTTCATTTTCCAGACCTGAAGAAGAGCTTTGGATATGTTTGAAAGCTTGTCTTTCTCTCACTACCAGAATCTGGCCCAGAAAAAGATATTACCTCCCCCATCTTCTCTAAAATGTATTTTGTCATTTTAAAAGATATTTACTTTCCTACTGTTGTTGAAATTGAGATGTGGTTTGCTTTCTGGATTAATTCTCCTGTAAGGTTTGAACCCACTGGTTTGTTATTGTAGATATGCTCTTAAGAGCTTGTTGTCATAATAAGATTGTTATTGTAGGGTTGTGTATGAGCACTTAGCACAGGTTTGTGATTGTTGGTGTCTCTCACAAGTGCTGGCTGAACATGCTTATTTGTTGTGCTCATTAGTGCAGGGAAGCATCTGCTTGATTTTCATTGTTGGGTAGCGTGAACAGGATGTTAGGTTAGGCCAGTGTTTCTCAAAGTGGTTCACAAAACCACTCTCAGGGTATGTCTACACTGCCATCCTAGTTCGAACTAGGGAGGCTAATGTAGGCATTCGAAGTTGCAAATGAAGCCCGGGATTTAAATATCCCGGGCTTCGTTTGCATCTTGCCGGGCGCTGCCATTTTTAAATCCCCCTTAGTGCGGACTCCGTGCCCGCGGCTACATGCAGCCCGGAGTAGGTAGTTCGAATTAGGCTCTCTAATCCGAACTACCGGTACACCTCGTTCCACGAACTAGGGTGGCAGTGTAGACAGACCCTCAGAAACCTGCTAAGTGGCTGCTCCAGTGTGTTTATTTACCAGCTCTACAGCCATGGAGCTTTGCAGCTCCCATTGGCTCCAGTTCACCGTTTGCAGCCAAGGGGAGCCACAGGAAGTGGCGTGGACCAGGCTGCTGCTTCCCGCAGCTCCCTTTGGCTACAAATAGGAAACTGGAGCCAATGGGAGCAGTGAGGTTCCATGGCTGTGGAGCTGGTAAATAAGCACACCGGGGCAGCCAGTTAGCATATTTCTCAGAGTGGTTTTGCAGACTACTTTAAGAAACACTGGTCTAGGCGTATGTGCATGAGGTCATTCGTTGTGGAATACTTTGTGAGCACAGGAATGCACACACTCGATTGCTATTGTAGGGTAGTATTGAGGGGCTCATACTGGTTTGTTACACAGAAGTGTGCACATTGCCTGTTATATTGGGTGGCTAATCAATCTTGACGTACATCCCTTTGGTATGTGTTTAAGGAATGCAAAATACTATTGTCTTTCCAAATGAGAGGGCAGTCACAACTGATAATGTGAAATTTATTAAGGAAACAATTCTCCCCACCCTTCAGTGCATCCGTACCCGTGTGCACGCACACGCAGTGAGAACTCTGCTTCCACCCTTCAGGAACCCTTTTCATATCTGCAAAGGCCAGTATTATAATGGGTGACCAAACAGAGGAAGTTCTTAAAGTAAACTTTCCACTTTCCACAGCCACTATGAATAAACAAGCTCAGAATGTGTGTATCTCAGAGATGGGGCGTGGTTAGTAAATAGTGCACTGGTCCGAGATTCAGGACAAAAAAACAGTCTATTCCCAGCTCTGACACTGGCCAGCTGCATGACCTTGATCAAGTCTCTTTACCTCTCTGTTTTCCTTCCAGCCTCGTCCATCTTATTCGACTCAAAGCTATTCATAGCAGGGATCATTTCTCACTGTGCATTTTGTGCTTCGCCTAACCCTAATGGGGCCCAGTCCCAATTGGGGCCTCTAAACACTACTGTAACTCAAACATAATAATGATGTGTTCCTCTGTGCTCAGATTTGGGGCGATTGAAGCATGCATGCCTAGTGGACCATCCAGCCTATCCTTCCAAAATAGAAATTTAAATGTAAGAGTTGCTGCATTGATCTTTAAACGCCTGTCAGTGTTCTTCAAGTCAACGTCTCACATCTGAAAACACAAACTGAGCCTGCACTTTTTTATCTTTTTCCTTTTTCTCCTTCAGTTTCATTTTCCCTAGTGAGTGTAGCACACACAAGCTTTCTAGGCTGAAAGCCTCTTCAATCAAACTTTTCTCCCCGAACACATGCAACATTGAAATGGCACAGCAGGTTTCTCCCGAGCCTTTGCCACTCAGCCACTAAAGGAAAGCACATGCAGTGCAATTGCAGGGCTTAGTCTCCATGGTCCATTCATTCCTTGGGCTCTCTGATGAGGTTGCCACAGCTGACTAGAAGTTGTGAGATGTGAATGTCTGGCCACTGCAAACCCAGTCCCCTCATTGCTTTCCCAGAATGAAATTCATGAGTTCTGTGTCCTCACCTAGTCATTCTGGGTCTCTTATCACCACAGGGCATGAGCATCCTTTCAGCATCATACTGAGCTGCCTCCGAGACGCTGTGGACCACCACCAAGGAACCAACAACAACACGCTCCTAGCGGATGGGACGGAGGCTTCCCTCCTGGATCAGCTTCCCAAGGACAGGCAGTGTCAGTTCATCCTGAAACCCAGGCCCCATGCTCCAATGCAGCTGAGGAGAGGTGAGGACCGGGATGATACTGTGTGTCCCTTCAAAGAACCCGGCAGCTTTCCCTGCGCAGTTGCTGACTTCCTTTTGTGTTGTGGTTTTATCTGAGAGAGATACTCAGAGCTCGGATGTATCTGCACTGGAAAGAGGCTTGATTTTTGTCCCTTCATAAAACAAGGCCTGTTCCTGCATCCACTGAACATACATTGATTTCAGTGGTAGCAGGACTTCACCCTTAACCATGACTTTGGCTCTTATTACCAACTACAAGGTGCTTGATTAGCATTCAACAGCAAGTTACGATACCCTTGGATGAATTGCTGTGTTACACACACATAGTCACCAATCAAACCGTATTTAGCTCTTTTATTAGATCCTCCCAAGAAGCATAGGAGATGTTGTCTCTGAGATCTTTCTTTATGGACTGGCTAATGGTTTACTGATGCCTTGAACTCAACAGGTAATAATATCCATGCTAGAGCCATTCAGATGATACAAGAATTATCCAAGACAAATGTATTTGCCATTTGACAAAAAAATAAAAAGCACCAGTAATATTTGACCTCCTTTAAAGCTGACACAAAATCAAAAAGATGGTTCACAAATAATGTATTCACGGACAAGAGATAGAAGAAGTTAATGACTCAGGCTATGTCTACACTGCAGAGTTTTTGCAGAAAAATAGCTGTTTTTGTGCAAACACTCACGGAGCGTCCACACCTCAAACGCATTTTTGCATAAGAAAATTTACAGTGAATTGTATGGCATGTTTGTGAACTATTTGCCCTGTGGGTTTTCACTGGGTGACTGACCTTACTCTGCCCATTGGATTTAAGAGACTTCTCCCAGTGAAGACTCCCATATATTTCCAATCCCCGAAATAGGAATTTTGACATTATATTTCACTGGAAAAGAAATAAAGCCATCTGCATGACTCTGACTCCCTTCCCACGGGTCTAATGCACAAGCCTTGCAAGAGGGGCACATTGTAAATCCAGCGGCTTTGGGCTCTTTCAGAATCCTTGCAGAAACATACGAAGAGGAAGAAATCCTTGATTGACTGGGCTTTGCGCCGGACTACCAGCACCCCCACAGGCAGCCCTGCATCACATTCTCCCCCCACCCCACGGAAACTTTTCGGCCTGTCTTTGTCCTCTGTGTGTCCTGATGGAATGCTCCCCAAGCCTATTATGGTAAGATGGGGTTTATAAATATATCATCTATCCATCCACCTCTGTATCAGCCATCTGTGGTATCTCTGAGGTTCCTGTCACCCATGTCTGGGAGGAGGAGTAAGAAGATTAGTGCTCTCTTATACTATACTGTACTTTGATTCAGTACCAGTTCAAACTCATGAAGGAAAGTGTCCCCTACAGAGTCACCCATATCACCTCCTGTACCCTTCAGGTTTCCTGAAGAATCTCCTACTGATGCTGACCATCCTTAACCCTACTTAGCTTGTGAGGCATGACACAGTATGGGTTCAGATGCTAAACTCGTCTAAACCTATGTCGGGGCTCGGCTTTCTCCTAGGATATGCTGCTTCTGCTGTACCACGAAGGTCCCTCCACAAGAGGCATTTTCAGGCGCTCAGCCAATGCCAAGATCTGCAAGGAACTGAAAGAGAAATTGAACTCTGGAGATGATGTCCAGGTGGATGGCGAGTCAGTCTTTGTGGCTGCAGCAGTCATCACTGTAAGTCACACCAGAGTGGTACTGCCCTAGAACAACACTTTGCATTCAGTGAGGAGATATCAAGGTCTTGCCTGGGAAAAGCATTTTAAATGGGGCACATTCAGCCTACTCCACCTCCAGGTCCTGGCTGGGAATGTGTCAGAGAGCAGCCATGCCCTTGCATGAATGAAAATCTGCCGCTTTAACAGTCTTCAACATGCAGAAATGAATATTGGCTCTCAGGCCAGTATCCCTTTTTGTACCTTCTAATGTAAAACTACAGCAGACCCTCAGGTAGCAAGGGGTTAAACAGACTAGGGCAGTATCTGCCCTGCCATGTTAACTTGAATTATCTGCACTCGCTTTACACTTGTCAAGTTAGCCTACCTCAAGTGGCAGCAGCCGCAGTGCGATATAATGCCCAACCTGCTGTGTACTCACCGGTGCATGTTGCTAGGACTTTGGGGATTCTTAGAGCTGGGGGAAGCTGAGCTGCTCTGGGGACTGTGGAAGAATTTGTGGGAAGGTACTGGTGAATTCGTAGCCCTTGAGTGAAGTTTGCCTCTGTCCACTTTACGGACTGGCACCGTTAGCAGCTTGAGTATTAACTCAAGCTTTAGCCTCTGCTCCTTGATGGGCCAGCCAACTAGAGTGAAAAGCACCACTGCACTTGAGTTAAGGATCAATGAGTGTGGAAGGGATTTTAGCTAGGGGTAATGCTGAATTTATAACTTAACTCTCCAGTGAAAACTAGCCATAGTATTGTCCTGACATGTAAATGAAATGAGAACAGTTCAGGTCTTCACTTAAAATATATTCCCAATTTTCCTCTTATTGGCCAGACTACCTCTTAGATATCTTCACAATTCACTGTTTGCTTGAATTTGGATTGATTCAACACAAGATATATAGTAGGCTGTGGAATAGTATCCCAGGAGAAGTAGTACAAACCCCATTGTTTGGACATTTAAATCTTGACTGAACAAAGCCCTGGCCAATATACAATTCTATAGAGAATAATCCAGCTCTGGCCAAAAGTTGGATTAGATGGAGCTTTTCCTTCTGTGACACACAGACATCTGTTTGCCATGCTGCATGCCATGGGGAGCAGGGAGGCCTTATGAGAAATGCTTTGTGTCACATTTTATCTTATGTTTAATCTAAATGAACATATATGCATCATGAAACAAACTATTCAAAACTGACCAGACTGCTCTGCATATATATATTTAATTCAGGATTTTCTACGAAATATACCTGACAGTGTTCTATCCTCAGACATGCACGGGCTGTGGATGGAAGCCGTGGACACAGAAAATCGAGCGCATAAGATTGAAGCCATCAAAAGGTATGTCTGTGCCCCACTTTGTCTCTCTTGAGGAGGCTTGTGTTATTTCCATCCACACAGCACAGTTACCATGTGCTAAGAGATTCCTCATGTTGCTCTAGGCCAGCTCACTGCTCTCAATCCACTGGCTGATGTTGAGTGTGAAGGCTAGGTGTTAACCGAATTGGTCAGAACATTTTCATCTATGTATTTTTTAGTGAAAGAAAATGATATTTTTGACAAAATTGTTCATGATGTTTTTCTGTTTTGTTTTCTTTACCAAACCTCCACCCTGCCCCTCCCCAAAAATATCTTTTTGGATGACCAGCTGTAATTACTAGAATTCAAATAAAGAAAGGACAGTAATTTGGACTTCAGTGGTACCATTGGGTATAAATGGAATTAATTAGATGCTTAACTATGGTGGTTCTCCCTTGCACAAAGTTAAACTGATAGCCACATCAGTGTGATAGTCAGGAAGGAGTAGCCTGCCAGTCATAGTATCAAGGCCTGAAGAGTTTATCTACTTTCCTGAGACTGGCACCTTGAGCAGGATTTGTCCATTAGCATCACATGGACATAACCCATAAGACAAATTTCTTTTAAATGATAACAGTTTGGCTGGTCCTCCTTCCCCTCAAATCTCTGTACCATAGGTCACAGCAAAGTACGTCACTGTCCATGCTGCCAGCACAGGTCTGTACATGTGTCTTCCAGGCATTCTAGCATCTCCTGATGGAACTGTGGAGTATAGTCCACATTTTCCCAGAGTGCATTGGGTAGCATGGTAGATGTGAATGCACAAACATGACAGCAAGATAACTGTGTGATGAATGTAACTCAATCCTATTTGTTGTAGAGAGGCCAGATGAGAATGTCACAATCTAGTTACAAAATCATGATTGTACCAGTAGTGTAGCCAGGGCTTTTAGAAGTCAATTGTCATTTTGGAGAGCCAGGTTTTACAAGCTCCTTATTTTGTTTTGTTTCTTTCCCCTGGGCAGTTTGGTGAAGCAGCTCCCAGAAGCCAACCTCATTTTACTCAGACACCTGTTTGGAGTCCTGCATCAGATTGAGCAGAATTCAGGGGAGAATCAGATGAATGCATTTAACTTGGCTCTTTGCATAGCTCCCAACATGTTGTGGCTTCCTAGTCCCACTGGGCCTGAAGAAGAAAGCAAGTCTACAAAAAAGGTAAATACTACTGGTGCGGTTCTGCCCACATGATTTTTCCCCCTCCTCCCACCTCCTATGACTTGTTCCTCTGCAGTCTACAAAGGAAATATAGAGTTGAAGTGCTTTAGGTCAGTAACAATTTTAGCTTCACCCCTCCTCCCCTGGCCACCCATTCAGATTGTTATGGGGTAACTTGACCACTTTAGAGATGGAAGCATTAAAAGAAGGCATGATCTGCTCTAACAAATGGACTTTCTTGCTGGACACAATTGTCCAGGGAGTGGGTAAGAGGGCACTTAGTAACCCATTAAAAGGAAGAAAACTGTCTCCCCATCTGAAACATCTAATAATGGTGGCACCAACCTGCAGAGAGGAACAAATCTACCATCATGACACTCCTCCTCGGAGGCAGAATATTGCTGAGACTTGTGAGATTATGACAATAATAATTAAGACTACAGGGTTTGCAGTATCAACTCACACTACTGTTCCAGTTAGCCCAGCTTCTTGCTTTCAGCTATGACTAATGCACAAGCATCCAGCCTAAGAGATGCTTCCTAGCTTTCTGGGCCAAAGGGAATCTTCAGGATTAAGTGTTACATTTGTGCAGAGAAAGGCATCGTCACACTGTCTCTCTAGGCTAATTTGTCTTGGAGGATAATAGAGCCAGGTATATGTTCCCTAAACTGACACCAGTGTTTCCTCTTCCTTGGCAGGTGGCCATGTTAGTACAGTTCCTGATTGAAAACTCAGCAGACATTTTTGGAGGTGACATCACTTCACTGTTTCAAAGGCCAGACAAAGAAAAGTCAAAAAACTCTGAGGATTTCCTGGGTAAGTTTGTAGCATTGTATTTTCCTGGCACCTTCTCAGGAGATGCCTGGTCAGTCAGAACTGCTGTCAAATGCCTTGTACACAAAGACTACAATAAACACTACCCATCCACAGGAATGTAGAAGAGGGGACTTGTTCTGAGCCAGTCCTTTCCCCTAACTTCCTGACTATGTTTTGATAAGGGCATTGGAGAATGCAATTACAGCACCTCACATATGGACCCCTGTTTGGCTGGTTTACCCCCTTCTTCATTATCCTGCTATAGTTCCTAGCTGCTGCAGTTTGTCAGACAATTTACCTCAGAATTCGTGCATCAAGCAGCATATTCCAACAGACTTGTTTTTTTTTTAAAGTGGAGCAGTTTAAACTGATTTTCTAAAATTTGACTTGAGAAGTCAGAATTTAAAGAGATCCATGTGTCCCTGCTGAATATATGACAGACTGTGATCTAATCATGAGCACCTGAGACTTGTGAGACAAGAAACAGTAGGGTTCCATTTCTATTTCTGCCACAGACTTGAAATGTGTCCTTGATAAAAGTCATTCCCCAATCTGTGCCTCAGTTTCTCCAACTTGTAAAATGCAGTGGAAAAATCTCCTTTGCCTCGCACAAGTCTTATGAGAATTAATTAATTAATTGATATTCACAAAGCATTTGTTGCTCTTCAAAGGAAGGCACTCTGTTGTTTCAGTTGTAGTAGTAAACATTTAAAGTATGGCTACACTTCGAGCTGGGGGGGGTGAGAATCGGAGGTGCTGGACGCACATTCAGGACAATTAGCCTTTCCTGCCACTTGCACCGCCACTGCTAAACACTTTGTTTGGTGCACTACTTGATCAGAGCTAGCCCAGTTTTTGTCTCCTCAAGCTGAGACTCACACTCGTAGCTCGAAGTGTCCTTTGGGACCTAGACACATACCACTGTGACAGGTAGAAAGGAACACAGATAATTATATGCTTTTCTGTTGCATTTTTACAAGGTAATTGGCATTCCCCCTGCATGTCTTCCCCAGGTATTGGCAGGGCTCAGCAAAACGATTCCTCTGATGAAATGGAGTTTGCTGCCTGTGACCAGGAAAGACCAAAGCAGCATCCCTCTGGTGGTTTGTTATTTGAAGAGGAGCAGGAAGATTGGGATCTGTTTAGTGAGATCACTGCCTGCTACCAAAGCAAAACCAGGAAGAATGCCAGCGCAGACAGCTATGAGCTCCTCGACGAAGAAGGCTCCTTCTGCTCCATTGGCTCGATACGTTCACTGAGTCCTGCAAGGGATCGGTGCTCTTCTGAACCCAGTGTCTGCCTCAGCTCTCAGCTCCCCTCCCAGTGCCATGAGCCAGTGGCCCGCCAGTCCAGCTGTGATGCCACCATCATGCACAGCCACACTGATTACATCCACAGGCTCAAGCAGCTGCAGTTGGAGAGCCAGAAGCTGATTGATGAAGGCCTGAGCCCTGGGCTGAATAAGACGAGGCAGAATTTCTGGCAATCTCCTGAGACCAGCTCTAGGGTGAAGAAGCTTCAGAAAACCAACCTGTCCAACAGGTCCAGCTTCTCCAGCCTGTCCTCTACCACCACTTCCCCTTCTGCCTCCTCACTAAGCTCCTTAGACAGTGCTTTCTCCTACTGCTCCGAGTCCTCAGCCTTCAGCCCCAGTGACGTCTCCTCCCTGCCTTTCATGTTTGGCACTTCCACCCGACTCCATGCCTTGTCTCCAAAGATAGCAAAGAGGTCCCTGAAAGAATGGACCAAGCCCTTGACATCTCTTTTGCCTTTGAACCCTTGTGACTTGGACTCATGCAGCAAGCCTGAGCAAAGGGACCGGGGGAGGAGTCACAGCACTGGGGAAATGAAGGGTTTTGTGCCCATCAATGGCGCTGCCATGGGAAGCCTCTTAAATGAGAGTGACTGGGAGGAAGAGGAAAGGCAAGTGAGATGTGTCAGGGGCTCTGGACATGCTCTCGGACGCCAGTGTTATTTCAAAGAGTCTGAATGTAAAACAGACCCCCCCACTCACATCCCAGCCACTGAGAGCTCATCAGCCATTGGCCAGCAAGGGCCCAGGGAAAAGTCAGTTAAGCACATTGAGATAAAAGGCCCAGAGGTTTCCCCTCCCAGACAGGAAAGCCTGAAGCGCACCAAGATAACCTTTTACATGGCCCCAAATAAAGGAAGTCCACAGGGATCTCCAAGGGAACAGGAGGATGGAGGGTTCTCAGTGAGCATCTGTAGCCCCAAATCAAACAGCAGCAGTGGCCAAAGTACTTCCAAGAGCCAACCAACAGTAAGTGTCCATATACCCCAGACAGTGTTCTATGGTCAGAACACCCCTTTGGTGCTGCACTCTGTCTCCAGGAGATACCATCAAGAAGCAACGAGCCAGCAGCTGCAAACGGAGTGCAAAGAGACTCCCCAAAGCATTCCCCAGGCAGAGGGGCTGACGGACAATGCTCAGCAAGCAGCACCTGCCAAAACCCACGGCAAAAGCATCAACGCTTTCAGCCACACCATCCGCATCATTCTCCCAGCCTCCATCCGCAACACCGTCAGGGAATACTTCAAACACGATGAGGCCAAGAACTGCCATGCAGCGGATGCAGAAGCTGTGGAGAATGAACTCATCCGGAGCAGGGTGGAGTGGCTCAAGAGCCAACCACACACGGATGCCTCTCCAGAGGAGTGCAAACCAGTGGCATTTACAGAAGAGACATTTGTCTAGGAGTAGAGAGTGGGAAGCGTGCTGGGGGAAATGTTCTGTAAGATACGACTGAGGTGTGAAGAATCTAACAGGCTGTGTGGGTCAATAAGTATAAAGTGATGCTAATGTGTAATTAATGTGGGGGCTTGGGGTATTTTTATTCTCTGCTACCTTTTTTTCTACAAAAGGTACTTTACTGACCAGTGCCCAATGGGCTCAATCCTTCCCTACATTTTAAATTAGCTGAGTTGTACAGAGACTTTTATCTGAATTTCAAGCTCTCCTGATTGTTTTGCCTCAAGTCACAGGTATGTGTGTTGGTAAGCAAAAGCACTTGGGCAGCAAACTTGTATTGCATTTCATAAAAAAAAGTCACGGTGGATCCTTGACAATGGAGCAAAGCTTTGAATCACCCTGCAGTTTTTTTAAGTTTGTACAAAACTCCACAGTGTTGTTAATTTTTTGTCACCAATGTTTATTGAAATCCAAAGTATGACGCTTTACCACTAACTCAAAACACACAGCTATCTCTTCCCTCCTAACCTTCTTTGTCCCTCACTTGAGTTTGTTGACTGAGGCTGGGATTTCAAAGGCACCTACAGGAGACAGTTGCTCGTGATTGCCATTAAAGGCTTTGGCACCTTGAAAGTTGCAGTGTTAATGTTAGGATGCATTTACCCAGCAGGGCTTAACTTGAAATAAGCTATGCAAATTGAGCTACGTCAATTGCGTAACTTATTTTGAAATCGCTTATTTCAAAATTGGGAGCGTCTACACAGCACTTATTTCAAAATAGAGCGCTCTTCCTCTGACTTCCCTTACTCCTCGTACAATGAGGGTTGGAGTAAGAAGTCCTCCAGCTTGACAGTATTTCAACATTATTTCAAAATAACGGCCTGCTGTGTAGACGCGGACTAAGTTATTTCGAAATAACTATTGCTGTGTAGATGTACCCTTATAGTGCGTTCACTTTCTCTTCTCCTGGCTCCCCGCAAAAAGTATTTGGTGCAGATCCTCAGCTTTTGTAAATGGTCATGGCTCATCTGTCTTAAATGGAACTACAGTAGAACCTCAGGTAAAAACACAATGGGAACAGAGGTTGTTCAGAACTCTGAATTGTTCATCACTATGAACAAAATGTTATCATTGTTTCCCAAAAACTTACAACTGACCTTTGGCTTACTACAGCTTTGAAACTTTACTGTGCAGAAGAAAAATGCTCTTTTTAACCATCTTAATTTCAATGAAACAAGTGTAGAAAGTTTCCTGACCTTGTCAAATCTTCTTAAACTTTCTCTCTTTTTTTAGTAGTTGATGATTAATACAGTGCTGTACTGTATTTGTTGCTTTTTTCCCCCTGCTGCCTAATTGGGGATGTGTGGTTCCACTGGTGAGTTTATAACTAGTGTTCATAACTCTGAAGTTCTGCTGTATGACAATTTACACATGCTGGGAGTCTGCTCCTTGGTTCTCTGAAAGTGGTTCATCCTATATAAGTCTACTGAAGGAAATAATTATTTCCTGGGGACCTTAACTGATGGTGAAATTTCAAGCACTCCTTTCTCAGGTACAAAAGCAGTGACTCTGGGGATCCTACCTGTGAAGAGTTGAGTATGGTTTGGTTTTGGTATGATGTTCACGGCGTGGTGGAAGTAGTTGAGATGTGCTGCCGAGTGGATACTGAAGTAAGGTCCATTCAGACCAAAAAGCTGCCAAGCAGTTCAAGAACTGGACTACATAAAGCTGAGAGAACAGCAGCTGCTAGACAGATACAGCTTCCCTTGAGTAGGGATTGATTCTACTGAGTGAAACACATGCATCAATGTGTCAACTGGCTGCAGAAGGCCTAGATTTGGGGATAAGTCCAAATTATGTGAGTTTTAGAGAGTATTTAATAATCAAGCTGCCACTGACAGGACAGAAAAGTTGGAAACAGTCTCAGAGTTCTGAACTTCTGCGTTCAATGAGACTGTCCTGAAATCCTCAGCTGGCTTTGATCTATTCAAACTTGTTTAGAAGTTCATGATGCTTCAGTTCACTTCCAAAGAGACAGCTGCTGTAGTTTGATGGAGGTTAAGAATTGTGGGTTTGTAGAGATGGGAAAAGTCACTAAAGTTAAAGAGTTTGGATGGTTTGTTTGAATGTTTTGCAAGGCTGGTCCCCATGCTGCCACACCTCGAGTGTTAAAGTAAAAATAGGGAGGATGGAGAAGAGAAAAGCAGAGCCCAAGGAATTCATACATCTCTATTCACTGTTGTAGGGCCTGATCCTCCACAGTGCAAGTTGTTCCTGCAAGTGGCTGAGCACTTTCCTTTCCCATTACTTGATTGCTCAGCACCCCACCAGACTGAACTTTAATCAGTACAAATCACCATCCCTGACGTGATCCAAGTGCCTGGAAATCACCAGGGAAGAAACTTGTCTGGTGCTCTTTGCTAAAATACATGTCATCAGAGGAGAAGGGAGCACACTGGCCCTTTTTCCAAGGTGCACAGGGTTCAGTTGGGTACATGTAGCTTTTGACATGGTCTGTGGCTCCTTTTATTCCTGGCTCTCCTTGATGTTGCTTGCCTGATGAGAGATGTATACAATTGTATTACAAATGCCCAAAAGCATTTCTCTCACATGCTCACTGAAGAGATGTTCACCTTCTTCCCCAAGCTATGGTTGTAATTATTTCAATAAAAGACACACCGCTTTGTTTGTCATTTAATGCATGGCACATGTCAAGAGTTTCCTTGTCTTTCATTCTACAATATTTAGTGCTGGTTATATACAAGCATAAGAATGGCCATACTGCGTCAAACCAACGGTCCATCTATCCCAGTGTCCTGTCTTCTGAGACTGGCCAATGCCAAGAGGGAATGAAAAGAGCAAGTAATCATCAAGAGATTCATCTTGTTGCCTATTCCCAGCTTCCAGCAACCAGAGGCTAGGGACATCATCTCTGCCCACCCAGGCTAATAGTCACTAATGGACTGATCCTCCATGAACTCATCTAATTCTTTTTTTGACCCTTATTATAGTCTTGGTCTTCACAATATTCTCTGGGTAGAGGGTGGATTGACAGCCCTGGGGTTGATGTCATCACTTGCTCCAGAGTTCATACATGGTTTGGGCAGACAGTGATCTCAACCAGCTGGAAGGTTCCTCCTCTTGAAGTAATGTTGATCCTCATGCCCATTCTAACGATCCATTTACTTCTATAGCTTTTAGCACTATAATACCTGAGTTCCAATCAGTGGAATGGACAGACTGAAGAAAGAGCCACACGTCATGTCAAAGTTTCAGAAAGAGGTGACACATGTCTATGTGACATCTGTTTGTGACCTTGCTCCTTGCAGCTAGCCACAAGAAAAGACACTGGCTGCTGTGATGTCATTGCTGGGTATGACATACAATCTGATCTGCTTTCTACTGAGAATGCATTTATCCTCACACTCTACCTGGGACAGAGGGAGGTTCAATTAGCTCCATTTGACAGAAGGGAAATAGAAAGTAAATGACATGCCCAAAGTCACTGACTATCCCTCCTGTCTTTGCCTCTGTGTTAAGAGAGGTGTCCATTGCTTGTTTGTGCTGTGATATTTGCTCACTAGAATCTGGACTAAGACCTCTCATCTCGTTTCAAAGAGGTCACTGACCCACTAGCAGATGACCGTAACTTTAGGTCAACTTCAGGGTAGATTTCAGTCAGTCAGCTACACATGCAATGAGCTCTAACGAGCTCTCTAGCCCACTCTTCTGAACCACCCAGTATGCTTCAGATTTATTTTGTAACTGTCACTGGCCCAGATTCATCCCTTTCAACAGTGCTGTTACATCAGGAAAGAATTTGGCCATTTTGATTGCTGTGAAGTTGTCATGGCCACTCTCACAAATTACTTTTCATTGACTTGAGAAAGAAGTCAGAAGTATTCAGCTTGTCTGACTAGCATTTGACTTTAATCAGCATAGACAATCTGTTTGTTCTTTTTTGTTAAGGCTGCACTTTAAGCCCAAGTGCTATTGATAATGGCCAGCTTGGGGCCCTGACCTAACACAATTTTGGCAGCAGTAGTTTATTTCCACTGTTAATGACTGAGGAAAACAGTTCCTCTTGGCACATACCCTGGGAGGTGTAGGGAATATCTTACTGGATGGAAAAAAAATTAGCAGAACAAGTGTATTATTGCTATACACTAACAGCATTTCTATAAGAAGAACTGTGAATTTGTGGCAGATATTGAGGAACTTGCAAAAGCTACAGTGAAATGAGTCAGCCCTTGTCAAAGTGTCTTAAGTTCTCCTTCCAGGGCAGGTGAAAAGGGTTTGAGAGACTTAAATTTTTGAGAGAAAAGTTAATCTGCACTTGGAGTAACAGATGGGGTACGTCTACACTACATGCCTCTGTCGGCAGAGGCATGTAGATTTGTTTATTCAGCAAAGGTAAATGAAGCCGCGATTTAAATGATCGCGGCTTCATTTACATGTACATGGCTGCCGCGCTGAGCCGACAAACAGCTGATCAGCTGTTTGTCGGCTCACCGCTAGTCTGGACGTTCCCCCTGTCGACATCAAAGCCCTTTGTCGGCAGCCCCGGTAAACCTCATTCCACGAGGAATAACGGGGCTGCCGACAAAGGGCTTTGATGTCGACAGGGGGAACGTCCAGACTAGCGGCGAGCCGACAAACAGCTGATCAGCTGTTTGTCGGCTCAGCGCGGCAGCCATGTAAATGTAAATGAAGCCGCGATCATTTAAATCGCGGCTTCATTTACCTTTGCCTACAACCCTAATCTACATGCCTCTGCCGACAGAGGCATGTAGTCTAGACACAGCCATGTTGATCTGTACTCTAAATAGCTTAATGGCTCGTAAACAGGCGTAGGGGTCTCAGTCCAAAGAAGGAGGTTGGCAGCCCCCCATCCCCCTCAAATCAAGCCAACAAAAGCCTTTCCCTCACAGAAAAAAATCCAACACAGCAAGTCAGGTAAAGCCACTAAGAATAATTTGGAAAAAAAAACCCACATCCACAAGTTTGAAGAACTAGGTTCACACTCAGGAAGTGCAAAATATGCCCTTTGCTCCACTGACCTAAGAATGGCCAATATGCGTGGGTCTCCCTGTGTCCATATGTAGCCTACCAGAGAACAACATAAGCAGCCCTATACTGCAAACAACCTGCTAATGCCAATGTGTGATGCCCTGCGTGTGTAAGAGTTGTATAATTACACACCTGCATGTGCAGTCCTAGCACCCATGAGCAACCCTACAATAACAATGCTGTGTGTTTGTGTGTGTGCGTATAAATCTTTCACATGAGTGGATCCCTCTGGGAGCAGTGAAAGAGGAACAATGGGAGAGGTTTGTGGGTGGGGGAGGATTTCCTCCTTTTTGCAGGTGGCCCTTAACCTTGAAGTTTTTAACATATTTTCAGTAGTGAAGAGCACAGCCACTTGTGGTCTGGGGACCGAATGCCCAGAACCATGGCAGGGACATGGTAGGAGATGGAGCGTATGGCATGGGCCAAGTACCCTTTCTTCCCCTGAGCTATGGGCTGAATCAGCAGAGCTATGGGGATGGCAGTGGCATGGAGTGCCTTGTCTCTCCCATTCCTGGCCCCTTTATAACTGACTTTTGAAAGGGTGAGCTGGTCACTCTTTGGAAGTGTCTCATTTCTCCTCTCTGGGCTACCTTTAAGGAAACAAATGCTTTTCATGTAAACACCCCTGCGGGCGTTTCCCTTTTCCATCCTACACAAACAATTCTATATTTTCTGCTTAGCCAAAAATGACCCACACTGAGGGTGTGTCTAAACTACATGGCTCCATCGATGGAGCCATGTAGATTAGGCTGATCGGCAAAGGGAAATGAAGCCGCGATTTAAATTATCGTGGCTTCATTTAAAGTTACATGGCTGCTGCGCTGAGCCAACAAACAGCTGATCAGCTGTTTGTCGGCTCAGCGCGCTAGTCTGGACACTCCCGTGCCGACCTGAAAGCCCTTTATCGACCTCCCCGTTATGCCTCGTAGGATGAGGTTTACCAGGGAAGTCGATAAAGGGCTTTCATGTCGGCAGGGGAGCGTCCAGACTAGCGCGTTAAGCCGACAAACAGCTAATCAGCTGTTTGTCGGCTCAGCGCGGCAGCCATCTACATTTAAATGAATCCGCGATTATTTAAATCGCGGCTTCATTTCCCTTTGCCAAACAAACAAATCTACGTGGCTCCGTCGACGGAGCCATGTAGTTTAGACGTAACCTGAGTTAAGGCAACCAACGCTCTCACCAAGGACACCCTTTGGTGGGGGAGGGGGACCTAGGGAAATTTGTAGCTCCTCCTGAGGTTTGAGCCACTGGATGTCATACTTGAGTTCTGCTTAAAGCCATGGTCACCAACAGGTCGATCGCAATTGACTGGTCGATCGCAAGGCCTCAACCAGTCGATCGCAAGGTGTCCTGTCCACCCCGCCCTCATTTCCCTCCGAACTCTGAGAAGCCCCACTACCCGGGATGGACAGAAGTCCCGCAGCTTAGCGCCACTTCCGGCGATTCCGGAAGTGTGTTAGCTGCTCTGCTGGGTGTACTGTAGAGGGAGCACAGCAGGGGTGAGTCATCCCCGGGGGAGGCGCGTGCGCGGGGTTTCCCTGCGCTTGGGGGGGGTTGGTCCTGGGGCAGGCGCGCGCGTGGGGCTTCCCTGAGTGGGGGGTTGGCCCCTGGGCAGGCGTGCGCGGGGTTTCCCTGTGCCGGGGGGTGGGGTCGGCTCTGGGGCAGGTGCGCACAGGGTTTCCCTGCACTGGAGGGGTCGGCCCTGGGGCAGGCGCACGTGGGGCTTCCCTGCGTGGGAGGGAGGGAGGGAGGGAAGGGTAGGCCACGGGGTAGGCGCGCGCGGGGTTTCCCTGTGCCGGGGATCAGGGGGGTCAGGCCCGGAAGAGGCACACGCTGGCTTCCCTTGGGGGAGGGAGAATCCTGGGAGGAGGCAGATGCAGGGGACTCTCTGCCTCCACTGGCACCCCGTCTCCTGTCCACACTCCCCACTCCCCTGTCCCCAGCCACAGAACTCTGTCCCTATTCCCGTCCCCACTCTCTGAACTCTGTCCCCACTAGCACCCTGTCCCCAGCTGCAGAAACCTGTCCCCACTGGCACTCTGTCCCCTGCTGCAGAACCCTGTCCTCTGCCCTCCCAGCACCCTGTTCCCTCTCCCCTGCCCCTAGCCGCAGAACTCTGTCCCCACAAAATGTATAATTATAAATGCTCCATTTTAGATTTAAATAGCATGAATAAAAAACAGACCATTTATTTCATAACTATAAACACATGATTTTAATTGTATATATTGCATAATTTAAAAATAAACTGTTTATCAGAGTGTGTAAGTAAGGGCTGGGGATAGTAAGTGATGACAGGAAGAGAATAGAGAGGGCGGGGCTTCAATGAAGGGGCGAGGCTCCAAGGAAGGGGCGGGGCGGTAGATCTTCACCTGTTCTGAGATTTAAAAAAGTGATCTTGGGTGTAGAAAGGTTGGAGACCACTAGCTTAAAGCATATGCCTGCGTTCCAGAGGCAGCTCTTAACTGCAACAGAGCTAGTGCAGTTTCCAGCTTTGCCTTTGGGGCAGGGAGTGAATTTTTAAGGAGAGGGAGGTGGGATGATTAAGATAACAAAAGACCGATCATTCAGATAATTGAAGGATCATTAGATGATCATGAAAACATTGCCAGGTACTCCACTTAAAAGATGGGGGGAAAGTGTACAAATAAATAGTGGTTTGCTGCACGGGTATGCATTTGGACCAGTGCTGTTCAACTTACTCATAAATGATCCTGAAAAGGGACAAGGAGTGAGGTGGCAAAATGTGCGAAGGATACAAAATTTTCTCAAAAAAGTGAAATTCAAAGGTGACTGCAAAGTTACAAAGGAATCTCACAAAACTGGGTGATTGGGTAACACAAGAGCAGTATTGATAAATGAAAAGTAAATGCTCAGTGGTTTGAGCATTGGCCTGATAAACCCCAGGCTGTGAGCTCAATCCTTGAGGCGGCCATTTAGGGATCTGGAGCAAATCTGTCAGGGATGATACTTGGTCCTGCCGTGAAGGCAGGGGACTGGACTCGATGACCTCTCAAGGTCCCTTCCAGTTCTATGAGATAGGTATATGTATATCTCTATATAATCCCAACTATACATACAAAAATGATGGGATCTAAAATAGCTGTTACCATTCAAAAGAGAGATCTTGGCATCATTGTGGATAGTTCCCTGAAAACAGCTGCTCAATGTGCAGTGGCTAACAGAATATTGGGAATCATTAGGAAAGGGATAAGACAGAAAATATCATATTGCCTTTTTATAAAGTCATGGTCTGCCCACATCTTGAATACTGCATGCATATCTGGTTGCCTTGTCTAAAAAAATATGTTGGATTTGGAAAAGGTACAGAAAGGGCAACAGAAATGTTTAGGGGTAAGGAACAGCTTCCATATGAGGAGAGATTAAAAAGACTGGGATTTTTCAGGTTGGAAAAGAGATAACTACAGGGTGGGGGATACATTAGAGGTCTAGAAAATCATGAATAGTATAGAAAAATAGAATAAGAAAATGTTATTTACTTCATCACTAACTTAACACAAGAACATTACCCAATGAAATTTATAGTCTGCAGATTTAAAACAAACAAAAGAAATTATTTCTTCATGGTCAGCCTGTGGATCTCTTTGCCAAAGAATGGTGGAAAGGCCCAAACTATAAGAGGGTTCCAATAAGAACAAAATAAGTTCAAGGAGGATAGTCCATCAATGGCTACTAACCAAGACGGACAGGGATAGTATCCCTAGTCTCTGTTAGCCAGAAGCTAAAAATGGGTGACAGGAGATGGATCATTGTCTCTTTTGTTCATGCCTTCTGAAGTACCTGGCATTTGCCACTATTGGAAGACAAGGTCCTGGCTAGATGGACCTTTGGTCTGATCCAGTATGTCCAGTCTGATGTTCTTATATAGAACCCACATGTATCTGCCCATTGCTGTAACTTACTAAACTCCACTCCTCTCCCAGAGCTGAAATAGAGCCCAGGAGTCCTGATAGTGTGTCTCTCTCTACGCAGAGTTAGTAAGGAAGTAAGAATATACATTAAAATAAAAAACGAGAAGTCCTGTGGCACCTTATAGACTTAAGATTTATTGGAGCATAAGCTTTCGTGGGCAAAGACCCACTTCGTCAGATGCATGTAGTGGAAATTCCAGAGGCAGATATAAATATGCAGGCATATGAAAAGAGTACCAAACAAGAGTAAACCTAAAAAAAACGAGGTCAATTCAGTCAGGGAGGATGAGGCCCACTTCTAACAGCTGATGTGGAGGTGTGAACACCAAGAGAGGAGAAATTGCTTTTGTAGTTGGCCAGCCATTCACAGTCTTTGTTTAATCCTAAACTGATAGTGTCAAATTTGCAAATGAATCGTAGCTCTGCAGTTTCTCTTTGAAGTCTGTTTTTGAAGTTTTTTTTGTTGCAGGATGGCCTATGATAGTGTCTAACAGGACCTAACCACATCAGCCACACCATCACAGGCTCTTTCACCTGCACATCTACCATGTAATATACGCCATCATGTGCCAGCAATGCCACTCTGCCATATACATCGGTCAAACTGGACAGTCCCTATGTAAAAGCATAAACAGACACAAATCAGATATTAGGAATGGTAACATACAAAAACCTGTAGGAGAACACTTCAATCTCCCAGGACACACAGTTGCAGATTTAAAAGTAACCATCCATCAGTCCTAAAGCACTGGCTGAACTGGATTTACATAACCACGCCCAGGACTCCTTTCCCCTTTCAGCTGGCTGCATTGGAAGCAGTGGTTCAGACCCTGCTTATGCTTAGTTTCCAAGTGCCTTAGTGGGTTCTGGAATGAGGTGATGTGTGTGAAAGAGGCGGGTCGATGGGATTGATCCCCCACCCTCAGATTTGCTGCTTGACTTGTACTGAGCATACTCAGTAACACTGCTGAAGCCACTGTCCTCAGTCTGCCCCTGCATGCGCCCCACTCTGACCCCCCATTGTGGCGAGTTACCCACCCATCAGACTCTGAAATGGTGCCCCTGCCTCTCGCCTCCCCTGTCTTCCACCTCAGCCCCACCACACGTCAGCCTCTGCCACTTTAACAAGTTTGAACAAAGTCAGAGGCAGCTCAGAGGTCAAGTGGCCACTAAAGCTCCACTTTAGGGTGGATTGCCCAGCCCCCGCCTTTGCTGCTTAGTCGACATCAGCCTTTTAGTGGATTTCCCTCTTGCTGGGGAAAAAACCGTTTGTGGTCACCCACAGCTGCTGAGAGGCACGCTTGAAAGGAGGGAACGTGCTGACCCACAGCAATGACTCATATTTGCACTAACTCCGAGGGCTAACAAGAGCAGGGTGATAACAGCAGCCCTTCCACACACACCCTTCCGCTGCTGGTCAGCAGCTCAGATTAGTGATCACTTTGCAACACACTCACTTTGCCAGGCCACCGGGGACCAAACGCTCCCGGCCAGGCTTGCAACACTTGCCCTTCTTTTAGGTCGCCAGGGCTCCGGTTTTCAGTCAGAACATCTGGAGGAAAAGGGCCCCTGGCAGCTGCAGTCAGCACAGCTGAGCAGGCCAATAAAGTCTCCTTGGCCACCATGGGGGGG
This sequence comes from Pelodiscus sinensis, assembly GCF_049634645.1. Classification (NCBI taxonomy): domain Eukaryota; kingdom Metazoa; phylum Chordata; order Testudines; family Trionychidae; genus Pelodiscus; species Pelodiscus sinensis. The sequence continues at coordinate 22,761,428 of NC_134723.1, forward strand.
TAAGGCAGGCTCAGTGCCCAGCTCCGAGGAAGCTATTCCTTGTCCAGTTCCTAGGCAGGGAGAGGGCACAGCTGTGGCCAATGAGAGCTGTGAAGCTGGTGCTCGGGGTGGTGCCTGCAGGCAGGGGTCACCCAGAAAGCCCCCATGGTCGCCCCTCCACCAGGAATTGGACATGCCACTGCTTCTCAAGAGCGGTGCGTCCCTCTTGCATCCCTGGAAAATGCAGGGGCAGCGTTGGTACAACTGCTCTTTAAGAGGTTCCCTGAAGCCAGCCCCTCTCAGAGACTCTGGAACCGCATCAGCCAGAGCCTCTCGGAGCCAATGTTCTGAACCCCCTCCTGCATCACAATACCCTGCCTCAGCCCCAAGTCCCCTCCCACACTCCAAACCCCTCAGCCTCACCCTCAGCTTGGAGCACCCGCCTGCATGCCAAACCCCAGATCCCCAGCCCAGAGCCCTCACACACCCACACCCACACTGCTTGCCCCCGCCCAGAGCCCCCTCCTGAATGATGAATCCCTCCACCACAATCTGGACCCCTTTCCTGCACTTTGACCCCTAGCCCTGCATTCCAAACCCTTATCCAGGGCCTCCGCACCCTAACCCCCATCCCAACCCAGACACAATTTCTGCACCCTGAACCCCTTGTTTCTTGCTCCACCCCAGAGACCCGTGACCAGAGCCCGTACCCCCTCCTACAGCCCAACTTCCTTCCCCAACACGGAGCGCCCCTTCAACCCCACCCCATCTGCAACCCCCCTGCACTCCAAACACCTCATTCCTAGTCCCAGTCGAGAGCCCTCATCTCCTCCATACATACCCCAAGCCTCTACCCTGCATCCCTAATTCCCTTCCATGGCCACAAGCACCCCCCTGCTTTGCCTAGCAAGTGCCTCAGTTAGGTGACCCTGCTCCCCACAAGTGGCCAACGGCTGCTTGGGTAAGAGGAATAAGGTGGAGATGCTCCAGATTTGTGGGTCCCTTCTCCAGCAGTCCCCATCCTGTAGCCTCTTCTTCAGGTCCCACTTAGGTATGTCTGCATTCCAATTAAACACCCTACTGGCCTGGCTCAGCAGACTGGGGCTGTAGCATTACTGTGCAGACACAGATATTTGGATTCCCTTGGTCCCTCCCCTCTCGGGCTCTCAGAGCTTGGGGTTCAGCTCCCCCAAACACAGCCCCACCAGGAACCCCAGTCAACAGCCAGGGGGCAGCCTGCTAATTGCTGTGTAAACACACACACACACACACACCCCTCCCAGCCAGAGGGCATTGCAGCTGCTAGCCTAGGTGGTTGTGCTGACCAGTCCCTCCTTGCAGCAGGTGCATATAGGATAGCACGGTTTTGGGATGCCTCTGTCAATGCATCCAGGGGCAGTGCGCTGAGGCTGGTCTAACAGGAGTGGCCATTGCAACCTATTCAGTCAGCGGGGCACATCAGAGCTATGCCCGCAGCCAGACATCACTGTATGCAAAGCCCGGCACATCACGTTGGTGGGTGCCCGGTGAAGTCTGCAAAAAGCAAGTGAGTCATATGGTCTGATGGTGCCCACACCTTTAAATCCCTTCCAGAGCCCCTGCGGTGCTATGCGGTGCTGTCCGGGAGGCGCTGAGGACTGACTGCCCCTAGCCTCGCCCATCTGCTCAAGGCACCACCCCTTCTGGGGGGACCCAGAGCCAAGTCCCCTCACATTGTCCAGGTTCCGGTGATATCTGTCACCAGCCCGAGCTGCAGCAGTACTGGATCCCCTTACCAGGAGAGTTAGGGGAAGGTAAGAAAAAAATCAGGCTCCTGGCAGAGTGTCTTTAGTCTCACTCATTGAGAATGAATAGGACTGTTTGGGGGGGCTGGAAATTAGTTTTACAAGAGTCTCTCGCTAGTGAGAAGGGCATTTGAAACACACATTCCACCTCCCACATTCCAGTTGTCACAGTACCCAGGCTTCTCTTGGGCCTGCCGTGGCAATGAGTGAGTGGCATAGGGAGGGGGTGTGGCGTGAGTGTGGGGAGGGGCCACAGGGAAGCGGTGGGGAGAGAGAGCCTTTTGTGAATCCAGCAAATCACATGTGTTGGGGGATGGGCATACCAATCCATCTCACTGCACTGGGAGAGTTTCTTCATAGAGGTCCAAATCCAAAGCCCAGTGAAGTTAGTGGAAGTCTTTCCATTGGCTCCCATGGGAATTGGATCAAGCCCAGGCCAAACACATGTAGCAAATTTGTAGTTTTGTAAGTGACTGTGTGGTAAAGCCACCAACACGTATTTGACTCCCAGTCCCTGCTGCCACTGGGTTGATACCCCAAAAAAAGCCACTTCTAATCTCAGGCACATAAGCCAGCAGCTAGGAATTGACAGTTGGAGGGGTTCAAAATATCAATTCTAATGTCATTCTAATGAGACCAATTCTCATCTGTCAGTCCCTGATAAGGCTGCATTAGGCAATAGGCTACCCTGGCATCCGGTGCCTTGATTCGGTCAGCATGCCACACAAGTCACGCGCTACAGATAGTATTAGCTCCTATCATTGCAAAAATAGTGTATGGGTGGGGGGAATTGCATGGCAGCTGACAAATCGAGATTAGGATGAAGGAAAAGCTTGCTGGAACCAAATTTTCAGGCTGAATCAAAATATTATTATACCCTACATTTCTGTCTGGGAGAATGACTTCCTTGATGGAGATTTAGTAAATATGTTGTCTTTGCGGTAACTGCCCCAGCATTGATATTTTCCAGATGAGATAAGTTTCATAACACTCAGTACTTATGGAGGCTTTTCACCTTCCCAGTCCTTTACAGACACTAGCTAATGAATCCTTGAGGAGAGTATCCCTGCTATTATAGCTCCATATTTACAGCTAGGGAAACTAAGGCAGAAAGGTGAAATGAGTTGCTCAAGGCCTCAGAAAAAGGGATTGTCAAAGTTGAGATTAGAACTCAGGAGCTCCAAGCATCCTGGCCTAGGCCCAGCTCATTAGAACAAACTATGTAGAAAAGGTCCTGAAAACTCAGCAAGTGAGAGCTCCCTCTTTTAGTCTCATTGAAGTGGAGCAACATGTGCTCTGGTGCCCAGTCTAGGCGGCTGTGGCTCCATGCACACAGTGAGTCGGGCCTCATGACTTTGCTCTGGCACAGCTGGGCTGCCCAGTGGCAGGTAGAATTCTACACCCAGCCATTGCTGCCATTGCCTGGCTAGCACTCTCTCTAGGAATGTGAGGGCTGGCTGCTTGTCTCAGCTATCACACCTTCCTGGCTGTGTCATTGCTGTTTAATTCATAATGCAACTATCACATAGTGGTAGCTGTAGCTACTACGTTTGCTGGAGAGCTCCCAGAAATAAACCAAACCTCTCAAACATGGGGCCATATTCTCAATTGGCATAAATCAGCTTCATGCTGTTGAAGTCAGTGGAGCAGTGTTCATTTACACTAGCAGCAGATCTGGCCTGTGACATCTTAGGAGCATTTTTTTCTGAGCCTTGTACCACTTGGGTGCAAAAGAACCAGTAAGTATTGATAGCGCTAAGCTGTGCTGTGATCTGATGATCCAAGGAACTACTTAAAGGAGTAACCCAGTCAATTTCTGTGATGCTCCCCAGCTTATGGATCACTCAAAAAGAGGGGATGCAAATATAGAGAGGCCTGGCTCCTCCCACAAGAAAAGACCATGGTTTCCTTCAACATGATACAGGTGGTTTTCTCCCCTGGGTATGTCTACACTGGAGTGGAAGGTGTTACCCACTGACGGAGCAAGTGTGCAGTGTAACCCACTGGCATGAGCTAGCTGCCCCAGGTAAGTAGTAGCCTATCAGAGACCCCAGGTATCTACTTGGTTGGTTTGCTTCTCCCACTGCCCATGCTTGAGTAAGCCTAGGGTGGGTATAGATACTTGAGCTGGAAATTACACTTGCTGGCTCTTGCATAGACATTCCTTCTGGGGCCACCCTTCTGCAATTAGAACAGGGGATGGCTACTGGGCTGACCCGTATCAAAAGGCTGGATGCTAAGCCATGAAGGGACACCAAAAAGACACTAGTGACAGTCACGCAGGAAGGGGAGTTGTGTAGCTGTCACCCATGGAACAACATTGCTCTGTGCCCTGGTCTGATCCACACTTACAGCACAACCAGACCAGACCAGCTCAATTGCCTTGGCGAGGAAGTGACTGACATGCCTCAGAGTTATTTTGTTCAGACTTCAAGTGCACGTTTTGCTCCTTCACCCTCTAGCCTGACTGGGACCGTTCTAGTGTCAGGGTTAGCTATAGCTTTGCCTCTCTGCTTCCACCTCTGACCTTGCACCAAACCCAGGAGATCAGCTCTCCCAGGATGTCTCTATAGAGGATCTTCTCCCAGCAGCCTTTGTTTCCCAAGCAGCCTTTTGGGTGATGGGCTCATTTCTGTGCCACCAGCGAGGGCGTACGTGTGCTAATGGGGACGGGACAGAGGCTTATTTTTACTACACACACATCAAAGGAAACAGACTTCTCACCCTCAGACCCTTTTCCAGGAAAGGCAGCCATATTCTGAATAACAATGTGACAGTCACTCCATTCTGTCAGCCAGCAGCTAATCGCTCAGTTTGTCACCTGCTGGGTATGTGGCCTCAAGCCTGGGCCCAGGGAAGGAGTGCAGACAGCTTTCAGCAGCAGCTCGTGGTCCAGCTTTGAAGTTTAAGTAGGAGAGTATGGAGGGTGATGCTGCAGTGAGCCAGACTTGTTGGCGCCAACATAGGAAAGTCATGGAATGAGGAGGTGGGAGTTGAAAGTGGTGTTATAGAAGAAATAACCGTGAGTATTGGGGCATTTGCCAGGACTCTGGTGTACTGGCTATTTTATTTACCCCCATCTGAGGTGTGACGCTATGGTTCCAACTCCCCTAATGTACTCAAAGGACTCATGGACCAAGAGGGTAATTACACAGTAAGGCTACTGACTCCTTCTCTTGCAGCCTCCACCAAATTTACAGCTTCAAGAGCAAGAAGCCAAGACAGGGACTCGAATATGAATCATTTCAAATGAAGGCACAATTACAAGCTGCATTGCATTTGCCATGTGAGATGGAAGCCTTATTCTACAGTGTCAGGACTCACTTCTGCATATGAGATAAAGATAGAAATATTCATGCTGCACAATTTAGCACTAGATTTCATAGTCACCAGCCACCACAAAGCAGGACCATCCTTGCTCTGTAGTGACCTGGCCCTCTACCAGTGCGCAAGGTGATACACACTAGGACAGTGTTTCTCAACCTTTTTTTATAAAGTATCCCCTTAAAAAAAATTGTAAGTACCCCCAGTACCTACAGTTTTCAGGCACACAAAATATTTTTCTACCATTGCAACACATTTGTTTAAACAACTTAATTTTAGCCAGGTGGGAGATAAAATTTTTGGGTGTAAAAAGTACAAAAATATTAAAACGCTGTAAAACTTAAAACAAAAATTCAGTTTTCTCCAAATTTCAGTTGTACTGATGTACCACCCCAGACTTCACTGGTTGAGAAACACTGCACTAGGATACACCACTATCCCACTGCCAGGGGAGAGCAGCAGGACTTGGGACAAAGGACAGAAGATGATTAGGGTAACATGTTCTCTCTCTTTGTCCTTCACCAATGTTCCCTCTAAATGTTTTCCATCCACGGATAAACACGATACATTTTATGAGCACTGAGGTATGTGTGGATGTGCACCACCAGTATAAACACACGTTGCCAGTGGTGAGTGCTGTGGGCAGTCTGCTACTCAGCTGGGTGGCATTTGAATGTCTCATGAGTGGTAGCCTAAGCACTCAGCTTTCAGGGGACACTGTTCTTCACCCTTTTCTGCCTGTTTGAGTGCAACAGAACCCACGGAGACAAAGACAGACAACTGGGAAAAGTTTGACACTGTGTAAGGGGCTACATCGCATACCTAAATGGTGGATGCTCATCAGAGCGACTCTGAAGCCCTGATGCTGCATTATGCTCTAGTGATCCTAAAACAAACTTGGGAACCTCCATTTGTCCTGCTGGGAAATTGAATCTGACCTACTGGTGCTGGGCTGAGTGGGGTAGAAAAGACTTGTGCAGGAGAGTATCTCTATAAACCCTCCCCCAATCTCCACTTCACTGCACTTTCTTTCAGTGATGCTATCCTAAGGGGGAAGCAGCAGAAATCAAAAGCCTACAGTGGATTTTTAGAAGGGGTCTATATACTATCCTCTGTTACATATTACCTAAAGGCTCTGGAGCGATCTTCCAGCAATCAGAGAGGGCTGGGTGGGACTCACGTCAGCATTTCTTTAGGCTCAGCCAAAGGCATCCCTGCTCCCTGAAGGCTCTCTGACATTTTGAGCTCTGGGATGTGCTCCAAACTAGAGAGAAGAATATGAGAAGGGGAAAGAACAGTGGAGGGGGGGAGGAGCAGGTGTCCTAAAAAGGACTGAAGTTGAATTCCCCATCCTGTTTTATTATCTTTATTTAAAGAGCTGGTGATGCTGCTGTACAGAGAGTGCCACCTTGTGTCCAGTTGAAATCTACAGGAAAGACTCCTCTGAGTAGAGCCATCAGAATAAATCTCTTTTTTCAAGAACTGTATCCAGTGGTCCCCAACCTTCTGGGGCTGCTGGGCGCCGTGCACCCGGAGGCAGCACCGCGCATGCGCTGTGCACCTGGAGCAGGAGCTGCACATGTGCCGGGAGCCCGGGGCACAAGAGTGGCTCGGGCCAGCCCTGATCACTAGGCAGGTGCACATAAATGCCCCGGCGAGCACCATGGCGCCCATGGGTACCGTGTTGGGGACCACTGGTATAGATTATTGTCAGCAGTGCTGCTCTAGCAATTCAATCCTTACATTTAATAACCCTAGTTTAATAACCCTGGCTACAGCTCTGTGATGAAAAGGGTACTTTTGTTCTAGATTTACTAAACGTCATCAGCAAGGGCAAAGCAAAAACACAAAATCAAGGCTGGTTTGAACCCAGATTGGCCCCTGAAGCCAAAACTCAGAGTTTGGAGGTTCAAATAAATAATTATTAATCTAAATTTGATCATGTGAAACCTGCTTTTGAAGTATCTATTCTATCTTACACTTGAATTGTTAAAGTCCCTGTGTTCTAATTCATCTAATTTATGCATCTTTCTATTCATAGAATCATAGGACTGGAAGGGACCTCGAGAGGTCATCGAGTCTAGCCCCCCACCCTCAAGGCAGGACCAAGCTCCGTCTACACCATCCCTGACAGATGTCTATCTAACCTGTTCTTAAATATCTCCAGAGAGGGAGATTCCACCACCTCCCTTGGCAATTTATTCAAAGATTTGACCATCCTGACAGTTAGGAATTTTTTCCTAATGTCCAATCTAAACATATTGTGCTATGTATTATTAGAAAATTATTACAGTGGACTCTAGCTCCTGGAGGGGTTGTGCTTTAATAGATTGTGCATTAAACATTTGGAGTTCTGAAAAGTTCAGCATTCAGGAATGTTAGTCACCAGGGTTCTAGAATGAAAATCATCTTAGTCCCATTATACTAAGGGTCTGGAATAAAATGCATGATAAAATCAAGGTAATTCAACCCACAAGCAGAAATTGCCTCCTTAACTCATCCTACCGTGTTTGCTATAGCATACTGTACAATAGTACTCATGTACAAACTCACTTTCAGGAGTATATCGGTCTGGTGTGCCATGTTGCTTGAACCTCTGTGATGGCTTGGGGTGCTGCTTAACATTGCTGACATGTAGATTCATTTTCCTGAGGAGTGTTTTGTGAGTGAAGGAAAGACTTTGTTATCAAGCCTTTATTAGTGGTGTGTTACTTCCAACAACCCAAAGAATCCACTTAAACTAAAGAACAGCGCAGAAAAAAAGCCCCAAGCCTATAACACCATAATATTTGAATAAGTCTCTGATTAATACATGTTAGGGAATAAATAAAGAACTAGCAGCACCTCTGCTGTTGCTGCTGTCACTCCCGAGTCCTCAATTGGGGTGATGCAATGCAAAGATGGGCTTTCTTCAGGCAAATTCCAAGTGCAGAAGGAGGGGCCAGTCTCTTGCTTTCTTCTCAATAGGCCCCAGTTCTGCTAGAACACAGTTATCTTGCTGCGTTCAGTTACCAGATCATTCCTGCTCTGCTCCGAGTGGTTCTTCAGACCAGCTCCGTTTGGGTTCTTTTTTACTGGCTTGCTTTTGGGACAGTCCAGGGCAGAGCTTTTCAAAGCCACGTAGACTGAATGACAGGGATAATCCCATCTAGAGTGTGGTGACCAAATTAGGCAGTAGGTCCAGGAAACTGTTAGTAAAACCACACTAGCTACACGTGTCTCATTCTTGAGACGTCACCAGAAGCCCCAACAGTTCTGAAAGTCATTCTGCTTCAGTTTTGGTGCCTAACATGAAGGCCTAAGCAAAGGATTAGTGGTTTGAGACAGGGGTGGATATAGGGCAGGCCGAGCAGGGCGGCCGCCCCAGCCCCAGTGCTTCAAGAAGCCCTGCGCATGCGCCATGTCAAAGGGGGGGCCCCGCGAAATTGTGCTGCCCTGGGCCCCACAAAATCATCATCTGCCCCTGGTTTCGGGCATCTGACTTAATTTTCAGAGGGTGCTGAGCACCCATTCTCTGAAAATGAGGGCCCTTTAGCAGGCCTCTGCTTGGGCTTTCAGAAACTGAGGCACACAAATGGACTAGAAAAACTGGGCTTCTAAAAAGAAAAAAAAATCCTCTGCATGCTTCAGGTTCCCCTTCTGTACCATAGGGATGATAACACTGCCCTAATAGACCGGCACCATATTGTGAGGCAATGTGCATTGAGAATGCCAGACGGGATTTTAAAGCCCCATTATTTATTATTAATGGAGTTTAACTTGCTTCAGAGCCTAAAGAAGTCATGAGCATCAGTGTCATTCTGGTGAAGCAGAAGGAGTTTCATGAACATTTTTGTTCCGTTTCTCACGTAAGTGCTGCTGGTTCTCCAGTCTGGGCTGTGCCAAATCATTGCGAGAAAGGCATTTTGCATTTTATTGCCAGCTCTTTCAGGAGCAGGAAGCACTGGAAATCTCACCAAAGAGCCTGTTGTCACATGCTTCTGGGCTTTAAATGGCTCACATTAGCATCAAGCACTCAGTACACTTATCCCAGCCAAGCCTGTTCAGGTGTTTGAAATCAGCCATGTGGGATTGGATTGCACGTGCAGAGAAGCAAATTTATGGTAGCTGTCAGGCTCCAGATGATTTGAAGGAAGAAGGAAGAAACTCCATAGTAAGCAACTGAGGAAAAAGCTGCCCCGAAGATTGGCTTAAGCCCCAAAGCACGACATTTTATCTCCCTTGTTAGCATCAGCTATAACAACTCTGGACGTTCTTGTTATCCCAATAACTATCCAGTCCTCTTTGAATCTTGCTAAATGCTTGGCCTCAATGACATCTAGTGGCAATCAGTTCTACAGTATAATAAAGTCTGGTGTGGAAAAGTATTCCCTTGTATCGTTGAAACATACTGCACACGTATCCAAGGGTCTGCGCTACTGGTACAGAGTTTAGCATTAGGGAATTGTTTTTGATTGCTCAGTAAATACATTGTGCATTCTCAACCCAAACTCTACTCAGCTTCAGTGAAAAGTTTAAGAAATGTCACTCAAGCATACATGGGTGTGTTTACACTGCAATCAGAGAGGTGACTACTGCATGAGTCCACATACCAGAGCTAGCTTTGATCTAGCTTGCTTGAATCCAAGTATCAGGGAAGCCAAAGCAGCACAGGCTAACTGTTTGAGTACACACTTAGGCTGTATCTAGACTAGCAAGTTTTTCCGAAAAATCATCTGCTTTTGCGGAAAAACTTGCCAGCTGTCTACACTGGCTGCTTGAATTTCCGCAAAAGCACTGACGATCTCGTGTAAGATTGTCAGTGCTTTTGCGGAAATACTATGCTGCTCCCGTTCGGGCAAAAGTCTTTTTCCAAAAGACTTCTGCGCAAAAGGGCCAGTGTAGACAGCAGAGATTTCTTTTCCGCACAAAAGCCCCGATCGCCATTTTCGCGATCGGGGCTTTTTTGCGGAAAAGCGCATCTAGAGTGGCCATGGACGCTTTTCCGCAAAAAGTGCTTTTGCAGAAAAGCGCCCTGCCAATCTAGATGCGCTTTTCCAAAAATGCTATTAACAGAAAACTTTTCCATTAAAAGCATTTCCGGAAAATCATGCCAGTGTAGACGTAGCCTTAGGGTGTGTCCAGCCTACCTCTACTAGTGAGTCTTCCAGACCAGATCTAAAGACTGGTCAGCTTGAGCCTGTCTTTCTTTTTTCTCTTCAGCATCTGAGGAAGCGAGCTGTAGCTCACAAATCTTGTACTCTAATACCGTGCTAAATTTGTTAGTCTTTAAAGTGCCACCAGACTCCTTGTTGTTTTTGCTGAAATAGACTAACATGGCTACTACCTCTCTGAGACTTGTGCGAGTGCTCTAAGAAGAGCTGAGTAGATTTTGCAGCTCAGACTTCCAAGTTAAGGCCAGATCTACACTAGACCTAGTAGCTCAGCTCAAGGTACGCAACTCTAGCTACGTAGAATCTGTGTCAGTACTGAAGGCCAGTGGGGGCACCCTCTCAGTTCAATTTAGCAAGACTTAACTAGACTCACTAAATCAAACTCAGGAAATTCAACTGCAGCAGTGTTGATCTTCCACAGAGTGAAGACACGCCCAAAGGGGGAGTGAAGAAGGTAGGCAGGGTCATACAGTCTGTGTAGCCATAGTTTCACTGCTAATGTTGTTTGAGCTGGATCAAAGTGATCCTAAGTATGACATTACAGTCTGCAGTCACACCTCTAACTGCAGCTTAGTCGTGCCCATCAATAGAGAATCCGGGAGGGAAAATACATCTTTTAAAACAGACACCAAGTTCACGCCCCAAGCCTCTATTCCACTCACCAACCACTTCAGGAAAGCAAATTTAATTGGTCTAGAAACCCAGTGATTAGCCTTTTATTTTTTAGATAGAAAGTGATACAGTAATGGGGAAAGGAGCCAATATTGGGAGAAATTACAACGTTGTGCACTTTGGCGCAAAAAGTTCATATTTGTGAAAAAATAATTCCATTTGTGTATAAAATGGCAGCATCCTGAAGGTTCTCAATCCATTGCTATTTATCAAGCTAACTTGGCCTATTTCATCAAGCTGATGCATGCAGTTATGATTTTAGGGCTCAGTGTCAAAATGGAAAGTCTCTCTACCATTAAGTAGCCAGATCCAGCAACATTCCCAACAGTTACTGTGAATGGCATGACCTTAACTTCAAAGAAGAGAGAGACCTCCTGTGGTTACTATGGCCCCAGTTTAGCAGAGCATTTAATTTTAAGCAAAACACTGGAGTGTTTTGTTGAACACCAGTAGACTTAAGTAGATTCTGCATTCTAAACATGTGCTTAAGTCGTTCAAGTTTAGCACATGCTTAGATAAGAGCTTTCCTGAATAGGGAGGACCTATATGTTCTAATGCAAACTGGTCACAATGCTCAATGGAAACAACAAAACATAACATACTTAAAAAACGTGCCTAAATCAAAGGGAAGGCTTTGTGCAGGTGCCAATCCCGCTTACTAAGATTATTATTTGTATATTATTTACTTTGCTTTCCCACTTCCAGCCCTTTCCTCAGGTCAGCAACTTCCATGGGGACCTGGACAGTCAGACCATCCATCGCCTTCTTAACACACACCTGGCAGCCGAGGCGTGATCTGAAAAGCAGACAACAGACTGAGTTTCGTACATTTTAAGGCAAAAGAAAGAGCCCTGTAGCACCCCCCAGAGATGCCCACACCATTCTGTTTGCCCTCCGAATTCATAACAGCCCAGCTGTCAAAGGGCAGAGCTACACTTTCCCCACAGGAAAGAGATTCTTAAGACACTTTCGCAATTGAAAATAAAACAGCCCCCCCCCCCTTAGTAACTGGTGCCTTATAAACACTGAGAGATTGGACTGTGGTGGACAAGAAAGAACATTCCCAGCCCATAAGTTGGTGTGTCTCAAGGTGCCAATCAGTGTTCTCTCTATTTTTTTCCATCCAGATGCAGAATAAATGTTGTTACATGCACTGAGGCACATGCCGATATGCAAACAGGCAGAAATGCTTACGTATCAGTGAGCCCATATGCCAAATCCAGCATGTCCATCTCCTCGTCTGTGATGGCATCCAGCTTTTGGAAGACGTTCTCCTCAAAGATGAGGTGACACGTAGAGCAAGCCAATGTCCCTTCACAGGCACCTGCAGGGCATGGGAGGGGTCAGCTCAGGGCATCAGAGAGCAGCAAGGAGATGGGGGGAGATAGTCTCAATGACCTGGGAGAAGAAGAGGTGCTGCCTATACCTAAAATACATCAGGAGAATTCGGTGGGAATCAAGGAGCCACCCTTGCTACGAACACATTTTCTGACAGCCACATAGCTCTGATCCAAAAGGATCCCAAAGCCCAGTGAATACATAGTTGAAATATGGATATTTGATACATCTAGATAACTAACTAACAACATGAATATGGCCCATTGGGTACCAGCAATAACAGGAGTTACACAGGCATTGCCATTCCGGCCCTTTAAATGAGCTAGAAGTGTGAACCCCTATTCCCCAACATACACATACTCACTAAGGACTGCACGAGAGAGAGAGAGAGGTGGCTAACACACACACAGGTCTGTAAATGCCCCACAGGCCCTCAGTTCAACAATCCAAGTTTGACCCACTTGCAGAACCAATTAGAAGCAGACCAGCGAGTGAAGTCGCCAAACTACTGCAGTCTCGCAATTGATTATTTTACATTTCTGTTTGACCCTGGGGGCTTTCCTGTTACACTTACCAAAGCCATCAATGCTCAGGTTTTGATTAACCACCACTTCCAGCAAACTCTCCCCTTCTTTGGCTGTGGTTGTGAGTGTCTCTCCGTCCCGGTTTATAAAATGCACCGTCACTCTGTCCGCAGAGCTGAAAAACAAGTTACAGGAGGTCAGTCCAGGCTGGACCACTGCAACCTGTGAACCAACCGCCAGTTGAGCAGGAGAATGAAGTACTGATCCCATGAAGAATTTACATGAGGACCCAGCTTCTTGAAGAGCTACAATGCAGCATCATGAAAGTACAGGCAGTCCCCGACTTACGCGGATCTGACTTACGTCGGATCTGCACTTACGAACGGGGCTCTCTCACCCCGGAGCTCGCAGGCAGCGGTCTGCCACCTCGACCTCTGGGGCGAGAAAAGCTGCTCCCGGTGCCCCTGGTCTGCTGGGGACCGTCTCCAGCAGACCAGGGACACCGGGAGCAAAGCCGCAGCCGCGGCGTGTACCCGCGCTTCTGAGGCTTTGCTCTGGCAAAGCCTCAGAAGCGCGGGACCCTGCCGCGGCTGCGGCTTTGCTCCCGGTGCCCCTGATCTTCTGGGGACCGTTTCCAGCAGACCAGGGGCACCGGGAGCAAAGCCGCAGCAGCAGCGGGTCCCGCGCCAGAGCAAAGCCTCAGAGGCGCGGCACCCCGCCGCTGCGGCTTTGCTCCCCGTGTCCCTGGTCTGCTGGGGGGGGGCGCAGCTAGTGTGCCCCCCCCAGCAGACCAGGTTTTTGTTGTGGACCCTGGGGCAGAGCATCTGGGGCGCTGCTGGTTGGTCCTGCAGCGCCGCTCTGGGCACTACTGGACCCACCCGGCAGCACCCCAGCTGCTCTGCCCCAGGCGTCCCCAAATCAGCTGCTGCTGAAACTGACCAGCGCTGACTACAGGAAGCCCAAGGCACAGCTGCTCTGCCCCAGGCTTCCTGGAATCAGCCGCTGATCAGTTTCAGCAGCAGCTGACTTGGGGAAGCTTGGGGTTCTTAAGTTGAATCTGTATGTAAGTCAGAACTGGCGGTCAGTTTCAGCAGCGGCTGAATCTGGACGCCAGTTCCGACTTACATACAGATTCAACTTAAGAACAAACCTACAGTCCCTATCTTGTACGTAACCTGGGGACTGCCTGTTCCTACACTCGATATCTTCACATGGTCCTTGGCATTCACTCCTCAGGGAAGGGCAACCAAGGGCCATTCAAATTTGAACAGACTCAAACTTAATCCCTTCATCAAAAATTTCTAAGAACAGAAATTTGACGAAGAGTGAATGAGCGCACCTGCAGCCTACGTATGGACAAGAGTGGGAGACTGTTGATTTAAACCCAAAGAGCTGGCTGAACATTGCTATTGCTGGGCGGGAGTGGGGGGTTGCTCTCTGTTGGCTAACCCAGTATGGAAGGAAGTAAGGTTACTGCACAGTAAAGCTGTTCAGGATCCGATTTAAATTATGCAACAAGGACTTGCTTTTTTTTCCCTCCTCAGGAGGATTATTTGCTAAATGCTCCATTTCCATTCTGTTAGTTCAACCCCTGATGCTGATACTGGGAATCTTGATATAATACATTAAGAGCTAAATTCATCCTCATCATAAGGAGGATGCAGTTTACAGTGTATGAATGGAAGTCACACCCATTTTCACCAGGACTAGATTTGGTCCTAAAACTCGACGTGAAGGTGAAGGCCCAGGGACTTTGCTGAATAGATCCATTCTGACTGGAAGTCTGCATAAAACTCACCACCCACTTCTGCAGGGATGTCTACAACAGATCATCCCAGATATGTTGCCTGTAATATTGCTGTAATGCCATAGTTATAACAGTAGATCAGAATATGCACACTCAGTAAGCACTGCATAAAACCTGCCTCTACTTAGGTTATTCTGAAGTGCTGCTCAAAAGATGGAGAAAGATTTTCTCTGAGTATTAAATAATTCCACCTCTTTACCGTTCTTTGCATGAGTGCAATCTAACCTGATTCCTGTAGACTAGAGAAAAGAAGTAGGGATATATGGGGAGTGCATTCAGAGGGCTATTACAAGAAGGGAATTACAACAGAGGCTATCAATTAAACACATATGTACACCCTTCCCCCCCACCTGCAATTAAACACACACACGTGGCTTTACTTGGATTCCCCAGGCCATGAAACATTCCGTTTTTGTGATCTACAGGGCTGCTGATGGGGTGAGGGGGATACAAAAGGGGCAATTGCCTTGCAGCCCAGCAATTTAAAAGGATTTTGGGCTCTGGTCCACTACTTTAGCAGCAGTAGAAGCCGGAGCTCCATGCAGCATAGTCTGGGCAGCACTGAGGGCTGGCTGGGGAGGCCAACTTCTAGCCCCACCCCTTCCACCTAAAGCCTCACCTTTTCTGGGGAATCCTGAACTGAGCTCCACCCTCACCACAGATTGCCTACGGCTCAGCGAAGTCTGTTGCCAGCCCTAGTGACCTATAAGCTGCAAGAACACAAGCTTCATATCACCTGGCGCTCCTAAAAGTCATATGGGTCCAATTAGCATGTCTGTGGCTAGTGTATTTCTGTGACCGGCCTCTTATGCAAGAGCAAAGGCAGGATTCTGGTCACCAGCACACAGTGCTAGAAAACTCCGCAATATCTACGGGGTCTCCCTACAATTTTGATAAAGATTTTTTTTGTCCTGGACTTAAACAGAACATAGGTAACAATTGCGTCATTGCTGATTTTCACAGTTGCCTCTGCTGCTCTGGGTTCCTTCTGGAAGCAAAGTTGTCACAAGAGAAGCTGTCTGCACCCTGGTTCTGGAAATCCCATGAAAAAACCTGTTCTGGCCCAATTTGGCAGATCAGTTATATGTAAAGTACAGAGGTTGAACTTCACCATCTGCTGAATGCATTGAGGTCATCTGCTACTATAGTAAAGTATCAGAAAACTCACACCCCAAGGGTTACATCGTTAGGAACTCATTGGGCTAAAATGACAGGTGAGGGGTTCAGAAAACAACATCCACGAAAAATATAAATCTCAGATTCTTGCTATAGGGAATTTACAGCCCTAGAGACCTAAGACCTGTAGTTATCCACAGAGCAAACCTGCCAACATTCCTCAACACTGACCTAGAAAAACCACCTCTAGGGATTTCTGACAATAGCTAGTGCCAAATGCATCAGGGGGAATGAACAGAACAGGCAATTAGCAAGAGACCCATCCCCCATCATCCAGTTCCAGCTTCAGCCAGTTGGAGGTTTAGGAATACCCAGAGCATGGGGCTGTGTCCCTGACCATCTTAGATAATTGGCATTGATGGACCCATCCTCCATGAACTTATCCAATTCTTCTCTGAACCTGCTTACACTTTTGGCCTTCACAACAAATACTACAGATGACTGTGGTTGTGTTTCTTATAGCTATTTTAAACCTGCTACCTATTAATTTCAATGGGCAAACCCAGGTTATTGTGTTAAATGAAGGGATAAATAACACTTCCTTGTCACTTTCTCTACACTATCCATGATTTTTTAGACCTCTATTATTATCTCTCCTTAGTTGTTTCTTTTCTAAGCTTTTGCCTTCTCTACCAACTTTGACAAGCAGATGGCCAAGTCATGTCACCCATGACACAGAGTTAGACTGACACCTCCCCCATGAAATTCATTTCCCATCAAGCACTGCATCAAGCACTGACCAAAACATAAAAAATATTGTCCTAGACTAGAGATGCTGTAGTGCCCTCGAGGCACATCCCAATGCTAGTTCTCTGAGCCATTCAGAATGTGGTACACTGATGGAGGATGGCACACTGAATATAGTGGCATCATTATGAACAGTACCTCTGAACTGGACCTCGCCATACTCCTGTGAATTCAAAAAGGCAAGAATTGTCTCCAAGTGTCAGCCTCCCTGCACCCCACTCTCCCAAGTTGCCTTTGCAGATTGCGCTCTCAGCCCTCTAGAAAGGGATGTCACCCATCTAGCAGCCTCTGATAAATTCCTGAGCAACAGAAGAGTTGATGCAACTAGATGGCCTTGCTTTTGTCATTGCTGGCATCAGAAGAAGGTTCTGCAGCCTTGAGAATGATGTGTTAGCAGAGAGAATTAGCCAAGCCTGAAATCCTCTGGTTTCCCCCCAATACAAGGCTAAATGAAACTGCACCCAGTTTCTCACTGATTTAACATGAGCAACATTTAGCAAGGCCACATTCCTTGAAGCCCAAGGGACAAAAAAACATGCAGTGAGCTCAGATGGGCTGGGAAAGTCTAACACTGTCTACCCATTTCTTAGCAATATGCCCATAGAGTGAAAGCACACAAAGTCAAATGACATAAGTGTATACCAAATGCTCTGAAGTTTCCAGTGTAGCTGCCCAGAAGAACGTACTGTACTGTATTTAGGCTCAGTTGCATTCAGTATGCTCTTGGAAAGCCCATCTAGTAAGCAGAGGTTGAACAGATTGATTAGGAATATCTCTGAGACAGCAGAAGCATCAGCTGGGAGTGCCTATGCAATGTGTGTATCCCCAGCTGTGCTATGCAGCCCACGAAGAAATCAGTGGAAACAGAAGAGAAGGACCAAGGTCCAGCAGTTTTCATTCCCCTCTACCATTCCCAAATCCATTGGACAGAAGGTGTGGAAGGCTTGACTGTAATGAGTGGTACCTGATCAATCCTTCAGAAACAGGTGGAAATAATTACCCATGAAAACTCCACAATGGGGGACTGAGTGGAAATTCCTTCTCTCCATCAAGCTTATTGATCAGGTTAACTTTGCAACAGTGATCCAGAATTACACTGATTGTGTCTAGCACCATCTGTGCTCTTAGATCATAGTGAATAACTAGCATTAATGATCACTATTATACCTGTGTTACAGTATCTCTGTAGGTAATTGTTCTCTTAAGCCTAGTACAGTAAAACTCATTTTCCGGCATCCAGTGGTCTGGCACTCCCAATAGTCGGGCACCAACTGGAACCCAGAAGTGCTCCGGCCAGCCGGACAATTGGAGCTGCTCCGCACCGCTTCCCCAAGTCTGCTGCTGCCGCTGCTGAAACTAACCAGCTGAGGACTTGGGGAAGCGGCGCAGAGCAGAGCAGCTGGGGTGCTGCTGGGTTGGTCCCACAGCACCACCACTCCTCACCCCCTTGCTTGGCTCCCGGCAGCACCCCAGCTACTCTGCCCCCATAGTTTCCCCAAGTCTGCCACTGGTCAGTTTCAGCAGCAGCGGACTTGGAGAAGCCGTGGAGCAGAGCAGCTGGGGTGTTGCCGGGTTGGTCCCGCAGTGCCATCCCTCACTAGCACCCAGTTCACCCCACACTGCACCGTTCCCCGCCCGACCTGTCACAGCCCCCCTGCCGGAGTACCTCCTGATACTGGTGGGACCGCCTCATGATGGTGGGACCAGCAGTGGCTCCAAAACTTCCGCATGCAGAAGGCCACCTTCTTGGACCTGTGTGCCTGGCTCACCCCTACCCTCCAATGACAGGACACCCACCTGCAGCCCATCATCCCTCTTTTCAATGGTGTTGCAGGCCCTGGTTGACCGCCAGGGACAGTTTTCAGACTATTTTGTAGGGTGGTTGGGCTGGACACATGATGCCCATATATTTAGGAACTCTAGCCTCTACTGCAAGCTGCAGGCTGAAACATTCTTCCCCCAGGGGAACTTTGCGGTTGGTGATGGGCAGATGCTGATTTGCACTGTGGGTGATGTGGCCTACCCACTGATGCCATGGCTCATGAAGCCCTACACTCGCCACCTGGATCCGAGCAGGGAACAATTTAATGCGCACTTGAACCGGGCTCACATGCAGGTGGAATGCACCTTCAGGCACCTCAAGGCCCAGTTCAGGTGCCTACTGACATGCCCTGTTGTGGGAGAGCGCAACATCCCCGAGGTGGTCTCTGCCGGTTGCATGCTCAGCACCCTGGTAAAGAGCAAAGGAGTGGGCTTCCTCCTGGGCTGGTGGTGAGAGGAGGCTGTTTGAACAACCCTGGACAGCTGCCATCAGCCAGGCCCATCAGGCTGGGGTGCACATCCGGGATGCCCTGAGGGAGAGATTCTCTGAAGGAGCCCAGTAACTCCCCCCAGGGCCTCCCCAATGGGGGCTTGTGCCTTGCCCCCCAAAACCTTTCCCACCACAACCCCTCCCTGCCCCCATTCCCTGTACAATTAATAAACACACCAGTTTTGAAAAGAACAAAAACTTTGCATATTGTTTTTTATAATACAAGTAACTGGGAAAGAAGGGGGCTGAGAACCTGGAGGGGGGAAGAAGGAGGGGGACTGAGAATGAGGAGGGGGGCTCAGGACTGGGAGTGTCATGTGAAGCACCTGCAAGTGTCACCTCGGGTCTGGGGACCTCAATGGACTGGGGGTAGGGTTGCCAGGTGTCCGGTAAAAAAAATGCAGAGAATACCGAACACCTGAGCTGTCCGGTATTCTCTGAATTTTTCCCCAGCCAGGAGGAAAAAATGCCAGGCACCTGGCAACCCTACAAGCATTCAGCGCCCGACCTCTCCTCGGCTCCAGCCCCCATGCTTACTCCGTTCCCTAAGGCTGCTGGCACAAAATGGCTGCCAGCCAAAAGACTTAGGGGAAGCAATGTTTCCTTTGGGTCTTAGTATTCAACCACTCCCCTGTTCCTATCCCTGCACTGACTCTTAAAGGGGACATGCTTGGGTTTTTTGGTTTTTTTTGGCTTAAGTCCTTGGAATCCTTTTTTTTTTTTTTTTTTTTCCTGCTCAACAACTGCAACAGAATTTTTCCTGTTTTTTGGGGGGGAGGGGGGGCTCAGTATTTTTGTTTCAACCATCTGGCAACCCTAACTCGGGGTTGGGTGAGGCCCGGGATAACAGGTGGCTGGGCAGGACGAGGGGCTGCAGTGGGGTGAGGGATGGCAGAGGGAGCAGGAATCGGGGGAGCAGAAGTGGCGGGGGAACAGGGACAGAACCCAGGTGTGCCATCACTTCCTGGATGGTGACACATATTTTCACCTTGTCACACAAGCTGGTCCCACATGCGCCATCACGGACCTTTTGGGCCAGAGTCTGGTGCATGTCAAGCAGGACTGCTATGTGCTGTCACATGAGGTCGTGGTGGACCCTCCAGTGCTTGCGGCTCCCCTGGCTTTGGTTGGCTGCCTGGGCTGGTGTGGCTGTGGAGGACAAGAGGGAGAGGCAGTAGCCGGTCAGTCTCCATGCAGACTGTCCCTGAGGCTGTGCCATCCTCTGTGAGCAGCGACCAACTGTCCTTGGGCCAGAAGATGGGGATGTCCCAAGAGGAAGGCCACACGTGGTCTACACAACAGGCCTGGCCTCACAGGGGCTCCGAGGTACCTTGGGGACCATCCTGCCCGTTTCCCTCCCCCCATGGACAAACAGGCCAGGGAAGTGTCTGGCCAGAGTGGGCTCCCATGGACGGGAGAGGGGCCTGGAGCGGCCTGGCCCTCCCTGGGGCCCACACACACACCCCTGCACCTGGCAGCGCTATCTGCGGTAATGGGTGGTGCCTCTCGCATGCAGGCATGGCCGTGTGCTATGTGCCACACTCATCGGTCTGTGTGGGGTTGTGCGTGTGCCCTTGTGCCCAGTCTGCTTGCAGCAGTGCCTGGCGGGGGGAGGACGTTCCTCCCAGTGGTCAGACCTGTGTGGGGCCTCCCCACAGGCTGTGAGCAGCAGCCTGTGTGTGCTCCAGGACTGGCTCCGGAGACCACGTGGTGCGCACTACTGCTGCTCGCTGTCCAGGCCGAGCATGTTGAGCGATGATCACGTCCCATCCCCTGTGCTCCCACCTTCCCCGCCCTGTGTGTGCGCCAGCCTGACAGCACTCACCTGATGTTCCCTCCCCAGCGTCAAACCGGCTCGAGATTGAGGGTGACGACACTGCCGGTGTCCTTCTTCTTCTTCTTCCTCTTTTAGGAGCTCCAGCCAGGCTACCACAGGTGTCTCGAGGCCTGAATCCACCAGAGCGGCTGGGGACAGGGCTTGCTCACCACCCGGAATTTGGTGGAGCTCTTTGTAATAGAGGCAGGAGTGGGGTCCTGCCCCAGAGCGGGAGCTGTGCTCCCTGGCCTGTGCATAGCCTTGCCACAGCTCCTTCACCTTGCTCCTCACTTGGTCACGGGTGCGGGGGTGGTGTCCTCTCTGGCCAAGAGCCTCGGCCATTGGGCCATAAATGTCCCCATTTCTGTGACACAACTGGAGTTCCTGGAGGGACTCCTCCTTGCCCCAGAGCTCCAGGAGAGCCAGGATCTCAGCCCCCAACCAGGATGGTGCCTGGTATTTGGTGCCCCTGAGTGTGTCCTTGGACCCATGGGGCTGCTCTCTGGAAGGGCTAGGAGGACCTTGGGGGGGCTTGTGGCTGTGCCATGGCTCCTTCTTTGTGTGGCAGGGAGAGCCGGATGGTCAGGGTGCTGCTCTGAGGCCAGCTTCCCGCCACAAGGCTTGCCCCGGGTGCCTGCAGCTTCAAGAGGTGGCTGGAGACAGGAACTATAGAGCTGTGATTAGTGTGGACAGAGTGTCCACCAGGGCACCTGTGCTTTTTCTGGGAGGCCTTTTTTTCCTAAAGAACTGCCTCTTCCTCATCCACACACACCTTTTTCAGAAACAGCTCTTTCGGAAAAGGCCTTCTTCCTCGTAGAATGAAGTTTACCGATGTCAGAAAAACCCGTGTTCTTTTGATTTTCTTTCGAAAACGCGATTGCAGTGTGGATGTAGGTGACGTTTTTCGGAAAAATGGCCGTTTTTCCGAAAAAATCCTGTAGTCTAGATGCACCATAAGTGAGCACAGAGGCAGCTGAGGGACAGCATGGTGCAGCAGACACAGCACTGCATTGAGAATAAAGCACCACAAGTCCTGTATGACTACAGGAAAGTTACAGCCCCTTTGTTCCTCAGTTTCTCTCTCTGTATCATGGCAATGATGACAATCAGCCATGTAAGACACTTTCAGATGAACAACTGACAAACTCATCACCATTAGGTACGTATCAAGTTTTTTTTTTTTTAAATCATTACACATTACTATCATTGCCTTAGATTGGTAAAACTGAATTAATAACTTACTGAGGCAATTTACTTTAATAATCTCACACATCCTGCAGTGTGAATCTCAGTTTGGAGGACTGAATTGGCTTGGCAGACTTTTACTTTGACCTACCCAGTAACTCTGGGTTCCTGGCATGGTGACTAGTTGTCGAACAGGACTGTATAGCTTGCCTCCATGTGGTTATAACATGCAGTCCGTATTATGCATAAGGTGGATGGGTGCATGGATGTCTGCAAACATTCCTTCTGTGGCATGATCTCCTGCCTTGCTAAACTAGTCATTTTCACAATGAGGTCTTCACAGACTATTGTTCCAACCCCGAAGGGGAATATTTAAATAAAACAAGATTCAAACCCCCTGTTTATTGTCACTTTCACGTCATGACAGAATTCCTATTCATATTACATTCTGCAAAACTCTTGGTCCAAGATTTTGTTTAGGGACAACACAATTTTCAAGCAAGACTAGTGATTTTGGGTGTTCCACTTGAGATGCTTTAAATGGGTCTAATTTTCAAAGGCAGGTGCTCACTATTATCTGAAGATTTCTCCAAGATATTCAAGTTGGGCATCTCAAAACCGGAAGCACTCACAGTCACTAGTTCCCTCAGGCCCTTTGTGATTCAGAAAACTAGCACAGGAATGGCCCTTTAATTTTTTTTTCCAAGGATATTTTATAAGGTCATATGAAAATGCATGGTACCAAAAAGTATTGCTGGAAAGAAGTCAGTAAGCAACGAACTAATTAAAAAGGAAAACAATTGATAGTGCGTGTTCATAAATCCCACTGAACAAGCTTATCAGTAGAACTCCTTTCTCTAGGGTCAGATAACAATGTGGCCTATTGTGTTCTTTCTAGATGTATTTTAATCTTTGCTAGCAGATTAAAGCCTGTCTTGCATCACATTTGTTTGGAAGATCTACAAAGTTCTTTCATTTCCCCAAGGAAACCTGTTTTCCTTTCACATTATCCTTAACACAAAAGGATCTCCTTAAAGAGAGATCCTCAGAACTGGTGAGAGATTTGAGGTGAAGCTTAGACCCACCCAGTAACTCTGGGTTTGATTCTGTATCTCTTTCTCTCCCAGAGTAGTACCATTTACCCTTCAATAGCCTTCCTTGTCAAGCCTGCCCCCAGAACCACCCTGCTTTGCCAATATTCCCAGCCTTCTTCCATTGGTCAGTTTCTCACATAACCTCCTCCATACCTGTTCCTGTGCTGCCCCCTACTAATGGCCCAAACTCCATGAGCAAATCTTCAAGGCTCCTACCTTGCCCACAGTTGCGTTGTATCTAAATTGTCTGCTGTTGATCCCCTTTCCCTCATTAGTTGCCCATGATGGTGAGCTCCATGGAGCAGGGACCATCCTCCTCAAATATTTGGAAATGGCCTGCACATTATGGGCACTACTGGTAACAATCAACCATACTACCTAGAGGCAGACTTGCAACCCTGGGCTTTATGCTTTCAGTTGATATTCTACTTTCCAAACCACTAAAGGATTTGGTGTCACTGAAATACTTCTTCCCTGAGCCAAGCCCATTTGCTCTTTTGGATCAAATACTTTGTTCTGACTGCAGTGAGTTGACCTGTTGATTGTTTATGCCCAATAGGGCACACACTAATCAGAGGGAGGCTCTCTTTTAAAGGTGCAGAAAACAGCTGTGAAGCACTATACCTGACCTGCCAGATGCTGCAAGACTCAGTTTGTCTGATTCAAGACCTATTGATGTCTAATCCAGGGATGGATTTGTTGACCCCTGCAATCTCTAAAGAGCTTTAAGGTCTTGCCCTGGGCTGGGATTCTGCAAAAGGGAAAGAAAAAGGTAAAAATCATATTCACAAACATTTTACCTTGTGAATTTAAGAACTGGATTGATTGTTATGGGCCTTCTCCAAACCTTGTTCCTGAATGTTCTCCCCCATCCTTTAGCTGGCAGACTCATCCCTGAAAGGCAGTTCTGTCTGAAAAAAGGAGCCTCTCTAGAATGTGTTATTGAGATCTTAAATTCCTTCTGTACAAAGCTCTCACATTCTTAAGGGTTGACATTTGTTACTGTTTGTCGTGCCACGTTGGAGAGGTGGGTTTGAGGCTTCATCCCGGTCATATGGAGCAAGAACTTTTTGTGGAAGAGATCTTCCGCAAAAACATCTTGCGCAAGAGAGCGTCCACACTGCATGGATGCTCTCTCAAAAGAAAGTGCTGATTGCTATCCACAGAATGGCCCTCAGCACACCTGTGCTTTTTCCTCTTTTTGTGCAAAAAAACCCGTTGCCCGTCCATACACACCTTTTTGTGCAAAAACTCTTATGCAAAAAGGAGTTATTCCTCATAGAAGGAGGAATACCTACGCCGAAAAACCCCCTCTGTTCTTCTGTTTTACTTGCACAAAAACACGCTTGAGGTATGGATGCTCTGCGAGTTTTTGCGCAAAAATGGTTGGTTTTGCGCAAAAACTCTGCTGTGTAGACCTCGCCTGAGTGTAAAGTTGAATAACCCCCTATTGCTCACCAGTGGCCTTTGGAGGCAAAAATAGAAACTTTTATGGGGATCCATCCAGTGGGCAAGCATGCTGAAGCAGTCAGCCTTCCCAAGAAGTGTGGAAGAATGTAAAGATGGTAGATTCTTAGGGGCAAAGGAAAATATCAATAAATGGTGGGATCCATCCAAGAGAAAACAGGGAGAATTTGAAAAAAAAAATCAGACAAATGATAAAAAGGAACACAAGTTGACAATTCCTGATAGTAACTGTGGAGCTAGTTGTATTGTCCCCCCAGGATGAGCTCAGAGAACCTCCTGCTCCCAGCTGGGAGGGTGACAATGCAGTGCAACGTGAGTTGCTGGCATATGCCCAGCAAGTGAGTGCACTGCTGCCTGCACGGTACTGCCAGCCTTACCAGCTGGAGAGCAAAGGACAAGGTCAGGATCTGAACTCACATGGCTGTAGCTTGAAGTCTTGGCCAGCCCTGGTCCATGTGATGAATTCATCCTTCAAAAACTGCACCACACACTAATAAAACTCTGAGAAGCTATTGGTAATTCCTTAATCTCCACTGGCCCTTTCTGGGGGAAAGGGGGTAGGGAAGGTTACTAAGGTAAAGAATTTGAGGTCTTTAGGACACATGACATGACTTCTCCTTTCCATCAGTCACTGAAATACAAACCATCCTGCTGCACTGAAGTATGTAAAGCTCCTGTATTGGAAAAAGGGCCCTGGAACCGGTCACCCCTTTGTCACACACTGGGAATCCAGCTGTACTGACAGTGACTAAGTACTCATCCTATGATGCACAGTTGTAGGCATAAGGAAAATGAGGTACGTCTCAATTGTATTTGTACCAAACAGGGTTCACATTGCAAAAGCTACTGTCATGGTTGCATTAACTGGCCTCCTTTTCAGATGCCTTAGCAGAGAGGCCGAGGACTGGGCACTGTGATTCAGCTGGACTCAGGAAATCTGGCTTTCCACAGACATGACTGGCTTGCCTCTTTAGACTGTCAGCAAGGTCTCTTGCCCTGTATTTGTACCGCACCTAGCATCATAGGCCACTCTGCTCAGCCGGGGGTCTCTATTGTAACACAACCAAACCACAGCGTAACAGAGCTATGGACACTCAGCTGCCCTCTCATGCTCCTCCTTAGGAGTGAAGCATTTTGGCAGGAGGAGAAGGAGAGGGAAACTTACAGTGCTGCAGCCTATGAATAGAGAGCTTTATTCTCCAGGGCAATCCAGCTAGCACTGAATTCATATAAAAAAGAAAGAAAGGAACTAGCCAAGGTACATACATGTTATCGTAGTCAGAGAAATATTATTGCCCAGCTAGTCCCCAGCGTTTGCTGGAACTCACTTAGATCAAAGAATTTAGGTAAGCATAGTACATGCCAAACTGAGCTACTCCCCCACTCCCTGTTAAATATTACCTATTGTCCCAATTCAACCCCCTGTTGGACCTAGTTCTGCCTTTAAGGCACCAAGTACAAAAAGCTAGTGAGAGTAACCTGGGCAAGAACCATGCATGGAGTCAGCATTACATTCAGCTCAGTGTCCTTCTGGTGGGGTTGCCTCTTTCATCCATATCTCCCTCAGACTGGGCTTGTCTGAGTCACGGTGCCAATCTCACCTAGTTAGGGAATCATCTGCTTTTCATTTCAAACATCCTCACTAATGTGTCTGTTCCACCCCTGCACTTCAGCAGGCTAAGAGAGGTGCCCAAGGCCCTAGGCTGACAGGTTCAGGCTGTTTTTCCTGAAAAAAGTTAGGTAGATTTAGTCTTTTGCTTACCCTGTGTCCTTTGGGACATCATGGAGCCTGTGTGTGGTGCTGAAGCTTCTCTCTGGCTGCAGGCTGGCAGATGCCTGACTGTTCTCAGCTACTCCGAGGGACTGAAAGGATTGAACTTTGCCCAAATTAAGTCCATTTAGCAAGGGGCGGATAAGTCGTGGGGCACACCGGGCCATCATGTTGGTGAAGTCTTGCTTTAGGTTTCCTCGTTCTTTTTTGTTGCAGGGCTGGCTAGCTTCTGAGGTATAAGTACAGTGGAGAGAGAAAAAAAATCTAGGACAGCCTCCAGGGAGAAGGGGAGGGGGAAA
Source organism: Pelodiscus sinensis (assembly GCF_049634645.1). Classification (NCBI taxonomy): domain Eukaryota; kingdom Metazoa; phylum Chordata; order Testudines; family Trionychidae; genus Pelodiscus; species Pelodiscus sinensis. The sequence goes on from NC_134723.1 coordinate 22,787,875, forward strand.
GGGATGTGTCCTGGGCATTACTACAGCACAACCTACTGGTAGAGGTTTGCTGCTGTAAGCTGTAGTAATGTACAAGCCCTGAGCAGGTTAGGCATTGGAAAGAATAGTGAAGTGTGATCAGCTGGGGTCCTGTTTCAATTCTATCAATCAAACAAAGCCATTCTCAGAAGCATTTTCAATACAATGCCCAGCTACGGTATGTATGTCTGACCTGTTGGTTGCAGCAGTAGACTGGGACTTGAGCTCTATTGCTGCCTCATTGAGTGTGTCTCCTCTAACACTTAGGCTACGTCTAGACTGGCATGATTTTCCGCAAATGCTTTTAACTGAAAAGTTTTTCCTTTAAAAGAATTTGCAGAAAAGAGTGTCTAGAGTGGCACAGACGCTTTTCCGCAAAAGCACTTTTTCCAGAAAAGCATCCGTGCCAATCTAGACACAGTTTTACGCAAGAAAGCCCCGATCACCATTTTTGCCATCAGGGCTTTTTTGCGCAAAACAGTTTTTAGCTGTCTACACTGGCCCTCTTGCGCAAAAACATTTCCAGAAAAGGGCTTTTGCTCGAACGGGAATGTCAAAGCATTTGCGCAAGAAGCACTGATTTCGGACAGTAGAACATCAGTGCTTTGGCGCAAAATCAAGCGGCCAGTGTAGACAGCTGGCAAGTTTTTGCGCAAAAGCAACTGCTTTTGCAGAAAAACTTGCCGATCTAGACAGCCTTAGAGTAATGAGCAAGGACTCCTGGCTTCTATTCCCCATTCAGACGCTGTGTAGCTACAAGCAAGTCACTTCATCTCGCTGTGCCACAGCTTCCTTTCTGTAAAAGGAGCACCTTTGCCTACTTCACAAGAGGAAGGAGAGGCTCAGTTAACAAATGGTTTTGAATTCCTCAGCCACAAGTATGAATTATTATCCTAGTCATTTAAATGTACACACAGTTTAGTACTGGTGATAACCCTAGAGACTCAGTTTATTCCCAAAGCAAGTACAGCATGGCAGCAATAGTGTCCTCAGCCAAACAACAATACGCCTCACCCCAGACCCAAAAGGGGCTCACCATTATAAGGGAGAGTCAAGTCCATTCTTAGGCTGATCATTTCAGGAGACTGAATTGTCTCTGAACAAATCTGAATAATTTGACAGTTCAGAGAAATGTTTTAATTAGGTGTATCTACATCATAAAACAGCCTTTACAGTACTAAACAGGCAATACTAATTACCAGCATTACTGATGACCTTTTAAACTGGAATGGTCTAGGCTTCCCACATAGGTTTCAGAAGAGGGTAGCAGCAAACCAAAAGGAAGATAAATTAGGAATTTTAGTCTAGAACTGGTCAGAAAATGAGGTGGGGGGAGAATAAAAATTTAGAAGCAAAAATTGTTTTGTTTTCGGTGGGAAAAGCAACTCCGTCAAAGTGAAAAATTTCAGCCTGAAACTTTTTGGATTGGGGATTTTCCATTTTTCAACAAAATATCAACATGCTGAGAAAAGCAGACACATTTCATGAACAAGTCTAATCCATCAAAAACTCCAATAATCTGTTGTAGGGGACAGGGGGGAGGGTTTCCAACCAGCCATATTTAAAATATACCATTTGAATCATTTTGTCGTCTTGCTCTCAAGACTAAATTGAAGCTGAAGTGCTTTCAGGGACTAACATGAAATTAGAAAGAAGAAGCAGGTCCCCTCCCTGAGCTCTTGGAGAACTCATGATCTCCAGAGTCACCTGCCCTCTCTCGCTGTGTCTAGATTACATCCCTCTACTGACAGAGGGATGTAATCTAGATGTAGCCAGTGTGATGTGCCTTTCACATCCTGTGCCTTGGATCCTCTTCCTGTTCCCACAGACTTCACTGAGAGAAGGGTCAGCACCATTCTCCATGGGTATATCTATACCACCATTGAGCTCTAGATGACACCTGAGCTAGCTATGATTTTGCCAACTCAGTGATTTTGCTAGTGAAGCAGTGACACTGCCCCACTACAGCCTTCAGCACATGCTGTACAAACACAGCTTACTACACCCACATCTCTACTCATGGGCTTGGCACTAAAGCATAAGCTGCCCAAGTTTCACTCCTCTGGGACTCAAACTAGCTAGATTAAACCTGGCTCAGATATGCCTACCTGAGCTGCAATCACAGGGTGGGACTGCACTCTGAAAAGACATCCCTGTATATGAGGAATGGTGTGAGAGAGCGAGAGAGAGAGAGAAACAAGATGTCCTGTATTTGATTGACAAATGATTGGCAAAGGTAGCTTGAATAAACCTTGAGACAACTGAAATGCAAGCAGCAGCCAAGTAATTCATGTGGGATTCTCTGGCTACACGTGGTCTGTTGGTTTCAAATGGTGTCAACAATCCACAAACCTTCTCCCCACTTTCCACCCTTCCCCTCTCATTGTATAATGCATACAGCAGCCAGTAGAGGCCTCCATAGACCATACAGCAACATATCACTGATAAGGGATACACTGAACATGGCTCTTCTCTCGTCCCACTGACCTAGATCAGGAGTTACTCCCTGGAAGTCAGTGGTGTTACAGTGGCAGAAAACCAGTACGAGTGGAAGAGGAATCAGGCTCTTTCCTGCAAAATTTACGAGGGGGACGTGGCAAGTCAGCGATTAGTCCTAAACTGATAAGCATTCTCTGTACAATATACAGCAAATTAGAATGCCTTGCCACAATGGGGACACTGCTCAGAAGTGCAACACCATATCGCCCATGGCAACAGGTATAATAGGCCAGGGGAGGCCTAAACCTACAATGTGGGCCTGCTCACAATCTGCCCGAACGCCCCACCCTTGGTCCTCCTGTCTCCCCAAAGCCAGAAGGGACTCAGCTCGGGCTGGTGGCCTGGAACTTCGGACTTAACCAGCCAGTGCTTCCAGCTGGCAAGCAGCTACAGGCAGCCAGGTGGTAGCCCAGAGGCTGGAACAGATGGTGCAGCTGAGGAGGGCTGGCCAGCAGCCCAGTTCTAGAGAAAGCCAACACGGCTGTGGCGAGTCAGCCAGCAGCCCAGAGCAGGCAGGCTGGTGCATCTGGTGCTTGACTGGAGCTCCTCCAGCTATTGTGAGGTTTAGGGCATGTTCAGAGCTCTTGCTGGCAGGGGGCTAGTCTCCCTGAAGAGTGGGTTCACACACTGCCTTTCATGTTATCTTAAAGGGTGGGCATTGAACGACAGACACGCTCTCCCAAGCAAAGAGGCCATGGGTGAAGTTCAGTAGCTGCTGTTCAGCAAGCAGCTAGACCTCTGCAGTACCCCACCCCCAGCTCTCCCCATGCATGCATTTGGGCCTGGTTAGCTCAACCTAGCTGTAGCATTCACTGGTATGAAAAACACACCGGCTGAGACACATTATTGACTAGACTTGTCTACCCTGAAGGTTAGGCTGCCTAAAGAAAAAACAAACTCTTCTAGCAATCTAGTTACTGCTGCTTGTGACTTAACTACAGCAACAGGAAATTCAGCCCTGCAGTCACTGTAGAAACCACCTCCGGTGTGGCACTGCAGCCATGTAGCTGTGCCCCAGTAGCTCTGACAGAACAAATGTGGCTTTACTTTGCTACCTACAAGAAGGTTCACCTGGCCTTACACCAGTGTGTTTTCCCACAATGGGGGGAGGAGTGTGAAGTATTAATAATTGTTTTAAGCTAACAAATATTATCCTCCTTTCAGTCCAGATGTCTGTGCCTCCCCCTCTGAGGCAATTGCTGTATGTCCCATGCTCCGCAGGGTAGATATTAAGGAAGGAAATAAACCCTGAGACAGGCCCTGCCCAGTATACTTGGGTTTTAATCTGTACATGCACATACTTTGGAGATGGAAAAGGCTTCTATTGCTAGGATCTCTCACCATTCCACAGAATCCCACTCTTGGTCAATGTAGCACTGGCTCCTACAGTAAAATCTCCATTTTAAATGATTCGTGTAACAGGGCAGGAAAACCACCCATATCAACCTCCTCCCATGTTCAGACAGGCCTCTTCTCCAGCTCTCCCTCATTCACACAGTGACCATTCTGTGGTAGTGGAACCTTCTAACTGGAGATGGGTGTCAAAACTAAATCCCTCATCTGAGCTCCCTAACAAAATGTGGAGGAAATTCAGCCCCAGATCAACATGTAAGAGCTGGTTTGAGCTCTATCACAGGCTGAACTAAAACATTGGGACTGAATTTCACAAAGGCTGAGGAAGTTTAGATCCAAAACCAAACTTTGTGGCTCAGGCCCACCGCTCACTTTAGCCAACACAGCACATGGTTATTGAAGACTCCTCCAATCAGAGCTGTAATTAGGTATTTTTGCACCTGGGGCAAAATATTAATTATGCACCCCCCCTCCTTAGGTTAGCACACGTCACGCTCTTTACTTGTGCAGCTTATTATTTTTACTTATTGCGTCTCTGTGCCCTAATTATGATGTGCCCAGAGCCAGCGCCCTGCCCTTGCTATGGCCCTGCCTCTAATCCTCTCTGCTCCTGAGCCTGGGTTTGTAGGTGCATCTCAGGAGCTTGGTCCCTCTCTATTTTGTCCTCTCTGCCACCTCATTCCTGAGTTATATGAGAACTGGATTCACCATGAACAATACGGGAAAAGGACCCAAGAGCACATCCAAACAAACAAACAGCTGAGCAGCTTATCTCCCCAGCAAACCTTGAACTGAGAGATACGCAAGACGTATGAGCAGCAGCTCTCCTGCAAGGACACTGGCATGTTTGCTTAACACTGACCTCCTTCACTAACAAGAAATCTGCAACAGTGCAGCGAGTGGCAGGTCAATGGCATCGACAAGGGATAGCTTCATCCCTCAAGAGAGCACTTCAGGGGCTGTGGAACTAGTGTGTGGGGAGCAACTTCCCTGCAGCTAAACCATTGCCCAGGCTTGGAGAAAGAGAGTATCAGGGCTCAGTGGACAGCAGAGCATCCCCTAATTTTCAACCTCTGAGTATAGTATAAGGGAGGTGGTTTGTGGACATCTCCATCTTCAACACTCAGACCAATTCTAGAAATAAAATGCAGTGTTCTCCAAGCTACTGAGCGCTCATTCCCTAAACCTACGAGACAACCAGAGAGCTGGGGTAAAAGCCATAAAATGCCCTGCATGTATCAATGATGCCAAGAGCCTCTCTCTGGCTGTCAAGCGGTTAGTGCCCCATCTTGCCCAATTGGAGACCTTGATAACCCCTAGCCTTTGCTTTGCTGTGTAGGCAAGAGATGAGAGGGAAACGAGTTTCCCACTGATCCCTCCCCCCATTACTTCCCAAGAACAGTGTCATGTTCTGCTGCTGCAGCCCTGTGGTACAGAATGGATGCAGCACTCACACTGCCTCAGTACGTGCTGGAAGAAGGAGGGTCATTTCCCTCCTCCCCCCAACCTGCAATAAATCCTGACTACTTTAGATTCCTCAAGCAAGGGCAAGGGACCAGTCTGTCCAACTTAGGGACTGTACCACAAGCATTTGGGAAAGGTGGCAAGGTGAGGCAGATGACAGCAAAATGAAGAGTGGGGAGTAATCAAAGTGCAATCAACCGAAGGCTGAACTGACAAGAAATTACTTAATGGCATTGCAGCAGCTCTCGACCGGAAGCCCAACTCAGCAGCACTTCCTGGATACCAAACCCAGGTACTTTGACCACTATTACAGCAGTCTGGGGCAATTCCATGCCTTCTATGGGCTTGTTCACTGGTTCTGTTGCAGTGCTCACACTTACACTTCATCTGTAAGAGGCAAGAAAGAGCACAGTGCCAACCCAAACACTAGCTATGCTCTCTTTAGGCACAGGGTGCTTCCTGCAAACACAAATCTATCACAGAGCATTAAACCTAGTGCTGCCAAGAGACTCTGCCAAGGCTGGTATGCAGTGTTCCCCCTAAATTTTTCCATACATGTACAGAATAAATTTTATGTGCACCAAGGCATGCACAGATGTGCACCACCAGTAGAAACACATGCTGCTGGCTGTGGGCACTCTGGGTATGTCTAGACTACATGGCTCCATCGATGGAGCCATGTAAACTAGTTTACCCAACATAGTCACTGAAGCAGAGATTTAAATAATCCCTGTTTAATTAAAATAAAACTGGCCGCCGTGCTGTGCCAACAATCAGCTGATCTGGCACAGCGCAGCAGTCTAGACGTGGATAGGTCGACAAGGGAAACCTTTGTCGACCGCTCCTGTAAATTCATTTCACAAGGCATAAGGGAGCGGTCGACAAAGACTTCCCTTATCAACCGAACCGCATCTAGACTGCCACACTGTGCAGGATCAGCTGATTGTCAGCAGAGTGCGGCAGCCATTTTTATTTTAATTAAGGGGGGGATTATTTAAATCCCCGCTTCATTGACTATGTTGGGTAAACTAGTTTACATGGCTCCATCGATGGAGTCATGTAGTCTAGATATACCCTCTGCTACTGCTGGTATGCCTCAGATCAGGCCTATACTCTCTCAAAACCAGGATTCTTGTTGAATTTAATTCCATGTGCAGCATCCCAGGCACGCCCCTGCAATTGCAAATACATTCATATTTATGTCTTGGAACTAGGCTTAGGGGGAGGGAATGACAGAGATTATAAAAAAAATTGTCTCCCTTTTCAACTATTAGAAGCTAAAATCCTAATACTGTATCCCTGCCCAGTCTTGTAATTGTGCTAAGAGTAATTAATGGCTTGTAAATATTAAAAGGAGATCTGCGTATGGATAGATCTGTTGGCAGTGCGACGGAATTGAAGACAGTGGTCTCAATCGCATAGAACTGGATCCTTTGTTATCTACAGCTGAGTCACAGGGGGAAGAGACTGGGTGTGAGAGCTGAATTCCACCATTTTGTTTTGCTGAGGGGAAGAGAGCAGGTGTTCTGTGCCCTGAAGGCTCAGCAAGCAATAAGGGATTCTGAAATAATACCTTACTAGATAGAGCCGGTGGGCTGAGCTGGGAGCCAGGAGCTGCTGAGTTCTCGTTCCAGCTTTTTTAGCCATATCTGGAGTACTGTGTCCAGCTCTGCCCCCCCGCACCCCCACCCAGAAAGGGTGTGGCTGCATTGAGAGGGTCCAGTGGAGGGCAACCGAAATGATTAGAAGGCTGGAGCACATGATCTACAAGGAAAGGCTGAGGGATTTGGGCTTATTTAGTCTGCAGAAGAGAAGAGAAGAGAGAGGGGAGATTTGATAGCAGCCTTCAACTTCCTGAAGGGAGGCTCCCAAGAGGATGCAGAGAGGCTGTTCTCAGTAGTGATGGATGGCAGAACAATGACCAATGGTCTCCAGTTACAGTGGGGGAGGTCTAGGTTGGATATTAGGAAAAACTATTTCACCAGGAAGGTGGTGAAGCACTGGAATAGGTTACCTAGGGAAGTGGTGGAATCTCCATCTCCAGAGGTTTTTAAGTCCTGGATTGACAAAGCCCTGGCTGGGATGATTTAGTTGGGGTGGGTCCTGTTTTGGGCAGGGGGTTGGACTCAGTGACCTCCCGAGGTCTCTTCCAGCCCTAGGTTTCTATGGTTGAGTATGTCTGCATTGCTTTCAGCAGCAAACCTCCAAGCTCAGGTCAACAGACACAGGTTCATGCTGCCATGCTGTAGGTGTTCCAGCTCAGGCTTGGGCTCGGAGTCCCCTGAGATGCAATTTACACAACAGTTTTTAGAGTGGTAACGTGAGCCAGAGCCTGTTACCCCAGATCTGGAAGCTCCCCGCACAGGCTTGCCACAGGCCTTCAGACAGAGCCCTGGTAGTTAATTCTCTGCTTTAGCCTCAGTTTACTCACCTGGGAGGTAACACTTGCCAGAAGACCGTGAGGGTGAATTAGCTAATATTGGTAAAGCACCATGAATGTTATGTTGGTTAAGTGTGGCTTCATTTCAAAAGGATGTTGGCAACTCAATACCCCAGGTACTGATAAGGAGGAAGCTACACATAAGCCCCCCTGTTATCTTTAGCAGAAGAGGATCAGTAGCACACATCCCATCAGAGTAAAGAAAGACACATGCTCAGGGGTAGTAGATGGGGAAAGGTGGGGGAGAAGAGTTTGGTCTTCACTTGTGACTGATGTAGTAAAACCAGAGCACCTGTCACATCTCAGCCCAGCATTCCTCATGCATACAAACCCAGTGACAGAGCACATGTAAGAGGCTCCCGTGTCCACTGGCTTAGAGTCAAATTCACCATCTCTAACTCCAGATTAAAACCACTTAGCTCCCCTGTCCCATTCTGACTATTTGTATCACAGGAAAATATTGCACTATTGCAGCCTGAATCATCTGTGTACTACCCATGATCACCCAGCTCCAAACACACAAGTCTGCTCCATGCTGAGCAAGTTAAATAGAGCATAGGGATATAAGCGACTAGTCCCTCAACTTGTTGCTCCCTCTCTTTTGCTGCCTCTGTCAGAGTCAAGGGGGTGGAGCACGAGCCAGTGCTGGGGAGAGCCAATTTAAATGTCGGTTTTCCCCAGCACCATCTCCATGGGGGACAGGGGAGACTGGGGGATAGCAGGGACTGGGCGCGAGGTGGGAATCATCTGATTCCCAGCTCACACTCAGTCCCAGATGCTGAACCTCTGCTTTTTAAATGCTGGCTCTTAATACATTTAAAAATCAGAAGTGCAGCAGGTGGGACCAGCACGAACCAGGAATCCTCTGGCCCAGCTCATACCGGATCCCCCTCGCTGCACTGTAGCCTTTTTAATGTATTAAGAGCCAGCAGGCACTTCATACATTTAAAAGGCAGAGTTGCAGCAGGATTAGCTGCCAGCCCTGGGAGCTAACCGCACTGCGGCTCCCCAGCTAATCGATGGAAAATCCATCTACTGGTTGATTAAACAAAATTTAACACCTTCAATAGAGCAAATGAAAATAATGTGATACAGCGGTTAGAACAGACTTCTTGGAGGTCCAGTATCTTGGTTATGTATGGCCTGATATGTGGGAATTGTAGGTCCTCAGCTCTTCTATAGACCTAGCACTGCAAGTGGTCAGCAACTCAGAGCCATTAAACTCTATGCACAGCCTCGCCTGGCGCCAGGGCAAGGCAGGAGAGGTCTCTGCTCCACACTCCTGGAAGGGGTGGCCCCTGGGTGAGAGAAGGGGGCTGGGCGTAAGTAGCCCTCAGCACCGCCCGGAGAGCACCACACCTCTCTCTGGCAGCCCTCAGAGTTGCCAGGAGCATGTGCCTTGGCATTCTGGCAGCAATTTAAAAGGCCCGGGGCTCTAGCCACTGCCTTTTGCATTGCTGCCCCCCTTTTGCTTTCCACAGCCAGCCTGTCTATGCATCAGTTTCCCCACTTGCAAAATGGGAATAGCTTTTATCAGCTTCACTGATTTCTCAAGTGTTGTGAGATGTCTCGAGAAATGGTCCCCAACAAAGGGGAAGCAGGACACTTTTCCAACACTAGTGAAGAGACACCAACCAATGATTTATGATGATGCAAAAGGGGGCAGCACTGGTATTCTGCCCTGTGTGACAAATCACTGTCACCCAACCACCTTCAAAAGCATCTGGGTGAAGGTCTCGCCAGTGGTGCAAGAAGTCTCTTGCTTACAGCAGCAAATGCTCTTCAGTCACTCAAGGATTCTGCTGGCATGAGTGAAGAGGGCAATGCCACTGCACGTGGGATACAAATGGCCTTTGCTGGAACCTGCTGACTCCAGCTCAATCTATTCCAAGCCCCCTGCTGTCCTGTTCAATCTCTATGTCAACGCAACCCTGATTTGTTTTCCTTAGAGCTACAGAGTTGGAGGCAGAAGGAATGATGGGGATTTGTAATTTTCCAGCTTGCTCTTGGGACCAGGAACTGTGCCAATAGGTCTAGGTACTGGGAGAGAGAACTTTACATTCCTCCTTTTTCCCTGTTCCTGGAGCTCTGTTTCCCCACTCCCTCCCCCTGCCTTCTCCAAGTTCTCCTTAATTCCTCCACTTCTCCCTTTCTTCCTCCCCTTTGTCATTTCTCCCCTCCACTCATTCCTTGCTTACTCACTGACCTTCCAATGCCTCTGCTGCTACAGACTCACCCTCATAATTAGCCACCTGCCTGAGATCACTCATTCAGATGCCTCAAGTTCTGTGAGGATCTTTAACATCACATCAGGAAACCATGGCCTTGGCCATGAGCTGCTCCTAAGCTGGAGCTAACACACACCTCCAGGGAGAAACTACCCCCTCAGCTTTAACTACAGCTGCACTAGAGAGACGTCTAGGAGTGGAGCCCCCACGTCCTGTGTGCATCCTGCAGAAGAGCTTAAACTGAGGTTTTCTTGGAAAGGAAGGAAACAGATTATAGTTCACATGTGAAGTCAGCATACAGAGGACTGGCAGACAGCAATTTGGAGAGGTCACCTCGTGACAGTGCAGAGGGACTAAGGCTGTGTCTACACTTACTCAACAAAACTTGTGTCATTCATGGGTGCTTTACACACACACACACACACACACACACACACACACTGAATGACAAGGCTTTGCCAGGGTAAGTGCACATGTGAATGCTGCTTTGTTGGTAGGAGAGCTCTCCTGCTAACAAAGCAAAACCTGCCCATTGGGGGTACATTTCTGCTGGCAGAAGTGCAGACAAAAAATATACACACGTGCCGACTTAGTGACAGTGCTGTGTCTACACAGCCATGTCACTAAAAACCAGGCAGCATAAACACTGTCAGCAGCAGACAAAAATCTTTCACTCCTTACAAGTAGGAGTGGGGGAGGGAGAAGGGCAAAAGGAGCAAGTGCCCTGAAGCCCAGTGATTCAAAAGGGCTCAGGTTGACACTACCCTGAGCCCTTTAAATTGCAGCCCCACCCTATTCAGCCTGAGGCCCCACCCCTTCCAGGAGCAGAACCAGGGTGCCCCTCCGCCCCCACACACCCTGCCCAGGGTTCTGCTCCCCTGCTCCTTCCCATCAAGCACAGCTTACACTAGTACTTGCAGGGCAAAGCTTGTGCCCTGAGAGGGAGGGGTTTAAGCACCTGTGAGCCACAGAAGCCTTGTTTAAACTGGCAATATAAGGTTGCCAAGTGTCTGGTATTGACCCAGATAGTCCGGTATTTTTGCCTCCAGTCCAGTAAAAAAAGAATTCAGAAGATACCAGACACCTAAAATGTCCAGTATTTTCAGTTTTTTTTCCCAGCCAGGAGGTAAAAATACTGAACATGTATAGTTGGCACCTGAGCCCACTTTTTTTTTTGCTCAACTCTTGGGGTTTTTTTTGCTCAACAACTTTGGCCCCCTCTTTTTCCCCCTCCCCTCAACAGAATTTTTTCCCCATTTTTTGGGGGGAGGGGTGTTCAGTATTTTGATTGAAACCATCTGGCAACCCTAATTGAGGAACAAAGCCTAAGAGAGAGCAGTAGAGTAAGTCTGCACTGTACAATGGGTGAGATCAAACTCTTTACACCAGGGCTATTCAACTTTGGAAGTCCCAGGGGCCACAATGATACTCACAGCACATGCCAAGGGCTGCAACTTAAGTGGTTGCATATACATGCAAATATATATGCTATTAGCTTCACAATACATAGGCCCCATTTAAGTCAGTTCTGCTGATGTTAATAAGAGCGTGAGAAGCGGGGCAAAGGGTGGTGTGGGCACGGGCACCCCGGAGAAAGAGGGCAAGGGTAGTCAGGAAACGGGGAGGCACCAGGAAGGTGCAGGGGTAAGGGAAGGTGCAGGTGCTAGCGGTATTGTGGGGGTGAAGCAGAAGGGCAGACACTGGAGGGGAGGTACAGGCACCAGAGGAGAGAGGAGAAAGGCAGGGCAAGTGGGTAGAGGGAGATGTTAGGAGAGGGGAAACTACAGGGGAAACTACAGATCAGAGTGGAGCTAGGAGGAGGTGTGGAGACAGGGGGAAGAGAAGGGCTGGTGCAGGGGAGGGGAGCAGGTCCCCAAAGGGCTGAGGGAGTGAGAAGGGCAGGAGCCAGGACAGCAGAGGAGGATGAGGGGTGGAAGGGGACAGGCACCAGGGAAGCAGATGGGGCAAGAGTACGGTGGGAGACATGGCAGCAGAGGGAAAAGGGAGAGGTTTATAAAATATTTATTAACAACTTGGGTGCTACAGTGGCACACATCCAAACAAGCACACATGAATTCAATAGTGGTGCACAAGACAAAATTCACTCTGCTGATGGGAAGAAAAACTTAGAGGGAACATTTCCCCCAGCTTCTCCCCCTATGTTAATGCAATGCAAATTGGGTTAATGCAATTGCAGGATAGTTGAAGGAGGAGCCTACGTGGGGGCCAATCCCATCCCTATTGGTAGGACAGTAGAAGGAGTTTTGAGGGGGTCACATGACACCCTTTACTTCTGATCACATGTCCATCTTGACCCTGGGAGTACTACCTCCAGAGGTGGGACTTCTTGGGGCAGGCACATGGCTAATGTGTCCCTAATTTTGGCTCAGAAAATATGGTCACCATAGATATAATACATGATGCATAACTCTATAGGAAACCTTTTCAGACAGCCCACAATAACCATCCTTATCAGCTAGCTCTTAGCTTTCAGCAAAGAATGCTACATTTTGGAGGTATACGGACATTTCAGATCACATTTATGCATTATAGTAGCACTCAAAAGCCTTAAGTAGGACTGGGGTCCCATTGTTCTGAACTCAGTCCAAGCCCCCAGAGATTTACAACCTAGAAGGCAAAAAGCAAACAACAAAAATTAATATAGTGCAGTGCTTTGTCAGTTACATTTTGTCACCTCTTTCTATAGTGGTAGAGTGAGGAATGGAAAGGAGAAGAAAATTCCCCTTCATTCCTGTTTCAAGCAGAGCAAAGAGCATTTGTTCCATGATCATACAGTGCTGTGCCACAGTAAAGCCCTGCATATAATGTTAAGGATTATGATTAAAGACTACCCTTGGAAAATTTAATGTTGCTATAAGTATTTAAGAAGCACAATTTAATTACTCAAGAAAGATCCAATCCCATCTGTAATTCAGAAATGGATTGGGATGGGGGAGGGGATGTTAAGCTTTGACACTTTCAAGAACTACAAAGCAGACTATACAAGCCCTAGTTGCGTGTTCGAATGTGAAAACATGATGTTGTCATGAAAGCAGTTTTGCAGCCTTAACTCTAGTATCAACTCCTCTACACCTGCTTGTAGGTGTCTTTTCTCCCAATGGGTAGAGCTTGCAGATAGTTGAATAGGGCCATGCGTAATATGGGGATGGAACTACATAATTGCTTGCAGTCAAGCAACAATTCAAGGTTAGTTTCCCATTCCAAGGCAGTGAAAGTTCTCACTTCGGTAAGTTAGTCCCCAGTGAAGATAAGCGATTTATGACTCATAATGCATTGTGTAAGTACAGAGACTTCAGTGGAGTTACTGACACTGGTGTGAGTGGAGTATCAAAGCTGACATGTTAAAGTACATTCATCCCCCACCCCCATTCTTAAATCCTACACTTGTGCTGATGCTCATATCTAATCAACTACACTTGACCTGGTACGGTACAAGGTTGCCTCTTACCCATTGTGCTCCATTCAGCCTTAATCCAGATGTTTATTAAAGATTTGGTACTTGTTCACAAAAAAATCATTGTTGTGTTGTTCCTGCAACCATACTGCGGTATGTTTGGTTGGACAGTAAGTAGTATTTATTACTACCACTGTGGGCAAAGCACTTAAAAAAAAAATCACTGTAAGAAATAATGAAGATAACTGGCCAGACTATGCTGGTGTCTTGAGTGTGTCTTAACTGACTCCAATAGGCTAGCTGTAAATTAGGAGCACTTCTAGAAAACTGAATATAGAAGAATTCCATTCTAAGTTGGCAGCCCCACCTATTATGACCCTTTGTCATCCAATTCTGCCATAGAGGAAAAGGGCTGTTCTAGAGCCAAGCCTGCAATCCACCATGAGGGATATGAAATGTCACTGATCCCCAAAATTGCCATGACCAATTCCTTGAGTACAGCAGAAATGCAACAGTGAACTCTATGTTTGATTGTTCACCCATACATCTCAAAACATAAAAATAAGGATTGTTATCCTGATTTTGTAGCTGGGGAGACTTGAGGTAACTTTGTTGTGCAGAAAGTTAGTCAACAGGCTGGATCATCCTGGTCTGGCACTCTGAAGCCTGGAGCGAACCCAGACCAGGGAGTCTGCTGGACGTGGGGAGGTCAATGCTTCTCTAGTAGCTGCCCTGCTGCCAGCTCGTATCTCCTGGGCTCCCAAGACTCAGTTCCCAGGGGTTCCCAGCTAGGGCTGCCCAGCAGCCACCAGTCCCCACTGTCCCTCAGCATTCCTAGCTGGGGCTACTTGGCCACCACCAGCCTCACTGCCTCTGGCGGTTCCCAGGGGTCACCTGGTTGCCACGAACCGTGCTACCTCTGCTGTTGCTGGGGGTTTCCTAGGGTTCTTTAGCCATGGCTGCCAAGCCAGCTATACTGTCACCAGGGACTCCTATGCTGAGGCAGACTCCTCAGCTGCCCCTGGCCTTACCACCAGAGTCCCCAGCGGGAGCGCTCAGGCCACTGCATGGGCCTGCTGCTGGGGGTTTCCTGGTCAAGACTACCTGGCCATCCCAGCCCTGCTGCAAGGGCGTTTTGGGGTTCTCTGGCCCCTGCCAGCCCCAGTGCCAGGGGTTCTCTGGACACGTGGCCCCACTGCCACTGGAGTTCCCCTGCCTAGCTGTTGCTGGGCCATCCAGGATTCCGCAGACCGTAAGTTCTCCAGGTCCAGCAACACCTGTGGTGAACCATGGATGTTGCTGGACCAGAGAGCCCCAGCTTCGGGAGGTTCAACCTGTAGTAACATCCAAATCCCATAGATTATCATTGTCTCTTCCCACTTACTAATCAGCTCTTGGAATGCAAACTCAAACTGCCCACATTCATCTAAGAGAAAAAGCCCTCACTTTTTTCCGTATTTCCACATCCTTAAAAACCTAAAAATAACTTCCAAAAATGTGTGGGGAAGAAGAAATGAGCAACTGTAGGTGAGGGGAGGGAAGAAGGGGGTGATCCAACTTTTCAAATCCTGCTACAGGGGAACATCAGCAGATAGCAAATTTTGCTACAAAAAAACCCAGACTAATCTATGCTGCCCTCTTGTGACTTACTAAAAAAAAAACATTTAAGCAGCAGCTATATCCCCACACTAGAAACAAATTTAGTGAAAAATTTAAACTGATTCTAGTCATTTTAGGTTCTTCCCTAGGGTGGAAGAAGTTTCAGAGCGAGGGTGGGGACTGGACCACAATCAGTTGAAGGTGTTAAAAACAGTCCCACATTGTATGGTCCTTATTTCCATCTCTGAAGACCTGACTTCCCATCCTAGCTTAAGTCAAGAGTTTTGGTGGGTTCCATCCTAGCCTCTATTTGCATACATCAAGAATGAGCTACAGCATTTTAGTGCAGAGAGGTTGAATTCCAGGAGAACAGAATGTGCTGCAGGTGATCATGGCGGGGAAGTGATGGAACACCAGGAAAGGGGAAGGGACTTGAAACAGAAGCCACAGCAATCTAGATACACCAAGGATTTAATTTCTCTAAACTTTATTGGCACTGAAGGAAAAACAGGAAATGGACTTCAACAAATTCCTCTAAAGGTAAGTGTCTTGATACCAAGGTTCTTTATGTGGTTAGCCACATGAGCCCCATGAGTTAGCTCACAGGGACTGCTGTTTTAATATAACCAAATAAAAAGTTGTGTCAAAAATGTGTAGACATAATTTACAGCAACAAAAAACAAAGCCAGGCAAACACTTGATAGGATAACCCCCTGGGAGGATAATCCCCCTGAAGAGGATACTATATATCCAAGTAGTAAACAAATTGGGAGAAAGGGGGAGAGAATAAAAATGAACTCAATGTATTGTAACAAAAAATGTGTTTAGAAATCTCACCATAATACTGAAAGCTTCTTACATTAAATTTCCTTGCAAAATATCATCTCTTTACAATACAGTATACATTTTCAAAAGGTGTGGGGGGGGGGGACTATAAACATCTCCTCCTCCCAGGACTAATATTTTCTAATTGTGCATAGCTAGAAAGACTGAAATCAAATATCATTAGATACCACTGGAATATATAATACTGGTAGGAAAGGGTACAGCTGAAACAACTACACAAGGAGTTAGTCCACCTAACTGGCACAAATTGTTCTATTCCTATTTTAGACCATTAGAATGTGACCAAAAAACCCAACGTAACAGGAGCTCAGCAGTGTTCTGTGACCCATCACAACAGAAAGAGGTTTACTGGTTTATTATTTGAACAAGCATACTTCAGACACTGTGCATCTTCTCATTAGAAAACTGCTGAAGATGCAATAAAACTTTTTTTAGACACAGAACTGCAGAAAACCAGCTTTAGAGCACCAGAAGTGAAGTTTATTGTTGTTTGTTCTCCCAGTAATGAGATTCAAATAGAATCAGTGCCAATAACTCTTCCGTAAAGGAATATGTAAATACGTTCTGACAAGTTTAACTGCAGTCTTATTTGTAACTTTCAAACACTGGGGTGTTTTGTGAGGGGCTTTTTTTGGGTTGATTGAAAGTTTCCTTCTTCCTCCCCTCCTAAAGGCACATCGTGTCTGAAGACAAAGTGCTTCAAAATGCATTTACTGGGACTTTGGAAGGATCTACATTAAGTTTGCCACCAACAGGGGTACATTTGGACAGCATTTACATGCAAAGAGACAGATATTACTTCTCTAAAGTCACTTCTACAGAGGAGGTGGTCTCAAGAAGTACAAGGGATTTCTGGAGAAATACTGCAGGCTTGTATTAACACTAACTTTGAGAGTCTTCTCTCCCCACCAGAGTTGGAACGTTCCATTGTACCACTTCTACTTTGCCTTAGTAGAAGGAGTTTTGAGTAGCTCTAACAAGGTCAGATGTTTTCCTTATCCTGCCCATACTACATGGATGAGAAAGGGGGTGGAGAGCTTCCACAGGGCTGAAAGAATTGCATAGATTTTTAAACACATTAAGCAAGAACACACCACCAGCCTGCCTGAAGGCTGCAAATTTAAGTAACAACCAGCTAAGTTAAGCTGGGAAGAACTGGAGGAGTTCATTTAGATGGATTCAGATTTTAAAGGACTCTAAAACTGATGCATTTTCCTTTATTTTCTTCTACAAACAACCAAGGCCTTATCCAAGTCAACCCTGAACATACATGGTTATTTCCTGCCAACTGCTACACTGAAACCTCTCTAACAAGGTCAGGAATGCATAACCAAGTCCAGTTATGCAAATGGACTTGAACTGTACATCAGTGACAGCAAGCTCAGGACTGAAAGTCACATCACCAGGGACAGAAACTAGAGAACCTGTAAAAGCAACATGTGTGTTCTCAAGGTCAGATAAAGGACATCATTCCAAGGGAAGGAGAGAGGTTTGAGTGAGGAACACAACTTCATTCCTATCAATTAATAATTAAGATAACAGGAAGAGGATTCCATGTAAGATAGACCACAGGTCAGGTATCTTCCCAACCCAAAGAAATGGCAGGAAAGGAGAGAGGAGTTTAAACTGTAACAGATGAACCAGATGTGAAGTGAAAAGCCTTTAGGTCACTGATTATTTTTGGTTCCCAGCTGCTGGTCATTCCTCTAATTTAAACTAAATAAAAAACACAAACTAAGACAACACCTTATTCAAACTGTACACTACAGTATGTATCTGTGCATAAGTCATAAGGCACCAATGCTTTATGTTTAAAAAAGGCCTTTTCTGGAAGTTACCTGCATGAGAGGAATAAATGCAAAAAAAAGTCATTTTTGGTGGCTGTGTTTTCATTTGGTTAGAACTACTTAATTTTTAAACTCCCCCCACCCACCCCATCCCTCACCCTGCCTATTCCTTTAGATTTCTAATTGCAGGTCACTACTTGAAGTTAAAGCCCCTCCAGCAACAGTGTCTCCACTGCTGCCTGCCATTTGTTGTGCAAATGGCAATGTACAAGAATTACTGTGAAGGAGGAACCCCTCTCCTTACTAAGTCCACTGCTCCAAAACAAGATGTTATAATGGAAGTGTCCAGATCACTCCAAAGGACTCTGGAATGGGAGACAGTTTCATATTAAAAAAAAGTCTGATAGACCTTCAAGAAGTCTTAACACTGACAGTTCACAGGATATGTTTGGCTTGCTCAAATTCAGGGAGCAGAAGCAGCTTTGGTCTTTCAGAAATAAACATTCTAAACTTCATTTCCAACCCCACTTCACTCAAACCTTCTCTACACCCCACCTGCCAATTCAATTAAAGTGAAAGCCTTGCACAAAGCAGCAATCTAGTCCCTCGCTACTCAATTCTAATACTGAACTACTGTTGTAAGGCAAATGTGTCAGACTGATGAATTTTACCATATGTAACTCAGTGGAAGTATCTGGCTGCATCTCCTCCAAGTGGACCCAGGGAGCAATGCAGTTGTTTCAGTAAAACAGTACAAAGCCATGTGCAATTGTGATTTTACCCAGTTAGGCAAAAAACAAAATTTCAGATTTGGAGTCTCCACCCCTCATGACATGGATATTTTGTTCCTCCACTGCTGAACTGCAGAGACTGAATGAAACTTGATAAATAAAGACCATGGTCACTCTTCTGTAGTGGTTCCAGCGCAGCATGATTACACGTGAATGATGGGAGAGGATGGGGAAGAGGGAGAGTGCAGGGACAGCAGATGCAGGAAGAGTTTACATGGACTCAAACTCATCAATGCGCTGCTTAGTATTGCCCTGCCGGATCTGGCGGAGGGTCTTGTACTTGTCACGGCCCTGTCGCATGTTCTCAGCATGGATCATGTCATTGGCTGTCTTCTTAGTTTCATCCCGGGCATTTGCCAGCTCCGAGGTAAGAGCCTATCGAAAGAGAAAGGCAGAAATAAGGTTACAAGCCAGCACATGCAGCACCCCTGAGCTGTAGGATCAGCAAGAGGTCAAGTGGGCCTTATTTCCTGTGAAAAATTATCGCTATCATTAACGATGGAAAATCCTGTGCCTACAATGTGGGTATTTTCTCATCCCTCAATACAGCCAGGGCAGGAAGTGTGAAGACATCACACTTTGCACACAAACCTAGGTTTGTCTTGTCTATGAGGACAGCTGGACTAAAGCTAGGCATAATGTTATCTAGGAGAGAGAAAAAATTCTGGTTCCAAAATATGTAGACAGCAGGGGGATTTTTCCCCACAAATGTGCAGAGGTGGGAAAAGGAAGAAAATGGCAAGATTAAAGATACTTAACTAGTGAACAAAATAGCAAACAAAATCGCAAACCCCCTGCCACTAGCAAGGCACTGCAGATTCTAGCCACTTTGCTAGCATCACCACAGCACCATGCACTATTTTTTCTGCCCTGATCTGCACTCAACTGCAGACAGTGAAAGTCACAGGTGCAGTGGCAGAGCTGGACACAGACCACTGTGTTAGTTTAGTGCCAGTGAATGATCATCCAGTAGACAGAAGCTCAGGGTATATCTACACTGCAGAGTTTCTGGAAAAACTACACGTAGGTCCACACTGCTATTACAGTCTTTCAACAATAAATAGGAAGAACTGAGGGGTTTTTCTGACTATGGTAAACCTCCTTTCACGAGGAAGAAGTCTTTTTCCAAAAAAGCTTTCAGAAAAAGGCACATGTGGACATGAAAGAGTTTTTTCAAAAGAGGCCTCCAGGAAAAAGTACAGGTGCCCTGATGGCCACTCTGTCCACAGAAATCACAACTGACATGAGAGATAGCATCCACATTTATTGGATGCTATCTTGCAAAAAAGCACATCACTTTTTGTTGCGCTTTTGCAGCGTAGATGTTCTCTTTTGGAAAAAGTATTTCTGAAGATCTCTTCCAGAAAAGCTTCTTTCCCCAAAGAAGCTTGCAGTCTAGATATAGCCCCAGTGTAGGTACAGCACAGGTGACATCTAAGGAATTGGAGATTTAGGTGTCATTTGAGGAGGTTTTGGAACAAATTGATAAATGAAACAGTAACAAGTCATCAGGAACAAATCACCAGGATCAGATGGCATTCACCCAAGAGTTCTGAAAACTCAAATGTGAAATTTCCCAACTACTAACTGATTTGTAACCTAGCCTTCAAATCATCTTCTGTACCAGGTGACTAGAAGATAGTGAATGTGACACCAATTTTCAAAAAAGGGGTCTAGAGTGGATCTTAATTACATAGGCTGGTAAGCTTAACTTCAGTATTGGGCACATTAGTTGAAATTCTAGCAAAGAGCAGAATTCTCAGACACATAGATGAACATAGTTTGTTGGGGAAAATCAATATGGTTTCTGTAAAGGGAAATCATGCCCTCACTAATCTACTAGAATTCTTTGAAGGGGGAATCCAGTGGATATAGCGTACTTAGATTTCCAGAAAGCCACAAGGTCCCTCACCAAAGGCTCATAAGCTAAGTAAGCGGTCATAGGATAAGAGGGAATGTCCTCTCAGATTGATAACTGGTTAAGAGATAGGAAACAATGGGTAGGAATAAATGGTCAGTTTTCAGACTAGAGAGAGTTAACTAGTGGTGTCCCACAGAGGTCTGAAGTGGGACCAATTCTATTCAACATACAGGCAGTCCCCGGGTTACGTACAAGATAGGGACTGTAGGTTTGTTCTTAAGTTGAATTTGTATGCAAGTCAGAACTGGTACATATTGTAGGGGAAACTCTAGCCAAACATTTCTCCAGAGCTCAGTTTTATTGTCCCACAAATCACTTCCCTCAGTCCTTTATTCTCAAGCTGAGGTGTCTGCTGAGAAAAGCCGCTCCGCGTCTCCCTGGTCTGCGAGTGGGGGGGGGGGGGGGGGGGGGAGGCGCAGGGGGCCACTAGCTTCGCGTCTCCCTGGTTTGCTGGGGGGAAGCAGCTAGTGTGGGGTTGCCACACCCCGTTTGTAAGTAGGGATCCGATGTAAGTCGGATCCATGTAACCCGGGGACTGCCTGTATTCACAAGTGATCAGGAGAGAGAGCTAAACAGAGAGGTGGCAACATTTGAAGATGATATAAAACAGCTCAAGATAGTTAAGTCCAAAGCAGACTGAAAAGCTAGGTGACTAGGCAACAAAATGGCAGATGAATTTTCATGTTAAATGCAGACTAATGCATACTAGAAAACAATCCCAACTGTACGTACAAAATTATGGGGACTAAATTAGCTATTGCCACTCAAGAGATCTTGGAGTCATTGTGGATAGTTCTCTGAAAACATCCACTCAATGTGCAGCAGCCATCAAAAAAACAAAAACAAAACAAAAAACACCCAAAATGTTAGGAATAATTACAAAAGGGATAGAGAATATTTTATAGCCTCTATATAAATCCATGGTATGCCAACTCCTTGAATACAGTGTGCAGATGTGGTTACCTCATTTAAAAAAATATGTTGGCATTGGAAAGAATTCAGAAAAGGAGCAACAAAAATTATTAGGGGGTTTGAAATAGCTCCCATATAAGGAGAGAATAATAAAATTGGGACTTTTCATCTTAGAAAAGGAGGGATACAGGATAGAAGTCTATAAAATCATGACTGGTGTAGAAAAAGTTATTTACACCTTCCCATAACAAGAACGGGGCGGGGGAGCGGGGGGAGAAGAAGCGGTCACCAAATGAAGTAGAGATAGCAAGTTTAACAACAAACAAAAGGAAGTATTTCACCACATTATGTTCATTCAACCTGCAGAACTCCTTGCCAGAGGATGCTGTGAAGACTAGGCTTCAAAGACAAGATTCAAAAAAGTAGTAGATAGATTCATGGAGGATCGGTCCATCAATGACTATTAGTCAGCATGGGCAGGAATGGTGGCCCTAGCTTCTGTTTGCCAGAAGCAGAGAATGGGCCACAGGGGAGGGAAGACTTGATGATTACCTTTTCTGGTCATTCCCTCCGGCGGCACCTGGCATTGCCCACTGTCAGAAGACAGGATACCAGGATAGATGGATCTTTGGTCTGACCCAGTATGGCCATTCTTAAAGCAAGGCTGGCTTTCCTCATGCTGCTTTCAACAATACCCTCCAAACCTGCCTTTGAGATGCCACAGCCAGGGGTGCACAGTGCCACTGAGCAAAGCCAGCCAACGGGGCAGCTAACTGGCATGGACATTGGCTTGACAAGAACTGGACTACGTCTTCCAGCCTGATCCAGACAAGTGCTAAACAGCTGTCAGACAGTCAGCAAGACTCAAGTGGGCAGAGTACATGGGACACATGCTTTTCTTGGCAAAGGGAAGCACTTTTAATTAGCAAGAGATTTGAATGGTATCGGATGGGAGTGGGTGGGGGAGGGGCAAGCTTCTCCCCCAACATCTTGCTATGTATTGGAAGAATGAGGCTGTGGCGCCCTACTGCTCAGTAGAAGCATCTAATCCCCACTGCAGCTATGAGCGTGGCTGGGAGAAGGGATACAGCAGCCCAGAAGCAGCTCCCCGCCCCCATCCCTGCATTACCTTCAAGTGTTTCTGAACCCGTTCATTCTTCTCCGCCTCAGTAGTGCGATCCTCCTCGCTGCGGTCCTTGATGGTGGCATCTGCCCTCAGCTCAGCACTGGCCTCAGCAGCATTCTCATCCTGTTCATCGTCCTGCTCGTTCTCAGACTGCATAGGTTCAGTGACGTGAGGGGTGCTCATGGCCATCTTCAGTTCCTCTTTGGTCTTTTCTAGGTCCTCCTGCACTGTCTGAGCCTGCAGACAAACATCCCTCAGTGGGTTAAGGGGAAAGAGACCCATTTAAAGGCTTCCCTAAATCCAAGGGACCCAGGAAAGGGATGCATCTGAATCCAGATGCTTTTCCTGGATGTCCATAAAAAGCCCATTGGGTATCAAGCATTTTAAAGAGAATTCATAGGCTATCCAGGCATCCCCACACAGTAGTGAGCTAGGTTATGGACAAATCTAATCAACCCAGTCATATCCTATTTTCAGTGACCAGAGACAACTTAGACTGGCTATTTGGACAATCTAGGCAGTTGTGTACACACATGTACTGGTGAGTTGGGTGTGTGCCTAAAATGAACACAACTGCGATCAGATACAGCTTCAGGTTATGCAAGTTCTGCACTGTGCACACTCATACTTTAAGCACCCTCTGTCTGTACGTAAATTAGGCATGAATAGAGGTATAAGCATGCCCATCTTTTGGAAGCCTTCCCACAGGATAGTTCCCACGTCTGTCTGTTTAAAGTTGCAGAGGGAATATGTTCTGCTTATTCTTAAATTGTTCAAAAGCATTAGTTTAGGAAAACAATCAATTCAGACCTGTGCGCACAACTGAATTTTACTTGTTTAAAGTCACTCCTGCCACTTTTTGGACCAAAAACTGATCAAAGTGAACTAGGAAATATCTGGTAGCTTGGTAACTGGAGGTAATTCAGCTTTTCAGCAGAAAGGAGGGGTAACAGGATGCGGCAGAGTTTGCCGCATGCTAATGGATTTGAGGTTTGGGTCACATGATTAAACAATGAGGTTGACAGAGCATCAGACCAGTCCACAGTAAGAAGCCTGACACTTTGCTTTTTGTATTTAGGCGCCACTGATACCTTCTGTTGCCACTCCATGGCTTCGCTCTCTTTCTTCTGCCTGGCAACTTCCAGCTGTGAGATTCTGCTTGTGAGTTCTGACATCTCAGCTGACTGTAGAAGAAATAGGAAGCAATTTGGTGTTTTGTTTCTCCTGATATTAGACCCGAAGAACCTGGAAGTTCTATTTCACTTAAAAAATAATAGGACCAGAACCTAAAGGGGAAGATTTTTGCCAGATTTCCAGAGATGCAAAGCATAGATGCCTTAAGCAACTTGTGGATACATTGTTAGTTAACTTGTCTGCTTCATAGTTGGTCTTCCCTTAATTCTATGAGTTTTAAAAACAAGGCCATGAAGTTGTTCTCAGTACACAGCTCAACTAGTTAGCACATACATGACTTCACTGGAAGCTATTCTCCAGTCACTACATGCAAAAGGCAGCTCAAATGGAGAGCACAGTAAACACCAGCATTTTTCCAAGAGGTTTTTAAGATCCCTTATGACACTGCTACATTCTTCATCCAGTTTTGAGGCCAGCAGTCTACAACACCAGTAAAATTACTCCCCCCACTACAAGCTTTCAGGAAAGCTACTTACCAGCTGCTCCTGAGTCTTTTGCTGATCGTGGGATGCTTTCAGCAGGGCTTCCTTTGCCTCCTCTGCCTCTCGGCGTTCCTTAGCCAGCTTCTCTGCCTCTTCCTGGGCTCGTTTCCTTTCCTGCTCTAGTTCCAATGCCCTGCGAGTCTGTTCTTCCAATTCTAAAATTAGAATGAAGTATGAGGCCAAGATGATCTTTCTGATCCTCCAAGCCCACTTTTTTTTTTTTAATTAAAAAGTGAGGAAAGCAAGCTTCCCTCCCCACAACAGACATGCCCTTTCCTTACACTGCCAACATAGGGAAATGGGTAATAAAGTACAAGATCATTAGGAATACACAGTTTAGACAGCCTGGCTTTCCACTGTCCTACCCAAATTACAGCAGTATTTTAACTAGCTTCAAATACCATCTACTTATTAGTCAGAACCACTTGCCTGTGCAAAAGCACCAGACAACTCAAACTGCTGCCTTTTTTTTTTTTTTTTTTTTAACTCCAAGAAACAAACATACACAGCCATTTGCTTCGGCAGCACCACATTTACCACCACACAAGGAGGCTAGAAGTTCAGGAAAAGGACAGGAAGGATAGTAAAGTCTATTGTAATTCCCCCATGGAGTACCATGGAAAGTCTTTCCACCAGCACTAGTTGAACCAGAACAATGCGATTATGTAGCTCAAGAAAGTAAGATGGTTGCTGGTATAATTGTGGATTTTTTTTTTAAATTAAGGCCCTGTAGAACCAGACTATCCCAGTCTCTCCCAATGCACACTTCCTAATACCTAGTTGAGCTTTCTTGGTTTGCTCCTCAATTTGCTTGAGTCGTTCCATCAGCTCTTCCTTCTCACGCTCAATCTTCTCTTTCTCCTTTTCTGCCAGTTCCCTCTTTTTCTTCTCATTCTCCAACAGAGCTCTGATTTGGGGAAAAAAAGTGATAGTACAGCAGTTAAATTTAAACCACAATTCAAAGACATCAATACTTTATAATAAAAGACCTATGAATATGCAAGCAGCATTGATTTAGTGAACTTGAAAGGCAAGATAGGTGAGGTAATGTTTTCAATTGGACCGACTTCTGTTGGAGACAAGCTGTGTTGCTTACACAGAGCTCTTTCCAGTCCTGGGACTGACACCAGCAACAACATCAGTGAACTCAGGTTCTCATTTGTAGAAATTACACAGATTTAATTACTGCCCTGTTTACATGATCTATTTGGGCTATCCAAATTCATTAGAACTAATATTCAGAATCATGGTATTGATGTGAATAGAACACTTCCAAGCATTTCAGATCAAAGGAGTCCTACACAGTCACTCATAAGGAGTGTCATCTATGTCATCGCTTTAGGTTTTCTGGAGCAAAGTGGATTCTTGTCTAACAGTGGACTCAAAAACACTAGCCACCTCAGAGCTCTGTAATACCCACCTCTCCATGTGTTTCTGATGCTTCTCTTCCCGAGCCTGTGCCTTCATCTGCTGCACCTCAATGGTGTCTGGCTTTCGTCTGCGCATGTAAAGCTCATGGTTCCCCATACACAGCGCTAAGATTCGCTTGTTAATCCGTAATCGTGGGGCATAAAATACAAAGTCCTTGGGACAGATGGGAGACAGCGTTAGACTCCTTGTTCCTCAAGATGCACTAAACACACTTTTCCAAGAGGTTTTTAAGTACAAAGCTATTAGATACAGAAGAGATGTGAAGTGACTGAAAGAGCCCACTAGCAGTAGTAAGAGTGGATTTCAAACATTTATATTCAGTAGAGACTAGTGCCTGATGACATGGATCAGGCACCTTGAATTAGGAGTACTAAACAGTGGGTTTAGATTTTGAAGAGTGACAGAAGTTGTATAGGAGTAAGTATCTCCATACACACATGCTGGAGATTACAATGAAACTAGTGTTAGCACGTTTTCCTGAAACCATATAGGACTGGGAATGCAATTCAAGTCTCTGGCCTTAGAAAACCCATAGGGTTTATGCTCTACCCAATGCATACTCAAACTGGATTATGTGCATACACATGCAGTACAGAAATACTCAAACCCCAGTTAATCAAAGCATCACTATCAAATTTCAATGTCTATTTTTAAGGAATAGTTTTTACAGTGAGACATTCTACAAGTTGTTAATGCTATTTGTCATAAACCGGTCTCATACCCTTACTGTTTCTATTCAGCTAAGACTGAAGTTCTGTTTTTTTCATGTCAACCAGGTTTCCTCTTATGCCAGAAAAATAGGAATGTGATGTCAGAGAAATATATCTTCATTGTGTGAATGAGCTACAAGAGCTGATAGAAGGTTGTTTCCAAGTATTGGTGACTTCAACAATTCATCCAGGCACAGAAAGTGGAAGATACAAATAGGTACATGAACCCAAGGATCTATAGCCTCATTTCACTTTCTCCTGAATGTCAGAAAATGAATTTCTAATCTACTTTCTGGATTTTATTTTAAAGTGAACAGGATTAATTTGAGTTATCAGAAAGAGTAAGAGTCTTCCTAATTCCTAACAAGAAGGCAGAAAAGTTACTTCTGAGATTCTCAGTATGTAGCAGTCTGCTCCCAAACAGAAGCGGACAACTGTACAAGAACAGCTATTGTATGAACTCCAACCTCTTTTCTGCCAGGACACCTAACCATTTCCCACCGTTAAATCTGCTCTGCAATGATTAGTGTATTATCTTGCCGAAGTTACTGAAATAGACTAGACTCCTATTTAGAGCTTACATGTACAGTTGAGTGCTACACATTTAAGATTTACGTTTGACTACTGTTTCTTACTGGTGCTTTCTTGTCGATAGGCTTGATAACAAACTTCTTGTCATTGAATGAAATATTCCTGATCTCACTCCAGGGGAATCCAATTTTTGGTGTTAATCTGCAATGACAAAGAAAGGAATTATCCCAAAGTGTAGAAAGTTCTTGGTCTACAATCCCAGGCTGAGAATCTCACCCAAACTGGTTCATGGTATTTCAGTACTTCAATTCCAGAAACAAGACAACACAAGAGCAAGAGTTGACAGCTTTTCAATCTCTCCCCTGCTCCACTTCCCCAACTAGAGAAAGAATGAGGTCACGTCTAAACTACAGATATACTGGTAACTATTCATTCAGGATGTTAAAAATCCACACACAAACAACATTGGCCTGAGTCTCCCCAACTCTCTATAGACAGCATGGCATCAGCAGGAAACCACCTTATGTCTATATAGTCATTGCCTCTAGGAGATGAATTAGCTATGCCAACAGAACCAGCTCTCGCACTGTGAGAGCCACTACACTTGCGCATTACAGCAGCGCAGTTGCAGGGTTTTCAGCTTAGACCTGCCTTAAGATTTGAAGGCGGAGTCATTAAGCAGCCTCCCTTTATTGGGATTTGATCAATGCCTAACTTCCATTTCTTATCCCATTCATCCCTGTGGTAGTGGACAGCTTTATTTCAACTGTTCTTATACAGGAGATGCAAAGTACTAGATCACAAGGTTTACATCAGACGTGGCCAAGAGTCACAAATTCTTGTGCCCAGACTGCATAGAGTAGTGGTTACCA
The DNA here is from genome assembly GCF_049634645.1 of Pelodiscus sinensis. Classification (NCBI taxonomy): domain Eukaryota; kingdom Metazoa; phylum Chordata; order Testudines; family Trionychidae; genus Pelodiscus; species Pelodiscus sinensis. Next base: position 22,815,494 of record NC_134723.1, read on the forward strand.
ACCAGTAGATCGGGATCTACCAATAGAACTTGGAGCCTCTGACAGGTGATCCTGACTGGTTTGGCTTATCAGCTGCCCCCCTGCCCAGAGCCGCCCCCCTGGGAGCCTCCAGCTCGTTGTACAGAGTGGGGTACATAGGCAAGGGCGCCTTGATGTCACTCTGTGCCCCTCCCCTGTATCTCATCTTCACAGAATGAGAAAGTTGGGGCCTCGGCGAAGGTGTGGGGCAGGGTATTTGAGTGGGAGGTAGATCCTGGACTGACAAATTCAAAAGTGATCTTGTGCTTAAAAAGGTTGAAGACCCCTGGCATAGAGCATCATCCCAACAAACTGAACCAGCTTCCTGTTTAGCTCAATCAGTTAAAAATCTGGTTCTTGAAAAGTATTCCTTTCCTTTAGAGAAGGAAGCTCTTCCAGCATGTGAAAATGTGTTTATTGTATACACACTGTTGAATGAAGGGCCACTAAAGGGGCAGTAAACGGAGAGATTTCCTTTCCTTACCTGTCATTGTGCTCATAAATGTTGAGTCCAAGAGCATCAACACCTAGCCAGAGTTCAGAGCCCTTCTTATTCTTAATGCTGAAGTAGTTCACACCATACATTTCCAGATCTTGTGCAATTTTCAGGTACTCCAATATGGCATCTTCCCTAAAGCACGCAAAGGAGAGTAGATATTCTTGTTTGAAACCATATAAGCCAAGAATAGAGTATTTACTGTATCAATGGCAACTAGTTTGATAGTACCTCAGAGCACTGCCCTAGAGGATTTTTCAAAACTAAAGAGATGGGTAAAAGCCAAATGGAGCACATGGTTCAGGTGGCATGTCTCCGTTAAAGGAGGAACCAACTTTTCCTAGATCTTTAGTAGGATAGCACTAGAAGCTAATGAGGAACAATCAATAGTCCCATTTAGTAATTCACAAAGGCAAGCAATTGAACACTGACAGCATGCTAGAACTTAAACAAATGCTAGCAGTCTAAAAACTAAAGATGTAACAAATAGCGTGCCTGGCGTTATCCAAGAACATTGATAAAATAGGCAGTTTGGAAACTTGCAAGAAGGAGAGGGATACCTAGTAATACCAAGGTATTTTCATTCCTAAATATTTTGTATGTCCCACAGTGTCAATTAAAAACCAGTGTGAGTCAACATAAAAATCCTAAATTAACTAAATAGTCTCCACAAGGATTCTATGGTAAATTTTATGCCTGAACAATAGGAGGATAGCAGTAGAACTATCACTGACCTCCTGGCCAGGATGATATGCTTAGGGACATTAGAAACACTACAGTGGCTGGAAACAGTTCTAGAACATTAGAACTGGAAGGGACATTGAGAGGTTAAGTCTAATCTCCTGCCCTCAGGGCAGGATCAAGCACCATCTAGACTACCTCTGGCAGATGTCTGGAGATATTTAAGAACAGGTTAGAAAAATGGAGATTGCACAACCTCCCTAGGCAATTTTTACCTGTGCTTAACCACCCTGACAGTTAGGAAGTTCCCTCCACTGCCTGCCATGTCCAACCTAAATTATAAAGCAAGGTAGGTTTAAGCCCACTGCTTCTTGTCCTATCTAGGGCTATTAAGATGCAGTTAATTGACTAATCGAATAGTTGATAAAAATTCTATCGACCACTTTGATAAGGGAAAGCAGCCCAGCTCAGTCCTGCCTCATGCCAGGTCCACACCACCTGTCAAGAGGGGGTCCCAAAGGACAGGGGCTGCTGCCAGAGCAGCCATTGAAGACTGCTGGGGAGAACCAGGTTTCTTGGTTAGTCGACTACTCACTTATATTCCTAGTCTTATCCTCAAAAGACAGGACCCCAGTACCCTTTTAGGTACTTGAAATAGATTTTCAATTATCCCCATATTGTCTGGGTATGTCACCTCAGGAACCATAGCAGAGAATTTCTAGACATATTAAATAACCTTCTCAAGGCAGGCGGGGCCATACTGGAGAAGCTAAATTATTATTTGAGTCAGCCTTTACTGCAGAAGATCTCTGGAAGATCCCCAAACCATTTTGTTTAAGAGATAACATCTGAGTAACTATACCAGATAAAACAGACACCTCTAGTACAGATTGACACATTAAAACCTTGATAAGTCACCATGGCCAAAGGTCTTCTGAGGTTGAATTTTCGGAACTCTTTGAACTACTGGCTGTGGTATATAGGCTATCCCTCTGAAACTTGTAACTGAATTTTTTTTAAAAAAAAAACCCAGTAGTCCTGAAGCACCTTAGAGATAGCAGATAGTATCATGAGCTTTCATGGGTACAACTACTTCAGATGAATGGAATTAAGGGATTTAGGGCACAAATAAATAGGAGGAAGCAAAGGGAAAAAATAGTCAGAGCATCCATGCAAAACGAGGCAAATAGAGTGGGCTCTAAGTACCCAGTGCTTAGCTTTTTATGTCATTAGTGGCCCATCCAGTTCAGGTGTTTGTTCAGACCTTGATTCTAGGTGTCAAACTTTTAAATGAAACCAAGTTCTGCAGCTTCTCTCTCAAGCTGGTTTTTGAAATTGCTTTGTAATAGTCACTTTTAGATCCATTAGCACAACCTATTGCTTAAAATCAGCTTCTGTACCAGATGACTTGAGCAACTCAATTTTTAGAAAAAAGGCTCCAGAGGGAATCCTGGCAATTATAGGCCGGTAATTGCAACCAGTTTGCCTGGTACTGAAATTATAGATTTCACAGCATCAGACACGTGAACACAAACATGTTGGGGAAAGGCCACAGCTTTTATAAATGGGAAATAATGCCTCAGTCTAAGGGGAGTCAACAAGAACAGACAAGGGTGAGGCAGCAATAGTGTACATGTATTTTCAGAAACCCTTTGATAAGGTCCCTAAACCTCCAAATGCCAGAAGCTGGGACTACAAGGGGGATGGATCACTCAAAACTGCCTTGTTCTGTTCACTGTCGGAAGCTGCTGGCATTGGCCACTGTCAGATGCAGGATACTCAGCTAGATGGGCCATTGATCTGGTCCAGTAGGAGTGTTCTCAAACACCATCATTTGGAGAGTTTGGTTTCTTTTTGCTAAGGATATTGTACACTTGATAGCCAATACTGACTGAGATAAGATGGTACTTACTCTTCAGCAACACAGAGAGAGCAGTGACAATAAGCTTTTGCCCTACTGACCAGCTACACTCAGCTACCGAATTTGAGAACTACCATTTAGTGTGACCACACTAATCTACTATAGCAGAGTGAGGTCAAACCTGGATCAATTACCTGAGCATTCCCCGATGTTCCTCATGCCACACCTGGATCCTCTCCTCCCATTGGTCCTTACTGAGTTTGTGCTGTTCTAGAACTCTAGAAAGGAAAAGAGAAGCAGAACTGGTCAGTAAGAAGGGAGTCCACCAAGAAAAGCCAGAAGTCTGGACATATGAAGTGATATACAGTCTAGATTCATACACAGGATAACAACGTCAACAAAAATTATCATAAATGTTGGCCTTAGAGCAAATAATTTGGTTAGGGCCACTAAAACAATTTGGATATGGAGAACTACTGTAGAAGTACTGTTCAGCAAGCCAGACTCTGGTGTCATGTGACAGAAGCCCTGACTATTTAGCCAAAGTAATTATATCCATTTTCTCTTTTGTACACCATACCCATTTATGCAGTTCGGTGCCAGATGTACTCCCCTTTAGCTCAAAAATTTAAGTTTTTACCTGTGTTTCTATACAGAATTGAAATGGACTCTTCAAAATGCATCTCCCAAGGAGAACTGAGGAAGGGCATGAAGTGCAACAGCCTTCCTGTTAAGGAAAGATGCACTCTGCATACCTCATAACGGTGAACTCTACATACCTTTGAGGAAGCAGTTTGTCACCAGTAAGATAGCCAGGCTTATGCATCTCCTTGTTGAAATCTCCGTATTTAGACTGGACGGCATAGGAAGCGAGGAGGACAGCCGTTTCTGGAGGGCAATATATATCGTCATTCAAGATGCCCTCCTTCACCTGGAGGAAAAAGAGGCGCTGCGTGATGTCCTGAATCAGTTCCTCTGACACATCCTCTGGGTAGAACTTGGCACGGAACTTGAAGAGCAGTGGGCTTTCCTTGCGCACGTCTTGGGCGGTCACCTGGTGAGAGATGGAAGCATACGGCTTTAAAACTAGCCTGCAGGCTAAGTGGAGCAGTGTGTAATTAAAAAGAGGGAGTAACAAGAGCAGCATGTTCAAAACCCACTTCCCTTCTGTCAAAGCAAGCACATAGCAAAGCAGCACAAGGTAACCTCCCATTAAGCAATTAATTGGAAACTGCCAACTTGGCAAGAGTGAGCCAATATTCTTTCATTTATCAGCTACCAAAAACTATTGTGACTAACGGTACATCTAACACAACACAGTTGGCACCAGAAGTCTTATTCACCATATGTATTACACATGGATAGTCTTTTCTTTCATCTACTACATTAGATCTGCCTGAAGAGAAAGCACAGGATTACTGGGGGCCAGGACAGCAGATTGGCTGGCATGACTGTACATTGCAGATCTAGCTATGATGAAACAGTCAGCGCAGACTAGCTAAAGAACGATCAATTATTACTATTCAGAGTGGTATAAGAAAAAGTCCCTGGCAGGAGTGAGACACTGAACATCCTATCCTGTCCAGCTGCAAACAAAAGTCCAGGAAAAAAATGACTAGAATAAATACATTAAAATCTCAAGTGGACAAATCAGATAAGCAGGCATATACCTTTTTATTAAGCTTCAGCCACGTTGAGAAGCCCTTGGTGTCCTGGTATTGAAGTCCAAAAAACCAGACCTCTCTCAACCCAATTGTCTTCACAACCTGCAAAAGAAGTCAGAGAAATGTGAGCATCAGTAAACTGACTAGCCATGGGCACACTGGTTAATTGACTGTGCATTGGGGTGGTGTTGTATAAGGTGGGCAAGTTTAGGAAAGAATCAAACCAGCTTTCACCTACTGACTCAATCAGAACAGGGCAAAACTAACCTTGTTCACTCATCTCTCTCACAAAAGACTCTGCAGAAGTGCAAAGAGGGGTCTCTAAGAAGTTTACCATCACTGTCTCCAACTTGGCAACTGGATTATGCCAAACTGGAGGTAGGTAGTAACAAAGCCCTATGCAGCTATGCAGGTGCAGATCACTACCACCCTGGTTTGTACAATAGTTCTTAACTGTAGGTCTTAATCAGAAAACTAAGCACCTAACAAACTCATTTCAACTGCCTGATAAAGCCATTTGAACCAGGACTCCTGCTGGGAAAAGCTGGAGCACTGAGCAACCCTAAGTTACTGATACACTAAGATTTTGCCACCATAGTAAATGCCAGATTTTCCCATTTATGTAGATTCCAGAGAGACAGTCTAGTCTGCAGGTGGAAAGCTATACAACTGCCATCTCCCCTCTCCCCCACCCAACCTTTTCCCAGTCTCTGCCTGGACAGCTACAGTGCAAATTGAGATACTAGTTCTCAAATGAGCAAGAAGGACTGCAGTAAGGACTGCAGTAAGGAGTGATTCATAGTGGTTGGATAAGGCCCTAGCAGCAACTACAGCAATAGACAGTATAGGCCTCAGCTCCAGTTCCAGAACCATCCCTCATTTTCACATGGAAGGGTTCTGTTTGAGTACACCATGAACTCTGTGGACCAGATTCAGTCCTGCCACATATCTTAAGATCTGCACTGCACACAACCTTATAGGTACATGACAACTACCCACACCCACCTGCTGTTTAGTTAGTTGCTCCACTGAAGTGCACTGCTTTGGGTAAGACAGGACTAGGGATGTAAGCAATTAAGCTTCTGCTTATCAGATAGTTGACTATCAGCTAGTCAACTAGTGATGTGAGAGGCAGCAAGGATGGAGAGCAGGAGCCGTTGGGGGTGGGAGCCAGGCACAGTGGGAAACAGCATAAATGGGGACTGAAGCAGTCTCCACACATGCCACTTCTGCTGCGATTCTGCTTTTGAAATGTACAAGAGCCCCAGTGACACCTGAGCTTTTAAAATGTGACATACATTTAAAAAGAAAGCCCTACAGGGAGCATGAGGCTTCCGCTTTTGAACTGTAGCAAGAGCCAAGCAGGCTCCCTCTAGCCACTAGATGTCCCATGGAGCCAGCAGCCCATGGAACGTTTAACTCTAACCCAGTGGCTCCCAACCTTTGAGGATACAGACCCCTTTTCAATCTATTAAAAGATTATGGACTATCCTCCCCTCCCCAAAACAATATAGTGTGCCTGCAGCCTGCACACACCTCAGCCCATGCTGCTTCTCCAGTGGCATCCCTCATCCTGCTGGGGAAGCAGGGCAGGCTGAAGGAAGTGCTAGCTGACAGCACAGTCTTCAACCCCGGTTGCTTCTTGCAGCTCGGAAAGCAGTGCAGGCTAAGGGACTTGCTGGCTGCAGGAGGCACTGCACAGACCCCCTAGAGTACTGCTGCAGAACTCCAGGGGTCTGCAGACCACAGGTTGGGAACCACTGGTGTAACCAATTGAATTTAGTTGGTTACATGGTTAGTGTTTTATATCCTCAAGTGCACTCTACACTTCAGAAAGTTACATTCCCGTCTACCTCCTCACCTTCATGAGGTTCTTTAATCAGAACTTCATAATTTATATAGAATAGTCTGGAAGACTTGTGGATGATCTCCCCGCCCTCCTTTCCCTCAACAATGCATCCAACAAGTCTCAAGACTGCAGGCACTCACTCCCCATCCTACCTGTCAGAATTCAGAATTACTTGCTCTCCTCCAACCTGTGCTTAATAGGGCAACAATCTGATAAGGAAACAGTAGTGCTGACTTGATCACTCCTTCCCCCCCTCCCCCAAAATCACTCAGTCTTCAGCAACCTTCCACCTTGTTTTATCACTCAAGGGATGCTGCATAGTTTTTATTACTGGTTTTATGGCCCAAGGCTTATAAGACCAGAAAAAAAATGCTGGATCGGAGACATCAGTACACTTGCTGCTTAGCTGTAAATAGCAAGGCAGTATTTACCAGGTTTGGTCTACACTTAAATTAGTTCAACTTGATCAAAGATGTGAAGAATCCACACCCCTGACCAATATAGTAACAGTGGTGATGTGTGGCAGAGGAAGGAAGAGGGGGGCGGCAGCATCAGTACAGCCTGTGCTCCCTTGCTCTGCCCCACACTCGTTCCACCCCTCCCTAGCACTCCCCAGAGCAGTGTGGCCTTAGAGCAGCACCATGTGGTCTGAAGCTGTCCAGCCTGTGACTTCCCTGTCATCGCTGCCAGCGACTGGAGGAGGGAGGAAGCCCACACTGCAGCCTCCTGCTGCTAGCTGGCCCCTCCCATCAGGCTCCGTGTGCATTGCTTGTGATAACCATTCTGACCTACAGCTTCCCGTAGAAAGCAGCTAGGTTGATGGAAAAACATGTCTGTCAACTATCACTGTTGCAGGGCAGGGGTGTTCCCACACAAGGGGAATCCCCTCCAGTGTCAGCTGTGTCTACATTGCTGTGGAGTTAGAGTTACGCTGGCCTAACAGCAATGCTGGTAGCTATAACACCAGTAGTAAATATTGGACCACACCCATGTACCTAGTTCCTCTGACTTCAGTGGGACTTGTCTAAGTAAGGACTACTTGCTTAAGAGTTGGTCCAGACATTTGGACCAGACTCCTGCGGGTCCCAAGAACCTAAACAAATGTTTATCACGTGCAATGGAATGCATGCTGCTGCAGAGACTATCAGAAGGGTATTAAGACTGCAGGCCACTATCTAGCTTGAAGTGTGTGGGGTGGGGGAAGGAACCAGTCTGGAACGGACCTAAAAATGAGAGCTCTGTTCTCAGGCATTATTAACATTTGAATAGGATGGTGGCTCACCCCCACTGCTGCATGTGTCTGCTTGCCTGCCTCAATTTCATTTGCAGGCAGCTTAAGTATGGGGAGTTCAGCATACTGAACTGCCAAAAAGGAACTGAATGGCATCACACTGAGGCCCAAGCACAAAAGGACTTTTATTCAACAGCAGAGAAGTCTGCACAGTAATAGCAACAGCAACTATGGACAGTATAAGAGAAGGAAAGCCAGCTATGCAAACTCAATACCTTTCACTCATCCTCCCACCCCGCAAATAATTTTTTTTTTTTTGCAAAGCTATATGGACACTGCTGCACAGAAGCCAAGGTTAGTGCTGTGAAGCCAAGCATGTTCCAGCTTGCTAGATCATGTTTGTGCTCAGGCTGTATGTACTCATTCATATCTGAAATAGCTTTCCAACCGGATATGCATGCTGGTAGCCTCTACCAAATGCATTCCCCACCACACTTAAAGTTTGTTTAGTTCCACTTGGCAAAGGGAAAGCATTATCAAAGCAGAGACTGATCTCTACAGCTGGGAAGAGTCTGCCTGACAGCTAGCAGCCTGATTATCAATCTAGTTTTGTTAAAAGGGGTGTGCAGCATTTGCAGATTTGATTAATTATGTTGGCCTCTGCAAGCAAACAATGTTTGGCCGTGAGCAGGAATTGAGTGCAAAGGCACAAGATGCATAGGATGAGGGACAATGAATTTGAAAGACCACTCATTACATGTAGTATTACAAGATGTGCTGTAATTGCAAGTTGAACAAAGAGAACCCTATCTTTCCTCCTCACCAGATGTAATATTAAGTCAGACTGACTAGCAGAACTCTGAAGTTCAAGACAAGGAATGATTTCATGTTTTTGATCGGCTTATGGCATGGAGAAAAGTAGCACATGGAAAGTTCAGACAATCCTCAGGATTCCAGCTATGGTATTCTAGCCAAGCCACTGCATTTGTCAGTCTGTTCAAGTATGCCTCCTAAATGGAAAGGACTAGGACCACCAAAATTTGATCTACAGCTTCCTCTTATAACTTAAAAGCAAGATAAGGGTTTGGTTATGCCAGGAAAAATGGGATGTGCCTGGCGTGGGATTGCTTCTCAAACTACATAGAACAAACCAAAACACCACCACCAGGCAGGTGAAAGGGCCTAGATAAGGGCACCCTTGCCCCCAAGCCCACTCCCTAGATCCCTTCAGGGAGGGGAGGCTGAAGCTTTCCCCCCAGATTCATACGAGGAGATTTCCCTTCTCCCTGAGGAAGGGGATCAGCCAGCAAAGTGCAGTTGGCCACATACCTCACTCTGGCTGGGAAGTGCGGGGGCCGAAGAGTGGTGCACTTCCCCTTTCCATTCCTATCACAGAGCAAGAGCAAAGAGCAAGCAAGCAACCCTGGTATGAATCTTGGTGGAGGGAGGGCTTCAACTCCTCCTTGCCCATCCACAACCCTGACTCCTATACCTCCTAAGCCCCTAGCTCTATGACCCTCCTTAAGGCCCAAGCAACGCTGGGTAATGTGATTTTTTTAAATATATAAATAAATAAATAAAATAAATAAAAATAAAATAAAATAGGATTATATAAAGACCCTAGCTCAGACACTTAAGTTTCACTTGATAGCCACAAGTAACTTCCAGCCTCGAGTTGTTTCAAGCCTTTTCCCCCTTATATTGAAGTGATCATGCTCTAGATTAGGGGTCAGCAACCTTTCAGAATTCACGTGCCAAGGTTTAACTTATTCATTTCTATTTACAGATCTGTGTGCCAGAGGGAGGAGGGGGAGGCAGGGGCAGGCCGTGTACAATCATTTTCTGAACCAGCTGCAGCTATGGAGAATGGTTTCATTTAAGTTATTAAACATAACTAACAAATTATTTTAAATAAAGCTGATTTAAGTATTTTAAACTGTTAGGTTTATCTCCAACACAAAAGGTTTTAATGTTTTCTTTATTTATGGCAGAGGTGGGGGAAGGGTTAGGATTGGGGGGCCCACTGACCCCCAGGAAAAAAAAATCAGTTGGGGAACACTCAAGTGAAAAGCAAAGGAAACAAAACAAAACAAAACACCCCTCCAAAAGCCAACCCTCACTGATGTGGAATTCAACTAAGATCTCTCACACTGGTGCTCCAGCCCCAATGGGTGAGGTAAAGGGACAGGGAGGACTGAGATTCAGGGCTTCCCATAAGTCAGATTTACTTTCTGGGTTCCAGAGTTAGTGGATTTTATGGATAGGGTTGCCAGGTTGACCCGGACAGTCTGGTGTTTTCACTTCCTGTCCAGCAAAAAAAAAAAAAAAAAAAAAAAAAAAAATCAGAAAATACTGAACTCCTAAAATGTCCAGTATTGCCTGATTTTTCTCCCAGCCAGGGAGGCAAAAATACCAGACACCTGGCAACCCCAGCGCCCCATTGCACCCCAGTGAGCCGTGCCCCATTGCACTCCACTGGGGCTCTGCACGGCCCCTCCTGGAGTTGAAGTGGCAGCTCCAAGGTGTGTAGGCCCAGGAGTGACTTGCTGTGTTTTGCCCTGGACCCAGCCAGCCCCCACAGCAGTGGAAGCCACAGTACTAACAAGTCATCTGGAGGAGGAAGTGGTAGCAGGTCAGACTGCCGCCGCACCCCCCCCCCCCCCCGTATGTGCCAGAGGTAGTCCTGTGGAGGACAGGTGGGGGGGGGTGTGTAGCAGTGGGTGGCAGAGTGCCACCAGAAGCCGGCCCAGCTGCCTGCCAGCAAAGCTCCAATGGGGCCACCTATGCACTTTCTGCAGGGGCTGCTGTGCTGTACAAGGAGCAATGGTAGTTAAAGTCAGGACAGTCCCATATAGTGGGCATAGAGATCTGGCGGGAAGGCTCGTGCCACAGATTGACCCCTGCTCTAGACATCTTTGCATTCAGCCTTTGAGTGAATCTATTCACCAATGTTATTGCCAACAGCTGAAACAGAGTCTTTAGGCTGATACTGGTATCAGTACCCTGCAACCACCAGTGTGTCTTATCCCCATTTCACATGCTCTCTATAAGGCTCCTGTTGCTCACATGGTCCCCCTTTCTAGTTACAGAAGGCTATCCAAGGAGTCTTTGGCACTGCTCCCAGACCCAGCGTTTTGACCAATGGGGAACAAGGGTCAAATGAATATGCTGTAAAACAGTTACCCAATTTAATTGTAATTATTTACCTGGTTAATTGAGGGGCTAGGGGCCAGAGCCTGCTGGGGTTCTCTTGCGCTGCAGCAGGTGGCAGGGGGAGATTGACAGGGGATGGGCTGCTCTGGCCAGCCAGTGTTTTGCCATGCTGCAGCGGGTGAGGGTGGGGCCCCCCACCCAGCCCTCAAGTTAACCACTTACCTGGTAAGCATGCTGATACGGTGAATGCTTACCAGTTAACCAATTAACCTTTTACACCCCTATGGAGAACCACCACCACTAGACAAGGGATTTTGTACTTGCTCCATGGCCAAATGAAAGTTAGGTGAGAACTGGTGTCTAGGTTTTCTCTATTGCTTTAGAGCTCATTAATATGCTAAAGGTGCTTGTAAGCAAGTATGAAGATCTACATTAGGGAAGTTTTCCTGAATTCCTCACCATTTACTCTTTCAATTTTTCATTCTACATCACTATCCCTGGGGCTGCCCTCGTGATAACCAACTCAAGCATTTAGAGTGACACTTTTACAACACCACAAGTTCAGAGAATTAAGCTTGCCTTCAGCTTTGAAAATTCCAGTTCTGTGGATATTTCGCTAGAAGAAAGTCTCAGTATCCCCAACAGCTCTGACCCTAAACACATGTCAGTTAGGGTCTAGTTACACAACAAAATGTTGGACTACATACAAGTTCTTCCCAGGAAAGCCCTTAAGTTATGGTGTCTTCCCATTCCTTTGCAGGAAGGCGGTCAATGTATTAGGTGTTCCTCAGATACCAGGCAGCCACCAAGTAACAGTTTTCACCATGTTCAATTGGAAGCTTCGATTCTAATCGAGCATCCTATTCAGTCTCTTTCCACATGGGATCATTGCCACGCAAGGAGCTGCACAGATGCTATTTTGCGGATTGGTTAACTAGTCTAAACCGAAAAAAAAAGCTAACAAAAGGCAGTATCAGGGCAAATCCACACCTTACTAGATCAATTCTGCCCTCAAATTATGCCAATTCAAACCCACCAGTTTCAAGGGGGATATACTACCTGAATTTGGTCCATTAACTTCTATTATGAAGTTGTTATTCCGAGACAACTGGAAGGAAAAAAAAGTTCCCTTCTCTGGAAGTTAGGCCTCTTTCCCTCAAAATTAAACAAAAAAGGGTACATCTACACAGCAACACTACTATTATTTTGAAATAATTTAGACCGCTTCTACACTGCAGGCAGTTGTTTTGAAATAACGTCAAAATACTGTCAAGCTGGAGGGTTTCTTACTCCAACTCCTGTAACCCCCACTGTATGAAGAGTAAGGGAAGTTAGGAGGAAGAATACTCTTTCAGAAGAAGTGCCGTGTAGATGTCCCAATTTCGAAATAAGCTATACAATTGACGTAGCTCAATTTGTGTAGCTTATTTTGAGTTAAGCCCTGTGTAGATGCACTCAAAGAGTTGAAAACAGCACCAATAATTTAAGATCACTTATGCATCAGTGGGCAGTGTAGAGAGGAGAGGATGATATCAATGTGGGAAGCTCCCCCTTCTTCTGTCAGCATGGAATAAAAATGTTTTTGCCTTATCAGCTATGAGGGACACCACCTTTCTTGGAAGAATCTCTAAATTGATGGCCATGGCTGCCAATCTAGGAGGAAAAACATGAAGTTTCACAAAGCTGTAACTTAGTTAAAACTGCAAGTCAAACAGTTTTGAGACACTTAATCTGCTGTTAAAAGTAGCAATGTTTTACTTCAGACATTCTGCAATACAAAAAACAGCAGACGACGACTCAACCGGGAAGAAGAAAAAAAATAAACCCCATTACCCCACTTGTCCAGCCTATGAAAGTCACACACAAAAAAAGTGAAGACTAGGTATCCTGAATTGGAAAAGTCGAGCCATTTTCCAGAAGTAAAGTTAATTGTATAATTTAGGATGGTGGGCGATGAGGAAGATTCTTGCAAGAGCCTTTACATGTAAGTTAGATGTAAAAGATTTCTCCCCCATTTCTAATCTTAGACTAGACTCTGAAGTATCAGAGGTAACTTGCTGTTAAGTAGTTTCTACTGGGGCTCTCAAGTGGACTGCTGGTTGGGATCAGTGCACAGTATTTGGCCAGGAAGGTGGAGACACCTCCCCCTCCCGCCCAGCTTTCTCCCCCACCAAGCATCAGCAAGAAATCAAATGAGAAAAAAGCAGGGCTTAATTCAGCCAGAGCCATCCAAAGCAGAGCTCTGGGTGAAGATTTTCAAAACCATGGGAGCCCGAGTAGCTACTCTCCCATGGGGCTGAATCCCTGAGACAGACCCCACCCCTGAAACCCCGGAGTCCTGACTCAAGGGAGGAAAAGGAGAGGGGCAAGAGGGCTCTGGAAATAAATTGGCAAATGTAGACCCTGGGAAAAAGGACCAGGCTGACACACTCTCCTTTAACCTTCACTGTTACTAACCCAATTTTCTTACAAGTTTTTCCTAAGGGCATAAACTGAGTCATGGGATTGTGGGGCAAACCCCACTATTAAAAAAAAAAACCCACAAAGTTTCAGCCCTCAGAGATGCTGAAAAAAGCTACAGAATTTTAAAGCAGCAAAACCCAGAAAGCAAACCAAGAACCCCAATTTTTTCCCCCGTCATCTCATGACTTTTTGGAGGGCCAGACTCATTAAGTACTTGGATTTGGCAATAGTGAAACTTAACTGAAAAAAAAGCTTTGGCTGTAGAAAAAAAAAAAGCCTTGTTTATCATTGTTTCATATGCTGTGAAAAGGGAACAAAGCACTTCAAATACATGAAGCTGGCTAGTTTCAGTTTAGTCTTTGACTTGTTATTCTAGCTTCACAGCAGTATAACCACACCCTCAGTACCACACCCAGCAGCAACAGGAAGATGGTAGACAGATTCATTTAGTGCTCACAAGAGTCATGTTAAAAAAAAAAAGCTTTTATTCTACTCTAATAGAGCCTTGGAAAGCTGCTATAACTATAGAACCCATCTTTCTGTGAAACAAACTTAAAGTTCAGAGATGAAGTTGTATTTTCATTTGTATCTTTTATTCCTGATTATGAAGGCAGCCTTCAGAATAGTTTATTACTTTTAATAAAACACTATCAGTTTTATTCAAATGTAAGCCCATTTTATTTTACAGAGACCCAAAGCATAAATTAGACAAAGCAGAAAACTTACATCTAGTATAAGGATGTTAAATAATGAGTAATTTACTATTCGAGTAGTTGATGGAATTTCCATTGGCTACTCAATAGGCACTTCTGCATTCCTCCTTTGAAATGTTCAAGAGCCCCAGCAGGGGCTCTTGTGCATTTCAAAGTGGAAGCACTTGCTTGGAGCCTAGAGTTAGCGAGAGACTCAGTCTCCCACTGACACCAGACTCCCCAGCTGATCCTGAACTCTATGCACTTTGAAATGGCTCGACTGGCCTCTGCTTGGCATTTCAAAGCAGCAGTGCCACACAGAGCCCGGGGATCAGCTGGGGACTCTGCAGAAATGCTGCAGGGAACCCAGGGTCAGCTAGGGAGTCCCCACTGACCCACCACGCTGTGGTGGCATTTCAAAGAGGCAGTGCTGCAGAGCCCAGGCTCTGTGTGGCGCTACCACTTTGAAGTACCCCTTCTTCCCCTTCCCTCTGCTGCCTCTGATAGAGGTGCCCTGGTGGCCACTTCATCCATAGTAACAGCTTAAATGCAAGATAGTATGCACACTGAATAGGCACCAACTGTCAAAAAGCAGATCACTTTGTTGATGCGCTTTGGCAGTGTAAACACTCTTTTCAGAAGAAGTTTCAGAAGAAGCCTGCAGTCCAGACAAAACCTCAATGTTTGGTTTTTGAAGAAATAAAATGGGCATGCTTCATTTAAATCATTGCTCTAGACTGGGGCTGGGAGATTCAGCATGCAGGCAGCCCTGGAAGAGAAGACTGCTCTAGTCCTCCCTCACCTCAGCATCTTGAGGCCAAGTGAAAAGCACCTCCCCATGGCCACTGCAGCAGTGGGCATGTGGGGAGAAGGGGTGCATGTTGCCCAGCTGGGGCAGATCCAGGTTCATCTGCCCTGTGCTCTCCAGGGAGAGCACACAGTGCACTTCCCCTTAATCAGGGAGCAAGAACAGCAGCAATGTTCCTGTATGAAACTGGAGGGAAGGAAAAAAAAAAAAAAAAAAAAAAAAAAAAAAAGGTCTTCACATCCCACCATGCTCACTGGAGGGCATCAGGGGTGGGGAGAGAGCATGTGCCCAGCCAGCCTCTTTTTTACTTGCCTGATGATTCTGTCTTTTCTGTGTGTTTTTTCAGAAGTACTCTCATTCCAGGCACATCCTATTTTCCTGGCACAATAAAATCCTTACCTTGCTTTCAGAATTGACACCAACAAATTTGGTATGTTACTTCTACCTTACTGTTTAGGAGGCGTTCTTGAACAAACTCATTAATTATTATTATTATTATTATTATTATACACACACACTAGGCGAGGCAACCCAGGACTCACTATTCCAGGGGTAACTTGCAAATATCTAGAAAGGCCCAGACATCCTTCATGGCAGCATTTCTCAGAGTGGGCCCACTCTGCTGTTAAACCAGAGCAACCCATTATCTAAAGGCTTTGTGGAAACTGAGTCTTGTTAGGGATGTAAGCGACTAGTCGACTATCCCATAAGCAAATGCTTAGTGGATAGTCAAGTTACCACTCGACTAGTTTCCTACACCCCCTTGCTGCCTCTATTAAAGAGGCAGCAAGGAGGTGGGAGGGAGAGCAGGAGCCAGTGATGGGGGAAAACTATGTTTAAGCTCGATCCCCGCAGCACCATCTCTGTGAGGGGCTAGGGGAGGCAGAGATACAGTGAGGAAATGCCACAAGCGGAAACCGAAGCAGTCCCTGCTCATGCCAATTCTCACTGCGGACACTTCTGCTTGTTAAACGTAGAAGTGCTGCACAGCATCGTTCCCCCCGTCTTCCCCCCCCCCCGTCCCCCACTACTCCTATGAGAGGCAACAGGAAGAGGGGGAGACCAGAGCCAGTGCTGTTCACCATGGTCTCCACCTACAGGGGAGACCAGACCAGCTCGTGCTGATTGCTACACCTCTGAATTTTAAGTGTAAGAGCCCAGCAGTACCCGTGCTCCCTACAGCACTTTTGCCTTTGAAGTATATCAACAGCCCCAGGACTGTTGCTATACTTCAAAGGTGGAGGCACCCTTATTGACCAATTGCATAGTTGACACAAATTGCATTCGATTACCTGATTAATATAAATTTAACATCCCTAATAGCAACCATGAACAAAAACAGAGGTGGGATTTCTTCCTATTACTGACTGAAGTCTCTGTTTGTCAGCAAGGTGGCTTAGAAGCATCATTTAGCTCTAGGATCCAGGAGTCACTTCAAAATCAGCCTACTGAGGATTCAATACAAAAGAGATTCATACTGGCTCTTTGCCCATTGGGGACTCCAGCTGATCCCAGGTTCCCATGGCATACCCCTTTCAAATGTCATGGCGGCAGCGCTGCACGAAGCCCGGGGTCAGCTGCGGACTCCATTTACCCCATTGCGCTGCCCCCTTTGAAACGCTGCAGCGTCTCAAGGGGGCAGTGTCACATAGCTGATCCTAGGCTCCCACAGCACTGCCCCTTTGAAACACTTCAACTGACCCCAGGCTCCAAATTGCACTGCCTCTTTGGAGTCTTGTTTAACAGCACAATTAATCGTGATTAATTTTTTTTTTTTTTTAATTGCTTGACTGCCCTAGTAACTACCCTTTTTCTAAGGTAGAGGAGAAGCGGATACATTAACTCCTTAGAAAAATCACAGCTTTCCATTATGGGAGATCGAAACTTGGTTTGCAGCTCCCTCGAAAAAGGTCTTTCCAAAGCACAAAGTCACCAGGGTTTGCTAAGGAATTTGAAGGGTTTTGTTTTGGTTTAACAAACAATCCTCAAAAATGAGTACTGCAGGTTGGGTGGTTGATTTTGAAGTTATACCCAGACTGTAGCCATTAAACTTAGACCTCAAACCATGTGGACTTCAAGCCAAGTGTACTCTGGTCTAACTATTCATGAAGTCTGTACAGACATTTTTCCACCTCTTTTACTTCAATGCTAACTGGCTATGTGGAAGGATTCTGCAGGGGTAAGTTTAACTTACAAGCAAAGTGAACTCGAGATAGGATAGCTTTAACTAGCCTTCAGGCAGTCCACTGCACATACTTACTAAATTCCAGTAAGTAGCTCCCTACAACCAGGGATGTTACCATTTACTTGACAAACTTGTCAAAAATTCGCAAATGAAATGAGTTATATTTACAGATTTATCAATTAAAAACTTTAGAACCCTGAGGATGAAAATTAAAACCAAAAATATTTTGAGTTTATGAATTTCCAGGCTATGTTCCCAAGCTAGGGACTTAATTCACTGATTCATTGGACAGTTGTGTATGATTATAGAAAGCGTAAAGATGCAAGATGCTCACAAGTTTGGCATCTTCGGTTATGGTGTTCAACCCCCACTTTACAGAAGATCATGCAACTGTGACCCCCACATCCTCACTCATCATGTCATGTACTTACGTCAATACCTACTTTCCTCACTTCATGAGGCCAACACTGTATTATCCAGTGTAATGGTCTAAGTCCCATAACCAAGTCTTCTCCAAAAATTAAACATAGCAAGCTATGATGGGTTTTAGTGCTACTAAAACTTCAGGAGGTAGATATACTAAACTGACCGGTCTAACCCCCGATCAGGGCTAGATAAAGATAAGATTTTTCTTTGAAGTACACAGAAGAACTGCCAGTGTTTCTTACTCAATTTTTTTTTTTGTAAAGCTGTGCTTACAATACGAGAGAGGAATGTAGTGGTGTGACCTAATAATGCTATTAGAATCATAGAATACTAGCACTGGAATGGACCTCGATAGGTCAGAGTCCAGTCTCCTGCCCCCACAGCAGGACCAAATACTGTCTAGACCATCCCTGATAGACATTTATCTAACCTACTCTTAAATATCTCCACAGATGGGGATTCCACAACCTCCCTGGGCAATTTATTCTAGTGTTTGACTACCCCAACATTTTTCCTAATGTCCAACCTAAACATCCCTTGCTGCAGCTTAAGCCCATTGCTTCTTGTTCTATCCTCATAGGCCAAGATGAACAAGTTCTCTCCTTCCTCCTTATGACACCCTTTTAGATACCTGAAAATGGCTATCATGTCCCCCCTCAGTCTTCTTTTCTAAACTAAACAAACCCAGTTTTCAGCCTTCCTTCATAGGTCAAGTTCTCTAGAGCTTTAATCATTCTTGTTGCTCTTCTCTGGACTCTCTCCAATTTCTCCACATCTTTCTTGAAATGCGGTGCCCAGAACTGGACAATACTCCGAGGCCTAACCAGTGCAGAGTAGAGCGGAAGAATGACTTCTCGTGTCTTGCTCACAACACACCTGTTAGTGCATCCCAGAATCATGTTTGCTTTTTTTTGCAACAGCATCACACTGCTGACTCATTCAACTTGTGGTCCAATATAACCCCTAGATCACTTTCTGCTGTACTCCTTCCTAGACAGTCACTTGTACTATTGTGGTACAATAGTAGAGGGTCTCGCTGTGGTGAATAGGCAGGTGTGGGTACAAAGCCAAAGAGACAGTTTTGGGGAACCAAACTATTTTCTAGACTAAGAAATTTCACTCGAAAGTTCAGGGAGGAGCGTGCTCCTAAGTTTCTACATTTAGGGCAGAGCACCAATTTCTACACTGATTGCTGACAATTCCTATCTAATGCACGGCTAGTCCTCTGCCTGAAGTAATCAGTTGCCATCTAAGCACTCAGCAGTAACGGATTGCTGCTGTCAGTTTGGATAGGGAGCAGCTAGCTAGGGATGTGAAAGGTTAACCAGTAAGCACCACCCTTAATGGAGGATGCTCGTCAGTTTATCATTAACCAGTGGGGGCTGGAGTAGCTCATCTCCTGTAGGGGGCACGTTGCAGACAAGAGCTGCGCCAGTCACTTCAGCTTGGCATGGGCAGGGGGGCCCCCTCCAGAACCTCCAACCATGCTCCCTTTAATCTGTTTAGCCAATTAACCAGGTTTACATCCCTAGCCACTACCAGGGCTCTTACAAAAAAGGATGATGCAAGTTGTATAGCCAGAGTAGAAAGAAATGGATCTGGTCAGCCTAAGAGCAGTTATACAGGTTGCAGCTCTGAAATCCAGGACTGAGCTGCCAATATGTGGCCCAACAAGGTGGCTGGGAATAGGGCCTATTGGGAGTCCAGCAGTAAGGAGGAAGTGGCAGTCGCTGGGAAGATCCAGTCCAAGCCAGCTGCAGGGGGAGTCCTGGTCAGTGAAGCTGCAGCCAGGACTCCCAGATAGGCCAGGCAGGTACAACCCAGTACTCCCCAGAATAGTCGGCACACTCTCAGAGAAGTTGGAGCTGGCGCACAGCCGGGGACTTCTCACCCTGTCGCCCGACACAGGAAGGCAGGCAGGCAGCACAGGGAAGTCCCTGGCTGCGTGCCAGATCCGACTTTTCAGGAACTGCACTGGCTATTTTGGAGAGGGGAGGAGCAGTGCGCTTGCTGAGACACCGGATCTGGTGCGCAGCTGGGGGACTTCCCCACCATGCCGCAGAAAGCCAGTACTTCCTCCGTTTTCCCCAGGTGGTAGCATCAGAGCAGGTTCCTTCTTGAGGGTGAAGACTGGAACACCTTGCAATCAACTGTTCATGCCCCACCCCCCACCCCCAAAAAAAACACGACCAGCTGATCACGATTGACAGTTTGGTGACCACAGCTGTAGTGTTAGTTTCACTATTCAGCTGAAAAGTGCTGACACTGGTGGTGTCTAAGCAGTGACTAGTGAGGGAAAGCTCATATAAAACACCCAGCCCCTAATGTAATACTGCATCAGTAACTAGGACTTGTTTATATAAAAGCTATAGGAGCACCCAGATGACTATTTGCATGTTAAAACGGTCTATACATGTATGCAATTTCTCTAGTTCTATACTAGAGTCAGGCATAGCACTAAGGATGTTAAATCAGTTATCTAGCTCATCATATAGTCGATACAAATTGTATCAACTACAGGATTAGTTGATAAGGGGCTGCTCTGCAGAGCTTCAGCGGGGTAGCTCCTGGAACCACCAGTGCTGTGGCTCTGCATTTTAAATGTAGTAAGAGGCCGAGACTGCTCAGTCTCAGCTTCCACCAAGTCCAGCAGCCCATGTTCACAGCCACCAGGGCTGGCTGGGGGCAGGGGCTACTCTAGCCGGAGCCCCTAGCTGCCATGAACAGAGGCTGCTCCAAGCAGCCCATCTGCAGGGGGGCCCAGCTCCTCAGTAGGACCCCCATAGAAAGAGGCTGCTGTTGGAACAGCCTCCCCATACTCCCTCCCACCCCCCCCATTCCCCCACTTCTGATAGAAGCGGTGGGGAGGAGGGGGACACGCAGCACCCCAAAGACAGTGCTGGGGGAAAACCAGCTTTTAAGCCAGCTCCCTGCAGCAGTGGCTCCTGTTTTTCCCTCATACAGAGGCAGCAATGGGGGGGGGGGGGGGGGAGAGAAGTTAGTCAAGTACTCCACTCAACTACCCAATAAGCTTATGCTTGTCGAGTAATCAACTACTCACTACCATCCCTACATAGAACTGTCTCTGCTTCTGGAAAAAAGCCTGAGAGATGTATAAAGACTGCAATAGGAACCATCTGAAGCTATTGGAAACAGACCTGTTAGGGCTCACCCATCTCTTGTGTGGATCAATACATTAGTCAAAGTAGTTTATTATAGAAACAGCTAACTCAGAGCCTAATTATTACACAAAGAGGCAAGCAGGAGAGAAGCCTTTACAGTCTCAGGCTGTTCTGTAATTGAGGGAAGCCACCTATTTTACTCCTGGACATTTAGAGGTTAAATAAATGCCCCCTCTTATTCCAACAGCTGATGTTAATTAAACTTCTGTGAAACCATCTCTGCACACACCCACACACTCCACCCTGCTCTTGAGTAAGATGAAACCAATGCCAGAATTAGTGTCTATTCATATTAAGTGATTTAATGTAAACAGAACAATTGTTTTCTGCACTTTTAGATAAAGTGAGCATGGTAGCTAGAAAGAAAAAAGTCCAATGTGCGCGCACATACACACAAAAAGAGGCAGAGCTAGCTATACATAGACTGCACTTGAATGTGGCCAAATGAAGTCAGCTACACACACTCAATAGGGTCATAGCCAGCTATACTGGATAACAGCAAAACTAGTGCCCAGCTTGCAAAGTTTAGCAAGGGAACAGCTCAACTCAGATCTACCAATTCCTACAGTTAGTCTTATTTACTCTCAAAATGAAGACGACTGCCACGAGTTCAGATTAGAGCAGAAAGTTACCCCCTTGCCAAGGCTCCAGGGAGCATCAAGATTAGGGCTGACATCAGGAGCAGACAAAAACTGGAGTCTGCTTTTATCAGTTCGGGCAAAAAGTTTCTCAGCAAGGTTCTGTAACAGATGTGGCTGCCAGGAGCAGTGCAGAAGTGGCTTCTGACCCAATTTTGTCTGAAGAGCATAAAGTTAATGAACAAACAGACAAACAAGTTTTGTACACATAGGGATGTAATAGTATAGTCAATTAACTGATCAGCAAAAGCTTATTGGTCAATGCTAAGACTACACACATTTCCCTCCCCATTCAATGTTTTAGGAGGCTGGCCAGCAGCCTGGCTCATGTGGGATCCGGGATCTACCCCCCCCCCCCCCTACACCCCCACCCCTCTTCCCACACACACACCCCCTCTGCATTTAAAGTGCATTAGGAACCAGGTGGGCAGGCAGTCTTGCTCAGTTCCAGCTCAGGGAGCTCAGACCTCCCCTCTCCCCATGACAGGGGCTACTGCCACTCCATGCTTCAGCCTCTTTCAGAGGCAGAGGCAGCAGCACCAGGAAACAGCAGCCGGTCTGAGGGGAGCTGGTTTTTAAATTGGCTTCCCTCATGGACCCGCTCCTCCCTGCCACCCTGAACTGCTGCCTCTGATAGAGTGCACTGACTGTCAGCCCTGCCCCAGGGGACTATAGAATAGTCGACTAGCCAATAAGAATTCATAAGGTTACTCGACTATTCAATTAATTAACATCCCTCGTGTGCAGCTTCCTCTTACCCTAACTTGGTGCTGCAGCTGCCCCCTGTGGTCACTCCAAATATTGCATCCCTCTCCTCTGCCCTTCCCTTTCCATGTTTTATGTATTTAAAATATTTTTACCCTGCCTCTGTTTAAAATATTTGAGGCAGCTTGCAAGTTTTTTTTTAAAAACACACTAAATATACTGTTATGGGAAGTAGTTCCATTCCTGTCACTTCCCATTTTTCCAGGCATAACCAAACCCTGACCTTGCTCTAAGAGTGGCCAGCAGGACTGGGGCTGTACCATCTTGCCTATCACCACACTGGTAAGGGATGTTAAATAGTCAAGTAACCTCATGAATTCTTATCGGCTAGTTGACTACTCTATAGTACCTGACAGGAGGGGCCCATAGCAGCCAATGCTCTCTGACTCCACTTTGAGGATCCCCCTGCCACTCCTTGCTGCTGCCTCTGTATCAGAGGCAGCAGTGTGGGATGCTAGGTGGGAGCTCATCTGCTAGGGGAGCCAGTTTAAAAAACAGCTCCCCTCATGGACCAGCTGCCTGTCATGCTGTGCTGTTGCCTCTGATACAGAGGCAGCAGCACAGGGTGGCAGCAGACCCTGGGGGGGGGGGGGGGGGGGGGGGGAGGGAGGGAGAGAGAAATGTCTGGGCTCCCAGACCCGGCATGAGCCAGAACTGAGCTGGGTTGCCTGCCAGCCTAGTACCGAATACACTTTCAATGCAGAGCTGCAGCAGAAGTAGGCCCCAGAATTGTATCAAACCAGAACTGAGCCAGGTTGCTAATCAGTCTGCTTAAAAAAAGTTTACTTGGGGCAGGGGAGAAATGCATGTAGTCTACAGCGTTTAACCGTTGAACCGATAAGCAAAAGCTCATAGGTTCATCGGTTAATCGACTATGCTATTACATCCCTAGTAAGGAGCCCTCCTGCCCCAAACCTGGAGCCCCCCCACCACCATGGAGAGCCTGCAGGCTCTGGGAAGACACCAGAGCCTTTCCCCTCCCCAGACAACCTGCAGACCATGGGTGGGCACTGAAGTGGGGAAGCCCCTGGAGCCTCATACCCTCCCCACAACAGCCTGCAGGGGGCCAGCTGCAAGTGAAGCATCCTCTACAACCTGGACCCTCCCCAGACAAGCCTGCAAGCCATAGAGGGCAGCAACTGGGGAGACCCTGCTGGCAGTGGAACATTGCCCCAGCCCCCTACGAGGAGCCGCTGCTGGAGCAGCACCACCCTTGCTGCCATGGATGGCCCTGGTAAGCCCCCCACCTTGCAGTCCTGTCTAGAGTCCTGCACCTCTCCCCTGCCCCCTCACTTCCCAACCCTCTGCCCTAAGCCAGCTACCTCCAGCCCCTCGCCCCTAAACTCACTCCAGCCTTCATTTTATACAGTCACTGGAACAGGTTTGGGTTTTGTTTTCTGCCTTTGGAAAAAATATTTTTAAAATATACAGATTCCACAGTTACAGACCTGAGCAACTCCAGGCACATCTGTTACTTCTGTGCTTATAGCTGTACTAATTACACCAAAGAGAGCATGGTAACTTGGTTCAATGGGTCTATTTCATGGCTGGGCAAAATACAGCCCAAAGGCCAGATCCAGCCTGCCAAGCCACAGGATCCAGCCCACAGACCACCCTGCTGAGACCCTTAGGCATGCAGCACCAGTGTGGCTCTCGGCTCTGGAGGGAGGGGCAGGCTTCACGTGATCTCCCCACCCCAGCCCAATTCAGTTCCTACTGGCTCAAAATAACCAGCTAATAGGAACTGACAGATTGGTCAGGAGGATGGAAGCAGTGCAAGCCTCTTTTCCCTCCAGTAGGAGAGAGCCACCTGGAGGGAACAGCCTCCAGTTTAAAATGATCTGGGGCTGCAGCAAGCAGGGAGCCCAGCATGCCTTGGGGTGCTGCAGGGCTGCTGACCTGGAGACGCTTAGGTAACCGCCTCCCAGCCCAAGCTGGTCTCTGGCACCCCTGCATCCCAACTCCCTCTCCCAGGTCACCATCCCCTCCCAGATCCTGTAACCCTCCCACATCCTCCCTGATGGCCAGAATCCTCTCAAGCACCCAAACACCCTCTCAGACCCTGCATCAGGTCACAACCTTCTCCTTCACCCAGATTCCCTCTCAGACCTCAGTCTCCTATACTCAGTCCCTTACCCTGTGCACCCAGCCTCCATCCTAGACCCTGCACCCCCTCCACAGAAGAATGCAGCCCTTGACCACTTTCCAAAAGTCTTGGACTGCTCCCCCCTTACTATTATTGCCCATGCCACTCTGAATATCTCCTCAGGTAGGAGGCATAGTAGGATGAGCTTTTTATACAGACAACAGCAAACCCCAAAGCTCAAATGCTAACAAAACAGGAGTTGCAGCTGAACATGTAGCCCAAAAGTCCATTAGTAGCTGTGGCAAGAAATGCAGTTCTGAACTGAGACACGAGTACAGGATAGGTCCCCTACTATAAACATCTACTGCCCAAGTTAGCCATTTTTCCACCCTGTCTGCATGCTGCTTAGGTTATTTGAATATGCACTTGTGGGTTAGCACAGATCTAGGTCAAAGAACCTTGACCCACCAGGCAAGAACAGGAGAGAATGGTTAGCTGCAAGAAGAACTTTTAGGGAGAAAACAACCTCACTCATTACGCAACTGCATTATTTTGGATGGAGAGAGCAGATGTAAAGGCTTTTGGGGGGTAGGGGGATACATCCAGTGCAAAGGAACAAGAGAGAAAGGGATCAGGGACAAGGTAGTGCACAAGTAGTGGTGAAATAAGAGGAAGGCAGAGCCCAGCAATGCAGGACTGTAGTAGGTAGAGGCATTTGAACTTGATACACAGGAAGAGTGTGAAAGCAAGAGAAGGATTCCAACTAGAAGTAACCAGTCAGACCGAAGCAGGCATGATTTGGCTGCAGTCCACTGAATGAAGGCACAAGTAGTATTCATATCTGAGCAAAATCAATACCCAAAAATAGCTCTTACCCATTTCATGCCTCCTTTCACCATCCCCCACCAACTAAGAGCATTTGGAAAGAGTCCAATATTTGGTTTCCAAATTTCCCAGTTTAACATCTGCTGTGAAACTTTTTCCAGGCCACTGTTAAAACTCTCTACATCAGCTGTTGCAGCCACACACTGGTCTTTCTGGTTACATTTTATCAACTCACCAATTTGCAGTTCTAGTCTGAGCTACAGTTCAGAGTGCGCCAATGTAGTCCTGAACTCATTTGCCATGTTTGTGATATAATGCCAGCTGGAACATTTCATAACTAGTAGTTCTGAACCAGCTTAAAAAAAGAGTAAATCCTCAGAATTATGAATTGACCAGTCAACCCAACCACACACCTCATTAGAACTCTAAGTCCACAATCAGGCAGAGAAAAAAAATCAAATGCAGACCTAAACAAAAAAAAAAAAAACCCTATTTTTTTTTATAAAACATCTTTGAAATTCTACTATAGGTTGAGCTTTGCTATTCTGGCACTAGTC
Source organism: Pelodiscus sinensis (assembly GCF_049634645.1). Classification (NCBI taxonomy): domain Eukaryota; kingdom Metazoa; phylum Chordata; order Testudines; family Trionychidae; genus Pelodiscus; species Pelodiscus sinensis. The sequence continues at coordinate 22,841,074 of NC_134723.1, forward strand.
CAGCAACATCCATGATCCTGATGTCCATTTATCATGGTTGCCACCAGATTTCCCAGGGTCCCATAAAGTTGCTTACAGCCACCAGTCCTGGCTCAGTTCTGAGTTGGTTAACTCTAATTTACCCCTAACGGTCTCTGAAGAGCCCAGTAAGCAGTGGAAGTGTTGGTAATCCTGCTAGACAAAATTGACCTCCTGTGGTTCAGCAGATTATCTTGTTCAGCACCAGCACCTCTGGGACATGAGCCAACTAGAGCAGTTCAACCTGTAAGTCAGTGTTCAGTTGTAAATTTGAAAGAATTAAGTTCTGTTCAGTTACAAACATTTCAGAGTTACAAGCACCTTGGGAATGGAAAGTCTTCGTAACTGAGGTTCTACTGTACATTCAGCAAAGCCCTGAAGCAACATTAGTGCAAGTGATCAGCACAGCAGCTTGCTTTGTAGTCAGCCCTCCTCAAAACACCTATAAGTATTGGTCAGGTAGGTTTCATTTTGTTCCCATGCTGGTGAAACTTGGTAGCAGGTGGCTAGAATACAGTATTTTCCTCACTTTACTCTCCCCAGACTGTGTGCAAGCCTCTGAAGGGATAACTATACCAGTTTCAACCAGGGCAGCCTTTGCAGGCTAAAATATTTGGCTAAGAAGAAATAAGGCTATTTGTATTTTTAAGACAGGAACAGTATGTTTCCCACTGTTGCTGAGGGAGTGAAAGGAAACTGATGACTCCTAAGTGGAGTACTTTGCATTTGTCCTTATTGAATTTCATCCTATATACCTCAGACCATTTCTCCAGATCATTTTGAATTACCCTACCTCAAAATTACTTGCAACCCCTCTCAGCTTGGAGTAAAAGGAACTGCTGGAGGGCAGCCTTGATATGCATAAATAAGTGCAATGCCTACTTCACACCTCCAAGCATTTCAAAACTTGGGATGTTAAATTGCAGTTAATCAGCTAATTGAGTCAATGGAAATTCCATCAATGAGTCAATAAGGGGTGGGTGCTCACTACCCCCACTGTGGCTCTGCAGTTTAAATGTAGTAGGAGCCATGTGCACAGCCATTAGTTCCTGGGGCTGGTGAGAGCTGGGACTGAAGTGTCCTGGCTCATGCCAGCTCTTGGATGCTGCAGCTCTGCCTCCTCCCTGCCAGACACTGCTGGGGAGAACGGGGAGGGAGTACTCAACCTGACTACCAGATAAGCATATGCTTATCAGGTAGTAAACAACTCATACATCCCTATTCTAAACTACTCACTAGTCCTCAGAAAAACCTTTACCTTCCCAACACAAGAGCTTCCTTTGGAATCATCATTGTTCGAGTTTTGGCTAAATGGCACTTTCAAAGCCTAGCTCTTTCCCCTTCCTTCCTGCACCATATTCCTACAACTGACACAGAATCAGTGATACAGATGTGCACAGTTTAAGGGACTAACTATACCATTCCACATGCTCTGTGGGAAGAGCAACAGGAGATTACACATCAGACAAGCTTCCAGACGGCATTGTGTCACAGTATAGCTAGGTCATGCAGTGCCTGGATAGTGCCTCCTGGGAAACCTACAAGAGTCCTCTTAGCCCTTGTCAAGCCACAAAATGGACAGACATGCACCACCACCTAGTGCAGTTTCTCTCCTCTAGTGTTTTCTATATCTCCAAGAGTGGCAATGCAACCAGAGAAAGATAGAGGAACTGGTCTGTATCATAGCTCTAAGGTGTTCCACACTACAGTCATATACCAATGTCTCTATGTGGATCAAGTCATCACTTACTCACTGAAAGTCAAACGTACAATTCATTCATAAGGTTAACCCATTAGTGAAATTTCTAGACTGTTTTAGTATTCAGCCTTTAAGATCTGGTATCCCGACTCAATGGTCTCAGACTTAGACCATGAGTGGGGAACTTTCTGGACCAGGGCCACTGATCTATTGGGGGGGGGGGGAGGAGGAGTCAGTGGCCACACCCAAGTGAGAAAAACCTCCCTGACCTGGCCCACAAATGAGAAAAATCCTCAGATGTTGCCCTCAACTGAGAAGCAGGAAGCCAATTAAAACGAACAACATTCCCCTCACTACCCTCAAGCTCCACCTCAGAGCCTAGGGGGACCAGAACTAAAAGATTGTTGGCTCTCAGGCTCTCGAGAGAGGCCAAAAATGACAGGGTTGCCGAGGAGCAGGGGAGAAACCAGGAGGGACAGCATAGGCGCACATACCTGGTGTAGCTCCTGGGGAGGGGCACACATGGCTGTGTATGCTGGAAGGAACAGCCCCTCGCTGTTCCCATTGGCTACAATTCAACCAACAGAAGTTATTGCACTGAGTGCTGCTTCCTCCCCCTGCCAGGTCAAGTCTACAGGCTGGACCTGGCTCAGCTTGCCTGGATTGACCCCTGGAGGCTCAGGGCTCCCCTGCCTGCTGTGGGTAGCCTGCACTGGCATTCCAGCCATGGTGCCCTCTCTGTGGCTGGAGTGCCAGCTCCTGCCCCTGCAAGCAGAACAGGCAAGCCCTGAAGGCCAGATCAATGCAAGATGCAGGCCATATGTTCCCATCCCTATTTTGGGGCATGGGAGTGAGGGGTACAGTAGGCCCTTCAAAAGTTCAGGTAATGGGAGGGAGGGAAAGGAGATTAGAAAGGAGGCAAGCAGAAAACTCCAGCCTTGACCAAAAAAAAGCAAAGTTTCTACATCAAAAATAGTGGCCAACATTTTCAAAAGTGATTGGTGTGTTAAAGCTGGACAATCTAAAATGACCCAGTTTCCAGGAGCACCTAGCATAGCACAGCATTAACATATCAGCTGTGGATGCTCAGTGCCTGGGGCTCAATATGTGCCAAATCACTTAAGGCAGGGGTCCCAAACTCACAGCCTGTGTGCCGTCTATGGCCTGAGCATTTTCACAATCTGTCCCGGGAGTTCCCCCCCACACTTCCTATCCCCCTAGCCCTGCCAAGGTACACTGCCTTGGGGATTGCAGTGGACTAGTGTGGGGCAGCAGCAGGGGTCAGGCCCCTGCACTCACTGTGGCAACAGGAGCCACGGGGAAGTGGAGCACAGCTGGCTTGAGAGAGTGGTGGGGTGGGGCCAGATCACCCCAATTCCAGCCACCATAGCAGGAACCCCAACCCCTGCTGCCACCCAGCACCAGATCCCCCTGGTCTTCCCGAGGGACACTGCCTTGGGGATTGAGTGCAATGGGAGAAAAGGGAAGGAGTAGTGGTAGAGTTTGGGGTGCAGACACACAACCTTTCTAGACCTCCAGGAGTCCTGGGCTGGATTGCAAAAGTGCTCAGGCCATAAGGGTCTTAGACTCATGGCCTGTGGGCCATCTGACTTAGGGCAAAGTATTTGAACCCCCTACCTAACTTAAGATACTTAAACCCACACCAAAAAAGAGACATTGACCAAAAAATAGATACTGCTTTTTCTCTGAGCTATGAATGGGAAAGGATTGTAATCAGTTATTGAAATGAGGCTTATATGAAGGACACAGTTAAACTTAGACTATGTGGCATCAGTGTGTGCGCTTTGTGGGGAAAAAGTTCTGCCTCCTGGGAGCACAAAGCCATGAAAAGCACAGACAAATGTGGGCCAGACTGAACCCCCTGTTCAGTGGTTAGCAGTTACACCTACAAGAATTTCCACTCAAGTCAGGGGCCGTGCTTGTTGAGAAATACTTCTAACCACACAGAGTAAGGTGCTGAAGCCTAACCCTTAAACAGAAGGCAGAGTGAACCTGCATTCTAGCCCTCCCTTAAAAAAAAAAAGCCAAACACCACAAAAGTACACAAGACATTAGAGCAGTTTCAAGGAAGAAACTTTTTGAAATCAAGCTCTTAAATCCATTCTGCATCTGGCACATCAAGTGCTACTGCAGAAGCATAGAAAAAAAAACTGTTAAGTGACCTTGTGGTACAAAATTAAGCCTTTTGGTCTGAAATGAGAGAGTCAGCTTTATGGGTAGTAACCATAACTGATTTTTCCTCACTGCCCAGATGCTGTGCTAAGGCTGGCCCCAGAGTGTCTAGGGTTTCTTGTGAGCCACACCCACGTTAAAAACACATATGAAGGAATCACTGGCTAGATTAATTTAAGAAAATGAAAATAAGACTCATTGTTCACAGAATCTTTTGCAGGCAGCCAACGCCTGTGATCCTTCCCCTCTACATCTCTACTGCACACCATCTCCCCAACTGCAACTGGACAAAGTCCTCACTGTCTACAAGACACAATTACATCACCTTCCACAGGCTGAACAGAGGCTCTGAACTGCTGGGCAGTAGCCTGGATAAGGCCTTTGGGATTACAGTTGAGACATGTAATAGAGTCTGTCAAAGTTTCTCAGCAGCTGCAATTTATAATGTCCATGGCTGCACAGCTCCACTGTTTGGGCTGCATGTGTCTCTGCTTCTGTTTAGCCTGAACTGAGTGGGGAGGGGCAGGGGAGGAGAATATATATATCTACCCTGTCAGAGTATAGAATGCTGAGAAAAGCCAGTGCAACAAGATAAAGGCAGCTGACACTTGGAAGCAACTTACAGTAGAAACAATCTGCTTAAGCTTTGGCAGACAGCGCACGTCATTTCCCTCCACTTATTTACTGACATGTACAAAGTAAAGCTACTCAAAATAACCAACATTCCTTCTTTTCCATATAGGCATGTTTTAGCCTCTCTCCTACTCTTGGTATGCAATTTGCCCAGCAGTGGAAGCACAATGGGGGCAGATATAGCTCTTATACATTCAAAATGGAACCCAACCCCCCCCCCCCACACACACACACACACACGAGAATGAGGTGGGGTTGAAAACTAGGGATATTAAATTTCAATTAACTAATCAAGTAGTCGCGGGTACTTCCATTGGCTATTCAATTAGTCGATAAGGACTAGCACAGCATTTCACCTTTGAAATGTACAAGAGTCCCCCACTTGGACTCTTGTACATTTCAAAGTTGGAACACTGCTGCTACACCCCTGCCCTCTCCCACAGAGAGAAGGGGAACCGGATTTTAAGCCGGCTCCCCCCAGCACCCATTCTTCCCCCTCCCACCACCACGCTACCCCTTCCTGATAGAGACACCAGGGAAAGAGGGGAGGCAAAGGGGGAAGCGACTAGTTGATTAGTCGCTTACATCCCTAGTGAAAACATGCTGACTATGTCTACACTGGCGGCTTCTTGTGCAAGAACATCTTGCGCAAGGGTTCTTGTGCAAGAAGCCCTCTTACCACGCCATACTGTAAATCATCTTCGGCAAGAGAGGGTGGGCAGTATGGACGCTCTGCGGATTCTTGTGCAAGAACCCGCCAGCATAGACATAGCCACTGTTTCTTGATGCTAGATAGTCTAATAGCCCTCCACTGCTCTACAGGGCAACCTTTGGCCCATCCAAGTTCTAAGTTCAGCCTGCAAGACATTTTGTTAACTGTTGCCCATGTGCAAAGTTGCATAGTTTTTTCCCCCAGTACTCGTAATACTGAAGTGAAACATGCTTAAAAGCAAAGGCACATGAAGTGAGGTGGATGCCAACTGCACACAGCACAGAGCCACGGGCTCCCTCTTCATCCAAAGTGTTGCTATGGTTTAATTGGCACACCCCACAAACTAAGTATGCAAGTGCAGTTAGTAAAAAAATTAAAAAGCTACCCTATTCCAGGAGATTGTCTTGGTTACAACGTTATGGCCCACTGACACGAAGGGCCACTCATGCGGCCCACTCACTAGCTTAGGTTGCCCATTGCTGCTGTAGAGTTTCTTAAAGGCCTCAAAAGAAATAAATGGCAAGTGTGAACAGGTGTGGACAATCATGGAGAGGGAGAGCTAGCCAAGTCAGTACTAAGTGCATGTTTTCTGCAGTTTAACCTTACCTGATCAAAGAGCTGCTTCCCTGTGGTGTTGGGCTGGATGGCAAACTCCAGCTCAGCATCCATGGTGGTAACTCGCACACTGATCTGGAAGATAAAAGGAAGAAGGGTGGTTGCAATGGGTGTTCCTAGTAATACCATACCATTAGAGAGAACACAGGAATGGCCATTCCACATCATGAGTGGCCCTTTTATCCAGTCCTGCTCCCAGTCGACTAACAGCCAATGCTGCAGTTTTTAAGATCGCCCATTAAGGGTTTGTTGTTCCTCTATCTTAGTACTCTCGCCCGACCCAAGTCGGTGAATAGTTGACCTCTGCTATGAAACGAGCGTTTACATCCCTTTAAAAAAAAAATCCAAATGTGATGGACAGAAAGAGCACTGGCCAGCACTCAGTGACTACCAGGTTAAACTCAGGTAGCTAAGGATGTTGGCAGGGAGCCAGAAGTACCAATGGGATACACTGCTGAAATTTGAGTTGTATATAGATTTGCCTCCTGTGTGTGAATTTAAGCCAGGAATTAGAAGACACAATAGATTTAAAACCCAAGCAGGACTACTGTGCATCCAAGGAATTCAGGGCATGGAAGTGGACTGAACCATAAAGTGATTGAGAGTAAATAAGGGAAAAGTGTCACCATCAGGTATTTCTTTGTTTTGGTTGTTTGGTTAAGCTTCTGTATTGTGACTTTCCCTCTCACCATATTTAAGCTATAGCCCAAAGAAATTATGTTTTGATCGGTTCTTTTCTTTGTTGTTGTGTAACACCTATCAACCAAGCATGCTTTATCAAGTATGTTTGTTTTGTTAATAAAAATCTCCCTTGTTAAAGGCAGCCTCTTGGAAGGTAACAGGAGGTCTCTGTGTGTCTGCCTACCTGGAGAGGTTAGCTATCAGAGATTCAGCTTGTTTTCTGTGCGGTTTCTTTTTTCAAGCCCTCCTGTGGCAAGAGAACTTGGTACCCCAGGGAAGGAATTCAAGTGTTCCTTCTGTTTTTTTCATGCTTAAAAAAAAAAAAAAAATCACTTGATGGTAGCAACCTATTTTCCAGAGGCGGTTCATCTGAGACTCTAGGGAGTAGTGTCTGTATAGAGCCTATAGAGGAAAGGTATTTAAGGTCTTTCGCAGGCCTCCAACCTTCTACACTTGGGAGTGCTAGAGTGGGGAACTGTCCTGACACCATTCTAAACATAAAAGTTTCCATGTGTAAAAAGGTATATTGCAGCTTGTAAGCAGATAAATAGGGTGAAAGCAGTTGACGTTCTCTGTAGAGCACTAACTTTAACGGAAAGCATTTTAAACTGCTGGTTGTGTTCTCCAAGACCCACTACTCAGACGAAGAGATTCCACTGAGCAGGTTGGCTCATGAAATTTTAACTGTATAAGTTGCTTGATAAGCCTACCAAGGGGGTTAGAGAGCTACAACTCCCTTGGATTGAAGCAAGTTGTGTAGCCAAAACCCATGCACAAATCTTGGGAATAGTGAGGATACCAATGCAGAAGCTTACGCACACATCACCTCTGTCGGCTAGGATCCCTTGCAAGTGTATAGACAGTTCATAAAAGTTGTAGGACTAACAAGCTACCTTGTCATTCTTTTGAACTGCAAGAAATACTTTCTATGAAATGCTCTGCAGTATATTTGTCAATCATTAAGTTTTACACTAAGTTTTGACTGTAACTAAACCTTTGACAGGTAGGATAAGAGCATGAGGCGCTGAAGGCTAAGTTGGTGGTATTCTATATTAGAGGGGGCCCACATTACTCATAGTAAGAGTGAGGCCTTTTTAGCTTGGATTTTGGGATATACTGGGGAAACAGGAAGAGCTATGAAGAAATTCGTAGTTCCAAGTTAGAGACACACTAGAGCCACTACTAGACTAGCTATTGGATGGACTGGATTCTATCCATCCCCAGAGCTACATGAATTCTATAGGGTTACCTCTAGAGAACTTAAGGCTATGGCTACGGCTACATTAGAACTTGCTGCACTATGAAGTCAAGTTCCCATTGGGTGTGAAAGAGCCACTCCCAAGTGATGTAAGGAAATTTAAGCTCTCTCACCAACATAGCCCTTTTCCCCACCTACGCAGCTACTATAGCTTGAAAAATTAAGCTACCAGAGGAGCTCTCCCCCATTGGCTTAGGGTGGTTGTATTATGCAGCTGCTCTGCTGTAAGCTCTAAGTAGCCATTGCCTAAGGTGGGAAGGGCTCCCCTTTGAATACTACTGTATGACAGAGGTTTGAGTCCATTCAGACCTCTTTGGAGCAGCTATCAAGAAATAAATTCAGTGTCAAGTTGTATTTTCCTGGGTTAAAGGCAATTGGCTCCTTGTAGATCTGAGTGGAAAAAATCCTGCTTGAAAGTGGAAAGGATGTTATGAAAATAAGGGTATGAGCTGAGCTAGTTTTAGGGGGTTTGGTAGACAAAAGAAAGTGAAGGAGTGCAATGTAAGTTCTTTGAGAACACATTTGTTTGCACCTATCCATTTATATAGAGGGGGGAAACCTCTAAGGCCTATGTGCACTGTACTTCAAGTATTTTGTAGGCAAGGTATTTTTAAAACAAGATGTTGTAGTACTTTCCCCGCCAGAACACCCAAACCAAAGTTTCAGGATTATGCAGAAGATATCCAATGTATCAATACTGAGAACTGTGCTATGGTCACCCTAGCTTGATGCTTACCAGGTAACTGGTTACCTGTTCACATCTCTATCCTCTTCCATGCCCTCACTGAAGAGAGCAATTGTTGCTTTTAATTGGCTAATAAATACAGTCTAACTAGGCATTCTTGTGTTAACATATGAACTAGGTAGCCAGGAAGCAGGCTGGCATCTGCTGATCACTGGTGAAGGAACAATCCTTTTCACTCTCCCTTTTACAGGTTTTTAAAAATGCTGCTTACTGAAGGCATCCTCCTTGGGGCAAGATATTTGTGTTGATATTAGAGACACTGCATGTTGGCTCGATACTTCAGCCCACAATTCCAATTAAACAGGTGAAGACATAATTGTACCATTCATTATCCTGGAACTGAGTATTTTGAAGTTGCTTCCCAAATCAGGCTTTAAAGTGACATGGTCTTGATGGATGGTAGTACCAGCCCTACATCCAAGATTGTGTAACTTTTTAAACCTGTGTGAGCCCACAATGAGTTAAGATGCAATGCTCAACACTGCTATCGCAATAATTGGGCATGCAGTAAAGGGCCCTAATTCAGTGCATTAAAGCCTATTCTACCACTAATCTCTCTGTGTGTGTGTGTGTGTGTGTGTGTGTGTGTGTGTGTGTGTGTGTGTGTGTGTGTGTGTGTAAAATACTTGCTGACCTGTGTGTGTGTGTGTGTGTGTGTAAGTAAAATACTTGCTGACCTCTTCATTTACTTAACTCTGCTTTAGAGGAGGCAAATGCAACAGGTATAAAATCTTGAGACCTGCGCAGTTTTGCTTAATTAACTTAATGTAGATTCTACTGGCCAGTTAACTGAGAAGTAGGTGCTCTGGAAAGCAACCCTACTGTATTTAGGCATCACTTGCCTGTACTAATTGAGGGACTTACTGAGTAACAGACTTGTGAGTTAGCATTTGATCAAGAGGGAGAGAGCTTCTTATGACATACTGGTCAACTAGTGGTAACAGTGCAGCTGATTTCATTTATCTATCATCTCCTACTATGCAAACCATCATGCTGTATTAAGTTTTGTAGAGATAAATATTGTACCTCTACAGTGGGACATTTTTGCAGAGAAGCTAGTTTGTGTGCATGAGCATTGGATGTGGATTGGTAGTGAGAGCATCAGCAAAAGTTCTGTTTAAAACAGAGTGGAATCTCTCTGTATTTTCCCAGTAAGCAAATATAAGTATTGTTACAAGCCTGACCTAAAAAGAAGGATGGGGACATGGCTCCTTAATGAGACATTGTCTATGTGCAGGAGGGGGTTCTATCCCAACAGTTCCTTTAACAGCTAGAACTCTTTTCCTCGTGTACTCTACTGTGATAAAAACAGAACTGTAAGTGTATATTAGAACATACACTACATACATAACCTCTGAGGAGACTGCTATCTGCTAAAAATCTTTCCTTGTTAACCTTAAGAAAATAATCCCACTTCTTATAATGTCTACACAGCAGCATTAGTTCAGAATAACTTGTTATTCCGAAATTATATGAGCATCTACACAGCTAGACCATTATTTTGAAATAATTTTGCTGAAATAAACTGCCTGTTATTTCAGCATTTGCAAACCTCATTTCGTGAGGAATAATGTCTCTTTGAAATATGTATTTCTGAATAGCGGTAGCATGGACGTTCCACTGCTGCTATTTTGAAATTACTCCTCCCCCAGGCCATTCAAAGTAATTACAGGCAGTCCCCGGGTTACATGGATCCGACTTACATCGGATCCCTACTTACAAACGGGGTGAGGCAACCCCGCACTAGCTGCTTCCCCCCAACAGACCAGGGAGACACGAAGCTAGCTACCCTAGGACTTTTGAACATGTCCACTATTTTAAATTTTGCTTTCTATTCTAAGATAGCTGTGGGATTTTAGTGTATGTCTACACTAGGAGAAAGTCAATTTAATATATGCAACAAACCTAGCTGAAGTCAAAGTAGCTTAAACTCTGCTTTTGGCACAGTCTACTCCACAGGAAGAACACTTTCTGGTTGATGCTGGTAACCTGCTTTCATGAGGAGTAAGGAAAGTCAAAAGGAGTGTCCCCCTCTGTTCTAATTAGCTATCTTAAACTAATTTGAACCCTGGAAGATCAACAGCGGCAGCTTCGGTCTTCCTTTGTAGCATAAACATACCCTTAGGCTACATCTACACTACAAGGTTTTTGCACAAAAACTGGCAGAGCGTCCACACCTCAAGCGTGCTTTTGTGCAAGTAAATCAGTAGAAGAGAAGGCTTTTGGCAGTGTAGTTATTCCCCTCCCCACAAGGAATAACTTTGTGCCAGAGTTCTTATGCAAAAAGGCAACTGTGGACACTCCAAAAAAGGACAGGTGCTCTGTTGGCCATTCTGTGAATGGTCATCAGAGCTTTCTTGTGCAAGAGTGTCCATGCAGTGTGGATGTTCTCTTGCGCAAGAGCACACCACTTCTGTGATGTCCTTTTCCGCAAAAACTTCTTGCGCAAGAACTCCTCCTCAAAAGGCATCTTGTGCAAAAACCCTGCAGTGTAGATGAAGCCTCAGTGTTCCTTCTTAAACACGACTCTCAAGAACCTCTACATCAAACATGAAGAGAAGGGAGAAGATGCTAGTCACGAGACAATAATCGGCAATATCTCCTAAAGGAGAAAACAGATCCCCAGCAACTCTTCCTCTTCTCTCCATCTGTTAGAAAGCAGTTGGCATTGGTTTTCCCGCTATAATTAAAGCAGTTAGTTGCAAAATTGCTTCTATAACACAATTTCCTCCTGCCCTGGACAGCACTGCAGTGAAGGCAAGGCCTCCAACACAGGCCAAGCCTTCCAAACATGAACAGGTACTGTTCTGACATGGGGAAAAAACCACAGCTGCATCAGGCAAGATTGCTTTTAATATATAGCTTCAGAAATTTTTCTGGGATCAGCACCTCCTCTCATAGCAGCAGCAAACTGGAGGGAAGTGGTACCAGGCATCTTGTATCACTTATCTATTTGTAACAGACCTTTAGCAGTTTAACATTCCCTGTATGCCTTCCATACCCACCCTACATGAAGGAGGGGGTGAAAACTCCTAGACAAGCTTGCTACTAAGCGCCAGAGCATTGGAAAGAAGCATCAATTATTCTCAGATGTGAAGAGGGTAGAAATAATCCTCTCCTCTGAGAACAGTAAACTAACCAGAGTGGCTTGGATAGTAGCTACATTAGAAGAAAGGCAAACAGGAAAAATAAATGTAGCAGCCATAATTTGGCCTGACAATTGTATGAAGTCTCGTAGGAAATACCACTGTACTCAGGGTTGACTTCTCCATTGCCATGTGAGTGGATTGGGAGGGAGAGGGGGGAAGAGGGGAGGAGAGAAGAGAGGGACTTCTGTATCTAAAAAAGATCCATCCCAGAATCACTTGCTGTATTCCTTACAGATGATTAGGTTGACCCTGCCTATGTGCAATGATGGTTAGTACAAGAATTGGTCAGATCCTTCCAAGTACACCGTTTGAGTTAGCTGAAGGGGTTTCTTCCACGCCTGAAGATCAGGGTTTCTGCAACAGCAAGTAAAGAGGTACTGCGGGGGGGGAAGGGGGGGGAAGAGAGTGGGAGGGAAAAAAAAAGTGTTCCATGTTGTAATCATTTCAGGGTATTAACAAACGGCCTCCCTAAGCGGTCTATTGTGGGCTTAAAATGCATTTCTCACAATACAAGTTTTTGGCCTCTAAATACTGTGGGTTCTGTGTCACTGTTCCACACACTAACCATACCAATTTCAAAGAATTTCTGAAGTCTTGCTTATCAAAAAAGGGTATTTTGAAGAACTGATTTCAGTAATCTCACATGGCCAGCAATATTACACCTTTTTTACACATGGGGCAAAAAATGGAGTACAGACTCATTATCCAATACTTGCTTGTAAGGAAGGGCAAGAGAATAGGTACAGTTGCTCAACAGGACCACGATTGGTCTAGCTGATTCTCAGATTGCTTCCTCTGAGCCCAGGATCACGAATGACCTGAGGAAAGTCAGATAATTAAAACGGTCCTGTGTTATTCACCTCTTACTGGTGAATGAGCCATGCCACCAGTTCAGTATGGTAAACAAGAGGGTGACCAAAAACCTCACACACACACACACACACACACACACACACCCCCCCCACTATATCCTGAGTCAGCTGCTTTTACCAGAGAGCCTTTAATCTTACCCTGAGAACAAATGAACCACATTCAAATGGTATGCTGAGAATTTAGTGGATCTGTAGACTGGGACAGATCCCACATTTAGACAGCTGTATCGAGGTCAAAGTCAAGCAAGATAAGTCAGTATGTTTTGCCAATCTGCATTTCCTCAAGAGGTGGGCTCACATGGAGGGGGAAATCCAGTACAATGCTGGGTACTGCATATCAGCTGCAAGGTTAGCTCTTAATTCACACATGAAAGGAATTAGTTTCTACAGATATACCCATTATTCCCAAGTATTTGCTGGATACTTTAGGAAACAAATTCCAGCCTATCATTTTATTTGTAAGCTATTCCGTTCAACTATGCCATTTGGGATGTGAGATCATTTCTGTGATTCTGACAATCCCAGAAGCCCACCAAATCTATTCAAAACCTCATTCCAGAAGTGCTTTTATTGAAATTCATTGAACTTTTAGGATGTTTTAATACATGCACAAATATCTCCAACATCCAGCTGGGTACTCATGAACAATTAAGCAATCCCAAGAACCCTAGGAGAACCTGGCAAGCCACACTATCAAAGATACATGCAAGTCACTTTTGTCTTTGAGTACCCCAAGTAAGGGTAGCTCTCCCAGCCAGTTTTGCCCATTGAAAACAGATCTAACAACAACGGCTAGTGAGAAATTAAATAAAGGTATATGGCATAGTAAGAGAGCTTACTGCTTCAGTGATTTTCAACCTTTTAAGCTGCACACCCTTAAGAAAAAAGTTATATGGAGGTGCCAACCCCCTTGGGGGTCTGCAAATGATGCCTAAGATGTCCTACAGATTGAATGCCACTGCTTTATCACAACTCCTTCAGTAACTGATGAATGCCTGTCCCCACACCAATATATTCCCCCAGGTTCCAGCACTGCCAGCATAAATATAAGTCACACTAAGCTTTCACAATGCAGATTCTCTACCTGCAAGTTTCAACCCACCGGGCTTTTTACAATACCCAATTAAGCTGGCATTAACAATCTTGCCATTTATTCCTCGGTTTGGGATGGCAGTTTTTCCCAATTGGGACACTCACTGCCCCTCATACCTCACGCTATCAAAGACACTGAAGCAGCCTTATGGACTTGGTCATTACTAAAGCCTCAAAGCTTTACAATACCTTTCTTCTCCAGTGGCAAGCTGTCCATTCTGTATGTATAACTGGAGCCCTATATAGTGTGCTTACTTTAATCAGTAAATTTGAGGGACATGAGCGTATCATTTAGTCAAGACTGCCTGACTGATTATTTCTTGGACTACTAAAAAGCCATTCCTAATTGGTGGGAGGAATGCAGGAAGATTGCTCCTCCAAATGCACAGGATATAATGCTGTTGGTTTGATATATATAGGCTGCATACCTCCTGTAATGTTAAAGCTATTGGATTCAAGTTAATAGTAAATCCATTTCAAACTACTCCTGGAGAAAATTACTTTTTTTTTTTAATTAGAGAGGGGAGGGAGAATTTGTGGGTCATCCAATTGCTGGTTGGACAGGTTGAGTGAGCTACCTTTCTGACATCCTTTCACCCATACAAGTTCTGAATTCCTTTGAGTGACACCGACAGGAATCCCAGTGAAATGCAGTCACCTCTGGGGTGGAAATTGTCAGAACAACATCATGTTGCAATACACACAGTTTAGGGCAGGAAATGAAGCATACCACAGCCAACAGAAATTGTATGGGGAAGCAAGCAGCAATTCACGAGGTGGCAAAGCTGCTAAAGAGGACTTTAACAGCAGCATCTAAAGGAGATCTCTGTAGAGCCGGAGTTTCCCAACCTATAGGTCAGGACCCAAATATGGGTGGCCATTACATTTCAAAAGGGTCGCCAAGTGTCTCCCCAGGTGGCTCTGCCCTTCCTCCTCCCCCTGTTTTTGAATTGCCTTGGGTCAACAAGTCATCCTTAGTTGTCAAAATGGGTCCCCATCTGGAAAAGGTTGGGAACTGCTGCTGTAAAGAATTACAGGGGGTCCAGGACACCATGGTGTCCTGGTGAAATTCTACCCCCCAAAGCTACTTGTGGGTTTTCTTATCAAGGGGTGGAAGGAACAAACAACTAGCCTAGCCCTGCCTGCCACCTTACATAGCTGCGCCTCGTTCCTTGCCAGGGGACTGAATTCACAGTCCTTCTCTTTACCACAGGCCCTACAAACTTTAGAGATAAGACACCCAACCTCCACCTGTGGAACCAGGGATACTTACAGACATCTGGCTTCTTTGAGTGCCAGCCCTTCCCTCTCAAACCTCCCTCTGTGTCAGAGTGAAGCTGGACCTAGGTCATATGAAAGCGCTTGCAATTGCTGAAGGGATTACATTTAATTAAACCAAACCCCCTTCTAGCAATGTTAAAGGGGCTTTTCATATTATTAAGCTAATCGGGGAACAGAAAACCAGCAGGCAGGCACACCCAGGGTTCCAAGCATAACCATGCCACATTGCAACCTGCAAGAAGAGATTAACCCTCCAAATGGCCACCCAGAAAAGCCTGCTCAATCTGGCATTTGTTTCTTCATTTAGCTTTCATACACTGGTCTTTTCTTAGACCTTTGTAGTCTAGACACAGCCTATCAGAAAAAGATACGCAAATTGTGAAGTGCAACTTGCCTCTTTCAGAAGAGAAGCGGGAAAAGATATGCTTTTCTGACATTTGGTCCATTTACCCTGGACCAAATGTAGGGGGAAGCCTCTTTCAGAACATCCTTTTTCCTCGTAGAATGAGGTTTACAGGGATGCCGAAAAAAACATCTGCTTTTCCAAATTGTTTTTGGGAAAAGCAGACGCATTCCTTGGACACAGCAAAGCGGTAACCTGGAAAAACTCTGCAGTCTAGACGTACCTTCCAAGACCTTGGGCTCTATGAGAAGGGCACCAAACTAGATCAGTTGATGTGTTCCACCTCCAGCTTTGCCATCAGCACAGAATGAGTGAGCTATTTCAGATGAGTTTGCCTCTGGGTCTTAGAAAAGTGGGCAAATATCATTCCTGTTGCTTAGTGGAATAAGCTAAGGCACCTTGATATTTATGATCACTGTAGAAGTGGCACATCTATTGTGCTGTTTCCATTACAGTCATTCCTTTCCATTTTCACTTATTTATTGCAGCACATGGAAATTCATGGTTACTGGACCCCAACCACTTTAATGCAGACACAGGAGACAAAGAGCTAATGTTCTCAGAAGATTTAGCTTCTTTGCTACACAGTGGCTTATTGAGATTCAGATGAGAAATTAAATGGACATTGAAAGCTAAAAACATGGTCTGAAGGTGACCTTCTGTTTTATCTATGTATTTTAGAGAGTTGCTCTATTTGATCAAGAATTCCTCCTAAACAGCGAGGACCACCAAATTCAATATACAGCTTCCTCTGATCATATGTTAAAGCAAAATAAGAGTTTGGGTATGCCAAGAAGATAGGATGTGCCTGAAATGGGACTGCTTCTCAAAACCATATAGGAAGAATCAAAGCAAATATGCAGGGTTGCTAGGTGCCCGGTATTGACCCGGACCACCTGGTATTTTCATCTCCTGTCGGTTAAAAAAAAATTCACAAAGTACTGGACACCTAGAAGGTCAGGTATTTTATGATTTTTTTCCTGGCCAGGAGGTGAAAATACTGGGTGTTTACCGGGTTCCACAGGGAGCGATCTGGCCCGAAGCAGGAAGACAAGATGGTGGATGGCCACTGGCAGCCTGTTAGGGCCAAAGAGCCTCAAAAGCATTTCTTAAAGGGGCCATGCTTTATTTTTTTTGCTCAACTACTTTGATCGCCCCCTTTTCACCCCTCAGAATTCCCCCCCCCGTGGTGTTTTTTTTGGGGGGGTGTCAGTATTTTTGGTTAAACCACCTGGCAACCCTACATAAGTGAACAAATATTGAGACTGAACTAAGAGGAGCCAGAAAAATAGGATTAACCTGAAACAGGATTGCTTCTCCATAAACCTTAGGGAGGGGAGAAGAGAGATCACAAAAATAGTGATCTGTTTTGGCACAAGCAGGCAAGTCTGCTAGTATTTTACACATGTTCCCCCTCAATAATTGAAAGGAGGAGAGATTGTTTGTTGCACAGTTAATAGTGTTATGTCTAGATCAGTTAGAGTTTAAAAAGTACTTCAAAACCAGACTTCAAATTACTCTCTCTCTAACTATACTCTGTTATGGAGAGTACTGACATGTGTATTATCTGTGCATAGCCCAGAAGTTTTAGTAAAAAAGAGATTGGGGAAACAGGTACCTAAATATCTTTAAAAATCTGAAGATGCAGACATGTGGCCATGGGACAATAAGCACCTTGAGCTGTTTTGGAAAGTCCCAGTAGACATCTGCTTCTTTATAAAAGCGTCAAGCTGACTATTTTATGTAAGTAGCACTGTCAAAAGAAACAGCTCTTGTAAAACGTAGAGTTAAATCAAGAGGCTAGAGAGCCTTAAGAGGAGATCAGTATGAGGCAACATCAGGTTTAGGAAATCAAAGTTGCAGTGACAATTTCAGTCATTAAAATAAAGCTGCAACTCAAAAGACATGAATATACGTTAAGATATATTACAAGAGAACTCAACCCCAATAATAAAGCCTTATCCAAAAGGATGGTCTACAAAAGGAGTAAAGGGTGGTCTCCTGGTCACAGGGTGGAGAAGCAGCAGAGCCAGAGCCCTTACCAGTGTGTTTAAATCATTTAACATCCCTATAAACGACTAACAATTTGACTAACAATTTAACTAACTTTTAACAGCTGAAAAATCTCAGCTGTTCCATGATTACATGCTATGGGCTCTGCGGCATAAAGCTTAAATAGGCTTTATACTACAAAGCCCACAATGAAGCCTCCCTGGGAGCAGAGCTGTCAGCTCTTGCCCGCCCGGACTGCTGTGGGAAGAGGCTTTACTGCCCTGCTGCAGTGAAGCCAGCTAGTTGGCAGAGTGTAACCAACACCATTAACTGATAAGAATCAGTTACTCTTCAACTGTCTGTCCTTGCTGCAAGAGCAGCACTTTTAAAGCAACTTCCAGAGGACCGAGTAGTTAAGAGAATGGTGGGGCCAAGCCACTATAACAGGAAGTGAACCATATCCGTCTCGAGAACTTTATGACTACATCTGAAAACAATCTCTCAGATCTACTTCAAGTAAAGATGGGTGGGGGAAGGGAAGTGGCTGAAAGGAAGTGAACATGCAAATCAGGCATTCAGTATCTAACATTCTCACTTGAATGTTATCAGCATTGAGGGTCCGTGCCCCTGCAATTTATAGCAACAATGAAGTATGTGCAAAATTTGAATGTCATCCTTCTTATTGGGGGAGGAGGAGGGACTACTTGGAGCATCCTGGCCACTGAAGTAAGGGATACAGATGTTTGAAGACAACTAGGTTATCTGTACTGGGTGCCTATTTAACATGAATGGTTTCTTGACAGCCCTCATTCTATGTAGGCCACATTCTCGCAGAATACCAACACTGTTTATTGGGTGCTAACAGGAATCGCTGCCTTATCTACAAGAAGGAAACTGTACCAGTTGCAAGAATCTCAGTTTTCAATTCTGAACGACTACACAAGATCTACTGCTAACAAGCTACTCCTTTCCAGCCTTGGTACATGACTGGCCATCTCACAGATTTTAGTGCAACTCCAATCCTGCGTTTGTTTTCTAGGTTGTTTTAGGAAAAAGTTTCCTTTACACTTTAATGTCCATCAAAACCCTATTGCATTCAACAGGGAATGCCAGAGATCAGAGTCTTCAATGATTGTCAGAACATGCTGAGAACATCCTTTGCCAAATTGCCCAGTCTCCAATCCCCTACTTTAAAAACAATAATTTATCCTCATTGAATCAGAACTCACCAAAAGCACTTTAAAAATCTGCTAAAAAACTCTGCAGCATTCATACTGCAGTGGCTTATATTGTATGCCTAGCCCACCTTATCTTTGGTTTGTCATAATGACACTGGTTTGTAGTTAAACTGCTTGTCAAAGAGGCTCCATGGAAGTTTTCATTCTGACTCGCTTGAGGCAACATGGTCCCCTCTTCAACCCTACAAGGGCTGGGAGACAGAATTATTATTTTGGAGAAAGACAAGTGTCTATTCCCTTTAATATTCTTGGATATTTTTATTTTCCCTACAGGACTTCATCACCCCATACTATTTGATGCAAAGTGACAACTGGTACATATGGTTTGTGTCTCAGCTACTCCGCTCTCACCTTGGGATACCAGACAGAGTGACTAGAATTAGGCAGATGCAAACAAGGGAGGAATTCAGTTAACTGGCAAATACAGTTTCAATACAGTTTTCAGTCTTGAAGATTATATGAAGAGGCCTCCAGCCTGACCCTCTTCCTCTGTACTTGTGCTGAAGAATCCACAGCAAGGACTCTGAAGCCAATATTCACCATGTAACTATCCATATTAGGTGTTCCTAGAACTAGTCAGTCTTCACCAGTGATCTACTGGTCAGTCCTGGGGTCTCCCAGTTGATTGTGATTGGCGCTTGGCAGCCTCCCAGCTTGCCCTGTCTCCATGCTGCCAGCTGTTCCTGGGAGTGGCCAGCACAGTTACCAACCTCCCACCATGCACCTGCCTGTAAACACTGACCCCAGCAGTTCTCATTAGCTGAAAACAGGGAACTGTGGCCAACGGGAGATGACAGGGATAGTGTTGGCAGAGGGGGTGGGCAGCACAGAGTCACATGCAACCTGCCCCCCCCCCCACCCTTGGGACCCATAGGGTTGACTGGCCCCTTCTGAAAGCAGAATGGGGCTGGAACAGGCAGGAAGCCTGCCCCAGCCTCACTGGGCTGCCAACCAGGAGCTACCAGGGTAAAGTGCCTTCCAATGGAAGGTGCATTGCCAACCCCTTCTGGTGGGCATCACCCCCTTTCTAGATCCAAAACCCTATTTTCCTCTCCTGAGCCCCATCTCAGCCCAGTAAAAGTGAGTGAGGGTGGGAAAGTGCTATGAAGGGGGGGCGGGCGCCAGAAATAGAATGAGCAGAGCTGGGCTTTGGGAAAATGGACAGGGAAGATCTTGTTGTCCTTAACAATCAGAAAGGCATCTTTGGTGTAAAAGTGTTAGTCCCTGGTTAGACCAGTGGTCCCTATTTCTACTTTGATTCATTGCGATGGTGTGTACAAGCAGGAGGACATGGCAAGAAGATAGGAGGGACACACCCCCCCCCCCCCCCAAGGACTTGTATTAGCAATACTGGAGAGATGCAAAGAAGTAAGTACATTGAAGTATCCATAAGTGTTCCAAGTATGACAGACTTTTGGTGCAATAATCTTATTCTACATTAGGGATGTAGTATAGACTACACAGTGACAATAACTGATTAACCGATAAACCTAGGCTAATCTAGTCAACTACACGCTTCCTCTTCCTTCCTCCCCCTCCCCCCCCATGCTGCTGCCTCTGACAGGAGAGAGGGGGCAGGGGAGGCTGCCGGGGACCAGCCTCTCTCCATGGCCAGCCTGGGCCTGCTGCCACCCTGTGCTACTGCCTCTGTATCTAAAGCAGAAGCATGGGGGTGGTAGAGGGCTCCACAGGAGTGGGGGTTGGAGTGCACTTGCTGCCAGTTCCACCTCCAGGGACTATAGAATAGTTGTGTAACTGATCAGAATTCATGCCATTACACTACTATTCAGTTATCAGCTAAGACCCCTATTCTGTAATTGTAATTACAAAGTGATAGCCCAGATCAGTAACACAAGTGGCCAGTTACCAGGTCTCTCACCACTAGAATAGTAGTAAGTAGAGAAACAGATACAAGCTAAACATAGGACAGAGTGTGCACCTGAATTGTATTCACAACCCAGTCATCAACTCACAAGCCATTTATGCTTTTAGCACTCCAGCACTTGATCGACTCAGATGTGTTCCAAAATGGTCTGAAAAAAAGACAATATTCTACTACTGATAATTCAGTGCAGCATCTTCAAAAGAACTCTAAGGGCTGCAGCTAAGCAGTGTTCATACAACACATCACTCCAATATTACACTGATAATGACAACTTGTATGAGGTTCCACTAACTGAAGTCTGTTATACGAGCAGCCAGAAATAGTCTCCCAAGTTTTCACTAGTATGACCAAAAGTTTGAGGAAAAACTGTTTCAGCAGTGCTGCCAGTTTTCCTGGCCCAGATAAACTGTTCACATAACATTGGAGGGAAGAACTCCGGGTACTTAAATCATGTGAAGAGATTTAATTCACCATTCCAGCTGGAAGATAAGAGTCTAAAGTTAATCACTACATACCTCCCACTATAGGGGTGTACACTCCCACCTCCTACAGAGAAGCAAAATACTTCTCTGCAGACATTGCCATTTTAAGAGGCCTCCTCCACAGCCAAGCTATGCTCTCAAAACAAGAGGCAGTCAGTGGAAAATGCAAGTCTTGAGTTGTACACACTCAGCACCTATGACAATCAGGCCCCTAGAACCCTCATTAAGCTCAATCTTAGGATGTTGGGCAAGTCTTTCCTGCACTTCCTCCTAAAATAACCATTGCCACTGTTAAAGCAAATCTGTCTGTCCACAGTGTTTGTATTTTGCAGCAGGCACCAACATGTGAAGTATTTAAGAGGAGAGTTTCTCAATTCCCTACGCTAGAGATAGCTGGCTAAGGCTTCAGGCACATACCAGTCCAATGGAGAAGTCAAGAACATCTGAGGCTGTGTTAAGGACCCCCTTTTGTTTTGTTTTTTTTTTAAATCAGGAATGAGGGAGAAGGAAGCTTCCCTCATTCATCCCATCCAGTTAAAGGCAGGTTCCCTACTTCCTTATACTCCAACATGGGTAATACTATTTTTCCCTTTTTTATACTAACAACACAGATGTCAAAGCTATGATAGTGATTATATTGTCAGGAAGCTGCAATGGGAACCACCAACACAAGAAGAGCATCTACTTCAGCATTTATTAGTTCTCAGCAAAGGTGAATCGTACAGATTTACAACCTTGGAGACATACCTATTATTGGATGTCTAGTACTCAAATCCGCAATTACTCCCTATTCCTTTCAGGAAGGATGACTTCTAGATTCTGTTGTGCCGGGGTTAAAGCACAGTCATTCAATGTTAGCCACCAGCACAGGGAATTCCCCCTTTCAACAGATATGCAAAATTCATATAGTTGAGGATAACAATTTACTGCATTTAGTTTGTCTAGATAGTCTAATGAGTGAGTTAATGGCAAAAATTCCTTCCTTCCCAAACAAGCAATACAGAATTAGCCTCTTCTTGCAGTCAGTCTGTTTTCAAGCACTGGCCACTGGCTAGCCATCTGAGAAGGACACAAGCAATTCCCTGTCCCCAGAGGAGGACTGCAAACTAAAACCACTAAAATCAAAGTTATGGGTGGATCCCTCTGAGTGATAGTTGACACCAGATATTTATGGCGGCACTTATTGTGAACGTTATTCACAACCTTGTGTAACAGGTCAATTCCTCTATTTCTGCCATTTCCTCCCTCATAAATAGAACCTTCATGCACACACTCCCTTTGCTTTCCTGTAACTGTTTCAAGTGATAGAGTTGATGTCTGAAGTTCCTGTGCCACTAGGCTTTGAAAATAAGCTCTCTAAAAAGCTGCTTCTCAGCAGGCAAAGAGAGCAACTAGTTGTGAGACTTGCCACAACTTTCAGTCAAAGATCCAGAAGAGGCATGAATATCAGAATCTGAAGAGAGGACATGTGGTGAGGGGAGCTACTGCATGTTCAGCATCAGGCTCAGGAGAGCCAAATCCAGCTCAAGGCAGTTACAGTCTCTCTCCGTTTCCATATTTGTAACATGAGAAAACGGTCTGGGTTGGTTATATGTGCACATTCCCAGTATGTACAAAGCACGCTTCAGGCTCTGTGCTTAATATGACCCTTGGCAAGTAAAAGATGTTTAAGAGCATAGATGTGGCCTAGGTGAAGTCACATAAGGCTTCCTGCCTCTTTGGTAAAGGTCAGTCAGGAAAGGACATGGGAATGGGAAGAGGCTCTTTGTACCTGTTGTGCCCTGCTGGTGCGCTGTCAAAGCTTCTGTCCAAGGCACTGCCTGTGAAACCTGGCCTGACACTGGAGACCTTGCAGCTAAGACCCGAGAGGCAGGGCAAGTGTTCTGGGTGACATTGTGAGGTTTTGAATCTTCATTTCTACTGTAATTAGGAGTGCTGAGGAAAGACACTGAACTGTGCCATTTGGGGCATGATTTTAACCTCCCTCAGAGGACCAAAAGGGAGATTACTATTGTGATCTAGCCCAATCTCCACTGACAATCCAATTTACACAGCCTCTTAGGAGGAGATTTCTCTTGGGATCACAGGCGGGCACTGGGGAGGTCAGCTACCATTCATGTGACCCAGTTCTCAGAAGAGATCAGGAAGGAAGCAAGTGTCTGAAGAGCCATAATCTACCACACTCCATGAGCAATCTGCATACCTCAGTCAATTCTCGTTACCCAGTAACTCTCGAGTATATTGGGTATGCTTTAGTAACAGCTAGAATCAAAATGCAGGGAAAACAAAAATGGGCTATGTAAACACTAGGCAACTTTCTTCAGATGCCCTGAAGTAGCCAGTAAAAAAGGCTAGGTTTCCCTCCCCCTAACTAGGGGCATTCCATTTGCTTAGTTCATCTGGTGCAGCATTCATCTCTAGGATGACAGAGGATATATTTCAAAACAAGCCTTCTAGATCACTAGAGACTCCCAAATTTCAATCTGGATTCAGTTCATGAACTAAGATTTCAGGATACTAGTCTACTGCTCAGTGACCTCTGGCCAGATTGCAACAAGCAGCAGTTCATAAGCATGTGTTTTGATGTTGCCTCTCTCATCAAGGCCAAGGCACACTTGTAGGGTTTAGAAGATTGAAGTACACTGATGTGGCAACAAAAGCCACACACTATCCAACTGTACGATATTTGTCCTAGATGGCCAATCCTAGCTTCATAAGCTCAAAAAAAATTTTTTTTTTTTTATAAGAAATGCAGTGGGGGAACTTCGCTAGTTTTCTAGACTCAAAATTCCAAAAAGGCTTTTGTAAAGAAGACAAACATGTGCATACAACATGCTCTGAATTAGGGAGGGGGAAAATATGTCCTGGACCATTTTTTCCCCATAAAATTCTACAGAGTTTGGTTCCTAAGCCGGACACAGGCTATAGATAAAAACTTTGTAAAAGGTGGTTTACACAGTTACAGACCAAGCAATTGGTTGTAACTCAGTTTGTTCGTAAGTCGGACCCCATAGAGTTACATGTGACTGCGCTGTTCGTAAGCGCGGATTGCATTCGTAACTCTGGGTCCGCCATTTATGACATTTTTGGTCATAACCGCAAACGGTCGTAAGTCGACCGTTCGCAACTCAGGGACCGGCTGTAGTTTGAATCTCTTGATTGACAGAGGCAGTCATTTATTGCATGTCCATTGTATTTTCCGGTCTTCATAGCTGAATGTTAGTTAGTTGAAAATAGTACCAGATATCTAAAGCCGTAGTGTCCAGTTCTGAAGCAACAGCCACTCTAGAGGCTTCTGCTATAGCAAGCTAGCCACACTTAACTGAGCAAATAGCCACATGTGGCTAATGTGTTGGACACCAAAGATCTAAAGCAACACGTGGGTGGCACACATTAAGTATTTGTGCAATTTCTCAGTACACATTGGAACAGTCTAATAGTCAGATTTCTAGGAGCCATGAACACAGATTTACTCACTGTGAGCATATGCCTGTGCAGTTTATGAGGCATATATCCAGATTTGTCTGCAGTCAGACCCAAGGTAAAGTGGTTGATCATTCTGAGATTGGAGATGAAATAGATACAAAGTGCCAGAGAAAGTTAAATATAGTCTAATTTCTTTATTTTAGAGTCTCATTCAAAAGGAGTGATTCATCAGTCCATTCAGGGTGTGGCTCCATATAAGGCAAGATTTCACTGAAACACCAAGAAGCATGGTGTTACAGACTATGTTGTTTAATGGAAAAAAAAGTTTCACCACCTTCACTTACCAACCACCCCACCCATTAACTTCGGTTTGTATAATCCCACCAAAATTTATAGTTTATTAAAATAGATTTGCAACACCACATCTTACTTTTATATTTTAGTGCCTGCTCACCATTAGAAGTGGTCATCATCTGCACTGTTATATAAAAGTGCATTGAGATAGTTGAACTGGTACAAATCCCATAAGTAGACAATTGCAGCAATGTAACAATGAGATTTCATTGGTAGAGTACTCTTAACTCAGAGTTGCACTGGTAGGGCTTTTTTTAAAAAAAAAAAAAACATGCTGGTGTAACTACATATGCTCCTAATTGCTATTTAAAATAAAGCTTTCTGGTTTTCACGTAAGAAATTGTTTAACATGCTTATAACATTGGTTATGGCTCCCTCTTGAGACCTCAGAGAGGTCTTCATATGCCCTTCAAATCATGCCAGGCCCAGTTTTCCGAAGATGACAAGTGTAGACCATTTAAATAGCATCTAGAGGCTATCAGATACATGAAATGCTCATTTAAGGGCTTTAAAAGATAGCCAAAATGCTGGTTTACATAGCCTATTAAAATAGCCACATTTGAAGAGCAGGTCCTCAGTACATCACCTTACGATTATGCAGTATTTGAATGAGTGGAGAAAAGATTGGGAGAGGTTACACTAATTAGTACAATAATTTCTCATTTAACACGTGCCCACTTAACACGTTCTCATGATAGCACGATCTTTTTTTGGGGGGGGAACATTTTTTGAATTACACAACCATCCCCAAAATAACACGAATTCCCCAGCCGACCCATTGCCCGTGGCTGCGCAGGGCTTCCCCCGCCTCCCTGCAAAGTGGCAGAGGGTGTGCCACTCGCCGTGCAGTTCCCCGCTAACTCCCCCTAGCTGGATGCCTTGCCCCCTCTCTTCTGCCCCCGCTTGCAGGCCAGCAGCTGGGTTTCCCCAGCCAGCTTGTCACCAGTGGCTGTGCGGGGCTTCCCCCACCTCCCTGCAAAATGGCAGAGGGTTCGCCGCACCATTCCCCGGCAACCCCCCCCTCGCCAGACACAGTGCAGGTCCCAGCAAACTTGTCACAGGAGCACACTCCCAACCCAATTCTCCTCCCCTTCCCCAGAGCCAAACACCTCTTCCCCCCCCCCACCCTGCTGTAACCCAGTCCCCTTTCTCCCCCAACCTTATGTCCCAGTCCCAACAGACACCATCGCTTGAAACGCAACCCCCACCTTTTCCATTATTTTCAATGGGAAAATTGACCCCACAATACATTTTTCCACTTAAACACAATCATTTTCTGAAACATCTATAGTGTTAAATAGGGATTACTGTATAGCTGATCTGCCACCATATATGGACTGAATAGCTAGAGCATAGTGCAGATACAACGTTTCTATTGCAGACTTTCAGGGCTCTGAAAAAAAAAAATTAGTCAAAGGGATATATTTTTATTGAAGGTATAGTTAGTCTGAATTATGCTGCCCACTTTACCAAAAAAATTTCTGGGATCCAGAACTGTCAAGAGGGTTGTGAATATTGAAACAATACATTGTCAGCTGTTGTGACTGTCCAGGAGCAGCACTGGTGGGCAGCTCTGTCAACAAGCAGCAATTTATAGGTATCTTATAGGGATTTGCAAGGTTCTTAACACACCCACACTAGAAAGAGTGAAAGGAGTTGGAAAGTCAAATTGGTAACATTTAAGAAACACTTAAATACAGCCTTTTACAAATGTGAAACGAAGCAAGCAGGATTAGCAGCTTTGAGGCCATGTGTATACTAGCAAGGTATTTGAACTGTTAAACCTGGAGTTAAATTACATTTAGTAAATTTGAACTAGCATCTCCACCTATGAGAAAGAATTAAAATGAACTTAAGACAAGCTCCATTAACATGGACACGCTACCTTGGTCTTAGAACCCCAGGAAGCATTGGGAGTAATTATTTTGAAATAGCGGCACCAGAGTGTCCACGCTACCGCTATTTTGAAATAGCTATTTCGGAATTAGCATTACTCCTGATGAAAAGGAATACAGATTTCAAGTTTAGTGGCCTGTTATTTCGAAACAGGTTTGGTAGTGTGGATGCTCTGCTTATAAGTTTGACCTTGGGGGCAGAGGAGGGAGGAGGGAAGAGTTATTTCAAAGTAAAGTCCTAGTGTAGACTAAGAGCTAAGTGGCTGGTAGAAGTGGGAGAAGATTAGGTCAGTGTCAATTTTTTTTTTATAAAGTACCCCTTACAAAAATAAGTATCCCCAGTACCTACAGTTTTCAGCCTTTTCTCTTTACCATTGCAACACATTGGTTTAAACAACTTAATCGTAGCCGAGCAGGTGATGAAATATTTGGGTATAAAAAAAAAAAAGAGTACAAAACTAAAGCACTGTAAAACTTAACAAAAATTTTGTTTTCTCCAAATTGCAGCTGTGTTGATGTACCCCCTCAGACTTAGAGTACCCCTAAGGGTACTCATACCACTGGTTGAGAAACACTGGATTAGGTCATCACTCCCTCTTGCCAGGGCTGGGTTGCACTCTACAATAAGTCTGAATGGACAAAGCAATATGAAATAGTCACTCCTCCCCCAGGAAACTTCCAGCCACAGCTGCTGTAAACTTCTGGGACACCAGTAAAAGTTCCGTAATACAGGAAACCAACTGCCAGTGCCACATTACAGCGACTTTTGAATAGTGGGCTTTCAGCAGGTACATATAGGGGCTTGTCTCCAGGATGCTGGGATTGATGCTACAGCGACTGATCTACCAGTGGCGGATTCACCATGTTTGTTCAGCTGTGACACAACAAGAAGAGTAGCCAGTATCAATGGGAAAGCAGCCCCCACAGGTATTATGGCACACAAGACACTGCAGTAAATACACAGACTTCAGCTACTACTTGTGTAGCTGAAGTGACAGATTCAATAGATATTACGGGGTTAATATAGACAAGTCCTAGGTTTCCACATGTAAGACAAGATTGGTTATTTACTTCTCCCTAGCAATTGGCTTAAACTGGTCTATAACGTAAGCCTAGAAGTAAAGAGAGAATACTGGTTCTCATAAGAACAGGTATGTTAAGAGGTTATATCACTTCAGTCACTAAGTAGGAAATAGTTCATCCTGGTTCCGTAATTAACGTGCACTTAAATACTCTTCCTACCTACCTCTGAATTGTGGCTACAGACTACTTTTGCCCAAAGGCTCAGGAGCTATTTATGATCATTCAAAGTGTATATGGTTTGGGGGAAGGGTATGAACTATAACAATCTAAAATAAAATGTTGCTGTAATTACTTGAGGAACTGCTAATATTTTTGCATCTTCTGGGACACTCTACAAGTTGGCTAGAATTAGATACAAGAAGAATTTTTTAAAAAATTCAAAGCTAATTTCCCCCTTCAGCTCTGTCTTGTCACTGTAGGCAAGAGAACCTCTGAGTGCCCTTCAGAAAGCATACAAATCAAGCTACCACTTATTTCCCAAATACCTGTACCTTTTTCTAAAGATAAGATGAGCTATACAGTACTGCAAAGTACAGACAACGGGGAATTCAGGGCAATACTTGAGCTCATAATCCAAAGGTCTGCACATGTAGTAATATCTAGAGGTTCCTTAGACCCAACCAAGAGTATTAGTTGTCTTCCAGCATGAAGGATGCCAAGTCACCCAATGCCATCCACATGGACTGAAGATGAAGAGGTACTAAGAATCCCAGGATAGAGTGTTGGAGGCACCTTTTAAGAGGCAAGTAGGTTCTCGTGTGGTGTCCCCCCCCTTAAGATTAAGTTAAATCTGACTAGTTAAAGAGGCGATCACACTAAAGTTCGGAACTTTTGGTGACGGCAGTACTGCCCACCACCCCACATGTGGATACACATCTCCCTTCTATTGGTATCCTACGACAGTGGTTCCCAACCGCTGGGCTGTGGACCTCTGGCTGCTGGGGTACACCACTCCCACCACAGCTATTGGGAGAGGTGTGTCCTGCCCTGCCTCTCAGCCAGCACCAAGGGGCAAGGTCTCTCCCAGGACACTGAAAAGCACTTTGCTGCATGGTGGGAGGGCTGTGTGGAGTCCGGCAAGGCAGCCTTAGAGCAGCTGGGACAAGGGCAGCACAGTGCTCAGCTGGCAGGCAGTACAGGGCTAGGTGTGAGGGTGGGGCAGGCTCTGGGGCTCCAGGGGTGGGGCTAGTGCTAGGGGCTGACAGTGGAGGGCACTGGGGCATCCAGGGTGGGGAGCTGGCACTGGAGGACTCTGGGGGGCAAGGCAAATATTGGAGACTGGATATTTGGCGAGTCTGGAGGTAGGGGACTCTGGAAACAGGAGGCTGGCACTGGGTGGGGGGGTAGTGGAGGGGGATCTAGGGACTAGGGCTAGCTCTAGGAGCCTGAGCTTTTGGTGGGCTGGTAACATTTTGTTTGCATATTCATTTTCATAATGAATATGCAAATTAAATGTTTGCCGTTCCCAGTATAAAAATACATTTGGGACCACTGTCCTAAGAAGCTTGATGTTCACCATAGAGTATATTTTGACAATTAGAAGGAATTCTTCCCCCTCCCCTCCTTGCTCCTGACAAGGACTGAGATAGTGTTTCAAGACCCCTCCATGGATGAGAAGATGAAGCGCTCCTCTTGTGTAACCAACTATAAATTCTTAAAGACAGTTGCATGGGGCCTTGAAGGGAAATCCGGCATCAAAGCTAGTAGATGGACAAGAGCAACGAGTAGTCCTGTGGTACCTTAGAGACTAACAAATATATATAGTATCATGAGCTTTCCTGGGCAAGACTCACTTCAGGACAATAAGAGGGGGGGAGCCCCTGTTGCATGAGTCATTGTGAAGTCTGTTCATTCACTGTATTTGAATAAACACCATGTTGCAGAGCAGATTCTGTTGGAAGCAGTTTAGACAGAACTCAGTGAGAATGTCTGTGAAAGACTGGAACACTCTTTAAAAAAAGTGAAGAGCTATTTCCATGAGGAAAGGTCTGCATCACTTCCACAGTCCTACAGGACTGTAATTCTCCAATCTGGAGTGATACAGACCACTGCATTAGTACTGTGGAACGATTACACAAAGTTTTTGCTATTAAAAATGCCTTTCCACCACCTAGGGAAAGGAGCAGGTTATGTCTAGGCCAGGGGCTCTCAAACTTCATTGCACTGCAAACCCCTTCTGACAAAAGCCCCATGTAACGTAGGGATGTAAAATCCCAGTTACTGAGGTTGAACTAATTAAGTGGGATCCTGCAGGATTAACTAGTACCTGGTAAGCATCACACATTAAGGTGGATACTTACTTGGTAACCCATTCACATCCCTAACAACCACAGAAGGGGGCCTGAAGCCTGAGCAATCCCTCCCCTCCAGGGCAGCAGAGACACAGCCCCAGCCCCATGGAGGCCCAAGCCCTACTGCCCCAGATTGAAGCCCTTGGGCTTTGGCTTCAGCCCCAGGCAGTAGGGCCCCAGGCAGTAGGGCCCTGCCTTCAGGTTTGTTGGGCTCTGGGGCTAAGAGTCCTGACAACCCCATTAGAACAGGGTCATACAACCGGAAGTGGATGTATCAATTTAACTGCACAGTGTTTCAAAATCCATAAAGAACAGCCAGATTTAAAATTTTATCTAATATCCTTGTTTGACCTTTAGCTTGACTCACAGGTTAAAACAAAAAATGCTGAGTCCTGCGGCACCTTGGAGGCTAAGATTTGTTAGGTCATATGCTTTCATGGGTAAAATCCACTTCAGGTGGGTGGGAGTGGAAGTTATAGAGGCAGGGGTATGCAAGTACAAGAGAGAGTTACTCTTTAGTGTAAGACCACTGATAATGAGGCTCATCAAGTCCGGATAGATGTGGCTCATTCACAGCAGCAGATGGGAGATGTGAATACCAAAACAGGGGGGCTATGTCTAGACTGGCAAGTTTTTCTGCAAAATCAGCTGCTTGAATTTCCGCACAAACACTGACTTCCTACTGTCTGAAATCAGTGCTTCTTGTGGAAATACTACACTGCTCCCGTTCGGGCAAAAGTCCCTTGTGCGCAAAGCTTTTGCGCAAAGGGCCAGTGTAGACAGCTCAGATTTGTTTTGCGCAAAAAAGGCCCAATCGCAAAAATGGCAACCGGGGCCTTTTTTTGGCGGAAAAGCACGCCTAGATTGGCACGGACACTTTTCTGCAAAAAGTACTTTTGCGGAAAAGCATCCATGCCAATCTAGACGCTCTTTTCTGCAAATGTTTTTAACGGAAAACTTTTCCGTTACAAGCATTTGTGGAAAATCATGCCAGTCTAGACGTAGCTGGGAAGTTGCCTTTGTAGGGCATTAACTAATTTAAATCTTTATTTAGTCCTAATTTGATTGTACCGAATTTAATAAGTCTAAGGTGCCACAGGACTCCTGTTTTTGCTGATACCAATTAATACAGCTACCACTCTAAGGTTAAAGCAAGTCTCATCTTTGCCCCCACTTGTTACTCCAGCCTCTACCAGGTATATGACAAGAGATGTAGGAGAGAAAAAAAACTGAGCCCTGACCTATACCTAAAAATTCAGGTCCAACTTTGGGGCAGGGAGGAGAGGTCTGAGAAGTAACGCTGAAGTACCAGTCAGTCTGAAGCCTGGCAGTGGCTAGTCAAGAGAAGACTTGATTTGTTAGCCTAACTACTGCTACTTAAGCGACATCTACACAGCAGTGTTATTTTGGAATAACTAATGTTTTCCAAAGTAACAAATCAGGTCTACACAGCAAGTCATTATTTTGAAATAATGTCAAGCTGGAAGACTTTTTACTCTGACTCCTGTAACCCTCACTATACAAGTAGTAAGGGAAGTCAAAAAGAAGAGCATTCTTCCTTCAACTTTCTTCTGTTGAGACAGCACCAAAAGTAGAATTAAGGTATTTCGACTTCAGGTACACAATTGATGTAGCTCAAATTGCATAGCTTAATTTGACTTTTGCCCTACTGTGTAGACATGCCCTTAGGGAGCAGGATTACCCTAGAGTTACAGGTGAAAAAAAAATCCTATCCATTGATGTAGGATGTATCTACTCTGAGGCAGATTAACTAGAACACTGCAGCTGTGTTTGGAGTGCAGCCATGTCCTGAGAAAAAGTGAACTGCACAGCAGGAGCACCCTGCTCAGTATCTGGCTGTTTCCAAAGAAAGTTAATCACTTAATTTTAACTAAACACATCACATACCAGAATTTGGTCCATATGAATGTATGCTACAGTCCTTCTCCACGCTCACACCCTCTATTTCATCAAAATGCCCATAGAATTTATATTGTTCAAGTTTTTCACCCTAAATAAGTCATGGATGATTTTCAAACCTTCAACAGGGCCAAATTAAAAAAAAAATCCCACTGTTGGAACAAAACCCACACACACACACACACACACACACACACACCCACCCCCATCTTCAAGGTAGTTCTCTGCTAAATGTTGACTCGCCCCAATCATTTTGGTACTAGATCTGTTTGAAGAGGCTACTTCTAGCAATGCCAGCTATCCCACCTTCTGCCCTCTCCCCCTCCAACCCTAGCCTCAAGTGGCTCAGCTGTTTTCATTATACCTTTTAAGAGTCACTCACACAGGTATCAAAACTGGGAACGTTTCATTTCCAAGAAAGTGAATATATGCAGAAGCTTGCCAACTAACTGAAAGAGGGCATGTGAACCGAAATGCTTAGACACCCTGAAGTACATTTCACTACAGGCAGTCCCCGGGTTACGTACAAGATAGGGACTGTAGGTTTGTTCTTAAGTTGAATTTGTATGTAAGTCGGAACTGGTACATATTGTAGGGGAAACTCTAGCCAAACATTTCTCCAGAGCTCAGTTTTATTCTCCCACACCTCACTTCCTTCAGTCCTTTATTATCAAGCTGAGGTGTCTGCTGAGAAAAGCTGCTCCGTGTCTCCCTGGTCTGCTGGGGGGGAGCAGCTAGTGCGGGGTTGCCTCACCCCGTTTGTAAGTAGGGATCCGATGCAAGTCGGATCCATGTAACCCGGGGACTGCCTGTATAGTATGTGAAAGCTACAATGGCATTGAGCAAAATCCAAGTATCAGTTTGGGGGGGGGGGGGACAGAAGAGGCTACACATGAATGTCCAGTACCAAATTTAGGGTAAGTCTGCTGGCAAAAGCTTTGGCAGAATATGGTCACTGTAATACTTATCTTTCCTTTTCTGGGAAAGGAAAGCTTCAACTGGAGTCTGAAAGGTAATCTTCACTAAGTAAAGATCTGCATTTTGCTTCTGAAGGGAAGGAGTAAAACAAAAAACAAAAAGCCTACTTGCTGGGTGGTTTTATGCTCATGATGTGAAACCAATTTAGATTTGTACAGTTAAATTTAAAAACTCTGTACTAGAATTTTTTAGAAGTCATACAGAAAACAAATTCAACTTGTTTCATAGTAGGAGCAAGGAGACCACCACCACAAAACAGTAGTAGCTACAGCTAACCCAGAGAGGTAGTAAAGAGCTTGAAACATTGCCAGGATTGTGTCCAATTTCCTCCATTTTAGTGAGTTGCATTTGTCAGCTATTTGCTGTATTAAAAAATTGGTCTCAACCATTTCCTGTTTCAGATAGAGTTTTGGGGTTTGAATAAGGAGTGGAGTTTGTTAGCATTTCAAATTATTTTTGGTTGATTATTCCTCCCATTTTAAAACAAAAAGCATTTGATCAGAGTCTTGTTAAATTTTCATGTTATGGAACAGGCACTTACAGCTCAAGACAGGCATTTTAGCACACAGAGCTAAAAAGAAAAAAGAAGGGTAGGGGGGAGACTGTCATAAAAGGATTATGAAAGATGCTAATCTGATATTATTTGGATACAGGGGTATGCAAACTGATGCACCATTTCTGGTGGCACTCCCTTGAGTATGGACTTGAGATGATACCCAAAGTGCCAAAGGTTGTTAGTGCCAAGCCATACGAGACAGTGAGACTGAAAGCATTACACAGCTTCCCCATTTTAGCATTACAGTAAGACTCCAATAGTCCGGCATCCAATTGTATGACACTCCTGATAGTCTGGCATCAAAATGGCAAGAGCTGGTGAGAGAGCTTCAGCAAAAAATGAGTCACATGGCAGCAGCAGCTGAACCGAGCGAAACCGGACGGGACCAAGTCAGTCTGCCACTGGCACTGTGTGATGCTGGACAGTGCTTGTGCTACAATAAAAGCATTAAAAACACTTTATATACTGTGTGTGTGTGTGTGTGTGTGTGTGTGTGTGTGTGTGTGTGTAAATATATATATAAAAAATAAAACCATCTTATAGTACCGCCTGATAGTCCGGCATATTTGACAATCCGGCACCACCTAGGTCCCAAAGTTCCGGATTATCAGAAGTCTACTGTAATTCCTTTCATCTACTTACCTGTAACAAGTGTACTGTAGACACTCATACCACAGCAACTGGTACTGCCAGGGGCAGCCTGTGCCTATAGGCAAACTAGGCAGCCACCTAGGGCACCAAATTCCAAACCCTGCCCCTTCCATTTCCCATTCCCTTTCTGGTGCCTTACCTGGAGCACGGCTTCCGTTCGGCCAGGAGGAGGGTAAATCCTGGGAGAGGCAGCACACAGGATAGGGGAAGGGGTGTCGGCCCCAGGGAAGAAGGAACACGGGGGGTTCCCCTGGGCCACGGGGGGGGGGGTTGCCCTGGGAGAGGCGCATGCTGGCTTCTCTCGGGGGGAGGGGGGGAAGAAGAGGAGAATCTTAGGAGGAGGTGGGTGCAGGGAACTCTCCCCCCCCAACTGGCACCCTGTTCCTTCTCCCCAGTCCCCAACCCCCAAACTCCATCCCTTTGGCCCCCCAGCCACAGAACCAAAACCCTCAGTCGATATCTGCCCTTGGGGTTGGGGGAGGAAGGGGGAGAAGAGACGCCTACTGCATGGTTAGCCTAGGGTGCCAGTTGCTGGCAGCTAGTCTAGGGCTGCCCGTGGGTACTGCACCAAGTGATAACCCAGATAGATGCCATGAAATCTCACAAATGCACCACTTTAAAAATTAAGGATTGAAATAAGGAACTCCATGTTTTCTGTTTTTGAGCAGCTTACAGAAAAATTCAAAAAAAGGCTTTAAATTGTTTATAAGTAAAAAGTTCAACACCAAAAACTGCCAGTACAACTTAGGCCACATGACAACATGCTTCGGCTTAAAAATGATACTTGTTTGTAAGTTTCCATATATATTGTCTAAACTCAGGATTTTCATGCTACTGATGCTAAAATAAAAAAAAATATTGCTTCCTGTTAGTCAAGTGTTTGCTTGATGAAATTAACTGCAGCAGGATAAATCTAGAGCAGGGGTCTGAAATAGGGATGTAAGAGAGAAGTCAAATACTCAACCACTGTGTTCCCTCCCCACACCTCTGTATCAGAGGGGAAGGGAAGGGGGCTAAGGGGAGGCTGCCATGAAGTAGCTTCTGCCCATACCAGACCCAGGCTCACCATGAGCAGAGGCTGCTCTGGTAGCAGCCCTTCCGTTGGTCCCAGTGGGAAGCTTCCCCCCCCCCCCACACACACACACACTCCCTGCAGACAGGGACTGCTGCCAGAGCAACCTCTGCCCATGACCAACCCAGGCTGCCACAAAACAGAGGCTGCTGGACCTAGAATGAGCCAGGACTGAGCTGTCCCAGCTCATGCTGGTCTGGAACTGCTGCAGCTCTCCATTTTAAAATCTAGTGGCCCTGGAGCCAGTGCGAGCCAGGACTGCTCAGTCCCAGCTTGTGCAGGCTCTGGGAGCAACCCCCATTGTGGCTCTGCAGAGCCCCCTCATCGACTAATTGTTGCATTGGTTTAAAAAAAAAAAATGTATACCCGCTCCATAACATCTTCAGTCTAAACAAAATTCATGGCCTACAGGCCATGCCTGGGCACAGCAATTTCCAGTCTGGACCAGGGCTCCCAGAGGTCCTAGGGGTGCTGTCTATTACTAGCCCCAAGCCTCCACCCATTCCCACAAAATGCATCAGACCCACCCAGTGATCCCTGAAGCCACATCTGCAAAGACAGGTGCTATGGGAGAGAGATGGAGGGCAGGGTGATGGTGAAAAGGGGAAAAGCTTGGGAGCTGTAACAGACAGGCCCCGTGCCCTATGAGTCCAAGGCTGGATTGCACAATCGCTGAGCATGTCCCACAGACTGAGTTTGAGACCTCTGATCTAAATACTGAACTGTGGTCTTAACAAGTAAAACAGTTTACAGTTCACAAACCTGCCTCAACGAAACAGCCCTCAAAATCACAACCCTCAAAATCATCTTGAGCCACTGATGTTTATAGGACTACAGTATATAATTTTACTATTTTCCAGTTTTCATGAGACGCCAGTCTGTACTGGTCCTGAGACAGTCCTGGAGAGGATGCTTACTTTCCCTAATAGAGCAGCAAAGCTGATCAAGTTATAATATAAGGGTGCGTCTAGACTGGCAAAATTTTGCGCAAAAGTGGCCACTTTTGCGCAAAAATCTTGCCGCCTGTCTACACTAGCCACAAGTTCTTGCGCAAGAACACTGACTTTGTACTGTACAAAAATCAGTGTTTCTTGTGCAAATACTCCAACGCTCCCACTCAGGAATAAGCCCTCTTGCGCAAGAAGGCCAGTGTAGACAGCCAAGTTAATTTCTTGCACAAGAAAGCCCAATGGCTAAAATGCACAAATCTTTTGCACAAAGGCACCTGCCAGTATAGACGCGCTTGCGCAAATACTTTTAACAGAAAAAGTATTTGCGCAAAATCATGCCAGTCTCGACGCAGCCTAAATGTATATTCATTGTAAAGTTAGCCTTCCTTCTGTTCACACACTTAGCCAGATTGAGTAGTCTGTGGAGGCAGTGAATACTAGGAGGCTGTGTCTAGACTGGCAAGTTTCCGCAAAATCATCTGCTTTTGCGGAAAAGCTTGCCAGCTGTCTACACTGGCCGCTTGAATTTCCGGAAAAGCACTGACGATCTCATGTAAGATCGTCAGTACTTTTCCGGAAATACTATGCTGCTCCTGTTTGGGCAAAAGTCTTTTTTCAAAAGACTTTTGTGCAAAAGGGTCAGTGTAGACAAAGGGCCCCGAAAATGGTGATCGGGGCTTTTTTGCAGAAAACTGCGTCTAGATTGGCTACGAATGCTTTTCCGCAAAAAGTGCTTTTGCAGAAAAGCATCCTGCCAATCTAGACGTGCTTTTCCGAAAATGCTTTTAATGGAAAACTTTTCCGTTAAAAGCATTTTCAGAAAATCATGCCAGTGTAGACGTAGCCGGAATGTAATCAAATTTCATCTTGTTTGAAAACTGTTAGTTATAAATAATTTGTTACAAGAGTGATCACTTAACTGATACAATAAAACCTTCTGCTCCCTCACTTGATGACAATTATCTTATAAGTCAGATCCATTTCTCCGCTTTTGGTGAATATTAGGGATTTAAAAACAGATAACCAGTTTAACTACCAGCTGCATCATGGGCAGAGTGCTACTCTGGTTAACTGGCACCCAGCCCTGCCTGAGTAGCTCTCTGCCCATAATGCAGCAGGCAATTAATCAGTTGGCCAATTAGTTTAACATGTTAAGATGTAAAATGGCTTTTAAAATGTTTAGTGAATCTATTACAGAATAGATTTACAGTTGGACACCACTGCCTAAGATACAATATAAGTACACATGATGTAGTCAAAGAGGACTTTCAAAAAGCAGCACTAGATTTAATATATATTTAAAATCCTTGCAAGTGGCACAGTAAACACTAAGGGTGTGTCTAGACTGGCAAGATTGTGCAAAAGCTTGCCACCTGTCTACACTGGCCGCGAGTTCTTGCGCAAGAACACTGACATTCTAATGTGTGAAATCAGTGCTTCTTGCGCAAGAACTATGACGCTCCCGCTCAGGAAAAAGCCCTCTTGCGTAAGTGTTCACTGGCCCTCTTGCGCAAGTAGACAGGCACCTTAATTTCTTGCGCAACAAAGTCCAATGTGCAAGAAAGCTCCGATGGCCATTTTAGCCAAGAGAGTGTCTACACTCGCATGGATGCTTTTGCGCAAAAGCACATGCCAGTGTAGACGCTCTCTTGTACAAATACTTTAACGCAAAAACTCTTGCATTAAAAGTATTTGCACAAAATCTTGCCAATGTAGATGTAGCCTAAGGCTATGTCTACACAGCTTCCCTCTTCCGCAAAAGCCTATGCAAATGAAGCATGGATTAACATATTGCTGCACTTCATTTGCATAATTAGGAGCCATTTTTGCACAAAGTGCTGTCTGCTGTGCCTTTCTGCACAAAAACCCCTCGTGCAAAAGCATCTTGTACATCATTTGCATAATAAATTAGGAGCTGTTTTTGCACAGCAGTATGCTAATTTGCACTTCATTCACATAAGGCTTTTGCGGAAGAGAGAAGCTGTGTAGACATAGCCTAATTGTGCAAAGTGTGAAATGAATCTTTACACTATTGGCTGGCAAACAGTGAGCTTAATCCATTTTTTCTTTTAGGTGAACACTTGTCTGCCCAGCCAGCAATCATTGCTTCTCTCCCCTCCCCCCCAGACACTTACTGTTGCCATCCAAACAGTTTCTATAATCCAAACTCTGCAGTATTCATGTGTCTTGGAAAAAAAAAAAAAAAAAAAAAAAAAACCATGAACTAAGCCTCTTTGCAGGAATGCAACATGTAGGAGGGAATTAAGAATTTAAACAGAAATGTTATAATCGAAAAAAACACCAAAACTGTTTTTAAGCCATCAGAAGTTTGATTGCAACCCATGGCTGACTGTAAAATGCAAAAGTAGTAAAAGGTCTGTGCTACCACAAGATAAGATTATCCTACTTGGGTATCTTCACCCTCCACTGAGCAGCAGGAGCTAGGGATGTAAAACCCTGTTTAATTGGTTAAACAATGATTAACCAATTAAGAGGGGCCCACTCCAGTCCAGCTAGCAAGCACACATACCCCACCACAAGCAGGTGCTATTGCTCTGCCTGTGAGGCACTACGTCCACCATCAAAGGCTGCTCCAGCTTGGCTGTAACAGCCCCTGTTCATGGCCCCCTCCCTCCCACCCACCTGGAGTAGCCCAGGCCTGAGGCAGCAGGAGGAGGGGAAGGGGCAACTATTCCAGCCCCAACTGGTTAAGTTAACAGGTGAGGCTTACCAGTTAAACATTCACATCCATAGTAGTAACATGTAAGGAGAAATTATTTGTTCCTTGGGATAGAATATTCCCCTCCTTTCCCCCCCCCCCCCAAAAAAAAAAAAAAAAAAAAAACACTCCAACAATTGAATAAAGTAAGAGGCACAAACAAAATGGTTTGTTTTGGTTGGGTTTTTTTTTTTTTAAAAAAAAACACTTACGTTTTTCCAGTTGCCACAGACTACTGCAATAAAGCTGCATGTTCATTATCCTGACCTTGATTATTGAAATCCATGTGGAGCCTGATCAATTGGTATAATACCCATTTTGTTAAATGTATTATTCCAAGTAATCCTTGAAGGGTCTTCTTTGTAGTTAAACCAATGAACTGTTCAGTCACCATATTTTTCATGTCAAAATGAAAGGG
The DNA here is from genome assembly GCF_049634645.1 of Pelodiscus sinensis. Taxonomy (NCBI): domain Eukaryota; kingdom Metazoa; phylum Chordata; order Testudines; family Trionychidae; genus Pelodiscus; species Pelodiscus sinensis. The sequence goes on from NC_134723.1 coordinate 22,880,335, forward strand.
CATTTTAAATTATCAATCATTGTATTATCATGGGCCCCAGGATAAAATTAAGACTTCAGCAGTAAGTTTCTATGAAGTACTATAAATCCCATCCATCCTTTGGATTAACACTCAGTCTGGACACTGTTTTATATTTTATTTCCATGGGAAGTGTTCACCAACAGCTCTATCTGAGCAATCAGAGCTTAATGAGGGATGTGCTAACTGGTTTATCAGATATACTTTATCTATTTCCTTCAGAGAGCATAGTCAAAACCCATCTGCATATTTCACATAAGTTAAACAGGAAAAAGAATGCTTGCATTATAAGACAGCTGTTTAAATTAAGAGCCTATGGATCTGTACTGGTCAAAGCAGTCTGAATACAAATTAAAGTTGACTGACTTTAAAGGAAAACTGGGAGAACTTTCCAGAAGTGCATTGACATTTGCCTTGTTTCACTTTAGGTTGCAAGATTTCCTATTTTCCAATTTGCTCCAGACAGACCTAACATATAAATGCATTCAAGCATTTATATTAGCCTCTTTAAAAGGCTCGATTCTGGAATTGCTTCAGTTGCCATGTCAAGTATCTATCTAAATTGGTCAGTGTTGCTTGCTACCCATTAAGTAGTACAATTATACTGCTACATCATCTAGAGGTAACTGACAAGCTCTAGGACAATAAAATTGAAAAGGACAAATTCATTCTTGGTGTAAACAAAGTTACATTAAGATGACTTTGTCACAGCTTTTAATGTATTGTTATATAATGCCACATGAAACCATAAAGTGCATTTAAAAATACTATAACACTGATCAGACTATACTTGTGGCTAGATTTTTTCCTATATTGAATTATTCCTCAAGTTACCTTCTTACCTCTGGAAAGGAAGGTCTAGTTAAGTGATTGACTATGGAGAACCACGCAGGATAGGAGAGAGGCTTATTTAGTGATTTTCAGAGCCAGACGAGACACGTCTCAGCTTCAGGGAATAATCTAGTTTGTTTTTGGAACAGAGTTAAGAGCTTTCATTACAGCATGCATGGACTCTCAATGAGGAATTTTGAATTGTTGCTTACTAAGGATCTGTAACAGTCAAGAGGTCTGTGTCATTTACCACATTTATAGCCCAGTCTATATTGTGCAATTCACATGGCACTACATTGCTGATATCAGAGGGGTAGCAGTGTTAGTCTGGATCTGCAAAAGCAACAAGGAGTCCTGTGGCACCTTATAGACCAACCGATGTACATACATCTGACAAAGTAGGTCTTTGCCCACAAAAGCTTATGCTTCAATACATCGGTTGGTCTATAAGGTGCCACAGGACTGCTTGTTGCTTTTGCATTGCTGATGTTAAACTTAGGTCTTAAAACACACTGTCCCTCTATCCAAGGATGACAGTTTTGATGCCTAATTTCTCCTCTTCCATCCTCCCCCCCAATTGTCTTCATGCTCTCTTCCCCACCACTCGCCTTCACTGAGCTGCATAGCTACTAACCTCTTGATTCAAGTTCCTCCTCTCAAGCTACTAAATGGCTAGTGGAAGGAACAGCAGCTGAATACTGCCCCACACACTCCCATCCAGTCTACTTTCCCCACATTTGTTTTTCTGACCTGGGTGTGGGAACCCTTTTTTGGGGTTGGTGGCCACTGACCCACAGAAAAAAAAAGTGAGTCTGGGGCTGCACACAAGTGAGACGCAAAAAAAGCCCTCACTGAAGTGGCTCCCAACAGAGTAAGAAAGACACTCCCCACATTCCCCTCACAAAGTAGAGCCTTGGGTAGCCCAGACTAGTAGATTTTGTGTGCTCCAGCCCCATAATGGGGCACAGCCAAAAGGCCAGACAGCTAGCTGGGCTCCCCAGTGTTGGAGATGGCCCTGAGCCTTGGGGGGCCAGATCCAGCAAGCCAGGGGTTGCATGCAGCCCCCAGGCCTGAGGTTCCCTACCCCTGTTCTACAGAGTAAATGTCCAAGGACAGAGACTGTCCTTACAAGTTTGTTTGGCAACTAGCACAACTTTGGAGTCTGCAGATTCCTGCAGGAGTCATCCCATAGCCCTCAAAAGATCCAGACTGGTATTTCATCTGCATGTACCACCAAGTTTAAACACACCCAAACCAAGATTGCCATTACAAATACCCAACTTTGCATGCAATAAAGAGATACCTACCAAGCTAGAGGAAGACTAAAGTTTCCTATGCCTGGGCAGTAAGAGTTCAATCTCCCCAAAAGGTATTGCAGCTACACATGGGGTAGGATGGCATTTCAAAGCTTAAAAATCCTGTTTAATTTCAGTTACTAAAATTCAGAACAGTTGCCGCCAATTCTCCTCCTCTCCAGAGCTATAGTTTTATCACCAGCCTCCAATGACCTATTTTCCACAAATATTTGGCAGTGGAGTTGGAAGATATATTAAGCATTACAGCAAGAGAATCGGCATTAGCTATTCAAGTCAGATGGGTGTGTGTATATACACCCAGAACTTTTAGCAATGCCACAGCTGAAGTCAGTTTTCAATAAGGTATGACAGAAGTGCTTTTGTGAAATTGACAATAAAAAAAACCAAAGACTTGTATTTGTAGAGCAGCCTGAATTTTAAGATGAATGTAAAAATACAAGCCACCAATAAGGCATTTAGTGGACCTTATCCACAGATCTTCTGCTGTTTTAATACATCTTAGGAAAATCAAACCACTTAACTGGCATGAATTATTCCTGAATAAGGTGTGGGCTTATTTGGCTAACACTGAGAGGCCCCCAAAGGATTCAGTAGACCACTTTTAAAGTATATGAATGGTACTTCTTGGAGGAGGGAAAGCTTGAGGTGACAGGGAGGTAGATACCGTTGGCTGGCTGCACCAGTCAACTTGAGCTGTTCCATTGCTATGTAGACTTCTGGGCTCATGCTGGAGCACAGGCACTAGGATCCTGCAAAGCAGGAGAGTCTCAGAGCCTGGGCTCCAGCCCACACTTGGAAGTCTACACAGCAACAACACAGCCCCACACAGCCTGAGTCCAAGTTAACTGGCATAGGCCAGTTATGGGTGTCTGACTGCTGTGCAGACATAGGGCTGTGAGAATCTTTGAGCCCTTCTCCAAGCCAGCCTCTCTGTAGCCAACAGATGATTAGACTCAAATAGCAATTTTATTGTGCAAAAATGTCAGGGAGGCCCTTTCACAGCACAGAGGAAGAAAAAAAAAAAGTCAGCCAAATAAGGCTGTTTGAGTGGTACCAAGCCAGGAAAGGGTCCAGGAGATGACGTTCAGAGGAAGCCTTTAGTCACCAGTTTCCTTCAGAAACTGGAGTGGGGCCAGAAGACACCTCTCAGACAAGTTTTACAGCACAGAACGTCAGTTCACATGGAAGAGAAGCTCAGATCCTAGCAGCTCTTTTTTAAAGCTGTTCTTTCATAATGTCACAATAAACTAATAAGGAGTTCTTCTGGTTAAAAAGTTTTGGCTAACTAGCTGTACTTCCTGCTAGTTGCACAGGGCAAAGAATTATGCAGAGCTGTGCAGCAAGATTTTGCTTCACACCAGACATGAGACATCTGAAACAGAGAGCTTCCTCTTGAGGCAGATGTGCCATTTCCTGACCCCTCTCCCCCGAAAAAACCCAACCCATATTAAGTCATCTTACATCTTAAAACAGGGGCACTTCATTTTCTTTAAACAGAGATTGTTCTTTACTTCAGAGGGGATTAATTGGGTGTGAATGAAGAGGCAATAGTCAACACACAGAAAGCACTTCAACCCCTGCAGTCAGTTCCTTGGAGCTGCAATTCAGTTAGGGGGGAAAAAAAAACTGACGTGTTTCAAAAAGGTGCTGGCGTAGCAATCCTGAGGAATTAAGTTTTCTGTTTCTTCACAGAATTATGGTATAAACAGATGCTCTGAAAGCATAGCCATGCTTTCTTTTTAAGGATGCTTCAGAGTTCCTGCCATTCATATTCTTAAACCTAGAATTGACTCTGTGGTAGCCACAGTAGAGAAATGGGGGAGGCGGGAAGAGACGAATTCATTCTCTGTCCATTCTATTTTTCACCATTTCTGTGGAGGCTGGGGGGGGGGGGGGGGATGGAATCAGTTATAGTGGTGATAGCTTTTGATCACTACCCAAAAAGGACAGGTCTGAAGTTCTGCTTTAGCACTGAGGGTCTCTACTAGGGATGTTAGATATCGATTAATTTAAATAACCATGAAACCACATCAAAACTTAGCAGTTTTTTTGATCATTCAATAGTCCCCAGGGGTGAGGCCTGCAGCCAGTGCATTCCCAGCACCACTCCCAGGGAGCCCCACACCACTCTACACTGACACCTCTGATACTGAGGTTGCAGCATGGGGTGGCAGCAGCCCCTGACAGTGCCCCTTCCACCCTGAGCTCCCCAGACAGGCTGCAACAACATCCCATGGAGCAGCCTCTGTCTGTAGCAAAGCTGGTCCTGCCAGGAACAGAAGCTGCTCCACAGAAGACTCCCCTGGCCCTCCCTCCCATACTGCTGCCTCTGATCAAGGCAGCAGTTAGGGGGCTTAAAAGTCAGCTTCCCATGTGCACCAGCTCCCACCTGCCCCCCTAGCTGCTGCCTCTATCAGAGGCAGCAGTGCAGGGGCAGAGGGAAGGGCAGGTCTGTAGGATCTGGTGCTTATGGGGAGCTGGTTTAAAAGCTAGGTCCTGCCTCTCCTCCTCCCTCCCCCACACTGCACACTTGCTGCCTCGGATAGAGCAGATTACACAATTAACCAGTAAATCCAGGCTTGTCGGTTAATTGTGTAGTCAACTGCATACTGACATCCCTAGTCTCTGCTTGACATGGCCAGCCAGATAGTCTCTTAAAAGGATTTCCTTTTGGATAGTACAAGTTAGATGTACAACAAAAATGTAGCGTCAGCTGGTTTGGTCATTTGCCACACACAAAAAAAACCACTACCAATTTGTCAGTCTTTTGGAGGTTTTGAAGAATGCTCCTGGAATGCCACTTCTCCCTCCTGTTAACCTTCAATCCCTTCCTGCCAAAAAGGGGACATTGGACTTGGTTTTAAAATTATTTTTCCAAGTCATCTGATCAATGTTAGGCTATCCCTAAAAAATAGCCCTTCTATTGTTAGGCTCAAACAACAATTTGGTTGAATGGCTAAATTGCCACTCTGGCAGAGGCTAGAGGTTGAAAGGAAAGTTTGGCTTGCTGCTGGCTCACGTAGAGCAATGCATCAAATTTTTGAATCAAGTCTATGTTTTTCTACCCATCAATGGGATTTTGTAATACACAAGGGTTAATTCCTTAAGTGCCAGAGTTCAGTCCTAGTTAATACGGTTTCATCTCACCCACGCTGTGCACATTATATACCAGAAACAGAGCAAAACCCAAATATTCCTGCAGCGCCCAGAAATCACAGTAACTGTTGTTCCAATTGGAAATGTTAGTTAGCCCTTGCTTATCTGACCATTTACCATGTAGCTTCCACATTTCTGCCCACTACAACTATTAAGGGCTGTGAGTAACATTAAGATTTAGTGTTTGCTTCTATCCCAATTTTCTTACTACTTCTATCTCCAGATACAGTAAAACGCAAACTGTCTGGCATCCAGTGGTCCTGATAGTCCGGCACCAGCTGGAACCCAGAAGTGCTCTGGCCAGCTGGACAATTAGAGCTGCTCTGCCTCCAGCTTCCCAGGGCATATAGTGGTAAAAGTACCATATCTGGATGTTGTTTTAGATACAATTTAAACTACAAAAGTGAGAAAATATTTGAAATTCCCAGATTACTCAAGCAATCCAACAGATTTCCCTAAAAAAAAGCGCAGTTTTTTGGGGTCTCTCAATGCAGCCTTATCATTTTAGGTCTGATCAGACAGACTGCAGAGCAGAGAAACAACTGACGAGCTCATTATGCAAACTAAAGTTGCAGTCTTTCAGGCAGTTATGCTGGATCAATGCTTAGACAGCACTTTTCAAAGTTAGACAATATTCCCCATCCTGTAAGAAGCCTCATCATGGAAACTAATACAGAACACACACAAATAAGATATTTGGGATGCCTTGCATGTTCCTTGGCAACACATCAGGATTTGACCATCTCTGGGGGGGTTCAGAGAATTTTTCTAATTGTGCATTTCATACATTTGCCTCACTAGATCCTGAAGTCAAGTCACAAATCCTGTAACTGTAGAAAATAGTTAGCACATATGTAACAATGTATGCAGTTACTGTATCAGTATAATGCAAGAGCAAGAAAATTCAGTGTTTCAAAGAAAGGTTAGGAGAAATGTAGTCAGTATTGTTTGGAAAAGAGGCAGCAAGAGGAAACAAAGTATATACAATATTGGAAGACAGCAAGGAAAGGAAGAAGGCACAAGGATATTAAAGGATAGCAGTCAAAGATTAACAGTTTAAATCAAAAGGAACACAGGCTAACAGCAGTTTTACTACATTGGATTAGACCAGGGTTTCCCAGCCTATGGGTCAGGACTCAAATATGGGTCTCCATTACATTTCAAAAGGGTCACCAAGTGTCTCCCCAGGTAGCTCTGCCCTCCCTCCTCCCCCTGTTTTTAATTGCCTTGGGCCACCAAGTCTTCCTCAATTGTCAAAATGGATCCCCACCTGAAAAGGCTGGGAACCACTGGATTAGACAAAATCTAAAATCGTGATCCGAAGACCACAACCTGAATTCCTCTTTGAAAAAAAAAAGGGGGGGGGATTTTTCGACTGACAAATCAGTACTGAAAGTGTTCCCACCCCCATTTTCTTTATTAAAAGCTTCCACATTTGTCACATTATAATTTTATTTGCATGGACATTTTGGGTTAGAGGACACTAACAGGCTAGTACTCTGGACTCCATTCATCAGCCAGCAACATTGTGTTAGCAGCACTAAAAGTAGAGGAGCACTAGCCCAGGCCTTCAGAAAATGATTGTGGTCAGTCTACAAAAAAATAAAGCCTTCCTATTAAAGGAAAATTCTGGCTAATCCAATTTCTCTACAGTATAAGAGGTTTTAGAATTATTAACTACTGAGCTGTTTACAACAGTCATGAGCAACAAGTTAATTGGCCTGTCTTTACAGACTAAAAAGAAAAAAAAAAATCAAAACATCCAATGGTAAATCAATCTTTCATGTGGGATCAATGCTTATGTTTGACACCCTAGACCTGTTAATCCACTTAAAGCAGTAGTGGGCAACCTGCAGCCTTGAGGCCAAATGCAGCTCATTGGGGTTCAGTCTGCCCCCCCCCCCCCCCATGCATCTCCCACACACTGGAACCCACACTACCTACTCCTCCAACTCTCTCCCAGAACTTTGAGTGCCAAGAATCTGCTGATTCACGCTCTGTCCACACTTCTCCCATTGTGGCTTTTAAGCTCTGGGAGGGACAGGGAGGAGTAGGTTGTGAGGAGCTCCAGTGCACAAGACATGTGTGGGGGAGCTGATGGGGCAGGGGTCCACAGGCCACATGTGGCCCACTTACTAGTCATGGTTGCCCCCTCACTGATTACTTTCCTCTTATTTACAAGATAGGGTCAACAACAGTAAATTTAACTCTTTATTATCCCCTTTTAGTAGAAGGCTATACACAAAATTAGCCCTATGGAGCAAAGCTTACCACACAGTTAAGCTGATTTCCCCCAACCCCTAGTAGTTCAAAGTTAAAGGAGGTTTTGAACTTTTACAGTGACAGCTCACTCTCCTCAGTTGGGATCTGGAACAGAGTGTAGTGTTCAGCTCTACCAAGCATGACAGAGTGAAACCCAGGAATACCATCCAGTCACAATGAAACCCGCTCCCACTCTTGGCCAATAAGCAAGGCTCCACTGACAAAAGGGGAACAGACTTCAGTGCTTAAGATACTCAGAAGGAGACTTTAACACAGTCCAACTATCTACTAATATGTGGGAACAAAAGAGTATATAGCCCTTTTTTTTTTTTTAAACACACATATAATCCTAACTACTTACACTGCATGCATCCCACAGATCTTGCAGAACAAGGAACAATGGTGAGCCAGAGTGAAACAAAAAAGTCAATAGCAACACTCCTTTAGGATAGCTCTCAAATTCAGCAGTGAAGCCAGATGCAGTCCCCCTACTCCTCCTAGAAAGTCTAGCAGGATCAAATGACATTCACAATGTCCTTTCTACATATCCTGTACAACTCCCCTGTAAGAAATCTTCTTGGGACCAGCCCTTGGGAGCCATACCTCTCCCTTGATCAGAAATGTGCTGAATGCTTGACAAAGAAATCCCACGTACATCTCAAAGGTCACAGGTAGCAATGGTTCAAAGGTTAACAGAGCAGAGCTTTCCGTCTTAATATGGGGCACTAAACTTTAGTGCCAGTTGGCCAATTCTGAAAAGTGATGGAATAATTGAAGGAACAGTGATTTCTATATAGCTCTGTTAAGCATCTACCAGCCAGGCTAAAATTTAAAAAACAACAACAAGGCTACATCTACACTGGCCCCTTCTCCAGAAGAGGCGTGCTAATTTAGAACTTTGGAATAGGGAAATCTGCGGGGGATTTAAATATCCCCTGCAGGATTTAAATAAACATGGCCGCCGCTTTTTTTTCAGCTTGGGGAAAAGCCGGAAAAAAGCATCTACACTGGCGCGATCCTCTGGAATCAAGTAGGAATAAGAGATCCTCCAGAAAAGGGCTTTATTCCGGAGGATCGCGCCAGTTTAGATGCTTTTTTCCAGCTTTTCCCCCAAGCCGGAAAAAAAGTGGCGGCCATGTTTATTTAAATCCCGCAGGGGATATTTAAATCCCCCGCAGATTTCCCTATTCCAAAGTTCTAAATTAGCATGCCTCTTCTGAAGAAGGGGCCAGTGTAGACGTAACCCAACTGTATTTAGATGCTTAGACCAGCGACCACATCAGCACAGTGAGAGAGTCTGGTGAAATTCTATTAGTCTTCTCACCCCCCTCATACCAAAGCAAGCAATTGTAGGCTCATTGGAAGCTACATGTATGTTTAAACAGCTAGCTTCTAAATCTGCTTCAGTGTTGATGTTAACAAAGTTTAAAGACTAACATGGCAACCCTTTTGGTGCTTTAAGTGCTTTTTGTTTTAGTGTTACAGGACCACTGCTGCTTAACTATATAAAGCACTACAATGAAGTGCTTGGATTTTCCTATCTGCATCTATTTGACTGCTCTGAAATTAGAACCAAGCCCATGGGCAAAGAGAAAAGCAACAGACTGAACATATCAATTCAGTCTAGGGCACATGTGCAATTCTGAAACTGCAACAGCCCTTTATTAAAATATGGCACAAATCTGGATACAGCTTGTGTGTAGGTGAACCATACCAAACAAGAACTCATGCAGTACAATAAGGGCCTACCAAATGTATGTGAAATTGATCAAAGTGGCCAGTTAAGATTTTTTTTTAAAGTTTCATGACTTCAGCTATTTAAATCTGAAATTTCACAATGTTGTAATTATACTGGTCTTGACCCAAAAAAGAGTTGGGTGGTTCACAGCATTGCTACCCTTACTTCTGAGCGGACACTGGCAGCAATGCTGCCCTCAGAGCTGGGCTACTGTAGAGCAGCAGCTGCTGGCCAGGATCCCAGCTCTGAAGGTAGAGCTGGTGTCAGTAGCAGCACAGAAGCAAGTATGACATGGTATGGCATTGCCACCCTTATTTCTGAACTGCTGCCTTCAGAGCAGTCAAGAGAGCAGCAGCTGCTGACAGAGGCCCAACTCTTCAAGCAGCAGTATGCAAAAGTAAGGGTGACAACCCTCTGACTACTCCCACAATAATCTTGTGATCCCTTTTGGGTCAGGACCCCCAATTTGGGAATCACTGAGTCCCCCCATTAAATCTTTGTAGTACAAGACAAAAGGTCCATGACATTTCCGATGGTCAAGAATTTGCTGGGCCTTAAAGTATTATGAAAGCACCTGAACTCAACTCAAATCACATCATCTTCAAAAGCTCAGGATAGTTTAACTAGAAAAACATGCAATACCTGAATTTGTTAAAAAGTGGCTAATTCTACAAGCTACATTAAAACTTATATTTTTAGCTACAGGAAAATGGTTAGAACCTCAAGCTTGATGCTGCCATTTTCCAATAGAGGAAAGTAAGAACAAGTTTTGAGTTCAAACAAGAGAAATAAATTTAAAAAAAAGTCAAGTATAGACTTGACAAAATGCTCTCAAGTAATCTGTTCTTTCTAGCCAAGAAATACTTTTGAATCAAGTTGAGACCAGGCTCCCTAGCAACTCAAACAGAGACTTTAATTATGAGTTATAAAGACACCAACTGGTACATTTCCTCATTGCTGAGACATAGCTATACTTGGAGGCTCTGTACCAATATGGATTTTTAATGATCTATACTTCCATTTAAAGTAGTCAGTACATTTGTATTGAGGAAATAATTAACACCCCTGAACTATGGAAAGGCTTGTACACTTGTGTAAGCAAAGCAAGGCCCTTTCAGTGGAGGGGGATGGAGAAAAGTCTAATTCAGAAAGAAGATATTTTGTGAAAAGAATGAATACGGTACTTGTGAGTAATTTCAGGATAAGAATTGCAGTTAGTCAGCTACCTCCACCAAGGGCAACCAGAAACAAGTCTCATAGTCCTGACTTCCACCCCACAGACCACCCCCATCACTCATTGACAGTCATCTCAGTCAGCAGCTCATCCAATGGAAACTGGGCCAACACAGCCCGACTGTTCAGAGATTCACTCCTTCATTTACATTACAGAAACGTCTCCCCCCACCCCGCTCTTCTGGGAAGCCTGTCTGACCGGCATGATAGGAACGGCGGGGGAAGGGAGTTTCCACCACCTCCACCGAACACTTCTAGCCACTCTTGTCACCGCAGCTGGTTAGTTTGCAAATGAACCCATCCGGCGGGAGGAACCGCACCTACTCCACCATGGCTGCCCGACCCACGTTTTAGCTCGTGTCCACGCCTCAGAGTAGCCCCTCCCGCCTATGAATGGGCTCGTTCACAGGCGAGCCGGCGGAACGGGCAGCCGGGCCGAAGGCGAAATAGCTTCGCCCCACAGCTCGCCCCTGAACGAATCCGGGGGCAGGGCAGCAGCAGCCACAGGGAGCTATTTCTGCCGCCGCTGGGCCCCCGCAATTCCGGGCTACAGCTGCGCCCGGAGCATCGGGCCCGACACCCCCGCCGGCCTCCCCCAGAAGTTCAACTGGGGAAAAGTTTTTTGTAAAACACAAGGAAATCCTCCCCCCCCCCCGGCAGGGCCCCTCTCCCGGCGCTCCGCACAGCAGATAGCGGCCCCAGGGAGGGGATACGGGGAAGGGGGGTGCAGCCCCCCCCACCCCAGAGGCCCTAGCTCCACTCCAGCTCCGAGCCCCCAGCCCGGCGCCCGCCGGAGCGGGGAAGGTTTGCCCAGGGAGCGGCCCGCAGGGGAGATGGCTGCCTCCCTTCACCGCCCGCTCGCTCCCCCAACCCGGCCCGGCGGCACCCACCGTCTTCGGCATCTTCCCGGCGGGCTGGGCACGGCGCTCTCGGCTCCTCTGCTGCGGGCTCCGCGCTTCCTGCTAACGGGACTCGTCTGCCGCTCCCGCGACGCAAACCCCACCCCTGAGCTGCGGCCCCGCCGCCCTCCTTTATTCTGGGCTGGTGCTGCTGAGCCCCCGCCCCTGGCTGCCTCCCCGGCTGGCGCTGCCTGCGCCCCGCCGCCGGCCCGGAGACAGGCTGCCAGCACAGGGCCCGGCACCCCACGAGCCGTGTCTCCTCAACCCCACCCCGATCTCCGCCTGCTCCGCTTCCTGGGCCCCATGCGCCCCTAATCCGTCCATAAACCGCTGCCTGATCACCGTCTCCTCGCCTCTCAAGTCCCGCCCAATTCCCGTGCCCCCAGTCCGCAGCCTGTCCCCACATTTCCCTCTGCCCCCCAGCTCCGAGTGTTCCCCTCCCCAATTCCCCTCTGCCCCTCACCCCCTCACATCTCCTCCTGCTTGAATCCCTCTCTGCCCCCCACACCTCATGTGTTCCTCTGCCCCTCTCCCCCTCTGCTCTGCCCCTCAAATCCCCACCTCCTCCTGCCTGAATCCCCTTCTGCCCCCCACACTTTGTGTTCCCCACCCCAACTCCCCTCTGTCCCTCACATTCCCACATGCCCCAGCCCCAATCCCTATCAGCTCCCACACCTCCCTGTGTGTTCCCCTGCCCCAATTCCTGTATGCACCCACATCCTCAGTCCTCCTGACCCAATCCCCATCAGCCCTCCAAGTCCCCACATATCCTCCTGCTCTAATTGCCCTCTGCCCCTGCCACCTCTGTGTGTCTTCCTGCCCCAATCCCCATAGGCTCCCACATTCTCCTGCCCCATGCCTTTCATGTCCTTCAGCCCCAATCCCTCCTTGTCTGCCCCCCACATCCTTGCATATTCATCTGCCCCAGTCCCCTCTGTGACCTCCACACCCAGTGTGTCCATGTGTCGCCCTCCCCAGCTCCCTGTAACCTCATGTGTTCCTCACTCATATGTCTCTTCTGTGTCTCTCCCTGGCTCTATCCCCCATACACACTCATTCCATTGTGCCCCAAGTCTCATATTTCATCACACCTCCTGAGAGACCCCTTCCTTGGATCTGCTGCCTCTCCTTGTAGATCCTGTGATGGTTATTCCCCATGATTAATGAAAATTGACCTATGATTATAAATATGTGTAACTCAAGGATGCTTTAAACAAAATACCTCTTGTAATCTATCAGTTTGAATGTTACAGTCTGTTGAATCTATATATCTTATTTTTGTGCATGTATCATTCTCGTATGTGGAGTTAGAAATATGAAGTGTGAATCTGTTTATAATTTTAAATGTGCTAACGAGAACTATTATTGATGCTCCAGAAGGCTAATAACTTGGTGATCAACTCAAAGGCCATTGGTGCTAGAAAGACATGTGACCATAGCACCTAGTACTGAAATCTGTTTTGAATCTGGTGTTTTACCATGGGAAGAGGGGGAGGAGAGTGCTAAACAAAAAGATTCCCACTCTGTGGGACAGTCTGTTTAAGCAATGGGAAGCTACTAGCTTTTTATCTTCAGCTGGTTTCTGGAACTACCTGGCACACTCAAAGAAGGAAAATAACTTTAAAGAGGGTAGGAAACCCAAGTTAGAGTAAATGAGTTTGTCTCTGACTTAAATATTATGCCTGAAATAAGAACAATTCTTTAGGGTAAGAATCTGTATGTAATAAATTTCTTAATGAATTAGAACTAGGGCTGAGGGGGTTCCCATTTTAATTTAGTAACTTACTTTTATCTGTTTTCACTTGCAACCACTTAAATCATACTCTTTGTCCTTAATAAAAAATACTTTTGTTTACTATCAGGACCAGTGTAAATAACTGTTATTTGGGGGGAGCAACTAGTTACTGTGCATATCTGCCTTTCATTGATAAAGGGATCTTATTTGTAAACTTTCCCTGTGTAAAAATTTTACACAGAGAAAGATTAATTTATTTGGGGATTTAATCCCTTTTGGGGGTTTGTTTCCTGGGTGCTGAGCCTGAGACTGTGTCCTCCCAGAGTTGAAGTGGTTTAGTGTCTGCATTGCTGTGCTGCGGGGCAGTAGCTCCAACTCTGTACCTTGTCTGGGGGAGACCAGATGATCTGGCCCATTTAGACAGGGTGGTTGGGAGCCCTAGAGAGCAAGACACCCATGATACCACCAGGACAATCAAACAGGTAGCTCCAGATTTTAAAGAAACACCATCAAGGAATATTTCACATATATACGCAAATGTATAATTCCCTTTCCCACCTACAGGCCACAGTGTGTGAGGAGGCACTGTGGGTATGTACATACTGCTCCCTAACTTGGGACTCTTACCCAGGTTTGAATAAGCAGAGGTGAAAGTGGACTGGTGCGGCATACCAGCAAGAAGCAGCCACTTTCAGTGTCGCTGCTTCTTTTGCTCCCCCTTGTTGGTAGCCCTGTCAGTAGGGTATGGCAGCGCTGCTGGATCCCATTGGTGGGGCCGCTAATGCGGAGGAGAAGGGAGCAGCTGCCTTGGGGCACTGGGACCTTGAAACTTCCACCAGAGCCCTGGGGCTCCTGTCTGCCACTGCTGCTATGGTGGACATGAAAGGCTGGCTGGAGGAATCTGCCCCCTAGCCCCACCCCTTCTGCCTGAGGCCCTGCACATTCTGGGGGTCCAAAGCCACTCCCCTCATCTTGCACAGGACCGTAGTTGCCCTAGGCTGTATACTGGTATGTCCTGGTGCTTATTTTCACCCCTGAGTCCAAGCCTAACTGTCCAGCCAGGCACATACATGAGCCTCTCTCTGTTTGGGTTCCCAGGGCTGGGGTCAACTTTGCCTGAACAGATACCTGTAGTCACTAGCAGCCTTGTGTTGTAGGATTGCCCACAATCCTACAAAAAAAATTCACAAAAAATGTCAGGAGTTAGGACGCTGCACCAAGAGTCTCCCTCCCCCTTCTTTCCACCCTTCCAGCCACTGAGAATGAAGAGAATGGGTTCCTGCAGCTCTGGTTTGTTTGCTGAGCACAGCCCAGTGGGACTTGAGCTCAGGCACCTCTATGGATTCTGTGAAAGTCACATACAAGGTACAGAAGAGATATCTGGTCTATAGACCTATGGGCTGAGTTTTAATGAAGAATTGTCACTTGTTAGGACCCAAATAGAAAAGATTGAATAGCATTGCCCAGAGTCCTCAAAATACTGTTATTACCAGTTTGCTCAGTCTAAAAATTACATTAGACTTGGATGGCATTGAGCATCCTCCTGGATGGTGCAGGACATTCCCTATGTAATGATAATTTATTGTTTCTAGTTTAAGCAGTTTAGCAGTATCCTCTTTTAAGTGTAAGGAAGTAGGTAAAGATTTCATTTTAAATCATGGATTAATCCGAACATGTCGCTTCAGCTTGCAGCTTCCTGGAAGAGAACTGTAAGTCAACTCCTCTTGTGCACAAGATGGGAATGTTGGAGAATTTCCACCAAAAAGTGCAAGGGGAAAGCTAATGATTCCATCAAACATGCCACAGGGCAACAAAGAAAATGTGTAGAATCCCTGTTAGAAAACATAGTAATTGCTGCTGTGGAGGAAATGTTGGGAACAAGTTGGAAGTGCAGGCAGTAAATCACTTAAAGTGAGAACCTTTGTATTTACCATGTACCCATTTTGGGCTGTTCTTCACTGATGATTAACTGAGCTATTACAAACTATTATTTTCAACCTCTGCATAGTGGTCTGCCTCCTCCATAAGGTCTGAACACTCAGGCTACGTCTACACTGGCCCCTTTTCCGAAAGGGGCATGGTAATTTCAGAGATCGTAATAGGGAAATCCGCGGGGGATTTAAATATCCCCCGCGGCAATTAAATAAAAATGTCCGCCGCTTTTTTCCGGCTTTTAGAAAAGCCGGAAAAGAGCGTCTACACTGGCCCCGATCCTCCGGAAAAAGCGCCCTTTTCCGGAGGATCTTATTCCTACTTCAAAGTAGGATCGGGGCCAGTGTAGACGCTCTTTTCCGGCTTTTCTAAAAGCCGGAAAAAAGCGGCGGACATTTTTATTTAAATGCCGCGGGGGATATTTAAATCCCCCGCGGATTTCCCTATTACGATCTCTGAAATTACCATGCCCCTTTCGGAAAAGGGGCCAGTGTAGATGAGCCCACAGGGTGGACAATTTTCAGTGACAATCATATTTTACATGTTCTACAGCATCTTTCATTCCGAAGTATTCCAGAGTTAGTCACAAATGCCCTTTCTGCCTAATCCAGCCCTTGCTATAGCTCTTCATGCCTTCAGCATCAGGCTAGATTAATGGACTGGACTCCTGTGCAGGCTTCCTTTAAAACTGAGCCAGAAGCTGCAGCACTTGTAGAATGTAGCTTTCCCTCTGTTCCTTGGTATGCTGCAGCCAAAGTAAGATATAACATCATTAGTAAGGACAAAGTGGCCATTTTGGGGCAGTGTGGGGAACAGGTGCCAGATACTGCAGTGACAAGTATGGTATAAGAACCTATATGAAATAGAACAATCTATATTCAAAACTGACAAGTTTGGAGATTGAAAGCCCCTATTCACAGCACAATGCAATCTTCCTCCCCGTTCTAGCCCATCAATGGGCCTCAACCTCACCAGAAGGGTCTCCCCATAGCAGTGAAAGGGGAGTTCAGTTTTGACCCCTGATCTTTTAGGACATTCCCAGTACGCAATCCCCATGGCATCAATAGTGCAGGTGGCTTTTTGTGATCTGGGCACATGACCCGTAGGAACTGAAACAAATATATACACACTCCCACATTACTTAAGACAGGCTGACAAATAGTTACCAAAGCCACAATCAACCTGGGGAAGATTGTGACCAATGAACAAAATGTTAAGTGTTCCATAGCCTGTGACCAGCCCTCTGAGGCATGCCAAAAAGCACAACTGCTGTCCATTCTAGCGACACTTTGTTCTAAACAAACAACAATCAAAGGAATAACCCGCATACATGAAATGAAGACTCCTGACTCTCTCATGCGTCTCTGTCACTCAGTTTCTTTCTCAACCTTATTCACTGGAACACACAAAATCGATTAGGGTGGGGCCCCCCAGGCTCTGGTGTGAGAGGGGAATGTAGGGAGTAGCTTTCTCCTCCTCAGTTAGGAGCCAAGTCAGTGAGGGGGTTGGTTTTGTTTTGTTGCTTCTCCCTTGTGTGTGTGGCCCTGGACTGATATTTTTGTGGATCAGAAGCCCCCAGCCCAAAACAGGCCCCCCCCCCCCCATCCCTGACTTAAAGAGACGCTCTTAAGGCAGGTAGGCATAAAATCTAACCAACAATTTATTTTATAGCGCCCAAAACTGCTTCCTCCTCTATTGTTGCAGGGGTCCTAGATCCAGCAGAGCCAGTATGATATTGCTACAGAAAGTGGAGACACAATTTATGCTCCTGGGGGAATTCGTCACCCTTGCACATACACAGTTTCATGCCCCCTCCCTCCAGATTTTTCTTCTCTGCAGACTATGAATTCTGCTGAAGAGGCACTGAAGTTTCACCTTTCACCCACCAAGAGTTGCTGTGGCACCAGAAGAGCAGCCAGTCAGAGAGGCTGCATTCCTCACTGCAGGGCAAGGTGAGAAGGCCCTGGATGGACCAAACAGGACACATGGGCTGCTGGGGGAAGTGTCACAGACGTGGGCTCTGAAGGACTAGTACAGGACTGGAGCATGGTCTTAGGAGCTAATGGGGTGACAACATTGAGGTAGGGACTGAATGGGAGGAAGGTGCAAGACCACGTGGGGGTACAGGGACAGATGGGGATGAGAGCAGGAGGTGCAGGGACACCCATACATGGGAGATGTAAAGACACATGAGGACAGGGCAAAATGTGCCTGAGTGAATGAGAGAGGCAAGGGCAGGGCTACTCAACATGCGGCCCTTGGCCTGTTTGTCTGCAGCC
This sequence comes from Pelodiscus sinensis, assembly GCF_049634645.1. Lineage (NCBI taxonomy): Eukaryota > Metazoa > Chordata > Testudines > Trionychidae > Pelodiscus > Pelodiscus sinensis. The sequence continues at coordinate 22,897,734 of NC_134723.1, forward strand.
CGCAGTGCGGTTTGGGTTTACGTGGGGCTCAACACACGGCCTACAGGTGGGATCCTTTGAATATGGCCTCTCCACTGGGAACATGCTCCACAAGGGTAAGTCAGTATAATGGTCTTCTGTTGATATGTGTTTTAGTAGTTAGATTCCTGGACTTTCATTGCTCATTAAAAGTGCTATCATGGGTAAATATTACATTTTATGAATATCAGCAGAACTGACTTAAATGGGGCCTGGGTGTTGTGTGACCTTGCCTTAACCTTTTATTCATGCCCATCAATGTGAAATAAGCTATTTGTATATATTTACATATATATTTGCATGTATAGGCAACCACACTTAAGTTACAGCCCTCGGCATGTGCTGTGAGTGTCATTGTGAGCCCCAGGGCTTCCAAAGTTGAGTAGCCCTAGGCTAGGGGTTAGTCAGGGTCTGCATGGAAGAGGCTCCCAAACTCCCCAACAACCCCCACCCCCTATTCCATCCTTGTCTTACCCACACACAATAACCCTCCAGGTTCACTGCCAGACTCCTTCCCTGTCCCTCAACTCCTCTGTTACTATCCCTCTCTCAAGCCTTTGCACTGCGTCTTAGGGGTGTAGGAAATACAGTTCTCTATTGTAGTTTAAATGAATTACTCACTGTTCTGTATTAATATGCTGAATTTATTTGCAAAAAAATCCTGATTTATTTTTGCCCATATTGTTACTGACATATTTTGACAGATATTTTGAAATAAAATTACCAAAGTAACTGAAACTGATGTGATAATATTGTGTTATTCTGACACATAAAATATGAAGAATTTTAAAATATTGTGCTCATAATTTTTAACATTTCCTCACAAGTACATTTAGTGATCTCCGTCCTGCTCCTCCTCCCCACTCCCACCCGGTGTGCCAGTGGATTGGGCTCTCTGGGGATTTCCTGCATCCTAGCACATGGATTTAACACAGAGCAGGGACAACAAGGCTGTTGGGTCTATCACTATGAAGAGCCAGCAGCATTTCTGACTTAGGCAGGGGTTTAAGTAATGACCATACTGCATTTCCCAAGCTCTGGGTAGAGGATAGTGCCCCACCCCCACGCTGAGAACTCTGATGCATAGTTCAACCTCTGGGTCTGGGTGTCCCATTGTACTGGTAAATATTGGACAGGAATATGTCAAAAATGCTTGTATTTACATTTGAGATTTCTCAAGACTTCAAAGAACAAGTATAAGTTTAGCTGAGATACAGGGAGTTTAGTGGGCAGATAGGACTTTAAATGGGATGATGAGTGACAGCATAGAGAATCAGTCTGGAAGGAGGAGGGAGTTGGGAGAAGGGAGCTGTGCAGAATACCTAGGTACAGAGCAACTGAAATGATAAAAGGTTCAGGAAGCATGACCTATGAGGAAAGGTTAAAAAAACTGGGCATGTTTAGTACTGAGAAAAGAAGACTGGATGGGGGGAGGGGAAGGGAGGCATGATAATAGTCTTCAAATATACTAAGAGCTGTTATAAGCAAAAAGAGGGATCCGTTCTCCACGTCTACTGAAGACAGGACATGAAGTAATGAGTTTACTTTGCAGCATGGGAGATGTAGTTTATATATTAGTGGGGAAAATCCTATCAGAATAATTAAGTACTGGAACAGACTTCCAAGGGAAATTGAGGAACCCCATCACTGGAGGATTTTAAGAACAGGTAAGACAGTCATCTGTTAGGGATGGTCTAGGTTTACTTAGTCTTGCCTCAGAGCAAGAGGATGTACTAGATGACCTCTTGAGATCCCCTCCAACTCTATGTTTCTACAATTCTATTAATATAACCCCAACTAAAGAAGCCATGGGGCTAAACTGATTTTGAAAATGTTTTTCACATCAGTATGATTTAATAGCATACAATGGCAGTGCTGAGATACTGTGGCAGCAGCTACTCACTGCAAACACAGTGGCTAGAGGAGATAAATCAGAAGTGCTAAAACAGGTTAGGCAGGGAGTGGTGATTTACATCATTAAAAATGGTGGCTACAGACTCTGCTCCTCACACTTTTACTGCATAGCATGCAGAAGCAGGGCATTGAGGCAGAGCTCCACAGAAGCAGGTTAGAATAGGAAGTCTGGACCAAATTCATCCTGCAGGTGAATTTATTGACCCTATTTCCCCCCCCCCCCCCCCGGTAGAATTATAATGGGGTAGTATTGACTCAGTGAGTGTAGGGAAAAAAGCCTGTTGGATCTGACCTGAGTCTGAGAGATGAGTGTGCTGGATCTTTAAGATAAGACAGGGGAAGGTCAGTCCAGGGTTACTTATACTGAAACTCTGTACTGATCGCAGGAGAGGTACATTGAATTTCTGTAACAAATCTACTCTTCTTCATTCAGCTTTGGAAATAAAGCTTTCAGTGCACATCCCCTGCTTCTTGCTCATGTAAAACCAACATGTCCCCTGCTTCTTGAAAACACACACCCATACACCCCACCACCACCACCACCACCACCTCCCCGCCTGCTGGGTGGTTTGTTTGTTTGTTTTTACCTTGGGGTAAGTAGCCAAGGAGCTATTCTGAGGCAAAAAACACAGTGAAGACAAAGCACCTTAGTTTTACTGTGAAGGAGAGGCCAGCCGTAGGCAGGGGTATAATACTGGTCTTGCTTAGTTTACCTTGTAATAAAACTAAAGTGCCTTGTCTTCACTGTGCTTTCACCTCAAGATAACTCATGCACGTTTGTTACTCTGAGGTAAAAAATACACTTTTTCTAGCAGCGAAGATAAGGCCATAAATTCATACACAAGCTTTTGCGCAAAAGGACCAATGTAGACAGCTCAGATTTGTTTTGCACAAAAAAGCCCTGATCGTGAAAATAGCGATTTGGGGCTTTTTTGCGCAAAAGCGCGTCTAGATTGGCACAGACACTTTTCCGCAAAAAGTGCTTTTGCGGAAAAGCGTCTGTGCCAATCTAGACGCTCTTTTCCACAAATGCTTTCAATGGAAAACTTTTCCGTTAAAAGTATTTGTGGAAAATCATGGCAGTCTAGACGTAGCCACGTTGTAGTGGCCCCAAACAGACATACTCTGAATTATTATTCCCCGTGAGATGCCTTGCAGATGACCATTCCGAAAGCTCCATGACCTGCTCATGTTTGCACCCCATTTGGGTTTAATATCGAGAGTCTAATCCAGCACTTCCTATCTGGATTAGAAAGGAAGTGTTGCTGGTTTAGGAACAAGAAGACAGGGCCCTTACAGAGAGTCTATTTCTATTCGTTTTCCTTTTTCCAGGTTTTTAGTGCTCAGCACGGTGGGGGAGCGTGGAATCATGTATTAACTTGGAATTAGTGCAGAAATGATACACTAACTTGCCAGTTTTGCAGTTACAAGGGCTGTGAAACAGGGTTTTGAAGAAACTTGGAAAATGCTGACTCTCGCGGCATTTTAATTTGTTTATTAACACACGCACCCCTTTAGCCACATGGAGACATTTAGGGGACCAAAATAAAGTGAGGTCTGATCTTGCCAGAATTTAGGAACCAAACACATTGAGATGATGATAGCTCATTATTTGTACCCTATAAATAGACCACAGGAAATGTTCTGGATTGTTGAAGAGCAGATACTGCAACTTAGAAAGACCCCTGACTGGTCCACTTCCTGATTGGTCTCTCATCTGCATTTGCAGCTAATTGGTCCATTCCCTTGCAGCTACAGCTGCCAGAACCTGCCTGCTCACTGAGACACTGACTCTGATACCATCTACATGTTTTGTTAGTCTATAAAGTGCTACCAGACCATTTGCTTGCTGTTTTTTTTCTGAGCCCTAGGGTGACCATATTTCCCTTTGCTGAATATAGGACTCCTGGTAAAATTCTCATCTTCAAGCAAGTTCAGTGACAATCCATCAGAACTATGCAGTGCAAATATTCAAATTGACATCAAGTTGACTGAGCCTGTTAAAAAGAAAAACTGCGTATTTGGAGTCTTTTTGTTTATCACCTTATCTTTAATGTTTGTACCGGGAAAGATGACACACATGCGTTCAAGAGTGACTGATCAACTTGTCCCAACCCTCCCTGCCCAGTGCTCTCCACCTTCCATGCCTGGCTGGGCCCCAGGGATAAACCTGGTGCCACACCTTCTCAAGGCAACATGTGTTTGGGGGGGGGGGAGGTACGCAAGGTCACAGGCTCCTCCCAGACTTTTGTCAGGGTGCACACCAGAATATGGCAAATACCAGCCTTTTGAGACTGTATGGGAGGGAAAGGATGGGAATTGTTTTCAGCTGATCCTGCACCAGTGAGCCTCTCCTTTTTGCCTCCCCCCCCCCCCCCGAGCCCGGGGGGGCCACAAATGTACTAGCCCCAGGCCCTAAGAAGAATTAATCTATTCCTGGAGGTAAGCCCTGAATCTTTGTGCCTCCACCCTCCTCCCCATGAGGCTGAAGCTTGAGGAGAGTGTCTTTTTCTTCCTGCTTTTCGGCAGAGGGCCACATTTGTGAGGGGGGTTTTCTCCTTCTCATATGGGAGCCAGACCATGAGAGTTGTGGGTTGTTGTTTTTTTTTTTTTTTGCTTTGTTTTGTTTCTTGATTCTCACTTATGTGTGGCCCCTGATTGATTTTTCAATGGGTCAGTGGTCCCCAACCCAAAAAAGAGGTTCCGCACCCCTGTTCTACAGCTAACACCTCCAAGCTGCTGCTGGCCACCAGAATAATACAGATGCCTCCTGTCTCCTGGCTACAGTGCAGGCAGGAAGGGGATAAACCCTAAGAATGCATTGAGTACCAGGACCCAGGAACCTGGTTGCAGGGGCTTCAGCGAAGCCCAGCAGAGAAGTGGTTCTCTGCTGGGATCGGAGGGACTATGGGACAGAGCAGCCCCTGGGGGTAAGATCTAGAATGGGGGCAGCATGTGAAGAGGGTGCTAAGCAGTAAGTATCCCTGCTTGGGGACCTGCAGGTTTGAGCACAGCCTGGAAATAGCTTCCTCCCTGCCACTCCAGAGCTTACCTCAGGGGTGGAGAAGTTTCTCCATGTCAGTGCTATGGGAGACTTTGACTCATGCAGGGCTTGGCTCCTCCTGGCCAACACCCTAGGCCAGAAGATCTTGAGCTTTTCCTGGGTGCTGGTACGACAGTGGGGGAAGGAAGCAGCCTACTAGTCAGGCTGTTAGTGAGCTGAATGAGATGACCAGAGGCTGGTTCTCTGCACAGTGCAGAGGGCAGGCTGCACCCTCACAGGAGGGATATAGAAAAGCAGGGGAATGGGTGTGTGTGGGGAGGGGTAGAACTGGCACAGCAGCAGGGACAGGACAGGGAGAGGGGAAGCATGTAAAGGGCCGATGGATGGGTAGCAGAGGTGACGTGTAACCAGCCACCACCTGCCCACACTCACCAGCCACTGCTGCAAGCAGCCAGTAATTGCTGGAAATGGAGGATGCAGGGGAGGAGGCTGCTGGCCAAGAGCTAGAACCCAGCAGGGACTGTACTCATGGACCAGCAGGAGGAGTGGCCGGTCCCACAGCCTCATGGGCTTCAGGTTGTTAGAGCAGTGGTCCCCAACCTTTACAGGCTCCCGGGCGCCTGGGTGCGCGGCCACTCACGCGCCGGGCGCCTAGGGGGTGGGGCCGCGTGTCCTGGGGCACGCCAGGGGCAGGGATGCCCTTGCACCCGGCGCCGGCATGTGCCCCAGGGCCGGGGCTGCCCAAGCGCCTTGTTCCGTGGACCCGGGGCCGGCACCGCCGCCCGAGCCGCACGACTGGGGCCGGCACCAGTGCCGCGCGCCCGCATGTGCCCCGGGGCTGGGGCCGCCCGAGCGCCGCACACCAGGCACCGGTGCATGTCGTGCGCCTGGGGTTGGCAGCCCAGGTTGTCGGCGGGTGCGCAGAAATGCCCCGGCGGGTGCCATGGCGCCCGCGGGCACCGCGTTGGGGACCACTGTGTTAGAGACAAGAAACTGCGCCCCCCCCCCCCAGTAAAAAAGTTTGGCCAGGCCACTCTTGCTATAGTGGGCTGCAGTACTCCTTGGGAGAAACCGGCCGCACCCTTCCTGCATACCATTGCCTTTAGTTTGCCTTTAGTTTACCATTGCCTTTTGCTGCCCCCTGAGCCTGCCCTCCTGGTGCTCTAGGACTGGGGAAGCCAGGCCTGGCCATGTGATGTGCCCTCCTCCCTCCCCAGTGCTCCGGGGCTGGAGAAGCTGGGTCGGACCAGGCTGCACAACACATGCCCTGTTTCCTCTCTCCCCGGTGCTCTGCGTGGCCCGACCTGGCCCAACCTCTCCAGCCCCGGAGCACTGGGAAAGGGACAAGGCAGCGCATGCTGCACTGTGCAGTCCGGCCTGGGCCACCCACCTCCCTCCTCTGGTGCTTGAGAGGGTGGGCTGGGCTTGGCCGGGCTGCGTGGTGCGATGTGCCTTCCACCGGAGCTGGGGAAGCTGCGGCAAGCACGCGCTTGCTCCCCTTTCCTCCCCATGGTTGGAAGGGGGGAGCATGCCACCCCACCTCCCAGGAGTGGGGAAGGGATGGGGCCTAGCAGAAGGGGCAGGGATGGAGGTGTGGCTGGGGGCTTGCCTCCCCCAGCCCTGCCTTCACTGACTTCCCATGCACATGCTCCAGCTTTGCCTGATCACCAGCCTTGCACACTCATCCCCATCGTCAGCCACTGGTGGGTGAGTGGCTGGCAAGCAAGGATCCGGCCAGCCGCAGGATCCACCAGTACTGATGGGAGGGAAGAGACAGAAAATATGGGACAATTTGCCCATTAAAAAAAAATTGGGACACCTTCAGGAGGGCTCAAAAATGAAACGGTCCCTTTAAAAGCAGGTCACCCAAAGGAAGGTGGGCAAGGAAGCGCTCAATGAAGGCTGTCAATGTGTCCTAGGTTTGCCCCAGAGCCAACTGCCTTGTCACTTGCCAATTTGATAATATTTAAGGTCACGCCCCTATCCATCTTCTTTCCCCCTCCTCCTATAGCTTGCTGCTTTCCCATCCCCCGCTCCAGGTCGGGGTCGGGGGGGTCTCGCCTGTAGAGCCAGGGCTGGGAGCTGCAACTGCTGGCGATACGTAGGAAGTGACCCTCACTAAGTAGGGGCTGGCACAGGTGATGATCCATCTGGTATGTACCTGCCTCCCTTTCCTGACAGACATTGGGTTTCCGGTCAGTAAATCTGACTGGACACTGTTGTCTCCCCTTTTGGACCAAATACCTGGCCACCTTACCTTCCACCATGACAGGAAGCAACAGTGACCCCCAGCTCCAGAGAATACCCCTGCTGCAGGAATCCTGTCCCTGTTCTGTCCTCTTTCTGGGAACCTGAAATGTGGTAACCCTACAATATTCAGATCTGGCGCAAGTGATGCTAGTGACTTACAATAGCTTTGCCTGCAGCAATGTTCCCTGCCTAGACCAGCTTTGACGCTAGCCCTTGTTTTTTACTAAGATTATAAATCATTTTTTTAAAGTGTGGAAATGACTTAATAAATGTTGATTACTGAACAAATCCATGACATTGAGGTGTCTGCAAAGATGAATACTGCCTTGGAGTTAAATTTTCATCTACCTATATATTTTAGAAATGTGCATCTGCCCGTCTGTCCGTCCGTGAGTCCGTTTGTTCAAGAACTCCTCCTAAACTGTAAGAACTAGGACCACCAAATTTGGTAGGCAGCTTCCTCTTATCCTACTGTAAAGCCAGCTTAGTGTTTGGTACTGCCAGGAAAATGGGATGCGCCTGGAATTCAATTGTTTTCCAGAACATGGAAAGAGAGGGGGCTGGTCAGAGGAGAGCTATACTGCAAAGTGACCACTAAGGTCACCACAGCAGGAAGACAGTCAGCAGCTGAGACCGGGCTCACCATCTTGCCGGCTGTAGGACCAGATAAGTGACCCCCTTCTCCAAAACGCCTCTCTCCAGCCCTTGGCTGCAGTGCCTGATGGGAGGCAGAGGACGTCCCGTCAGCCACCAGCCCTACTGCTGTGGCTCCCCAGTATCACCCCCAGGGCCAGGTAATGCAGCCCCACCCCCCAGGATATGATGGAGGAGGGTGTGGAAACCACAGCATGGCCACACCTATCCCAAGAAGATGTTGGCCGGGGGGGGGGGGGGTGTCAGAAACTGCAGGAGACACTGGGAGGGAGACCAGAAACTGTGGCCCAGCTCCACACCTTGGGACGAAATGCCTGGGGTGCTGGGAACTTTGGCCCGCTCCCACCTTCACCACAAATAGAGGGAAGGGGGGCTGGTAACCGCAGCCCAGCCCGGGTCCTCTCCCCGCAGTTAGAGGTCAGGGAAGGGAACTGTGGCCCAACCCTGGCCCGGGCCTAACTGCAGAAGGGCCAGGGGGAGCATCATGGTCCAGACCTGGCGCTGCCCCCTCCATGAGTAAAGTTTTGGGGGGGGGCCAAGCAGCTCAACTCCAGCCCTGCTCCCCCAAAGGAGATGCCAGGGGGCTGGGAACTGCAGGAGATGCTAGGGGAACCAAAAACCACAGCCCAGCCCTGCCCCTCCCCAGAGAAAATGCCACAGGGGCCAGGAACTGCAGCCTGCCCCCCACCCAGTAGAGCCTGGGACCCCCCATGAGTAGAGACCGGGGGGACTGAAAACTGTTGCCTGGCCCCACTCCCTGCCCCCTCCATTAAACATCGGGGAGGGGAACCAGGACCCAGGCTGGACTGGGCCTAACTGAGTAGGGACCAGGGGGACACCACGGTTGAGACTCAGTCCTGCCCTGCCCCGTGGGTACAGTCTGGGAGGGGTGGGCACACTGGCTGGGAGAACCAGACAGCCTCGCCCGCCAGGAGCTGCCAGCTGGAGGGGGCTGGGCAGCCCAGCCCTTCCCCACTCAGGAGCCACTGGGTGGGGGTCTTGGAAGCCTCCCCACTCTAGGAACGACTAGCCGGGAGGGGGAGGGGGCCTGAGCAGTGCAGACCTGACTCCCTCTGACAAGCCACGAGTCTTCCTCCTCCCCTCTCTGGGAGGAGCTGCCAGGGCAGCACAACCCTGGCCCCCCGGGGAGACCCGCAGCTGGAGCAGCACCACCCTTGCTGCCATAACCAGCCATGGTAAGCCCCCATCATATCTCCCATCCCTCTGCTCTGAGCCTCCCCTCCCCATCCTGCTTGATTCCTACTTACCCTCTTCCTTCAGTCCCCCCACCTCCTGCTCTGAGCCCCCTCCCCCCGACCTGGACAACACCAGGTAAATCCTCTAGTAAATAATTTAAAAAGGGGCATGTGTGAAAAACCACTATCTGATCCTCATTCCTATTTTTACTAGTGAAATTAAATGACGGGCCTGTTCCAAAGCCCATTTTAGCCAAGGGAACGGTTCCCTTTGACTTTGCATCAATTACCACGAAAGTATCTGCATAAAACATGCCCTTGGGAGTCTTTGACCCACAAGTTACGCTAAAGCTGCTGTGGTTGGAAAGGGAGGGAAGAACGGGCTGCTTTATGAGATAGGAAGTGTCAGACAGGAAAATGAAAGCACTGGAGAGGCTGCAATAACAAACCCAATTTCTTAACAAACGCTTTAGCTGCAGTTAGTTCCCTGGCACTGCGACTGCTGTAACCTTCTTTTTGTTAGAGCTACTCCTGGTCAATTTCTCTCTGCTTGACCGGAGCAAAAGTAGTTTGTGGATCAGTTTTCAGACCTGCTGAGCACCCACATCCAGAACTGAATGGAAAGTGAAGATGTGGGAGAGCTCTGAAAAATCAGGCTATTAAAGCAGAGTCCTCTAGTGGATATGTGACAAGTACCAGGAGACAGGTCTTTTGACTTCTCTGGGCCTTATCGTAAACTGACTGTGTGATCTCTTTATGCGTCACTTTCCCCATGTATAAAATGAGCATCATAATTCTGAGCTATTTCATCGTGGAGGATTAATTAGTTAAAGGGACATTACCAGGTTAGTTTAAAGCCACGTTTAAGTTTTTTATAATGTTTTAAAATAAATAAAAAAGACCCAGAGAGAATTGTTCTCATTATCAGTGCAAGTGGTTTATTGTTAAAGGCAAAACATTTCCTTGCAGTTTTGTAAGCCAAGCATTGCAGCACCATGCTAGTTAGCAAGAACCAGAGAGTGAAACAGGTTAGAAAAGAGGGACAGTCGTAGCTTTGTTTTCATTGTCCAAACAGGGTAAAATGTAGCAAGCGATCACACTGCACAAGGGCATGATCCAAATTCCATGAAAGTTAATGGATGTTTGATTTCTGCTAGAGTTGGATCAGGTCATTAAGGATTAAAAGGGAATAATGAGACTTAGGCATCTATACTTGGAAGTTTAAGGCACAACCGCAGCAGCAGCACTTTAAACTGAAAGTGTGGCCACAAATACTGGGACAGACTTAGCCTTAGTTCCACTTACTCGTGCCTTGTGTCATCATCCAAACCTTTGCCAAGTCAGTACACAATGCAAGTAAAATGCCGCCATTCTAAGTGGGACACATGTGGCAAGCACTTTGCACAGATATCAGTGATGACACAAGGTGCAAGGAAGTGAGGAATAAAGCTCTTTATTCACTTTTCATCCTTTATGACCTGATCCAACTGGCACAAGAGGCAAGGCAATAGCAAATCAGACCTGCTTTTTCAACCTTGGCCCTCATTACCAGAGAATGGGAGTGACTCACTGCTATAGCACTTTCCATTAGTTGAACCTTTAAACTGTAGATCCACCTGTGGATCCTATTGATCAACTCATGGAAGGTGGCACAGTATGTTAAGTTTACAACTTTACTTGGGAGACTAATAAAGGAATCAGAGGGATTTAGAATAAAGCCTGGAAACATCTCATGACAGTCACAGGTGAAAATTTACATGGAATTCTATTCCACCCACCTAAGTTTCTCTGGTATTTTAATTGGGCAAAGCATTCGCCTTCACTTTCTGTCCTAAATTGCTTTTTGTGGTACATGGTCATATTCCACCTCCGAGGTGGCTGTGCTTGGTGGTGACTGTCCCGACAGTTATGTACTTTGTCACCGTGTAAAATGTCTTCAGGGGTTTGAAAGGTGCCAGATAGCATGAGTGCTTTGTGTGTGTGAGGAGATAAAGTGTTAGCTAACCATTGAGCAGAGAGGTAAAATGTCAGAAGGAATCTTCTGTTTTTTTATCTCAGTACAAACAGGCTGGATGCTTTTTCCTCAGGGATAGTTCCAGGAGAATTTGTACATTTTTTCACGGATTGTTAGAGCTCCTTGCCCCAGCCAGAGCTCACAAGCAGCTCCAAGAGCACAGTGAGGATACAGCCCATGAGTCCAGAGACAGAGAGTAAGCTCCTCCTACATCTCTAGCTGCTGCCAAAGCAACAGCTTCAACAGACCGTTAAATAAGCCATTGCCATACTGGCACCACTCTGAGCACAAAGATGCATTTCATTTACTGAAGTCTGGGGCTGTGTAAAACTTAGGACAAACCAGCCCTTCGACTGCTAGGTGCTACCCAGCCTGGAGAGGCAGGCCTCCCTGGGGCTTGCCCCCCTTACTGTGCAGAGCACATTAGAAAGCTCTTTCACAGTGAGCTGTAATGTCTTGCTCTCATGACAGCGTCCCAAGACCTTGTTTCACAGAAAGTGACTGCAGCCTGTGCAAAATGCCACTGGCTACCTTCTCACACATATCTAGAAGCACAAACTCATCCTCAAACAATCCACCAGCTCCCTTCACTTCAGTATTCTACCTCAAAAGTTATAACCCGTTGATGCCATGCTGGTCATGAAACAGAGCCGGAATCACTCCTCCAGAATCCTCCTTTCTCAGGCGAGGTCTCCTTTTTCATATAGAACCAATGTAACAAGCTTCATGATGCTCTCTCTCCTTACATGCTTGGCATGAGGTGTGGTTGGTGATGGATTGAAGAACATGACTAGAACTCAATGCAGCTGTTTAGCAGCACAGCATAATTTAGAGCAGCCCCCTGAGGCTGCTGTGGCTCACACCAAGGGTCACTTTGGGCTCCAGCTGTCTCCATGCTGCAGAAGGCACAAAGGTAGCACACAACTTAACAGCATACCAGAGACAGGGCCTTTGTTTTTTATGAGCCATTTTTTTGTTCAGCAGGACATAGACTTGCCAAGACTTACCTTCTGGTATAACACCCTGGTATAAGTGAGCACAATTTCATTGACATCAATGCAGTTACACCAGGTCTAAATTTGACATCTCCTCTGTCACTGATGTGGTTCCCTATACTCATCTGTCACTGGCTTATTATACAACCACTTTCAGTGCGAGAGTCTTCTCCTTTGCACCCCCTGCCACTTGGAGTATCTTTCCTCTCTCCGCATTACATCAAGATTTCTCTTCTGTCTTGCCTGGGCCTTTTAATTTGCCACTCTGATCTAAGGAGAAAATAAATGGAAGGCTCTGTGTCATTGCATTTTCCACAATCCCTACTCTACTGTACTGTATCTTAACTCTGAGAGGCAGTGGGAAGACAGTTCGTATGAAAGGTTCTTATTCTTCAAGGTGCTGAGTAGGGGTGTAAAATCCCAGTTGATCAGTTAACTGTTACAACTTAGGTTTAACTGGTTCACTGATTAAGCAGGATCCTTCATGAGGGGGCCGGCAGCCAGAGCCAGCAGCTCCAAGCATGGGGGATCAGGGAAAAGGGGACAGCTTCTGCCCATCCACCCCATGCTTGTCACTGCGGCTGCCAGTGCCCCTGTGCCTTGCGCTGCTGGCAGCAGGAGCCGGCAGGCCTAAGCATAGGGGAGTTGGATCCTACTCCTGGGCCCAGTGCACTGAGCAGCCACCTCCCACTTCTGCTACTCCCCTCCTCCCCACATGGCGGGTCCGGCCCTGCTCTTAGGTAGTACCAGTTACCCATTCACATCCCTAGTGCTGAGCACCCCCTGGGAACAAGGTTGGCGGGTATGGTAGGCGGGGGAAAGCATTGCCTTCCCAAGCTACCAGCCTGGCTCCACCCATACTCCAAATCCAATACGCCTACGGTAGGCATACTGGGGCTGGAGTGTTGCTGCCCCTGAGCACCTGCCCTTCCCATGCTCTAGGGCTGGGGAAGCTTGGGCCACGCACCGCCCCATCTCCCCATGATGGGGTGTAGGCTTTGGGCAGAAGGGACGGGGCTAGGGACAGAGTTGAGCGCTTGCCCCCCCACCCGTACCTTCACCCACTGCCCATACCTGAGACACACTCAGGCCCAGATCCATTAAAGTATTTAGGCTCCTAATTTCTACAAAAATCAACTCCCCTGGCTCCAGCACCTTGCAGAACAAGTTTCTGACATTCGATGATGCAAGGCCCGTATCTCAGCAGGTGTAAATCAGACCAACTCCACTGAAGTCAATGAAACTGGGCAGATTTACACCAGCCTGGGATCTGGCCTATTGTGTTGATTTACAAGTCGGTATGTCGATTTGGTAATCAGGGCTGACTCTTGAAGTTCCCAGCCCTGTGCTTTCCAAAGAGCACGCACACAGGGAGGGGGAGCAGCCAGCTCCTCCTGGGCTGCCTTTATTGAAACCTGACAGGTGAACAAACCCGCTGGGGTATAAGGCTCAGACAGAAGCCTATACAGCTGGGAATGAAAACTGGCTCATGCTTTAAGGTAGTGGCATTTGGGGTGGAGGAGGATTTCAGTAATAACTGCTTCAGACAAACCACGCTTCACTGCTTCTTTCCATCCCAATCTTGGCTCCATTCATTTTGTCTGAGACGTGGATCTATTTTTGGAGGCTTTAAAAATATCCAGGGAGTTGCCAGCTACTTTGCTTCATATACAGGAACTTTTACTAAAGACATTTTAGAAAGGACCTAAACCAACTGGCCTCTCCTCTGCTTAAAGTGGATTCTAGGTGAACAGTAAAGCACACAAGCCACAATAAAAACAGGCCACATTTGGTCATTACTGAGGCCAGGTCTATACTGCGAGGGGAAAAGTCAAATCTAGGCTATGCACAGGGGGCAAAGGGTGAGGAAGCTCTGGGGGAGGGGGAGGACCAGCCTTGTGACTGCCCCCCCAAAGCCAGGGAAGGGCCTGGACAACTCTCTATGCCCCAGGCCCTGCCTCTTCCCACCCCTGCTCTACCCACTCCCTGGCCTTGCTCTGCACCACATCTTCCCCAACCCCCGCCCCCATGCCATGCGGCCCAGGGGACTGGTGCCAGGAGAGGTGGGGGAAATGGAGCCATGTGGCCCAAGCTCATTTGGCTCCTGGCCAATCACTTTGCTTCTCCCTGGTGAGTGCGGCGCAGTCTCGCCCCTCCCCCCAAGAGTGAGCCAGGGACGCATTGCTCAGGGTTAGCATATGTAGGTCTTTTAAAAGGCATAACATGTACAGGATTTTTTGCCCTGCAAAGAGAATCAGGGAGGGGCCAGAGCACATGCCTTCAATGGAGCTGCGTGCCTGGACCATTCATAGCTGCTCTGAACATGCACCCCAGCGCCTGGAGGGAAAAGTGTGTGGCTGTGGCAGCGGCTCTGGTGAGACCCAGCACGTTACTCTCCGCCCCACTAGATTTATGTCCCAGGCTCTGTAGGAGAGAAATGGCTAGGGTTGCCAGGTTTTGAACCAGACAGTCTGGTATTTGAGCTTTCTGTCAGGGAAACAAATTGAGAAAATACCGGGCATATAAATGTCCAGTATTTTCTAATTAAGTTTTTATTATTATCATGAGTATCAGTACGTAGTTGCGTACTGCCTGGCTGGTAGACACGCTCACACTGCAACTATGTGGTTGGGGGGGCGGGGTGCAGGATGGAATCCCCTGGATCGGACTCGCCCATGAGCTCTGCCGGGACCATGCGCAGGACGGGCAGCACCCCCAGGATCTGCATGCGCCCGGGCCAGCCTTGCTCCCTACTGGCCAGTTCGCCCCCCCCCCGGTTCCTCCCCCCACCCCATCTCCTCCGGCCAGCCTCGCTCCCCCCGATCCCCTCCCGGCCAATGCCTCCCTCCCCCTCTGATCTGAGATCAAGTGTGTCTGGTATGTTTTTTAAACCATCTGGTAACCCTAGAAAGGGCTTAGGGTTAGAGGAGGGTTCTGGGGGTGCCTGGATCTGTGGGAGGGGTGGGGCATTGGGTTAGAGCAGGGGGGGGCTACTGGGTGCCTGGCTCTGGGGGGAGGGTGGGTGCATTGGATTAGAGCAGGGAGTCTGGGGGTGCCTGGCTCTGGGGGAAGAGAGAGAGCATTGGGTTAGAGCAGGAGGGCTGGTGGGGAGACTGGTTCTAGGGGAGGGCAGAGAACTGGGCGTTAGAACTTCTGGCTTCTTTCCTTTCCTGTAGGTGGCCAGTGGGTCTGTTGGTTAGATTGGAGGTTCCAGTCTCAGCTCTGTGAGGACCATGGGAGCTGGTGCTCGGTGGGCGGGCAGGGGAAAGGAAGGGATTCTAGGAAGCAGGATTCCTGGGTTCCTGTTCTAACCATGCCACTTCTCTTGTCGGTGTCTTTAACTTCATGCCCAAGGATGGGCCCCAGCCAGCAGCCTCCTTGGCCCCCCACTCTCTCCTCCTGACCCCACAGCAGCCCAGGCTGCCAGATGGTTGGCGGTGCTGCTGGAGCCTGCGCTGCCACGTCTCAGGGCAGTGTGGCGGGGAAGCGGGAGCCTGGCATGCGGCGTCCCCTCGCACCATGAGAGCCAGTGGGGGCAGCAGTATCGGCAGCAACAAGGCGGTGGCCAGAGCCCCAAGCTTGGTGTGTGCGGGGACGAGTTCGACGGCTCCCGAGCCCGGCCTCCTGTGCAAGTGGAGCAACCGCTGCCACAGTGGCACCAGCATGCACCAGGTGTCCTCTTTTTTGAAAGTTCAAATATGGTCACCCTAACATTGCTCCATCTCCCCCGTCGCTGCCAGTGAGTGGAAAGGCAGACTGCAGCTACCAGTGCCACTTCCCTTCCTCCCACCACTTGTCCCTTTGGCTGACCAGGGACTATGGCCCCATGAGCAGCTGGCCTTTGTCACTCCTGCCCATGGCATTTGGGAGCACATGCTCCCTCATACACCCTGACACATCGCCCCTGGATAAGCAATTTGAGTTACGCCAGTAGCATAACTCAAGCTGATGTGTCTTACATCTAAGGCTATGTCTACACTACAAAGAAAAGTCGGGAAAAAGTATCTTTTCCCGCTTTTCTTCCTAAAGAGGTTTTCCCAACATTTGGCCCATCTACACAGGGCCAAATGTCAGAAAAAAAGCCTCTTTCAGAACATCCCTTCTTCCTCGTAGAACAAGGTTTACAGGGATGCTGAAAAAAACACATCTGCTTTTCCAAAAAAATTTCAGAAACACAGATGCGATCCTTGGACATGACAGAGTGACCAGACAGCCTGGGAGTGACCAGACAGACCATCAGAGGCTGGCCTAAGAATGGACCTGGCTCCTGCATTAGGAAAACAGGACAAGGGATGCCCGGAAGATAAGGAGGTGGGGTTGGCTCTGAAGTGGTCTAGATGTACCCTAACTTGCCACAGGGTCCACATTGTGCTGGAAAAACAGGAGGAACTCCCCCATCAACTGCCCTTACTCTTCTCACTCAGGTGGAGAACCAGAGTTGATGGGAGAGCAATCTTCACTAGACCCTCTAAATCGTTCCCCAGTAGATCAATCACAGCAGTGAGAGACACGTCCTGAGATGTGACAGGGAATAGGCACAGATTAACAGAGCATTGGACCTGGTCTATATGATATGGTTAGGCCGATGTAACCTGCCTTGCATCAACCTAGCAATGGGAGTGCCTCTTAAATCCAGATACTGCCAGTGTAAGTGCCTCTCTGTGTCAATAAATAACACCACCACCCCAAGCAGCACAGAATCATGGGCGGTACAGCACCGCCAACCCCAAATGTTCAACACTCATGAGTCAGGTTCACCACAAATTATGAGGCTGGCTTTAAAAAGATGAGATTATGTTAAAAAGTTAGTAGATTTGGTGTTTTTTATTTGCCTTCTGCTTTTTGAGCCTTTAGGGCAGAGGTGGGAAACCTAAGGCCCGCGGGCTGAATGCAGCCTCCGGCTTGCCTGGATCTGGCCCTTGAGGCTCCACCCTCGCATTTGGGAGCCTGTACTGGTGCTGCAGCCCTCGCTCTCCTGCCACCTCACTTGTGGGGCCGGAGCACACAAAATATAGTAGCCTGGGCCCCCCTAAGATCTGGTGTGTGAGGGGAATGTGGGGAGTGCCTTTCTCTTCTCGGGGGCCATGTCAGTGAAGGTAGGTTGGTTTGTTTGTTTTGTTTGTTTGTTGGTTGGTTTGTTTGTTGACTTGTGTGTGGTCCCTGCCCCAAAAAAGGGTCCCCATCCCTGCTATAGGGTGCCCTGTGGTCTCATTTTGAAGCTTCCTCCACAGGCCCAAGAGCTAGAAACTTACATTTTCTTTAACAGTGAAGGCTGAAATCATCACATATCCACTTGACTCCAGAAGCTGGATTTTAAAGAAAACCATTATCATGAGACTCATGATAAAAGTCATGAGAGTTGGCAACACTGTGTTGTAATTGGGTCATCACAGTATCAGCGTAGACAGCAATTGACAGAAACAATATGGTATTAGCCTTCAAAAGCCATCCCACAATGATCCACACTTGTAATAATCAATACAAACATGCCTGGTGAGGACATGCACTGGCTGACACAACACTCCAGATGTGCACATCCACAAGGGACATAATAATTGTAGGGGATTATGCTAACCTAAATTAGGTTAAAACAATTTCATAATGTAACATGGTTTTATTATGCAGAGGATTGTACTGCGGTACAGATTAGTGAACAGCAGTATCACCTCTGTGGCTGACTGAACAAACATCACACATTCATCTCTCATCCCATACATGTGACAGAAGAAACATTCTGGTTTTCTAGATCCCTATGCAACTCACACAATCATGGTATTGTGACAGCTATAATGGAACCTAGGGGGAACACAGGGTCCTACCAAACCATGAACTATTTCAAAATCTTGAATTTCATGGTTTAAGTTATTTAATTTCAGTGTTACTTACTTAATTTCAGCTTTGCTTTTGGGGGTTCTTCTAGCCTAAATAGAGAGCACAGGCTTCCTCTTTTAACAACACCACCATCATCTACATTTGGTTGGTTTTGATGGTGGGGAGTTTTGAGGGGGGAGGATTTTTTGGGGAAAGGATTGTCTCACTAAATAGAATCTCTCTTGAACAAAGATCCCCTGGGTTTATACTACTAGGAAAGGCTCCCAGTCTCACACCCACAAACATATTTTGGAGACGGTAAAATTCAATACTCCCTCATCCCCAGCACTACTTTGCCTCCCAGGGGAAAGGGAGGGCAAATTAGCTGGGGTTAGCATAGTGCTTTGAAGAAGTAGAAGCTCTCCAGTGGATTCTGTCCCTGAAATCCTCCAGCCTGCAAGACGCCACATCTCCCATTAGCAAAAGATAATGTGCAGATAAAGATGATCATTAAGCAAAACTGATCAGTCCCAGGAATTTTGGACATGATTCTGATTGCCTTCAGCGAGAACTGAAGGTGTTGAGTTCCAAAGGGGGCAGAGAGTGTTCTGCCCCTCACACAACTGGGCTCTGTATGCTCAAATACTTATAATTTGGTATGCTCTTTTCCCTGTGATAATCTCTGCCCTTCTATTCTCAATGGAGCTGGTAATTAAGCAGTTTTCAGCACTAATGGGAATTTACTACTGAAAGGGAGAGTGGATATGCAAAGACTTTGTATATAAGGAGTCATTATACCGAGGCTGCAAGGGCTTCAGTCTGAAAGCTGAAATCTTTGGGAGTTTTGCAGTTAGGCAAGGAGGCCAAGGATGGACACTCTGTGGAATGTAAGTGAGGAAGTCAGTGGATGGTATTGGGACTATTTTCATTCAGGAGCTAGAAGGTTTTCTGGGTTCTGTGTAGTGCTGGGACAGTTGAGGCCCCGTGCCTCCTCTGCAGAGGTTAAACTTCTAAGAAAGCAGTACACTTCCATCACCCAACAGCTGCTTTTAGCAAATTATGCTACCCACCAGCTTTTGCTGAGAAAATGTCCAAAACTTGGAGCCCTCAGTAAGACTGGATATGCTGAGGGCAGCTTTCCAGAGAGAGCAACAGATCCTTTCTGTACTGGACAATGTGTGAAGTTACTGTGTACTATATAAAAGCAGCTGTGCTCCACCCCAGAGATGACTGCATTTCAGTTACGAAAAAGATAGATACATTGTTCTATCCTTTCCTCGGCTTCCTGGCACGAAAGGGAACAAATAATGGTCAAAAGGAACAAAGACACCCTCAAAGCAGTGGCAAGAAGGAATGATGATTTGCTGGCATGCTGCTCCTCTCTGAAGCTGCTGTGACTCTGTAGTCCCTCCCTGTAAGGAAGACGCTGGAAACTGCAGAAGGTAAAACAATCCTTTTCAGAATGGATCTGTATGAATCTTGATGGGGATTCAAGCATGAATTCTTCAAGCCAAAACCCCTGCTCCTTCATTAGGGAGTCATAATCTGCCCTCACAAGATGTACCCAAAGCCATTGCCTATGGTGCTGTTGTGTGACTCCATGGGGGAGGGTAACCTAACTCAGTTTGTTCACTTGGTACACTGATATGTAAGGGATGCTCCCTCACTAAGTCTCTTCTGTACTGTAGCATTGGCAGTCATAAGCACTCCAAAATAATGAGACAAGCCAATCTGAAAAATCACGGGATTGTTATTAAAAGATAACAAATGCTGGGGGTGGGGCAGGAAGTTGGCTTTCAAGACTTTAGGTCATGCAGACCATTGTTTCATGCTTTTCTTCACAATGAAGTGAGTTAGAAATTTACTTTTAAATGAAAACAGAGATTCTCATATTCACCTGACTCCAGAAGTTGGGGCTTGAAGATGAATAGTGTAAGACTCATGATTAAATTGTGAGAGTTGTCAGTGCTGCTTTGCTTTAAACCAATAAGGGCCAGATTCTCTGGCTACATCTAGACTGCAGGCTTCTTTTGGAAGAAGCTTTTCCAGAAGATATCTTCCGAAAAAGCTTCTTCTAAAAGAGAGCATCCACACTGCCAAAGCTCATTGAAAAAGCAATCTGCTTTTTTGAAAGACAGCAATCACACTGAATGGACTATCTTGCATTTAAGCTGTGATTACTATGGACGGAGTGGCCACCAGGACACCTGTGCTTTTTCCTCTTCTTTCAAAAGAACTCCCTCTTCCCTGTCCACACACACCTTTTTCCAAAAGAGCTCTTTTAGAAAAATGCTTCTTCCGTGTAGAAAGAGGTTTACCAATGTCAGAAAAACTCTTCTGTTCTTTCTATTTTTTGTTGAAAGAATGTGATTGTAGTGTGGACGTAAGTGAAGTTTTTTTCGGAAAAATTGATGTTTTTCCGAAAAAACTCTGTAGTGTAGATATAGCCTCTGTTGGTAGAATTTAGAGTTACAATAGCAGCGAATCTGTCTCCATGCTTTTGAATAGGAGGGAGTCACCATTTCATTGCAATTCCACTTTTGAATTTTTTCCCCTATTGGGAATTCGTATTAACCGCTGGATCCACAGAATTGCTCCAGGTATTCCAGAATAATGAGTCAGACCCTTCCCTGACAAATGAGGGATTAGTTTAAAAATCATGTGTTTTTTAAAAAATAATTCTTTTTTTTTTAATCTAGCTTTTGCACCTGTAGGGGTCACATTTTTCATGTTTATATCCAGCACAACGAGCACTAGAAAGTTACTTTTTAAAAAAACAAATGCTGAGATTTTGGTGTAGCCATGTGATTCCAAGAGCTGGGGTTTTAAACACAAAAACAAGAATCAAATCCCACAAAAGTCAATGAGAACTCATTTCTATAAGAATTGGATCGGGGCTTAAAAGAAATGAACTTTGTTGAAATAAACTGATCTATTAGGCAAAGAGTGTAAACCCTTTCCTGCATTATTCATGGAGAGCTGAGATATATCTATATTAGTCATCTTTGCAACATTGTAGTTTCCTAGTCCAAAGCTACCAGCAGAAAATGCTTAACCAATGCTTACATTTCTACCTATTTACACCAGTACGGTCTCATGGACACAAACATTCCATAACACAAACAAGTTCTTAGACCAGGTCTGTGCTGCAGACCTATGTAACCCCCAAGGAGATTGCTTGGATTCCCGGGGCTTTGTCTGCTGGCAGCTCAGGGAGAGGCACTCTGAGTTTGCCTTGGCTCCCCCTCCCTACCAGGGCCAGAGTCTGCCCGGCAACCCACAGGGAGTGAGATGCCCCTCCCAGGGGGAAGGAGAGACCATTGTTGAGGGGAGTCTGGAGCCAGCCAGGAAAAGGGGAGGACTGAGTGTGTGGGAGCTAGTAAGCCCCAGGCCTGCATGCAGGGTTCCCCCTGAGAGCTAGCCTCTAGGGACCTGAAGGCAGGATCCCTCAGCTGGGTTTATGTCTCCACTGTTGATTCCCAGTTGTGGAGTTTGCTGGGAGGCTTCCCCAGCCAGGCGGAGTTGGCTCTCCAGCTCCCTGGGTGAGAGAGTCACTGCATGGTCAGCTGGGCTCGAGCAGCAAGTTCAGGGCTGCTGCCTGCTGTGTGGGTCTGGAGGCTGGCCTGGGAGGCTATAGTTTTGAATTTTGGTGCAGTTGTGTGGTCTGCATCTTGAGCCCTGCACCCCTTCACGGTGAGGGGAAATTCTGGGACCAAAGCAGCCTGGTTCCTGCTTGAAGAGGACCCCTGTGAGAAGAGAGCAGCCCCTTTGCAGAGACTGAGTCATCTCTCAACCTGAGGCTCATTCATGGAGTGTGTGAGTGCACCAATTTTTAGTTAGTAAGTCAGGGAATTTGTTTGGGGATTTTATTACCTGCAGCCTATTAAACTGTGGAGGGATTTGCTGCCTTCTCCCATTTGTGAGTCCTTTGGGCTGTACTGGACCTAGTCAGCCCCACTGCTAAACCACTGCAGAGAAGGATTGTGTGGTCAACAGTCATCAAGGGCCCCAACAAAGTACGCGTACCAACGGGACACTAACTTCACAGTTGCAGGGCACCGGTGACCCTAAAAATAATGTTTTACCCTGTTCTGTTATAATTGTCTCCTGTTTAATATAATTGTGTTTATTATAGTGTATGTGTTTGTGTTATTTTCTGGGAGTCTCCAACTATCTGGCGAATACGTGGGGATTATCCTGGGCTAGAATTTTCCTCCCAAGCTGCCCTGGCAACCCTGCTAGGAAGGAGTGAGGGGGGTGGAGGCACCGCCAAGTACATTAATCAGAATAAAATTGAGTAGGTGGCGGGATCCAGAAGAACCCAGACCTATCCATCCGAACCTGAAAGGAGATTGGCTCTAAAAGAAGGTAACCAGGTGGAGAGGGGGCGCTACACCTATATCAGTATAAGTATTTTGCTCGGGAGCATAGACAATGCTGTTGACTAGAGTGCTTCTCTTGCTGAAAGCCACCACCTCTCAGGGAAAAGTTTAACTATGCACCTAGGAGCACTTCTGTAGTAGTATATAGGAATACACACCCTTTTAGAGCATATCTTTGAGGATTTTTTTTATTTGGCTGGAGTTAGGAAAAATCAACAGAAAGGAGAGCAGAAATCACACGTCCATTATTCCTTTGTTTATTTGCTCTCATTCAACCTTAGCACCACAGTGTTTGCTATAGATTATTCTGCAATCTGAGTTGTTGATAGGATGGTGAAGAACAATGGGCTCCCTCCACAGCACTCAAAGAAGAGATTAGAAAAAAGTGCCATGATACGGGACAGTGAACCACGCATTGGCATAGCTTTTCCTGCAAAAATGCCTCCATCTAAATCTAGCCTAGGTGTGTGAGTGACACTGTAACAATTTGTATAGTGAGGGTGCTGAGAGCCACGGAACCAAACTGTAAATCCTGTATATAAGGGAAATCCCTTCAAACCACAGGGTGCACATATGGGATGTATATGGGGCCCATTCTTGCAAATATGTTACTTTCCAACTTCCTTGAGCTGTGCAGGAGGTGTTTGGCACCATCTAGGAATGGATCAGCAGTGGTTTCTGAGGCTGTGGGAGTGGTGATTTCATATAGGATTTTGCTTTTTATAGTATCTTCCAGAGAAACGGTAGCCCTTGTGTTTTAAAGGGTTAAACAGCAGCAGGCCTGAAAAAAAAAAGAAAAAGAAAGATGTTCATGGCTGAGATATGAAATGAGATGGAAGGTCAATGCAATGGATGATACTGAGATGCTTTTTCAGATGCCACAAGCTGTAGAGAAAGCAGCTTTCACATCACAAAGAGGCAGGAGTGCAAAAGGGGACAGAGAAGAAGCCAGTGCAAGATGGGACATGGGAATGGAAGGAGAGGAGAGTGAGAAAAAGTTCCTTCCAGAGACCTAAGCAAAGCTGGCAAGTGGGAGGCTGGTTTAACTTCGCCCCTAAATCCTAAGGATGAAATTATGCCTCACGTAACCTATACAACTCCATTCCACTGAGATGGTTGGAGATCAGAAAGGGCAGAATAAGGCCCTGTGGGCATGACCGATTTCCACACCATTAAGTTGTCTTGCACCAGCTTGCTACAGCAAAATAAATGGCTGTGCCCCGGGCTTCACTAAGCGAAACTGGTGTAATACTTTATCCATAGTACCTTTTCTCTCAGGAACTGAAAATAGGTGAAGAATCTTACCTAAGGGCACACTGGAAGTCAATGGCAGTGTAGAGAATAAAAACCAGATAAAGTGACTCAAAATTCCCTGCTTTAACCACTAGTTATCATGTCCTTGTGGGTTATTATTTAAAATGTCAGTATATTAATATAAGAGAGTCTGAAGGGCAAGACTTTCATTTCAGTTACACCAGTGTAAATCTGCACTAGTCCACTCATGCCTGGCCCAGTGTGAAGAAACAGACTGCAATGACTGCCCAGTTACCAGGGACTTTCATAGCCACAATATAAAACCCATAAAGGGTTTCTGAAACAAAACTCCAAGTTATAGCCCTTGCTACCTCCATTACACCATGAAATGGAAATGTCATCTTTGGTTTGCTGCATTCTCTCTAGGACTATGAGATGCTTTGAAACAATGGACCATTCATCACCAAAAGAATTAGTGCAAGTCACACCATCTTTTTATGCCTCTGTTTCCCCATTCGTAAAATAAGGAAAGTAATGCTGATCTACCAGGGTTCTGAGGCTTACTCTACACTACAGTAGAAGGTTGAATTAAGATATTCACCGCCAGCTACATTAATTACGTAGCTGGAGTTGATGTATCTTAAATTGAGTATCTGCGCTGTCCACACAGTGGCAGGCCAAAGAGAGCAAATGCTCCCTTCAGCTTCGCTCACTTCTTGTGAGAAGCAGGAGTACCAGCGCCAACAGTGGGGCCCTTTGAGTTCAATTTAGCGAGTCTTCACTAGAACTGCTAAATCAAACCCTGGAAAACTGACTGCAGAACTGATCTTCTGCATAAAAAGGGAAATAACAACCCAGGAAACTATAGACGAGTCAGCTTAACTTCTGTGCCAGGAAAGATAATGGAGCAAGTAATTAAGGAATTCATCTGCAAACACCTGGAAGATAATAAGATGATAGGTAACAGCCAGCATGGATTTGTAAAGAGCAATTCATGTCAAACCAATCTGATAGCTTTCTTTGATAGGATAACGACTCTTGTGGATAAGGGAGAAGTGGTGGATGTGGTATACCTAGACTTTAGTAAGGCATTTGATATGGTCTCGCATGACCTTCTTATCAATAAACTAGGCAAATACAACTTAGATAGGGCTACTATTTGGTGGGTGCATAACTGGCTGGATAACTGTTCTCAGAGAGTAGTTATTAATGATTCACAATCTTGCTGGAAGGGCATAACAAGTGGAGTTCCACAGGGGGTCTGTTTTGGGACCGGTTCTGTTCAATATCTTCATCAATAATTTAAATATTGGCATAGAGAGTACACTTATTAAGTTTGCAGATGATACCAACCTGGGAGGGGTTGCAAGTGCTTTGGAAGATAGGTTTATAATTCAAAATGATCTGGACAAACTGGAGAAATGATCTGAGGTAAATAGGATGAAGTTTAATAAGGACAAATGCAAAGTACTCCACTTAGGAAGGAACAATCAGTTTCACACATACAGAATGGGAAACGACTGTCTAGAAAGGAGTACTGCAGAAAGGGATCTAGGGGTCATAGTGGACCACAAGCTAAATATGAGTCAGCAGTGTGATGCTGTTGCAAAAAAAGCAAACGTGATTCTGAGATGCATTAACAGGAGTGTTGTAAGCAAGATATGAGAAGTCATTCTTCTGCTCTACTCTGCACTGATTAGGCTTCAATTAAAGTATTGTGTCCAGTTCTGGACACATTTCAAGAAAGATGTGGAGAAATTGGAGACGGTCCAGAGAAGAGCAACAAGAATGATTAAAGATCTAGAGAACATGACTTATGAAGGAAGACTGGAAGAATTGGGCTTGTTTAGTTTGGAAAGGAGAAGACTGAGATGGGACATGATAGCAGTTTTCAAGTATCTAAAAGGGTGTTACAAGGAGGAGGGAGAAAAATTGTTCTTTTTTGCCTCTGAGGATAGGACAAGAAGTAATTGGCTTAAATTGCAGCAAGGGAGGTTTAGGTTTGATATTAGGAAAAACTTCTTTACTGTCAGGGTGGTTAAACACTGGAATAAGTTGCCTAGGGAGGTTGTGGAACCTCCATTACTGGAGATATTTAAGATCAGGTTATACAGACATCTATCAGGGAGATCTAGTGGTACTTGGTCCTGCCGTGAGGGCAGGGGACTGGACTCGCTGACCTCTCAAGGTCCCTTCTAGTTCTAGTGCTCTAGGATAATGTAGACATGGCCTGAGAGGCTTAATTAATAGTTATCAAGTGCTTTGAGCCACTGGGATGAAAAAAGCTGATAAGTGCCTAGTCATAGTGTTACTTACCCTATCTGGCTCATTTGGTAGGACTGGAGCTGCTAGCAGGGGACAGCAGAATGACTATATCCAGTGGAGTCCATAAAGCATGCTGAGATCCTGTGATGTGAAAGGTGAACTACGGGATACTGGGGACTCTTGCCCATTCAGCCACATTTAATAGGATTCATTATTTCCATGTTTCACATAGTTTTCCTATCTGAGCCCTAGTGCATGAATTCTTGACTCTTCTACATTCATTTGCCCTGGCACCACTGTTCGAGGAAAACAAACAGTATTTATCTGAAGAAATAAAAGAGACAGCCAAGGATAAGAATAGGGTCATGATCACTAAGGGGGTGGCTGATAAACGCCTCGTAATCCTTTATGTCTCAGGATAGTAATGACAAATATATGTTACATTAGCCTGCTGCACGATTTTATGTAGATAACATCCTGTTGGCTTATGTCTTGATTGTGGTATTTGTGTCGTGCAGTAGGACAATGAAATGTCAAGATGGCACAACGCCCAGAATATGCAAGCTCCACTCCCTGACTGGAGACTTGGCCTGACCTTTGGGACCTTTCAGGACAGAAGATCTTCTTCCTTATATACACATACAACAATGTATTGTGCAGTCCAGCACAGATGCTGGAACTAGAGGATGTGGGGGTGCTGCTGCACTCCTGACTTAAAGTGTTTTCCATCATATAAAGAGTTTATAGTTTGGTTCAATGGCTCTCAGTACCCCCTCTAAACAAGCTGTTCCAGCACAGCATCTCTGGTCCAGTATGGATATACGTCAGAGGTGCTGGTATATATATTTTCAGAGGTGCTGGTCCATGACAACACTGCTATGTCTATACTGCAAGCCTCTTGTGGAAGAGCAAATGCAAATGCAGTGCTCATTTGCATATGCAGCGCTCTCATTTTCATTTCCTCTTCCTTTCCCTTCTGCGCAAGAGGTTTTTGTGCAAAAAAGCGCTGTGTAGATGGCACCTTTTTGCACAAAACCCCCCTTTTGTTCAAGAGCCGTTCTTCTAGTGCTTGGGTGAACAAGCAACCTGGCCTGATCCACCGCTGCCAGTCCTAGTACACAGGTGGCTGCCACCCCAGGGACCCAGCAGCTTCACCTCCAGCCCCAAGCTCCCCCACCCACCTATCCCCAACCTCCCATACACACCCTCAACCCTCTGTCCTGAACCCTCTCTACACCTTCATCCCCTGCCCTGACTCCTGCACACCCTATACCTGCCCTGGGCTCTCATCCCTACCTTGACTTCTGCATCCTCCATCAGGGGCATAGCCATGGGTGGGCCTGAGTGGGCCACCCACTTAGCACCCAGGTCCACCTGGTGATCCAGACGGGGAGCAGAATTGGAGCATGGGAAGCAGGATTGGAGCACAGGGGCTTACCCACGTTTGCTCAGAGAGCTGGCTGGGGAGCTGGGCCAGGACTTTTCCTGCTTCCCCCGGTGATCTGGCGGGGGAGTGGGGCCAGGCCTTACCCCCCACATTCCTCTTGTCCTGCTCCCCCCGCCCATTCTTGCCCATGCAAAGTCAGGACCCAGGCCCACCTGGCTATGCCACTGCCCTCCACCCCTTTCCCTGAGCCTCCCCAACCCCCCTCCCTGACTCCTGCACCCACTACAACCCAACCCCTGCCCTGACTCCTGTACTTCCTGTCCTCAGCTCCCCCACCCTCGACATCCCCAGTTTCCTGTTCTCAGCTCCCCCATGCAAACCCCCAGCCTCCTGCTCTCAGACCCCCTTCCCCCCCCCCCCCCCCCACACACACTTAAATTTCTTACAGGAACTATCCTATCATGACCTTCCCTCACTCTGAATCCCCCAAGGTGGGGGTTGCTATAGGACTGTAGCTGTAAGAAATGTAAGTTATTTTCATCCCTGGATGTTACAGATGGTCAACATCTCTGAAAGTCAGGCCCATCCCCAGCACAGACACAGACACAAATGCTGACTCACATGGGCAGACTGCTGACATTAGCTTCAAAGAAAGAGAATGACATTACGAAGCAGCAGCAAAGGAAACACTCTTGCTTCCCTTGGCTTTTTCCTGCTTTCCATGAAGATGCAGATTCTTATGTAACTGGAGATACATATGGTACGTACATGGAGCTGCCTGCACCATGTGCGCCCTGATATTATGATTCATCCATATGCAAATATAACAGACATGCCAAAGAAGTCACCACCAACAACCAACCATTAGGATTAAATTAGTTCATTAGCCCCAGGAGGAGGCGCAAAACCATGTGCTGTCCTCAAAACTCTGAGCAGCAGGCTCAAAAGAAACTGACCAGAATACAAATATATACACAAAACCATAACAGACATTAGCTGAAATGCAAAAGTCTTCCCTGAGTTACACCTGTGTAAACTTCCTGGGCCTACTTTTGACCTTACAGTGATTTTACACCACTTTAATGATAAACTTAAATCCAGATATCCAAGGGAGGAACAGGGATCAAAATCTGGCCCATCGACTTCAGTGGGGTTACAAGGCTATAGCGTGGAGCCAAATTTGATCCCAATTTGTTTGATTTCTGATTCCTTTTGAAAACACATTGATTGGTAAAGCATATTAGACTGAGGTAATCTCTCAGCAGGGTTTTGACTACCTACCTGCTACATTCGTGCCCAGAGATTGCCCAGAGAGCTCCATACACAGCACATTCCTAAAATCACATGGCTAGGAGTCATTCACAAAGAGCTGTTTACACTCACCCACAATCGCACACAGCACCAGCCACACTCATTTGCACACCATAATGGGGGGATTCCCATTATCTCCACACCATTGATTACACTTACATCTTTCATCCCCTAGGATGCCAAAGCAACAATACAAAGCAGGCTCCCAGGCTACTGTTAGCAAACAAGAAAACTTATGAGGCCTGATAGATCAGTTTGGACCCATTCAAACAGTCTGACCGAATGAACTCTTTTAATGAAAGGAAGATGCAGTAGGGAGGTGGGATATTATAGGACAGGCAGAGGTTAGGTCTACACTACACCTTTTTCCAATTTTTTTTTCAGAAGAGGCTTTTCCGAAATTTGGCCCATCTACACTGGGTCAAATTTCAGAATATCCTCCTCTTTCGGAAAATCCCTTCTTCCTTGTAGAATGAGGAAGACAGAGCTTCCGGAAGAGCACATTTGCTCTTCCACAAAAAAAAAGCGGAAGAGCAAACACATTCCCTGAATGCGGCAGAGTTTTTCCGGGATACCTCTGGTATCCCGGAAAAACCCTGCAGGCTAGATGTACCCTGAGGCAGTAAGCTTCTCTTGGCATACTCCCCTCTTCTGAGTTGGCAGTTGGATGCTGCAATAGTTTTTGAGGTCCGTAACTTTACTAAGATTCAATCCATGCATTAATGACACCGTAGAGTAATGTAGCCCAAATGTTAATTGTGTCTGACCAACTCTAACATTAAGCCTGCACCTTTTAGTTTGCATTTGACATTCACTCAAGCAGACCGTTAGCCTCTTTCTGTTCATCAGCAGTGTGTTCCCTCTTTGAGAGCCCATTGTCTTCTCTTTCTTCACCCACAGAACATTTTTTGGAAGGCCACATGTAGATGGAACTCTGACCTGCGGACCCTTCTGGGTCCTTTACCCAGCTTTGCCATTCACTTATTGGGTGATCTTAAACAAATTGTCATGCTTTTATGTGCCTCAGTTTCCCCATCCATTACATAAGAATAACAATACAGTACTATCTTTTGTGAAGTGCTTTGAGGCCCTTGGATGAAAAGCACTTTAATTAGAGCTCCAGGTAGTATTATATGGTTTAACCTGTTTGTGTAGCTAAGATGCTTGAGAGACTTGTAGTTGCTTTCTACTGTGCAGTCTCCATTCCTGTAATGCTCTGCTTTATAGGGGATACAGACTAGACTGAACCCAATAACAGCATTTATCTCTGAACAGTCCTTTTAACCATCCAGCTTCTTTTCTTGCACTGATTTATTCCACTGAGTTTTCCTCTAGCTTTTCCATAGTGAGTTGAGCTGAAATTCTGTAGGCTGAATAGGGCATTTTTAAAGGATCCTAATCCATGTTCCTTTCTGGATCCTTTGTGCCTCAGAGCTCCCAGCGTAAGGAGAGTGGCTGGGGAAAGAACCTGAGTGCCTCCGTGTACCAATATTCCCAGCTGCTGAAACAACCCCTAAGGCTGGGAATGGTGATGCAGCTGAAGGTTATGGTACATCAGTTTTCTTCAC
The DNA here is from genome assembly GCF_049634645.1 of Pelodiscus sinensis. Taxonomy (NCBI): domain Eukaryota; kingdom Metazoa; phylum Chordata; order Testudines; family Trionychidae; genus Pelodiscus; species Pelodiscus sinensis. The sequence goes on from NC_134723.1 coordinate 22,927,757, forward strand.
ATAGTTCTGTTTTCTCTATAAAAGTGGAGCACCTTCATTGTACATAGAAACTCAGGAATCCCCATTTTTGGGTCAGATCAATGGTCCATCTAATCCAATATCCTGTCCCTGAGAGTAGTTAGTACTTAATGCCAGGCTGGAGGAAGATGCAAAAATAGCTAAAATGGCCAATTATGTATAACCTGCTCAGAGAGAAAATGTCTTCTTAATCCCATCCGTTAATAGTTTGTTTATACACTCAAGCATGAGATTTTTATACACGTATGTTCTGTGGATATTATCCATATGAGATTCAATTATTTTGTAACTATTGTTAAGAACTTGGCCTCAGTGATACTCTGTGGGATTGTGTTCCACAGGGCTACGTCTACACTGGCATGATTTTCCGGAAATGCTTTTAACGGAAAAGTTTTCCGTTAAAAGCATTTTCGGAAAAGAGCGTCTAGATTGGCAGGACGCTTTTCCGCAAAAGCACTTTTTGCGGAAAAGCGTCTGTGGCCAATCTAGACACGCTTTTCCGCAAAAAAGCCCCGATCGCCATTTTCGCGATCGGGGCTTTTTTGCGGAAAAGAAATCTCTGCTGTCTACACTGGCCCTTTTGCGCAAAAGTCTTTCAGAAAAAGACTTTTGCCCAAATGGGAGCAGCATAGTATTTCCGCAAAAGCACCAACAATCTTACATGAGATCGTCAGTGCTTTTGCGGAAATTCAAGCAGCCAGTGTAGACAGCTGGCAAGTTTTTCTGCAAAAGCAGCTGATTTTGCGGAAAAACTTGCCAGTCTAGACACAGCCCAGGTGTTTGAGTTGTGCAAAAAGGTATATCATTTATGCGTTCTAAATATGTTGCCTTGCAGGTTCATTGGATGTTCCCTTGTCCTTGCATTATGAGAGAAGATAAATGGGAGAACCCACAATACCTACTATGTGGCATTTTTCATAAGAGAATTCTCTCGTTTCTCCTCTCTAAACTAAGCAGCTTTCATCTTTGCAGTGCTGCTCAGCCTAAAAAAATCCGTCACTCTGAGTGCAAAACTCTGTTGGATAAAGACAGAGTTTTCTGATGTTAATTTATAGGAAATGTAACATTATTTATATGCACAATTTTCCTCCTAGGGAGTCACACAGGGCAAAATCCATCCCAGATATAACTGTAATGAAGTCAGTGGAATAATACGATGATGATGAATTTGGTCCAAGGCCGGAAGAGTCAGTCTGTGCTGAAGAGGCAACTGATTAATTAATTTAAAATGTTGAGACATGAAAATAGAACCTGATAGTTGCTGGGTTGTGGATAGCAGCACCCCAGCTTCTGTGAATCCCATTCTAAAGTGCCTTGAGTGTAACATCATCGATTTTGTTGCAGTTATCTTTGAACTACATCAGCATGAGTGAGAATAGATTCAGGCCGAACTGGAAAGGCCTGCACATGCTATGGGGCCATTCCTGCAGTTACACCCCCAGAAAACCAAAGTAATTAATTATTTCACACTGCAAATAAATAATTTACAGAAAAGGCAAATTGCAAAGATCTATTATTATATAAGTAAAAATAATTATTACTTGAAATCTGAGCTACGCCAATAGTTTGTATAGAATGAATTTAATAAATCAGTTTGAATTAAAAGGACTAATTCTCCTTTCACTCATCCTGGTGTAAGTCAGGAGCAGTTTCACTGACATTAATGAAGTCATACTGGTGTAGGAGGAAGGAGAATTAGGCTCAAGATAACAATTACCTGAATCTAGCAATTGGCCAAAATCTGAACTCAAATTTTAATTGTGATACTCTAGTTACCAATACCCCAATCCAAAGACATTGCCGTGCAGCTTGGATTTAGATGTCAAACTAGAAGGGGCCTATTTGCAGACCTAGTTTCATTGCAACCCAAACTTTGATAGCTCACCTGTGCCCATGAAAACTGCTGATCTCAGAAGATTTCTGCCATGGGTGGCCAAATGCTTACCAGAACACCTCAAAAGATTTCAAAGAAGCTCATCCAAGCAGTTCTCATCCTTCCACATTGGAATCCCTGGGTCTTAGAACCTCCTTCTATTTAGCTGGGATTTTCTCTGCCCGTTAGCAGTGTGGGAAGGGCAGGCTAAGAACCATGATCTAAATGGAGCCTGATCCCCCAACCCTGCCTGACCCTAACCTGAAAGTTTGGCCCATAACTTAACTCTTCAGCCTCATATTGTGGTACAGCACCTAGCCACCCTGATGTGTATCCAGTTCATCTTTTGGCCCTGCCTCTGGAACTTTCATTTTTACTGCACCAAGCTCTATCATGCTCATAACTTCTTTAGGTTAAGGGTGGGTACCTAACTCCTCCTCCCTAGATAAATAGGGCAAATATCATAGAGGTGTCTTCCCAATTGACTTATACCCCTGGCCTCTGAGTTAGGATGATTTTTATTTTCTTTTGTTGTTGTTGTTCCTGTGGCTCAAAAATCTGTGCCCTTTATTCTCTCAGCAGGATGTGCTGATGCCTCTTGTGTCCAAGCAGCTGTACTACTATAGTGTGTAAATGACACGAGGGGAGCCATCTGCTTAAATTGTGCCTTTCCATATCCCTTCCCCCTTTCCTCCTGCAGTGTTGTCACAGTGTAGTATTTTAATCGGAGGAAACAGATATACCAAGGAAGTGAAATGGGGGGGAGGGAAATCACATCACAGTCCCGTCTGCCAGTGTAAACACTTGATGAGTTCCTGTTATTGTAGCCTAAAATGTACCATGACATCATTTCAGGGCCTCCTAGAATCACCCAGAAGGAGGAAAAGGCAGCATTCCTGGTCCACCCCTTCAGTGAATCCAGAGGATTTCAGACCCTATAAGGCAGTGGAGCTCTGCAAGCCAGGGCTGCAATGAAGATGCAGGATTTCCAAGACTTTCTTGGTCTTGGCAATGCTGAGATTTCACAAACAGGAAAAACTGCTTTTACTTTTCCTAAAGGGGAACCATTTAGCCACATGAAATATTGAACACAGACTGCTGCAGCAGCAGAGCTGAAATGCGAGAAGGGTTGTTTGATGGAGGATGAGCTGAAGGGATGGGACTGAAATATGCCAGCTCACTCTCCATCCCATAAAAGTTTTGGCAGCGCCTTGTTCCCAAATGCTCAGCTTTCCAAGGAAGTGTCGGACAAGAATGTCTTACTCACAATCCCTCCCACATGAAGGCAGCTGAATCAATAACCGGGGGATCCAGTAAGAGGGCAAATACGGACTGGATCTGATCACTTGAAAAGTTATACTAGCACTAAATATAGCAGGGATTATGAATTGAAGTGTCCTTTTTCTGGGCACTAAATCAAAAAGAGACTTATCAAGAAATGAAGGCTAAGGGCCAAACTCTGTACTACTCAGATGTAAAAATCAAGCAAGAATTGCACCCACAGGTCTGGATTCTTGTCTCAATTTTTCTAGAGTTAATCCTGAATAACTTCACTGAATTTACAGCACTCTAACAGAGATTAGAATCTATTCCACCAAGTCTAGTTCCCACTGACTTTCTGGGAGCAATAATTGCTTCACTGCAATCAGACCATATCCCAGTCAGCCACCATTTCAAACAGGCCAGGGTAGAACCTCTACAGATTTTGTTTCTACTTAAAAGGGGACTTAACTCTGTTTTCAGACAGTAATATATTACTAAATGAATAGTATTTTGGACTTTTATAGAATCCTCCATCACAGGACTGCAAAACATATTACAAACTTGAGTGTAGTATAACCTCCCTTTGCTGTTATGTGGCAGGTGAAGATTCCCCATCAGCATTGTATATGTAGGGAAACTGAGGCATGGGGCTTGATTGATTTGACTAGGGTCAAGGAGCCAATTTATGACAGCTGGAAATAGAACATGAACCGAGCTTCAATCACAAGCTCATCCCATTCAAATATTATTTATAAAGACGTCATTACATAAAAACCTTACTTTTTAACAACAAAATCTGAAATAGTTTAAATGAAAATCAGAAAATGAGTAGGCATTTTCAGCTTGGAGAGGTGCAAGGAAGGTGCAGCTGAACACAAAAGGGAAACAGATTGTCCTTATCCAAAAGAAAAGTTACTGGTATAATTTTATTTTATTATAATAGAGTTGGGAGTACTAAAATCTGGTCAAAAAGACCAAAGTGCTCCATCAACCTTCTCCGACGGGATAATCTCATGTACCATCTATTAAAGTTAACAGAGAACTGCTGGAAAACGTGGAGCATTTCCCGTACCTTGAAAGTCATCTCTCGGCCAAAGTCGCCATTGACACAGAAATCCAGCATCACCTGAGCTGCACAAGCTTGGATTTTGCCTGCCTGAGATGAAGGGTCTTTGAGAACTGTGATATCAGTGCCAAGACAAAGCTCCTTGTGTACCATGCAGTGGTTGCTCCAACACCGCTGTATGCACGGGAAACCTGGACAGCATATAAGCATCACCTGAAGGCACTTGAACAATATCATCGCTGCCTCAGGATAACCCTAAATATCCCTTGGGAGGACAGGCGCACGAACGCTAGCATCCTGGAAAAGTTGAACATGACCATCATTGAAGCTATCGTCATCTCCCAACAACTTCGCTGGCCTGGTCAGGTGGTCCAGATGCCTGATCGGCACCTCCCAAAACAGATTCTGTTTTCCAAGCTGAAGGAAGGACGCAGTAGCATTGGGGCCAGAGGAAGCGATTTAAGGACATGTTGAAGGCACACATGAAAAAGTGCGGCATTGGTGTCGACACTTGAGAGAACCTTGCCCAGGACCGTCTCCAGTGGAGAGCAGTAATCTGTGAGGGAGTGGCGCAATTTGAGAGGTCCCACTACAGTGCACATTAGGAGAGGTGGAGAAGGAGAAAAGAGTGGTAAAAGCTGCCCTGCATCCCTCCAGTAGCCACCAGCACCTGCCCCTTCTGCAATAAGACCTGTGGCTCCAGAATCGGGCTGGTCAGCCATCTACGGATCCACAAATAGGAGGGTGACAACACGACGTCTTACTCGTTATCAACTGAGCACTGAGAAACACTAAAATTTAAAGAGGTACTGCCATAACCTGGCTATCATTTGGTAGAGCCAAGCTTTAGCTCTTCACCAGACCTATCACTGTGATATCTGAGTGCCTTCCAAAGTTACTAACATACAAGGTGCCTATTGCTAGTTCAGTAATTCTCTTTTCATTCCCCCAGGCTGGAAGCCACAACAGGCTAGAGGACTAATTTCTGCATGTCTAGGGCTTGATCCTGCATTCACTGAAATCAGTGGCAAAACTCTTGGGAGAAAAGCAGCAATAAAGCAAGAGGTTTAGATTCCATAGTGATGTGAAAGATAAGAAGAACCTATGTAGAACAAAAAATGCCTTAATCGACTCCTATTCTTATCTGTATTGTGGTAGGGCCCAGTCTGGTAACTCTGAACTCTGACTGGTTGTGTAGCTCTTACGTCTTTATGACATTTGTCTGTTATGTCTCTAACATGGTGCCTCCCCCCGCCTTCACGTTAAACATTTTAGTTCACTTACTCTTGATAGAGTATGCCTGTTCTAACACAACCTTTTGACCCAGCACTAAGTGTGATGGGGTGCAGTTGGGGGTGCTTCCTGGAGTACTGACAAAGCCACAGATACTTGGCTCTTTGCTCTCTGGGGCTTCTCAGCACCCTGTGCTGCTGGGCCAGATCTCCTGATCTTTCCCAGCCAAAGTACAGAACTAAGATCCCCCCCCCGAGCAATACAGACACTGAAACTCTTCAGGCCCAAGGAAAATGCAATTTTGGGCCCAGCTTCCAGGGAAACCACTCCCCAGGTAAATTATTCAGATAAGTCCCCTTTAACAATGAAAGGTGGTTGTACACAATGATTGCTCCCCAGGTAACAATTATTTACACTGGGCTTGATAATAAATAAAAGTAATTTTATTAATGCAAGCGGTAGGATTTAAGTGGTTGCAAGTGAAAACAGGCAGAGCAAAATAGATTCCAAATTTAGAAACAGAAAATGCATAGCTAATTCTAACACTAAAACCTCAGTACAAACTTACCCTAAAACTGTTCTTATTTCAGCTAAACCTCCAAGCCAGGAAGTCCCTTCTCCCTGGGGTCTCTGGTTCATTTTCTTGGGTGTGTCATGCCAGCCAAAGATCAAAGAGACTGAAAACTTTGCTTCTCAAATAGCCTCCCTTTCAGGTGGGAATTCTCTGTTTTACATTCTCCCCTTCCATGGAAAAGTTACCTGGTCAGCCCCTACCAGTTAGGTAGGTCACATGACTTCCTAAGCCCAACCATTGCTAAGACATAAAGGATCAAAAGAGCTGTTTACTGGTGATCACCCAGACATTGAAGGAAACACCCTTGTTGGCTTTTATTTGCACATTTAAAATCATAAGCCATTCCATACCCCATATCTCTAACTTTACATGCAAGAGTGATACATACTTCAATATAAGATACACAGATCCAGCAGACTGAAACATTAAAATGGATAGGTTACACGAGATATTTTATCCAAAGCATCCCAAGGAAATGTAGTCCATTTCCTGAAGACACAAGTAACCAATGGAAAGAAGTGCAAATGCTATACAGCAGCTAGGTACTTAACATGGCATGCCAAGGCCCTGCTCTGATGTAGGTTAAGCAGCTCAGGAGAGTTTTCAGCACGACAGATGAGCATTAACTAGTCCTCAGAGCCACCTTGAGCAAGCCCAGTCTGGAAGTAATTGATATGACCCATCTTAAAACACCACCCCTTTGGCAGGCTTGCAAAAATCAGATTACAGTTGCCTGGGGAAATAGCAGGGGAAAAAAAGACAGATTTCACAATCCTAAACCCAGGTGAATGGTCCTATCCTGTCAGATTCCTCCTGTGGAGACATTCAATTGGTGTAAGTCCCTGTAAGTGCAAAGGAGGATAAAGCCAAGAAAGTTGCCTGCAGCTGGTCTCCATTTCCTTAAAGGCTCCTGACTGTACAGTTGTTCTTTCAGCTTCAGCCTCCCACCGAGCTAGGCTGACAGAGGCATAAGGAGAAACAATGAGTTGTCTGTTGCTTCTGTACCAAATCAGGCTCTGATTTCCTTGTCTTCTGAGAGGGGCTGAGTCAGTGCTTGCATGGGAAGATTCCAAGTCTGCAAGAACTGACACCAATGAGGTTGTGCTGTTTTCTCCGATGACACATTGTACCACTGCCCAGGGAACTCCGCCACCACATCTTTCAGATGAGATCTAAAAAACAAAGCTCCTAACCCTGCTGTGATCCTTACAGATCCGGTAGCACTTTGTGTTTGAGCTTTAGTGTGCTGACCATATTCCATTTGGATAATTTAACTCTGCCTCCTTCAACACCCCTGGCAGTTTCATGTAGATACACTTCACTTCCTGTTCTAGATATCATATTGTGTCGCCCAAGCAGAATAGTTATAGGGCTCCACCCTAGAGTTGTTCACCTTTTGTGGTGGGTGAATAATCATTACACATCTGGTTTATTAAAGTGTTAGGGATGTATACAATTTAAGTTTGCATTTCTATAATTGTCATTATTGTAGCTTTCTAAAAATAGTAACATATCAATATTTGTCTCCATTTCTTGCAGTTGGAAAATTATCTTCTTGATACAAGTAAGAGCTAGGTTGTATAATTATTTGTGTTACCAGAATTGTGTATTTTTGTACATAATCCTGTGGGCTCTCTGAAGGATGTTATGTCCATATCCCTATAGGTTTACTCACACGCTGAACTGTTCATTAATCATAATTGCTATTTCTATTGCAGTAGCACTCAAGAGCCCTAATAATGGACTGGGACTCCAATATGTTAGGTATTGTAGAACAAGTGAACAAAAGTTGGTCCTTTCCCCATAGATCTTATCAAGCTTGAAGGAGAGCTAGATCTCTGGGAATCAGTATTAAAGCATCCAGTATTATCCATAATCTGTATATAAATATTGTACACTCAAATAGTCTGCATTGATTACTCTAGCTCCCCACTGCTTTCAAGGGGATTTTATCTGACTGAGTAGAATTAGGTCAGACCCGTAGGCAGGAATTTCTGTGAGAGGGGTGTTTTTTGTAAATGTGGACTCAAAGGTGTGAAGGCACCCTCCATGGTCCCCAAGTAAGTGGGGAAATCAGCCTCAGCTTTCCCCCAGCTAGGCAGAGCATGGCACTCCTGCCTTCCCTTGGGGAACATGCTTACTTGGGAAACCATGGGGGTGCTTTTGCACCCTTCACACACACACCCCACAGCTATGTCTACACTGGCATGATTTTGCGCAAGAACTCTTTTGCGGAAGAGTTCTTGTGCAAAAACTCTTCCAGAAGAGAGCGTCTACACTGGCATGTGCCTTTGCGCAAGAGATGTGCTTTTGCGCAAGAGCATCCTTGCCAGTGTAGACGCTCTCTTCCGCATGAAAGCTCTGCTGGCCATTTTAAGCATAGGGCTTTTTTGCACAAGAAATTCATGTTGCCTGTCTACACTGGCCTCTTGCGTAAGAACAGTTGCGCAAGAAGGCTTATTCCTGAGCGGGAGTGTCATAGTTCTTGTGCAAGAAGCACTGATTTCATACATTAGGACGTCAGTGTTCTTGCGCAAGAACTCCCCGCCAGTGTAGACAGGCGGCAAGTTTTGGTGCAAAAGCAGCTGCTTTTGCGCAAGATCGCACCAATGTAGACACAGCCCACATGTACAGGCCTGTAGGTACTATATATTGAGATGATACAACAGGGTGAAATATGCAAACAATGGCTGTTGTGCTCCAAATAACTGCAAGGATAATGTCATTGAGGCCTCTAATATCATCAGTGCAACCTCTCCCCCAACAGCAGATGTTTCAAAGCTCAGTATCAGGTTGATGTTACAAGAACCACAAAATATGTAATTTATTCAGGGAACCTGGGAACAGATTCCTACAAGCCTTACTTATAGTATTTCTGTGTTGGAAAGGGATCTGCTCTTTTCCACAGAGATCTCCAATTCTGATGCTCCATAGCCATTGTTTTGCGTCACAAAGTCATAAAGTGAATGCACCAAGGTACCACTTTGACTGGGCAGCATTTTGTTCTTGCATTGCATTGGTGTTAATGGATACACGAGGTGCAAGGCAAGAATCAAGAGGAGGATCTCTTTTTTGGTATCATTATGCCCTTCTCATGAGTGATAGGGAAGTCAGCAGAGTAGAGTACTCTACACAAATCACAAGATGTGATGGTAAAGATCCTTCTGCTTATTTGTTAGCTAGAATGATCTTAAGTTTGGGAAAGTAGCATAATCCTAGGTTCAGGAAGATGAACTCCTGGGTTCTTTTCTGACTGCTACTGGCTCACTATGCAACCTGGGGCAAATTGGCTTCCCTAACCTGCATCTCTCCCAGCTGTGTCCCCGGTTTATACAGTACTCTGTTATAAAGGAACACCATCAAATTAAAAAAAATAATGACTACTGTCTGAATATATTTTGTACCCATTCTTTTTACAGATAAGAGTAAAGATGATTAAATCCACCAATCCACCAGTTCTCAAACTTCCTTGCACCATGACCCTCTTTGAGTTGTCAAATTACTACATGACCCTGGGGAGCAGAACTTAAGTATGAGCCAGACCAAGCCCTGCCACCCGGGATTGAGGAGAGGAGGCAGAAGGGGCAAAGCCAAAACCCAAGGGCTTCAGCCCCAGGCAGGGGGCTTGTAACTTGAGCTCTGCCACCAAGGGCTATAGCCAAAGACCTAGCTCTACTGCCCAGGGCTTTTGCTCAGGGTTGAAGCTGAAGCCCAAGGGTTGTTGGACTCTGGCCTCAGCCCTGGACACCAGCAAGTCTAACACCAGCCCTGGTGACCCCATTAAAACAGGGCCCTGACCCACAGTCTGAGAACCATTGCTCCACACGAAATATCAGAGCGCTCCCTAGTAACATGTATACAATGGTTTGAAATCCCAGGATGGGGATTTTTCTCTCTTATTTCAGACTAATGTCCAGAGGAGCCAGTCAGGATTGGGCCGCCATTGGTGGAGTGCTTTGCAAAGGCTCAGGAAGATAGTCCCTGCCCTGAAGACTAAGAGTTAATAATGAAATTGGAATAAGATGCACCAAGCGAGTGTGGCAAAGAGAAGCAGGGAAGGGGAATGGGTAGACATGGTAACAGTAATGAGATTGTCATGTACATTGATTATTTATTGCTCAGTTTATTGGCATCAGATTGTCTGAAATTTTTAAATAAATAAAACCTGCTCTCTCCATAGTCCAAGCAGACATTGGCATCCAGGCTGGCCTGCTGGCAGAGCCAATTGGCAGTGGACAATGCCAATGGGTTACCATTCTATTGCCAACTATCTTTGAGTCAGAGCCTGCCTATTAAATAGACTTATGGCAGGTCTACACTACAGGATTCATTTGGCATAGCTGGTTAGGGGCATGATGAGGTGTAATCTCCAACTGACATAGCCAGCAATAGCCCTAGTGTAGATACAGAGTTTTGTGATATAACTGTTTATCAGTACAGTTTATTTGAGTCGGAAGGGCTAGAATAAGCTCTACTGGCAAAAGATGTCACAGTTTTGCCAGTGTAGTGTGGATACCATTGTGGGTGTAGTAAACCAGTAGCGCTCTCTCAGCAAAACCCGACAAAATAAAGACCTGGCTTTATGCAGATGCTACAGTCAAGCTGCATTTTGTCCCAGACAGGGAATGGCAGTGGCTGCAGTTGGGATAGTACTGGACCTAGATGTCATTGGCTTTGACTCGCTTTTGACTCACACTTAGTTACTCCATTTTTGCCACATAAGTGTCTCATTTTTCCCTTGCTATTTCCTGAAGGGGACAAACACCGGCCATGAACCCATCTAGTCACAAATCAAGGATCAGGGAAGGAAGACTCCTACGGAAATCATGTGGCTGCCCTAAAGGTCAGTGGAAAGCACTGTGAAAAAGCAGCCTTTCAACACAGTACCTCTAAAGCATACTGGGGCACTTCAAAGGAAACAATGTTTAATGTATGCTCATGCCTCCCAGTTATGAATTTGCTTCATGTCGTACACTGAATATGGCACTGTATACGAGATAGCTACAATTCCTAGATAAGCACGTGGCTTCCTCAATTGTGTTCATTTGTGATCTTGGCCTGATATGTTTCTCCCTCTGGTATGAATTATCTTCAATGACATTTTTTGAGGAAGTTATAAACTGCTGAAAAAAGCTAGCACAGAAACTGGGACTCTAACTACTGTGTATGGGAGACACATGCTGGAATATATACATGAACTCAGTGAAATCTTTGCTAATAAGCTCCTCACCAGAGTTCATAACACACAGTAGCATCTCAGCTCACAAGAGAGTTATCCCGTGTTACTCACTGGCTACATCTACACTGCATGCTTCTTGCGCAAGAACTGTTTTGCGCAAAAGTACTTGCACAAGAGAGCGTCCACACTGGCCACAGCGCATCGTAGGAGCCATGCGTTTTTGTGCAAGAGAGCGTCCACACTGGCCACAGCGCATCGTAGGAGGCATGCGCTTTTGTGCAAGAGAGCGTCCACACTGACCACAGCGCATCGTAGGAGGCATGCGCTTTTGTGCAAGAGAGCGTCCACACTGACCACAGCGCATCGTAGGAGCCATGCGCTTTTGTGCAAGAGAGCGTCCACACTGGCGGGACGCTCTTGCGCAAAAGCTTCAGCCCGGAACTACTTTGCAGAGGGCAAAAAGGCACCAGGACTCTCCAGGGCAGGGGCTGGAGTTCCTTAGAGATACGTGCTTAAAGGGATCTCCCTGGACAGCCATTTCTTTCCTGCTTCGTGCTTTGGGACCTCTTGCAGGGACTGACAGCCGTAGCAGTTCTAGTTGTGGTTGCTCTCAGCCTCTTTGGACACCCCAGCTTCTGCCCTAGTGCCTTTTGTGCCTTTGGTGTTCTCATTGCTGTGCCATGGAGCCAGGGGTGGTCCTGTGCCTGCTCTGGCCCCACACGGCCATTTTGGAGTGCCTGCAGCTGCTGCTCCATGCTGCTGAGCTGCTCCCGCAGGAACTCGAGACCGCGCTCGAGTTGGACTCTCTCCACAGATGTGGTGGCGTCCCTGGGGCATCCCCACTACTCCGTGGAGAGGCAATATTGGAGACTGGACACCAGTACCGACTGGTGGGACCGGCTGGTCCTGGAGCAATGGGAAGATCCGCAACTTCAGGATGCAAAAGCAGACGTTCCTGGAGCTGTGTGCCTGGCTCACCCCTGCACTCCAGAGATGTACCAGCCGGCTGCGGGCTGCCATCCCGGTCAGCAAGAGGGTTGCCATCGTCCTCTGGAAACTGGCCACCCTGGACAGCTACTGCTCAGTGGGACACCAGTTCAGGGTGGGCAGGTCCACCGTTAGTGCCATCGTGATGCAGATAAGTCCTGGGGGATGCTGCACTCCCTGCTCAGGGGAAGAGAAGACTCCAGGCTGGGGGGACACCTCGTCATCCAGGGGTTTGTGCCATCCCTCCCTCACATAGGCCTGCTGGTATGGGGGGGGACCTGTGGGGGCGAGGGGGCCCTGGCGTGTTTGGGGCCAGATGGCATCACAGGGGGGTGGGCACCCCCCAAGGGATCATGCACTTACCCTGCCTCATTTGGTGCGTTCCCTGTGTTTCTGTGCGCCCTTCTGCAGGTTGTCCGTGCCATCAATGACATCCTGCTCTGGAGAGTCATCCGCCTTCGGGATGTGGATGCAACAGTGTCTGGCTTTGGTGCCCTGGGGTTCCCCAACTGCAGGGGAGCCCTGGATGCAACCCACATCCCCATCCGTGCCCCGGAACATTGAGCAGCCCATTTTATCAATTGGAAGGGGTACTTCTCCATCGTGCTCCAGGCCCTCATGGACCACCATGGCCACTTCACAGACATTCATGTGGGGTGATCTGGCAGGGCACATGACGCCTGCATCCTAAGAAACTCCAGCCTGTTTCACAGGCTGGAGGCAGGCATTTTCTTCTTGCAGCAGGAATTTACTGTTGGGGACATCCACATGCCTCTCTGTGTTGTGGGGGACGCGGCCTAACCCCTGATGCCCTGGTTGATGCGGCCCTACACAGGACGGACAGACCCCGGCTGGGCAAATTTCAATGACCACCTGAACCGGGCCCGCAGCCAGGTCGAGTGCGCCTTTGGCCGGCTGAAGGTGCTTTCGTTGTCTGCTCCCCCGTCTCGAGATGGGTGAGCAGAACATTCTGAAGTTGTGGCAGCGTGTTGTGTGATCCACAGCATCACGGAGCAGAAGGGGGAGGCCTTCCTCCCAGCGTGAATGGGCAGCCGAGGGCTGGGCATTTGAACAGCCCCACACAGCTGCCAGCCAGCAGGTGCACCATGATGGGGTGCGCATCCAGGAGGCCCTGAAAGACATGTCTCCCAGACCCCGCATCTACATCTCCCTCCTATCCCCAGCCCTTCCCTCCCCTCCTCCCCTCACCTCCCAATAAACAAAACCAAACCAGTTTTTTTCTTAAAACAGAAAACTATTATTTGTCTTAACAACAGAGAAGAAGGGTGGACAGTGGGAGGGGCCTCTGAACTGGGAGGAGAAAGGGGGTTTGGAACTGGAAGGAGGAGCTACTGGTGGGAGGGGTGGCTCCTGCCAGTGCCTCTGCGGGGGCGGAGGCCTTGCTGGCCTTCAGGCCAGGTCAGGGCAGGCAGTACAGGGAGGTGGGCAGGACGGGGTGCAGCAGTTGGGGGCATGGCGGCAGCAGGAGGGGTGGCTGGAGAGGTAGCAGCTGGGGGCATGGTGGGAGCAGGAGGGATGGCTGGAGGGATGGTGTGACCAATGTGCAACATCAGGGTGGTAATAACATCGCACATGCAGTCACACCGTTGTAGAAACTGCCCCCATGCCTGCTGCCGCCACTCCAGGTCAGCGTCGATTTTTCTGGTGACCACCACCTCATTTCTCTTGATGGTGTAGTAGCTGGTCCCACTGCCTGGCCTGCCAGACTGGTGCCTGGGAGGTTGGGGGTGCTGCCGCCACTTCAGGGCTGGTAGGTCCCTCACTCCTGGAGGGTCCTGTGCAGAGAACAGAGATAATGATGGGGAGGTCAGGCAGCCCTGCCCACACTGTCCCTGCACCCTGTGCCCTCTGCCCTGAGCCCAGGTGACACTACACTACTGTGGCTTGGGCCCACTCGGTTCCCTGTGTATATGTTTGCATACAGGACTCCCCCTGGAGTAAAGTGATTCTCCATGGATTGTAAACCCTTGAGAGACATCACTGTGTCTGAAGACCCCTGTCTGTGTCCTGGCCACTTGGCATGTGTTGTGTCAACCTGTGGTACTCCTTGCCAGTGGAGGCTGTGAAGGCTTAGGACTATTAACAGAGTTTAAAGAGGAGCTAGATAAATCCTCACATTGCATGGGAGCAAGTATGGCAGATGAGGTCTAGGATCTCGGACCCCTGTCAATTGATGTCCTCGGAGACAGAGCCAGGGTGACTGGGGAGTGTACTGTCCTTGCAGCAAAACTCAAGTGGCCATAGGGCCAGGCTGATCACTTCCCTGCTCCCCCTCCTGCTAGCCCTCAGACAAGTAGCCCAGGGTATGTCTACACTATCACCCTAGTTCAAACTAGGGTGGTAATGTAGGCAACCGGAGTTGCAAATGAAGCCCGGGATTTGAATTTCCCGGGCTTCATTTGCATAAAACCGGGCGCCGCCATTTTTAAATGTCCGCTAGTGCGGAGGCCGTGCCGCGCAGCTACACACGGCACAGACTAGGTAGTTCGGACTAGGCAGCGCCCGGCTTTATGCAAATGAAGCCCAGGAAATTCAAATCCCGGGCTTCATTTGCAACTCCGGTTGCCTACATTACCACCCTTGTTCGAACTAGGGTGGTAGTGTAGACATACTCCCAGGGAAGTGTGTGGCCGCAGTGAGGGGCTCCCCTCGGGGGCAGCCTAGGGGCCAGGAGCAGCCGAGAGGCTCCATGGGGGCCATGCTCACAGGGCTGGCTCGCTGCAGTTTCCCCAGGAGCAGCTGCTGTGTCACATGGCCAGGCATGGCTGTGTGCTGTCTGTGTGTGGCACCCTTCGGGAGGTGTGGGGTCTGGCCTGAGCTCTTGGGGCCTTGGCTGCTTCCAGCAGGCACCCCTCTGCCCCTCCCCCAGTCAGGACGTGTGCAAGCAGCAGGGTCCCAGGCATGCCCTGGAGCTGCCTACTGCGTCCACATGCCACACAGTCAGGCTGTATGAGGTTGCATGTGCTGTGTACTGTTACACAGCGTGCAGCTCAAAGTGCCTGAGTGATGGTCCCTCTGGGCACCCGGCTCCCCCCACCCTTGCAAGTGAGAAGCGCAACACTCATCAGAGGATCCTTCACCGGCCTTGGATGAAGCCCGGAAGACATCCTGGCTGCTCAGCACTGGCTCCAGGTGCAGGGTAATGGTGCCACTGCGGTTGTCTCCCTCGTCCTCAGATCCAGACCCGGTGGGCAGCTCACCCTCCTCCTCCATGTCACGTGACCTGGTCACTGGGGGGCACAGGCTGGTGTCCACTGGCACCGAGGGTCCTGAGACTGCTGTCTCACCGAGGATGGCATCAAGGCGGTTATCGTGGGGACAGGTGTCGGCTCCTACCCCCTGGCCCTCAGTGACCCGGACATAGACCAGCCACAGCTCCTTCACCTTAGCCTGGTCTGTAGCCTGGATCTTAGCCAGGTGTCCCTGCTGGGAGAGTGTCTGGGCCATGCGGCTAAAAATGTCCGAATTCCTGCAATGGGTCCGGGGGTTGTGGAGGGCTTCCTCGTATGCCCATAGGTCCAGAAGAGCCTCCACCTCTACCTGGGACCAGCAAGGGGCACGCCTCTTGGTACCTCTCCAGGCCTCCTGGGAGCCCTGGGGTGGCTGCTGGGAGGAGGGTGCAGGCTCTTGGGGGTGCCCCTCTGGAGCAGACATCTCTGGGGTGCTCATGGGTACAGCAGGACAGAGCCGCGTACTGGAGCTGCTGGCTGTGCTGTTGCTGCCACGCGGTGTCTGCAGGCTGCATGTGGCTTTAAGGGGGGGGTCCAGTAACCAGGAAGTAAGAAGCTGTGAGTGCAGGTACAGAGCGTCCAAGCAGCCACTTGGCTTTTTTTCCTGGGAGGCCGGTTCTTGCGGAAAAACTCTTGGCTGCCTGTCTACACTGGCCTCTTGCACAACACTTGCGCAAGAAGGCTTCTTCCTGATAGGGAGCGTCAGAGCTGTCATGCAAGAAGCCCTGTTTTCTGACACTATACTATAGATTTACTTGTACAAGAACGCGCGTGCAGTGTAGACAGGTGGCAAGTTTTTACGCAAGAACCGCCATTCTTGCGCAAGAACCTGCCCGTGTAGACATAGCCACACTTTAGAGTCAGACCTCCTATGCTGGCCAGAATAGGAATCCCTTTCGTGCTCATTATTAATAGGCTTTACTCTACAAGAGTACAGAAAACAGATAGGATAGTCAGAATTGTCATATTTTGGCAAGCTGGATGAACTCACATCATCAAACCAGCCTTTTCTTCTCAACTAGCCAATTAACCCGTCATAAGACAGGATTTTCAGGTCTCTCTTCCATGTTGGTTTTCTCTCCTGAGCCTCCGATCTCTCGCTCCGTGTCTCTCTGGGTATGTCTACACTAGCCCCGTAGTTCGAACTAGGGAGGCTAACGTAGGCATTCGAACTTGCAATGAAGCCCGGGATTTAAATATCCTGGGCTTTATTTGCATATTCCCATCCGGTAGCCATTTTTAAATGCCACTAGTCCGGACTCTCTGCCCGTGGCTACACTGCCCGTGGCTACACTGCCCGTGGCGGCAGTTAAACGGTAATTCAAACTAAGTCCTTAGTTTGAATTACCTGTTACACCTCATTCCAGGAGGATGTGACTCAGGCAACAGTGCCGCCCAGAGGGAACAGCCAGGGAGGCAACAGTGCCACCCAGAGGGAACAGCCAGCCTTTCAGCATTATAGAGTCACAGACATTGGGCTACTGTATATATGATGTGGAGCAAGGTAAATTCCAACTGACTAATTTATGCAGCCAGCTTTCCACACTAGCCCTGTATCTCAACAAATTATCTCCAGTACAACCTGCCTGGACAAGTGAGATTTGGACATTAAACAGAGAGTGGAAGAGGGTAGGGTGTGTGCAGCATAAGGAAGTAATTGAGCAGCTGCTACCACACCATATGGCTATTCAAAATATTAAGATACTGGCTGGTAGCAGCATATGAAGATGGCAGGTACTTCCACCAGACTGTCCTTTCCTTCCACCAGAACTGATTAGTGAGGGTACACGCACAGCAGGGCTAGTGAAGGCGGTGGACAGATTGCTTATGTATGACTTCATGGATTGCATTTGATGCATGGCAAGGACGTTTGGTGACACCATTCCACTTTCCCTTATTTCTCTATCCCTTGCATTCCCCTTTTACCTCCTTTGTGCAAGAGATCATGCATCAGCAAGAGAGAAAGGGGAAATGTGGCAGGCAAAGAGCTTAGGTCCTATTGTCAAGCTCTTCAGTCTTGCAACATAGCAATATTGATAGATAGCTTTATGTCAAAACAGAGTTCTCATAGGAGGAAGAAGAACATGGAAAAAATGTAGAAACTAAAAATTACTCAGGAAAACACAGCTGAAAGCACCACTGCTTGATGCACAGAGAACATGTGAGGCTTTGTTCAGCAAGTCAGAAAACTAGATACAGTAAACTTCCGATAATCTGGCACCTTTAGGACCCAGAGGGTGCCAGATTATCAGATTGCCGGACTATCAGAAGGGGGGGGCTATGAGGGATTTGGGGCGGGGGTATGCCAGCCCAGACTCCTCATAGCCCCCCCTTCCGATAGTCCGGCTCTGCCTCAGTTTCAGCCTCTGCTGGTCAGTTTCAGCAGCGGCTGAATCGGGGACGCCTGCGGCAGAGCAGCTGGGGTGCTGCCGGGTTGGTCCCACAGCCCGAAGGGCAACGCTACGGGACCAACCCAGCAGCACCCCACCTGCTCTGCCCCCAGCTTCCCCGATTCAGCTGCTGGTCATTTTCAGCAGCGGCTGAATTGGGGAAGCCGGGCGCAGAGCAGCTCCAATTGTCCGGCTGCCCCGAGCACTTCCGGGTTCCCGATGGTGCCGGACCACCAGGAGTGCCGGAGCATTGGATGCCAGACCAATGGAGTTTTACTGTACTTCTCAGTTGCAGAAACACTGATGCAAAGAACAGAAAGTGAAGACTGTGAAAAAGAGTAGATGCAGCTGGAGACAATCAGTCTAGACAAATGGAGGGATAGTAGCTTATGGATAGGACTGGGATCTAGTCCCTCTTAAGTTCTAACCCTAGGTCTTGGGCCAGATACTAAAGCACCCATTCAACAAGACACATATGCATGTGCCTAAGTCCCATTGAAGTCAGGCTTTTTATTAAGCCCATACAAACACACATTGGTGAATAGGGGGGCCTTAGTTTCCTTCTCTGCAGTTTTCCTATCTGTAAAAAGGATAAGAGTATTTACCTGTCTCACAGGGTGAGATGAGGAATAATTAGCTTGTGGTGTGAGATAGCAGAAGTTCTTTATTCTAAATAGAAGTACCTTCTAGGCAGCAGCAATACAAAGAGGCAAGAATTAGTTTTCATAGCACCTTGAGAGTCAAAAGCCAATAGAGCCTGATCTACCGCAATATTTTACTGATTTCCCACAGTTGTGTTAATTGACACAATGTTGAATTGTGTTCAGAGGTCAGTGCAGATCAGACAAACGTGCAGCATCACGCCTGCTTACTGTGAGAGAAAGATGCA
Source organism: Pelodiscus sinensis (assembly GCF_049634645.1). Classification (NCBI taxonomy): domain Eukaryota; kingdom Metazoa; phylum Chordata; order Testudines; family Trionychidae; genus Pelodiscus; species Pelodiscus sinensis. The sequence goes on from NC_134723.1 coordinate 22,946,480, forward strand.
CACAGAAGGGTAGACCAGGCCTGTCTGAAAGTGTGACACTGACTAGTAACTAGGGCTGGGTAATTTTTTCCAGCAAACAATACACTCAGGCTACGTCTACACTGGCCCCTCTTCCGGAAGGGGCATGTAAATTTCACGAGTCGTCGTAGGGAAATCCGCGGGGGATTTAAATATCCCCCGCGGCATTTAAATAAAAATGTCCGCCGCTTTTTTACTTTGAAGGAATAAGACCCTCCGGAAAAGGGCACTTTTTCCGGAGGATCGGGGCCAGTCTAGACGCTCTTTTCCGGCTTTTTTAAAAGCCGGAAAAAAGCGGCGGACATTTTTATTTAAATGCCGCGGGGGATATTTAAATCCCCCGCGGATTTCCCTACGACGACTCGTGAAATTTACATGCCCCTTCCGGAAGAGGGGCCAGTGTAGACGTAGCCTCACTGAAAAATGCATTTTGAGGGGACAGGGACAGTGAAGTTATCTGTGAGTGCAGTTTGAATTCTGCAATATGTTTTAGCCAGAAAAGTGGAATCTTTGTAAAAAAGTCAAAGCAGGGCCTTTGGATGATTTCACAGTGAACTGTTTCAGCTTTTCACTTCAAAACAAAAACATCCTTTTGCAATTTAGCTAGATATATTTAAAATACCCAATTCTATAACAAAAATGAAAACACCCAATATAAGTAGTTTCAGACTGAACAAAACATTTAATTCAACTCCAATGCCTCCCCGCATCCTGCTTTTTTCTTACTGCAATGAAAAGTCAGCTTGGGGTCAAACCCAACTTTTTTTTTCCCCTTTTGCTCCAGACCTGAAAGATCAGTTATTTGGCTCAGCTCTGCTTTCATCCTTTTTTAAAAATACCCTAGTACACATTTTTCTATCTAATCAAACACAAGGCCTGATGCTGGTTTTCAAATGAATTAAAAAAAAAGTGTGAATTCATCATATTCCCGTTGTCTCAGAGTCAGAACACCCTGTGGCTAACACAGCTGTGTTGATGGACTCTGAGATCCAGCTCCTCTCCTTATCAGCCAGAAGAAAGGGTCACAAGAATAGAAGCCCTTTGTAAGGCAGGGAAAATGGAATTCCTCACGTCTCACACTCCCTCCAAACTCCTGCACAGCATGGGAAGATCAGGATGATGTCCAGCATTTGAATCAGAACCTCAATTTAACCTCGTTCCAAGCAGCAGTTCCAAGCATGAAGTTTAAAATGGAAGTTGGCTCTTTAATCCTACTGATCTGTTGCATGGGTCTTAATGGTAGTGGATTGCCTGGTGGTATCCAGTGGGCAGGACTCTTTGCACAAGCTGTCATTATACTGCCAGACGTTATAATGATCTTCTCTTTAAAATGTAAAACATATAGCTTGAACAACAGGAGAGAAAATGGGTCTGGGATGGGCTGGAAAACTCCCAAGGGCCTGTCACCCCATGCTTCCTGCTCCCTCAGCCTGGTGCAGACAGGAGATAAGGCACTGGAGCAGAGCCTTCCACAGAGACAGTCATAAGTTTGCCACAGGCCCGTTCCCTGTTCCATAGAAGGTGATGCTCCTCTCCTTTTACAGGAAGAACGTACCATTCCTTCTAGGGGGAGGCACAATGTACCATTCCTTGGAGGGGAGAAGGGAGTGTTTCCATGGTGTAACTCTCAGCTCAGCCCAATGTGTGCAGACTTGTGTGTGGGGAAACTCCCTTCCCCTTTGACTCCTATCCTGAGGGTTCATTGTGAAAGCCTTGCCTTGCTGCACTGAGGGTGTGGGTGCATGATCTTACTCATAAGCTGTTCTCCCATCCCAGCACTTCCCCTTTTACCATAAAACACAAGCCTTACTTAGTGTCCTGATTCCAGGTCGCTACCCTCTTAGGCTGTGTCTAGACTGGCAAGTTTTTCCACAAAATCATCTGATTTTGCGGAAAAACTTACCAGCTGTCTACACTGGCCGCTTGAATTTCCACAAGAACACTGATGATCTCATGTAAGATCGTCAGTGTTCTTGCAGAAATGCTGTGCTGCTCCCGTTCGGGCAAAAGCCCTCTTGCACAAATCATTTGCGCAAAAGGGCCAGTGTAACAGCACAGTACTGTTTTGCGCAAAAAAGCCCCGATGGCTAAAATGGCGATCGGGGCTTTTTTGCGCAAAACCACGTCTAGATTGGCCACGGACGCTTTTCCGCAAAAAGTGCTTTTGCGGAAAAGCGTCCTGCCAATCTAGACGTGTTTTTCCGAAAATGCTTTTAACGGAAAACTTTTCCGTTAAAAGAATTTCCGGAAAATCATGCCAGTGTAGACGTATCCTTAGGGTATGTCTACACTGCATTCCTCTTTCAAGAGAGGAATGCAAATGCAGCTGAGCGAAACTGCACATGAAGCACGGATTTGAATTTCCTGCGCTTCATTTGCATAATTGTGTCCGGGCGCTATTTCGAAATACCCTATTTCAAAAAAAAGAAATGCAGTCTAGATGCAATTATTTCAAAAGAAAACTCTTCTTTCGAAATTACCCTTACTCCTTATAAAATGAGATTTAAGAAACCTGTTGGTGAGCATTTCAGCTTGCCTAACCACAGTCTGACAGACCTGCAAGTAGCGGTCTTGTCACAAACCAGCTCTACAAGCCAAATACACAGAGAAGCCCTGGAATCCCAGTTCATCCACAAATTCAATTCACATGCTAATGGACTCAACTGTGATATGGGCTGGTGGGGACTCTACCTACTTAATAACCACTGAAGGTACTTACAGCTCCCTGAGTGGTATCCTTCCTGTTTTAGGAACCTATCTATTGACTTTGATTTCTTTCTGGGTGTCTGGCTGGTGAGTCTTGCCCACATGCTCAGGGTTTAGCTGATCACCATATTTGGGGTCGGAAAGGAATTTTCCTCCAGGGTAGATTGGCAGAGGCCCTGGAGGTTTTTCGCCTTCCTCTGTAGCATGGCGTACAGATCACAGCTAGAGGATTCTCTGCATCTTGGGGTCTTCAAAGTATTTGAAGGCTTCAGTATCTGAGATATAGGTGAGAGGATTATTCTAGGAGGGGGTGGGTGAGATTCTGTGGCCTGCACTGTGCAGGGGGTCAGACTAGATGATCATAATGCTCCCTTCTGACCTTAAAGTCTATGAGTTTATGAGTCTAAGTACCCATTCTCCAGATACTTAACGATGCTCTGTCTCCCACCCCTCTCCCTTTTTCTTTTTCTCCCCCTTCCCCTTCCCCTCTCCTATTTATTTCGAGCTTTCATATCCCCAACTCATAACTCCAGTCATCTGAAGAAGTGGGCTGTACCCACGAAAGCTCATGATACCATCTACATGTTTCGTTAGCCTATAAAGTGCTACCAGACCATTTGTTGCTTTTTTCTGTAACAGACTAACTCAGCTACCCCCTGAAGCTTCAGATACTTGGGTAGCCTCTCTAGGGAAGGTGCATTGAATCATCTAGAGATGAGCCCGAATTTAAGTGTTGGCTCCTCAGCTTCAGTGACAAGGACAGGTCTGAATTCAAGCTTGATCCGCAGCTGGATTTCACAGCTTCCCCTTCTGATCCAAACACTCCTGAACATTGTGGTTTGGTCCCATCTCTAGTGGGACACAAAAAGGAGAAAACAGCTGAGACGATTAACCATGACACCATCATTTTACTAAAAGCCTGCAGGGGAAACAGCTGCTCTCCTTGCAAACAGGCACCATTCTGTGCTTAGGGCTAGTCACAGCCAAGCTGGGGTAAATGGAGGTGGAATGGGATGAGGCCAGGACTGAGCGCGCTGAGCAGGGGTGGGGCCTGGTCAGAAGAGACAGGAATGTAGCCAGAAAGAGGGTGGGGCACACAAAGGGCTAGCTTCACCCACCGCTCATGCATAAGACTGGAGGTTACGGGCCATGGGGGCTGGCCCCCTACATGTGAATTAAGATGGTGCTGTTGTCACTCCTATGCCATTCCCTTCCTGCTGCCCAGGATAGAGGTCATGGCCAGGAGGTCACTGGGCCCCTGCTGGCATAACAGCTTCTTAGGGCTGTGAGCAGTCAGAACAGCCTGCTTAGCGCCCTGCCTGGGACAAAACAGCAGTCTCAGGCAGGACCCTCCCTAGAAGTTTTGGTGTCCTCTGCAACCCTCCACAGGGGGTAGGGATGTTGAGGCCACAGGGGTAGGAGCTGCAAGGGGCGGGGCAGGCCAGGGAGGCAGCAGGAGTGGGGCCTGCCTCCTCCAGCCCCCGCCACTACCGGCAGTGGCGTGAAACAGAGTTCAACCCCAGCCCACTCTGCTCCTCCCGCTCTCAGCTGCACCACTCAGAGGAAAAAGTCGGACTGCCCCATGCACTCACAAGCAGTGAGAAGCAGAACAACACAGCTGGGAGCCAGGGAAATGCAGCAGGCTGGGGTCAGGTCACTCTGCTTCCAGTTGCCAACAGATCACCCCTGCTACCGGTGCCAGGCCTCCTGCTAGTCCCCCCCAAGTCTCATCACTCAGGGGAAGGAGTGCAATGGACCTGGAGGTGGAGCATGGGCAACAAGAGGGGAGGAGGGCACATCAGAAGCACAAGCTTAGGGGAAGAGCTGGAGTGTTAGCAGGGGGGGCAGAGCAGGGCTGGAGCAGGATGGGGGGAGGGCTGTCCCAGACCCTGCATCCCACTAGGGACAACCCTGCTGGGCACAGCCTGTGAAGCAGGTGGCTTGGGGTGGGGCTAGCTGCAGGAGCCAGCGCTACCCATAGGCAGCAAACAGCAAACAGCTGCCTAGGGCACCATAAAATTTGGAGCAATTTGGTGCCCTACGCTGCTGCATATTTTACATAGTGCTAAGGATGGCATCGGACTCAGGTTTGGGGCAATCATAGATCTTTTTTTTTGAGAGTCATTTTTGCCCCCAAGTTTTCCAGGAGAAGGCATCTTTCCATTTCAGCACAATTACTTTTTTGCCCATCATTATCACTACTAGAAACGTAGAAAAAATATCTTATCTGTAGCTCCAAGATGTCACAGATACTAGACCTGGAAGGTACTTTGAGAGGTCATCATCAAGTCCAGTCTCTTGCACACATGGCAGGACCAAGCACCATCGTCACTTCCCTGACAGGTGTTTGTAGAATCTCCATCACAGGAAATTTTTAAGAGCAGGTTAGACAACCTCTCTAGACAAATTATTCCAGTGGTTAACCACTCTGACAGGGGAAAAACTTCCTAACTCATGTCCAACCTAAACCTCCCTTGAATCAATGGGCTTAAATTTCAGCTCGTCCTATCATTAGGACTTAGTTAATTTTCCTTATCTTCCTCCTACTTACAGCAACCTTTTAGGTAGTTGAAAGCTGTAATAATCCCTCTCAGTCTTCTTTTCCAAGCTAAACAAACCCAATTATTTCAATCTTCCCTCATAAGTCATGTTTTCTGGATGACTCTAGGAATTAGCTCTTCAACCCTGGAGCGCCTCCTTCTGGCGAGTGTCTCACCTGCTGTTAGCCCTTATTTATACAGCCCCAGCTGGGCCCTAATTGGCTATCTCTGCCTCAGCTGCTGACTCCATGGCTCCAGCCCTCTCCCAGGGCTGGGTTTTAACACTTACAGGACCAGTGCAGGACAGATGCCCCATCATATGAGACCTTCAAATGTTTTTGTTGCTCTTCTCTAGAGCTTCTCCAGTTTGTCCACATCTTTCCTGAAATGTGGTGCCAGAACTAATAGGTAGCAGGTTTAAAACAAACAAAGGGAAGTATTTCTTCATGCAATGCATAGTCAACCTGTGGAACTCCTTGCCAGAGGATGTTGTGAAGACCAGGACTTTAATAGGCTTCAAAAAAGAACTAGATACATTCATGGAGGTTAGGTCCATCAATACTTCTTAGCCTGGATGGGTAGGAATGGTGTCCCTAGCCTCTGTTTGTCAGAAGCTGGAAATGGGTGATCGGGGAGGGATCACTTGATAACCTATTCTGTTCATTCCCTCTGGAGCACCTGACATTGACCACTGAAGACAGGATACTAGGTTAGATGGACCTTTGGTCTGACCTAGTACCGCCATTTTTATGTTCTTAACTGGACACAATTCTCCAATTGAGGCCTAATCAGCGCAGAGTAGAGGGGAAGAATTACTTCTCTTGCCTTGCTCACAACACTCTTGTTAATGCATCCCAGAATCATGTTTGCTTTTTTGCAACAGTGTCAAACAATGGACCATAAACTAAATATGAGTCTACTATGACTCCTAGATCCCTTTCTGCAGTACTCCTTTCTAGGCAGTAATTTCCCCATTTTGTATGTGTGCAATTGGTTGTTTCCTCCTAAGTGGAAAAAGTTGCATTTGTTCTTATTGAATTTCATCCTATGTACCTCAGACCATTTTTCCAGATCATTTTGAATTATGACCCTATCCTCCAAAGCACTTGCAACCCCTCCTAGCCTGGTATTATCTGCAAACTTTATAAGCATACTCTCTGTGCCATTTTCTAAATAATTGACGAAGGTATTGAACAGAACCAGTCCCAAAACTGGTCCCTGTGGTACCCCTCTTGTTATGCCCTTTCAGCATGACCATGAACCACTGATAACTATTCTGAAAATGGTTATCCAATCAGTTATGCACTTGCTTTATAGTAGCCCCATCTATGTTGTCTTTCCTTAGTTTATTGATAAGGGCATATGAAACTATACCAAATGCTTTACTGAAATCTAGGTATACCACATCTACCACTTAACTCTTATCCACAAGGCTTGTTATCCTTTCAAAGAAAGCTATCACATTGGTTTGACATGATTTGTTCTAGAGAAATCCATGCTGACTGTTACTTATCACCTTATTATCTTCCAGATGTTTGCTGATGGATTTCTTAATTAGTTGCTCCATTTTCTTTCCTGGCACAGAAGTTAAGCTGACTGATCTGTAGTTTCCTGGATTGTCTTTATTTCCCTTTTTATAGGTGGGCACTATATATTCCCTTTTCTAGTCTTCTGGGATCTCTCCTGTCTTCCATGACTTTTCAAAGATGATAGCTAATGACTCAGATACTTCCTCAATCAGCTTCTTGAGTATTCTAGGATGCATTTCATCAGGCCATGGTGACTTGAAGACATCTACTTTTCTAAGTAATTGTTAACTTGTTGTTTTTCTAATTTTCACTGGCATTCACTATTTTAGGGGTCCAATTGTCACCAATCTTCTTGGTGAAAACCTGATACAAAAAAGTTATTAAGCATTTCCACATTTTCTATTATTGTTTTTCCCTCTTCATTGAGCAATGGGCCTACCCTGTCCTTGGTCTTCCTCTTGCTTCTAATATATTTATAGAAAGTTTTCTTGTTACTCTTTATGTCTCTAGCTAGATTGAGCTAATTTTGTGCCTTCCCCTTTCTAATTTTGCCCCTACATACTTGCATTATTTGTTTATATTTATCCTTTGATCTTTGACCTAGTTTCCACTTTTAATAGGACTCCTTCTTGATTATTAGATCATTCATGATCTCTTGGTTAAGTCATGGTGGTCTTTTGCCTTATTTCCTATCTTTTCTATGCAGCAGAATGGTGTGCTCTTACACCCTTAGGTTGTGTCTACATTGGCACGATCTTGCGCAAAAGTGGCCGCTTTTGCGCCAAAACTTGCTGCCCGTCTACACTGGCTGCGAATTCTTGCACAAGAACACTGACGTTCTAATGTATGAAGTCGGTGCTTCTTGCACAAGAACTATGATGCTCTCGCTCAGGTATAAGCCCTCTTGTGCAACTGTTCTTGCGCAAGAGGCCAGTGTAGACAGGCAACATGAATTTCTTGCGCAAGAAAGCCCTATAGTTAAAATAGCCATCAGAGCTTTCATGCGCAAGAGAGAATCTACACTGGCAAGGATGCTCTTGCGCAAAAGCACATCTCTTGTGTAAAGGCACATGCCAGTGTAGACGCTCTCTTCTGGAAGAGTTTTTGCACAAGAACTCTTCCGCAAAAGAGTTCTTGCGCAAAATCATGCCAGTGTAGACGTAGCCTTAGTAATGTCCTTTGAAAAATTGCCAGCTGTCTTCAATTGTTTTTCCTTAGTCTTGCTTACCGATGGAAGCTTATTAATTAGCTCCCTGATTTTATTAAGGTCTACCTTCTTGAAATCCATTGACTTTATTTTGCTCTTCTCCTTTCTACCATTCCTTAGAATCATGAACTCTACCATTTCATGATTACTTTCACCCAAACTGCCTTCTACTTTCAAATTCTCAACCAGTTCCTCCCTATTTGTTAAAATCAAATCTAGAATAAATTCCCCCCAGTAGCTTTTTCCACCTTCTGAAGTAAAACATTGTCTTCAATACATTCCAAGAACTTGTTCGATAAACTGACTGCCCTCCTGTGTTATTTTCCCAACAGGTGTCTGATAGCTGTCACTATCAAGTCCTGGGATTTGGATGGTTTTGTCAGTTGTTTAAAAAAAGCCTGCTCCACCTCTTCTTCCTGGTTAGGTGGTCTGTAATAGATCCCTACCATGGTATCACCCTTGGTTTTTTTATCCCTCTTAACCTCACCCGGAGACTCTCAACAAGTCTGTCTGCTATGTCCATCTCAACCTCTGTCCAAGTCTATACATTTTTAATATGTAAGGCAAAACCGCCTCCCTTTTTCCCTGCCTATCCTTCCAGAGCAAGCTGTACACTTCTATACCAATATTCCAGTCATGTGTATTATCCCACCAAGTGTGAAATACCAGCTATGCCAGCATTGTGTTTATTTACTAGCATTTCAAGTTCTTCTTGCTTATTCCCCATACTTCTTGCATTTGTATACAAACAAAGAAGATACTGATTTGATTTTGTCCCCCACTTCTGCCTTGTTTCCCTTTTATCCTTGCTATTATATCCCATGTTCCCCCCCAGTTTCTGACCGGTGTTCCAGGTCTCCCTGTTTTTCACTTGCCTGTGTCACCATGTGTCCATGTGTCACCTAGCCCTGTCAAATGTAGATTAAAGTCCTTCTCATTAGGTTAGTCAGTCTGTATCCAAATATGCTTCCCCTTCCTCGATAGGTGGCCCCCATCTCTGTTAGCAGTCCTTCTTCCTGGAACAGAATCCCATGGTCAAGGATGTCAAAACCCTGCTGGTGATGACACCTGATTCACAGCCAAGTATTCCCCTCCAGGATGCATCTGTTTCTGCCTGGGCTCCTGCCTTGGATCGTAAGGATAGGCCACCACTGGCTCCCCAAACTCCCTCATCCATCCTCCTAGAGCCCTGTAGTCACTTTTGATCTGTTCATGGGAGCAAACTTGGGTTGGAAGTACATTTTCCAGAACATACATTAATATACAGAAAGATTCTCCCCACCCCAATATTTTCTAATAAGACTTTTTATACAAAGCTCCTATTTAGCAGAGTTAATCATTTGTCTTCAGCATCTTAACGTGGCTGCTTGATTTTTCTCTGAAAGGATTATGTCATTTACTGACAGGAGTCTCTCCATTTTATATTATTAATGAGATTATTTGGCTTATACTGTGTTGTTGGTATGCATGGCACTTTAGACGTATACGGAAATGAGGTTCTTTCCCCCAAAGAGTTTGCAACCTACATTACAGAGATCATGAATGAATAATTGAAATCTAAATGAAGCTTGGCAACTGTCCATAGAGAGAAATAGTCCCCATGTACCACTTCTGTAAAGACCATCAATAGTGATCTAAGGGCACGTCTACACTACACGCTGGATCAATGGGCAGAAATCGATCCAGTGGGGGTTGATTTATCTCATCTGTCTAGATGCAATAAGTCATCTGCCAAGTGCTCTCCTGTCAACTCTGGTACTTCACCCAAATGAGAAGTGTGGGAGGAGTGGACGGGAAGACACTGTGGTAAGTAGATCTAAGTACATTAACTTCAGTTATGTTATTCACGCAGGTGAAGTGGTGTAACTTAGCTCTGTGGCCCGTAATAATGTAGACTACACCTAATTTAGCCATCTGAAATTCAACTGCATGTGCGGGTTCTGAATCTCTTTTAATGCACATAGAGCCTTATTCTCAGCTATCATCTATTGGTGAAGCACCAGTGATTTCAATCAAGTTATCAATTTACACCAACTCAGTATTGTCACTTCTGTCCTCATCTCTCAGTTTGCTGAGCTCAGTGGTGTGACATATCCCTAAAATATGCGAGTGTAACACAGGAAGTTTAACAAAAATGCAGGTTCAACTTCTTTAACATGTTAACATTTTCTATGAGGCTCCATTTTTGTAATTATGTTTCTATTGTAAAACAGGGTATGTCTACACTTGCACCCTCTTTTGAGAGAGGAATGCAAATGAAGACATTCGAAATTGCAAATGAAAGAGGGATTTAAATATCCTGCGCTTCATTTGCATATTTGTGTTATGGCGCTATTTCAAAATAACAGACACTGTTAAGATGCGGTTATTTCGAGAAAAAACCCTTCTCTTGAAATAACTGGCAAACCTCATTGTATGAGGAATAAGGGTTATTTCGAGAGAAGGGTTTTCTCTTAAAATAACTGCGTCTTAACAGCGTCTGTTATTTTGAAATAGCACCATAACGCAAATATGCAAATGAAGCTGGGATTTAAATATTCGGTGCTTCATTTGCAATTTCGAATGTCTTCATTTGCATCCCTCTCTCGAAAGAGAGTGCAAGTATAGACATACTCACAGTGACAAAAGGGAACAGATACCAGACTATGCGGGACTGAGATAAATTTGGCTCTAAATGGAAGCATGTGACTGGGAGAGTTTTTAGGCCTAGCTCTGATTTCCAAGTAATGCTGACCGAGATCAGTCATATGTGGTATGAGATCACCCCCAGCTGGACAAAGCCTTAATAGCCAGTAATATCAATCATAAAAATCTTCCATTCTCTGTACAGCAACTAAGGGGAAAAAACAAAGAAGTGGGAAGGGTATCGATAAGAAGATCATGATTTGACAGAGGATGGAGAGGTGAGCATATTTCGAGTCGTGAGGGAGGAATACTGCAAGAGATTGTGGATCATCCCTTATGTTTAGAAGTGGGGTCCGAGTGTAACAGTGGTGTACAATAAAGAACAGTTGTGAAAGATACACAAGTTTGTGTTAAACTCCTAAAATGGACGTAATATGGCCCCATTAAGCTCAGGTGGCACAAAGTAAAGCCAGCTGCTATGTCTACTACCTGCCACATTTGTCAGCACTACATTATGCTGATCCTCTTCTGTATAAGGCAGTGGCTCTCAACATTTCCAGCCTACTGTAGCCCTCTGAAGAGTCTGATTCATCCTGTGTACCCCCAAGTTTCACCTCACTTAAAAATTACTTGCTTACAACCTCAGACAGACAAAAATAAGCATGTCACAGCACACTATTACTGAAAAATTGCTCATGTTCTCATTTTTTACCATATGCTTATAAAAATAAATAATATTTTGTACCTACATTTCAGTGTTCAATATATAGAACAGTATAAACAAGTCATGGTCTGTGTGATGGGGTGTGCATATTCCACGCTGAAGCAGATGGGGTTAAAACCCTGTGGACAGGGGAAGTCCTGCCCATTTACCCAAACTGGGCATGCTCCAAATGCTGGGGCAGTATAAAAATCAGGAGCGCAGCTCAGTCCAGGCTGGCTACTGAAGGAGAAAAACCTCCAGCTGCAGTGTCAGAGCTGCACCAGCTGTGACCCAGACAGTAAGGACCAGAGACTGCTATGAGTTATCAGCATCAGAGGAGCCCCAAGGAAAAACATCTGCTGGGGAACCAGAAAAACCAGGGACCACGTGGGATGTTGCCTCACCAGCACTGGTAGGAAGTGACCCAGGGAGGGTGTTGGAGTGGTATCTCCCACCCAGGTAAGCTTGGCATGTTTTGGTCAGAGTCCCTACTGAGTGAGTGGTAGAATGCTCTGCCACTCACAGGGCCCTGGGCCAGGACCCAGTAGAGCAGAATGGGTTTGGGTCCTCTACTGGGGCTACCACCTCTGCCCTTATTGACTCTGGCTGTCAGGCTGTACTGCCCTGAGATAAGGGCAACATTATTGACTTTAACCATTAAGCTAAACTACCCTAGACCTGTGGTCCCCAACACGGTGCCCGTGGACGCCATGGCGCCCGCCAGGGCATTTGTGGCCCCGCCCCCGGGCGCCCAGCACGTGGGTGGCCCCGCCCCCCGGCACCCGGCAGCCCCAAAAGGTTGGGGACCACTGCCCTAGGCCAGCGATTGTCCTTTACAGACTAAAAGACTGCTGGTGCCCCTGCAGCTGGCCAGGTGGTGTCTGCACACCTGGATACCCTCACCTTAGGGATGGGGTGTGCCTATGCCATCTGTATGAAACTTTAGTTTGTTCTGACTTCCCTAGTGCTTTTTACATAGCCTGTGAAATGAGGTAAATATCTAGATGAGCTGATTTACCCACGGAAGACCTCAGTGTACCAGTGTTCTCTGTAAGATGAGTGCCACCCAGGAGCGATTCAAATGTCACCCAGCTGATTAGTACAGTGCTCACAGCTAGAAGCATGTGCTTCTTCTGGCAGTGCATATCTGCACATACCTGAGTATGTAACAAAATGTATCCTGCACATGGATGGAAAAAAATAGAGGGTATGCTACTGTGTATCCCAGTGGCATGAGTATCCCTGGTTGAGGTCCCCTAGTTTAAGGAGGCCACTAGGCTCTTACCAGAAGGTAGTGGGACTTTATGGTTGGCCTCTCCCACTATCAAAGGAAAGAGGAAGGGCTGATAAGAAACCAAGATCTGCAGACAGACAGTCCTTAGTACCAGTGGGCAAGAGGCCAGTGCTCCAGGACAACCTGATTGACAGGGCAGGCAAGCCAATGAGGGGGTCAGGAGCCCTGGATCTCATCCTGCATGTGAGTTGGAGACAGAGCAGCAGCAGGATGAGCCAGAGCAGAACAAACCAGCTGTGCCGATGGACAGCCAGGGCTGAGCTGCAGAGGGGAGCTGTGGGCCCAGAGCAGATGTCCACTGAGCCAAAAGTAACACAGGAGCCCAACATGGTGAGTAGCTGCAGAGACCCTGAGGAGCAAGGGCCCAGTGCAGAGAAATGTCACCAGACAAGAGGTTTTGCAGAGTGGACTCGGAGGGAAGGGCAGATGCTGTCACCTAGAACCTGAGGGTGCATGCTCACTGACCTCTGATATCCCTGCAGCTCCACTAGGGCCTGGGATATGCAAGGAGCAGACTGAACTTTCCTTATGTCCCAGACACTGCTGTTTGTAGTGTCCCTGAGCCCACAAGAGTTACTTATTTCCTTTAACTTTTTTCCATTTCCCCTCTTACAGTGGTGTATTAAACTGTATTGGCTTGGAACTAAATGTAATGATCAGTGGTTAGGGAAGCATCTGGTGCAAAGAAAGTATCCCAGAGAAGGGGCAGCCTACCCCCTGCTATAAGTGACCATAACAAGATGGGGGAGGGGAAGCCTCCTAAGAATCCTGCACCCAGCCTTGTCAAGATACAAGGACTCAGCCAAGAGAGAGGAGAGACCTTAAGGTCAGGCCAAGCAAGGACTTGGATTCTTTTGCTAACCAACGTCCCCTGAGTAATGTATAAGCCAGGAAAGCTGCTCACAGTAGCAGGGCCATTCGCTTACATCTGGCCCCATAACCACTAAATACCAGTGGTATAATATCCCCCATGTAGGCAGCTGGTCTGGCCCTCAGCCCATGAAAGTCTCTGGAGCACTCCCAGCTTCTTCAGATCCTTCCTTTAGAGCACAGTTGTAGTCTTAAATTTAAAACATCAAAACAAAACTCTTCCTCTGCCTCCCCATAGACACAAGCTCCTAGAGGCTTTTCTCCTTTTCTTTTTTCGGTGCTGAAAGAAACCATCCCCTGCTGCTTCAGCTCTAGAAACCATCTCCTCCTACTGACCTCACCAACCCAGCTCTCTGAGCCCTTTATAGGGTTCACCCAAGGCTTATCCAGATGGTTCTGATAATCAAAAAGGGATGACTGGTCCCAGGCACTTAAAAGGACAGAGACCATCCAAGGCTACTCTAAATAACACCAGCCACTTGCAGAGGTTCAGATGGATGTAATATTGCCCTGATAGCTTTTCTCTTCCCATGTCAAGCAGATTAGGATACAAAGGAGAATCTTAAGTGTCATGTGCCTGAGCTATTGTTTCTCACCTGGGTCTTTTTTAAAAAATATGCAAAATATTTTGAGGCATTCTTTTTTCTTTTGAGATAATTAATTCCTATGTAACTATTAATGCAAAAAACAAATACAAGTTGTAATAAAATTAAAGCAGGGTTTAAACTCATGTCCTCTGCAACATAATCTAGCTGATGGACATATAGTAACAGACACTTGCATAAAGGCACAGTTTATGCATTAAATGAGTTTATGAATTTAATAGGATTAAGTCCATAGATGTAATAGTATAAAAATATATTTTCCACTAAGCAAATCACACTTGCCCATCTTTGCTGAAATAGCCACAGCATCTGACCTTATTTCTTTATCTCAACAGAAGCATACAGTATTGGATATTACAATAAAAAAATAGGAATAGATGGCATATAATGATTACAAAAGTGTAAGTTTTATCTTTCTAGTTTAACCATAGCTATAGTCAGATATAATGTTCATTACATTTTCTTTAATACTCAGGGTAGCCATGTTAGTCTGTAACTTAAAAAAAACTGTAAAAATGAGTGGTCTTTTTTGTTAGTCTTTAAGGTGCTACAGGACCACTTGTTTAATTTTTTTTTTTTTTTTTTTTTTACTTAATAGTTTCTTTATTGAAGGAATAGAGCTGTTTAGTTTTTATTAAAAGCAGAGTTTTTCTGGTTACATAATCATGACATGTTGAACATGTGGTGATCTATTTAACATGGAAGTGAAATCCTGATCTTATTGAAGTCAATAGACACTTCCCCTTGACTTCAGCGTGGCTGGGATTTTATCCAAGCAGAGGACTTTGCATAAAAACCCAGCCTCCCAGTAGATTAGAACAGGTTGTTTTTGCAATTTCGATAACCTCTTTCTACTAGGAATACAGCCTCCATGCAATTCAAGGGAATTTGCCATAGGATGGCTCCCTTAGTTGGTGGTGCATTCAGTGTGCATTTACTGGGCCTGATTCTGATCACACACTGTGTGTGTTGTGTGGGTGGTTGTTTTTTTGTTTTTGTTTTTTTTGTTTTTTGTCTTTCTTCTGCCACTGGTGTCACTGCCTCTCTTCAGAGAGTTTACTCCAGATTGGCATTGTGGTGTTTGGCATTCAGAATCAGGCCAAGTGAATTTTACAAGGAAAAAGATATCACTAAAATATTGACTACAAGGACTAGAGACTTTAGATCCATTCTCTAGTTCACACTGGCCTCTATGTGCAGGGAAGTCAGAAAAAATGAACATCATCCTTTGTCTGGAACAAACTGGCCATAAGAAATGCTGCCCTGTCTTCTCATATTTTAATGAAGGAAGAAACTCATGGTTATGTGGGGTGGGGTTAGGCTTAGGGAAAAGATGTTCCATAGGACATACTGATACACAGATCCCTTTTGGCAGGGTATCAGCATCCAATTTTCTGGATTCCCTGCCATCTGCCTTGCCATACACCGATCCTGTGCCAATGGACTCTAGTAAAAAAAAAAAAAAAGTACTTAAAAAAAAAAAAGTACTATAAGGAATTCCTCCAGTTTCAGTAATCACAGGCTCATTCTTAAGGGTGGAAGGTTCCCCACTGCTGGTATCAGGGCTGATGGGAAGATTATGTGTATCCCTAGCAGCTTTCCCTCTAAACTGCATGCCCGCACAGCTTTACAGGTGACTAATCAGCCCTGCCCATTTAGTCATCTCCATGCATGGAGCCCTGATTCTGACTGCTTAATCAGAGGTGTGGTTGATTAATCGTCTGTGAAGCTGTGCTGCTTAGGAGGAACACTGATCCCTGTGTGTGTCTTCTTCCAGCCTGCAGAAGCTTAAATGCAGGCTGGAATGCTGTTCACCCAGTCTTCAGTCCCTCCCCAATATCAAGATTCAATAAAAGCCTCTCGGTGAGGTCCAGTGGGTGGAGATAGCTGACTTTCCCCCTTCCATACAAGGTGAGACCTCACATGGGGAAGACCTTCCTCTGGGAGCAAACAATAGGGACAAGATCTGATCCTTAGATCTTAGCTACATGTTTCTCTCCATAAAGAGGGGAACTATGGAAAATGAGGTGTTTGTGCCTCACATGGATACAGACCTAAGACTGTGTAGATAAGTGCATTTCCTTTGAAGTCAGTGGAATGTCACTGATTTATACCAGCTAATTATCAGGCCTAGAGAATGTGCAGAAGGCTAGTGCAAGGCTGTGTACCTCAGACACTTTCCTGTTAAGCCTCACTTTAAATTGGCATCACTAGAGTTGAGATCAGTCAGCACGTGGCAGCTTCCTGATCTATATTTCCGGGGAGTCCTTTGGCCCTGCGTTTGCTGGGAATCGCTTACCATGGCTTTGTGCAGTGAACAGCATTGGGGGTTTTTTCTGCTGGCGGGGAAAGTCTTGTGTGTTGATGGAACAATCCAAAATGAATTTTCTCATCTTTTTCTGACAGGTGAGATTCCAGTGTTAATTGGCTCATGCCGAATGTCAGTATGCTGATGTTAGATATAAGCCATAACGAGCATTGGCCACTGAAATAGAAAACGACAACTCCAATATGGGTACCTACGATTAATTAGAAATACATCAATAGGGCAGTCATAATGAATGTGGCATGGGCTTTTCACAGGAGTGCACTTTTACTCACCAAGTGATGGAAACAAATCTCACTAGAATTAATTTTGAAGTGCTCCCAGGAGAGCAATGCTCTGAAGTCAATGGCATTATTGCTTTTTGCTCATTTTCAGCTTCTGTTTAGTTATGGCCGTGGCATAATAGCCTTTAAATTTCACCAGAAAAATGGGGATTGGAATGATAATCGTTAACATGCCAAATATGGCAGCAAATGCTGCCATCACCTGTCCAAAAGTGGTGAGAGGGATGATGTCACCATAGCCCACAGTGGTTAGTGTGATCAGAGCCCACCAGAAGCAGATGATGATGTCTGTGAAGTGCAAATCCCCCCGGTAAGAAGGATGAACACCCAACAACTCTCCATAGAAAAAGAGAGACCCAAAGAAGAGGGTTTCAAAGGCCAGGATCATCAGCAGGATGCAAATCTCTCGGATGATGGACTTGAGTGTGTAGGACAAGACTCTCAAGATCAGAGGTGTCTCTATTAGCTTGAATATCTTCAGGAGTTTGAAGAGGTAGACCACACGGACAAAACCCAGCCAAAGCGCTAAGTTTGGCATTTTCTGGATCTGCCCAGCTGTGAAGAGTTCGATGTACACTGGGAAGAGGGAGAGGAAATCTGCCACATTCAGAGGGTTTCTGAGGAATTTTTTTTTGTCTGGACAGAAGAAAAATCGCATGGAAAACTCAAAAGTGAACCAGAGGACACAGAATACCTCCAAGTGGAGCAGGTAAGGTTCCTGCTGGTAATAAGACTCATGGGTGCTTTGGATCACATCGGAATGGCCGAAAATGGTGAAGTTAAC
The DNA here is from genome assembly GCF_049634645.1 of Pelodiscus sinensis. Taxonomy (NCBI): domain Eukaryota; kingdom Metazoa; phylum Chordata; order Testudines; family Trionychidae; genus Pelodiscus; species Pelodiscus sinensis. The sequence continues at coordinate 22,963,971 of NC_134723.1, forward strand.
AGCAAAGTACTCATACTGTGCCTTAGTCTCCTCACAGAATATGATGACTATTCCAATGATGAACAGCAGAGAAACAACGGCCAGGCACTGCAGAGGGGGATAAAGGCGAAACATACCGTCAGGTCAGTGTGAGGGTATCGCATAACTACAAAGCTTTCCTTTGCAGCTAAAGCATCAAATGTTACCTTCTCCTAGACTAACTGCTCCCAATTTCCTTCTAGGAATTGATTCACAGACTGAAGGTCTCTTCTCCTTCTCTTTTCTTCCCCCCCCCCCCCCTTTCCATTCTTACCTGTCCAAGGCCAAGATGAGGATCTGGGTAAAGGAAAATAATGTGAACTATTAGCATCTGGACTTGTAGGGGAGGAAAGACATTTAACAGCTGGAGCAACACAGTTTCACTTAGGTTGCCCTAGCATCAGCTGGCTCAAGTGACTCAACTGTCCTAGTCACTGGAAAATGTCTTCTGCCTTCTCCAGACCTACAGTTCCTGTCCCAGGTGCAGATTGTCTTATGAGAAGTACTAGAGGTGACCCACACTTTTTATAGGGAATGAGAATATTGAGGAGGAGAAATGGTAGGGAGTGTGTGAATGAGAGGAAATACAATAAACTATTTAACTATACACAGCACAGTAGAAAATGCACAGAGCTGACATGCACTAGCAGTGAGACACAAAAGCATTTTAGTTACAGAAAATAAAATGAGCTGAAGTTAACACTCTTCTTCCCTGACAGTACAAGCAGAAATCACATGGGTTGTGTTAAGGCCCTGGCATAAGTGTTTAGCATTAGCTCAGCTCAACCATTAACTTGTTAATGGTTGAGCTAATGCTTTCTGCTTTTCTAAAAATCAGAACAGGTGATTTGGCAGAGAGCAAAGGTAAAGAATGTTTGAATTTGAGCCACTCCAGCTAACAGACTCTTAGCTGACTCCACAGGCTTCCAAATTGCCTTGTATCATTTAATAATTGCTAGATAGTAGGTCTAAAGCTGGTCAAGCTTTCCTTAACAAAGAAGATTTACACTAGTGTAAATCAGGCATGAAGTCAATGGAGTCAGCTGTAAAACTGGAGTGAAGTCCGAATCAGACCCTATATTAATTGTATATTTAGCCTGGTTTTGGTTAGAGAACCTTTCCTGAAGTGATCCTGATTTTCAAAAATATTTGCCAAATGCTTTGGAGGAATAATTTAGAGCCTATAGAGATTTTTTTTTTAAATGAAATGATCACTTCAATTGGGTCACTTCACATCAGGTTGAATGGGGAAGGTGTCATCTGAATCACCTAGTCAGGTTTTATCTCCCAGGTAGCATTAATAAAATGGTATAATATTAATTCATAGTTAATTACTCATTTCTAGTATGACTTCTCAGATGAATAAACATTAGTGCCAAAACTCATGAAGCCTCTAGGATTCACAAATTGTCCTGGAATACCAGGGCAAACTGTTCTGTGTAACAACCAGCAGCATGACCCACCCCAAACAGAACAAGCTGAAACACCTACAGCAGTTGTCCCCAATCTTTTGGAGCTGCCGGGCACCTGGGGGCGGGGCCACGCATGCACCACGCGCCCAGGGTGCAAGAATGTCTTGGGTCAGCCCTGGTCACTAGGCAGGAGCACATAAATGCCCCAGCAGGTGCCATGGTGCCTGTGTGCATCGTGTTGGGGACCACTGACCTACAGAAAAGACTGATGGATCAGGTTGCTATTGTGGGATGACTTCTTTAATTAATCAAGTACTGAATGTGAGGTAAGCAGGGCTCTGAACTTGTGCACTAGAGTGGCAAGTTCCCAAGCTTTTCCTCCTAGGTTTAAATTCCAGTAATCCCAGTAGATTCACGTTCACACTGAAAAAACTATCTAGATCTCCACTGGGAGCATTACCTTGGCACTTAAAGAGGAAAAGGGCTTTTCAAAGATCGACCATATCTTTGGTTGCCATCTGGCCCTCCAGCTGAAATCCCTTCTTTCCATTTGGACTATGAGGCACTGGTCATCCGCATGTTCATTCTCATCCCAAACATTAAATTCCTCAGGCTGGCTGTCTTTGTTGGACAGCTTCAGCCAACAGCAGGGTGCCAGCTGTGCATCACTTAACTCCCAGAAAGCCAGCTCTTCCTCTAAGATTGACCTGCAGGTGTCTGCAGGACAATGAAGGTGTTTGGTCCTGTAATAGCTCAATACATAGCCAAAGAGTTGAGCACTCCTGTCAAAGAAGAATTCTTTGGTGACAGGGTTATAATCGTAGATGGTGCTGGCTTGGGGCTCTGTGAGCCTGCACAGCTTGGTCCCTGGGAAGGTCCGAAGGGTGCTGCAGTATGTCTCATGTCTGATGCCTCCAACATTCAGGATGATCTTCTCTTTTGAGCCATCCATCCTACAGATGTCAAGTGGTGGGTTCACGTTCTAGTTAGCTTCTCCAACAAGGCTATAAGAGGGAGACAGGATAAGAATGCAAATTAAAAGAATAAGCCCCTTAATGCTGCAAACCTGAAGCAGGGCAGTTTTCCATGGCCTGTAGCACCACTTTGCTAAAGCTCATTTTGTAACTTCCCTTAGCACTTGAATTTGCTAGAGAAAGTGCCTGACTCCTCCCCTCACTGACCTATTCTATTCAGTATAAGCTCTTCTGTGCTCATCACTCATTTGAACGCCTTCCAATAGAACATTAAGCAACATGACTAATGTCTCTCGTGTTTGTTCTCTCATCCCATCCCTGGAGAGAAGGGTACATATTGGAGCGTCTTGTTCTTGTAGAGGTTTTTTCAATGTAATGGAATTAATTTTTAAATATACATGTTGCCATGTATTTGTTAGAGGGGGCAAGGTCAAAGGAAATACCTTGTACTCAAGCACAAGTTGGTGAGGTTTCTGATGGGCCTTAGTTCCTGAGGGAGTTCAGAAAACTCTGCCTCACATAAGGACAAGAAATACCCATGTACTAACTTACTGTGTGCCAGAGGAACAGAGCAGTCAACCACTGTCTTCATCCCAGAGTTTTAAGTGGCTTTTTTTTTTAATATAAACTATCTTGCTGTGTGTAGGAGATTTTTTTTCTCCTCTCCTTAATTTTTGGAGAATCATAGAATACTAGAACTTAAAGGGGCCTCAGGAGGTCATCAAGTCCAGTCCCTTGCCCTCATGACAGGATCAAGCACCATCTAGATCATCCCTGATAGATGTTTATCCAACCTGATCTTAAATATGACCAGTGATGGAGATTTCACATCCTCTCTAGGCTATTCATTCCAGTGTTAACCATCCTGACAGCTAGGAAGTTTTTCCGAAAGTCCAACCTAAACCTCCCTTGCTGCAATTTAAGCCCATTGCTTCTTGACCTATCATCAGAGGCCAAGGAGAACAATTTTTCTCCCTCTTCCATGTAACACCCTTTCAGATACTTGAAAACTGCTATTATGTCCCCTCTGTCTTCTCTTTTCTAAACTAAAGCCCAATTCGTTCAGCCTTCCCTCATGAGTCATGTTTTCTAGGCCTTTAATCATTTTTGTTGCTCTTCTCTGGACCGTCTCCAATTTTTCCACATCTTTCTTGAAATGTGGTGCCCAGAACTGGACACAATACTCCAACTGAGGCCTAATTGGCACAGAGTTGAGCCGAAGAAAGACTTCTTGTGTCTTGCTCACAACACTCCTGTTAATGCAGAGTCACAAGTGAGATGATGTGACTGCATGGCTGTCAACTGGACCATACTGGCTGGGAGGGGGACATAAATGTTCTTTGAGGTTCCACTTTGCTACTTTATTCCTCCGCTCTGACTCAAGTTGGACATAACCATCTCCCATCCGCTTCCTCCTGGAGTCTATCCACACAATGTCTGGGTCAGCTCAGAGCAGTTCATGAGCAACATGAGGCGTTCCTGTGTCTTGGGGCTGAATGTGATGCCTCCCTGGCAATCACAGAGCCTGTTGCCTAGGACTGCCACTGAGCAGAAAGATTCATGTACAGTTACTAATTACCCAGTATTAGCTCTATTCTCCAAAGCTTAAAGCATGTTAAGCCTAAATGTGTGGGAGCTATTACTAGTAGTACTAGTAACACTATTACACGAGAAATGTCATGGACTGTCTTCAGTCTTCTGCACTACAGGTTGAACCTCTCTAGTCCAGAACTCTCTGGTCCAGAAACATCTATCATCTGGAATGATTTTAGTTATCTGGACTTTTCATGGATGTGGCCAAGTTTCCCACAGTCCCATAAAGTTTGTTTCCCACAGTCCTGGCTCTGTGTTCTGTGCTATTACTGAGCTCTAACTTACCCCAATTGTCCTCTAAGAGCCCAGTAAGCAGTGGAGGTGTTGGTAATGCTGCTAGACAATATTGACCTCCTGTGGTCTGGAAAATTCTCTGGGTTGGAACTGGTCAGGTCCCAAGGGTGGCAGACTAGAGAGGTTCAATCTGTAATGTGTGGCAAAGGCAGAGAACTAGGAGTTTTGGAAAGGACCTAGGGATATTGTGAACAGGGATATCCTGGACTCCTTTCTATAGTAGTTCTGAGATATACCTCTCCATTCTGACTTGTATCACTACCAGCTGTTATACACCTGTCCTCTCTTTCCTCCTACTCACATACTTGCTCTCCAGCCATTCGTTCCTGTCTATACTTTGCTAGAGTATGGTCCAATTTTCACCTTCTTCTGTCTTTGTGGAAAGCACTTGGGCAGAGAAGCACCAGTTCTCTTCCGTGGTACCAAGGAATGGAAGCTCCACTTCTTTCCCCTTGTGACCTGCTGGTTATCAGGACTTGAACATACAGTCCAGAGATAAAGAATTTGGGCACCATCACAGTATGTGACTAGGCTTTCCCACCCCGCCCACCCATAGTGCCCTTTCACCAGAAGGTTTGGGAAGAGGCTGAGGCTGGGGCTGGTTCACAAGTTCAGTAGAAGCATATATGAATTGCTGTTTGGCTGCCACAGTGTCTGCCCTCGACATGCCAAGGGCCTGATCCACCTTCCAGTGAAGTCAATGGCAAAACTCTCATTGATTTCAATGGGAGCAGGATCAGGCTCGCATAGTATATAGATACACACTCTGCTTCATGCTTACAGCACAAACTGAAATACTAAAGTGAGGCTAGGCATGACACAGCAAGTGAAGCTAATTTACCTTCTCAGAGTTCAGAAAACCTGTTACTGTACCTTTGCAAGAGCATTCTCCATCCTTTCATAAGCAAATACCCCTGTAAAAAAACCTGTTTTTTAACTGCCTTTGCCAAATTCTTCTTCATCTGCTGAGGGTGCTAAACGCCTCTCCCGCAACAATACAAATCCCAACTGAGAAATCAGTGAAACTGCATTTCGGATCCTTACCTTGGAGTTATTGCGGTAGCTTTGTGACCGGAGGAGAAGAAGCCTAGAGGAAGAGACAAGTTCAGTGAAAACAGGATATTCAGTGGCTGGGCTCCAAGCTTAGGCTCATGGATGCTAGCAAACAAAACCAACCAGTAGAATAGAAAAGATGTTAATCTCCCGCCCATCTCTCCTGAGTCTATCCTATCAGTAATCGCCTTTTATCCTCGAAGGAATAATAGTCAAGCATGTCAACAACTGCCAAGCCAGATGTTCTCCTGGACACATTACTCTTCTTTCTGCCACCCGCTGTGCTTCTTGCAGCCTCAAAGAACAGTGGTATTTTGAAAATATGTAACACTCTAACTTCCTGGGCCCAATTTACAACTAAAAAGTTGAGCAACAGAAATGCAGGGAAAACTTGTTCCTTTCCTGACTTTTCCTTACTCAAGTTAAATTTAAAAAGAGCTGCCACTCTCCTTTCACTTAAAGAGCTTTTCATTAATTTTTAGCTTCACTGGGAATAGACTTTTGCACCTGTAAATTTTTAATCTTATTTTAGTTCCTGAGCATATTAGGAAGAATGTCGGTAACTGCTGAGCCTGCTAAAAGAAAAATCACTATTTAAAACAGTGATATGGTCTTTTTATTACTTCTCAAAGTCCACTTCCAGCTTTTCTCAGTCAGGCTACTTGTAATACTAGTCAGAGGAAATTAGAGATGAAAAAGGACTTTTCAGGTCATCTATCTTCCCCCAGCCTGAGCAGGGCTGTTCCCAAAGAGGGTGTGCATGCACTGTAAAACAACATCCACAAATGGACTATGACAGCTGACTTGGGCTCACAGGTCTCAGACTGTGGAACTATAAAATTTCAGTGTAGAAACCCTCCCCGCACATTGGAATCCTAGAACACGAGCTCCAGCTGAGTCTGAATGTCTAATCTTGCATTTTATAGCCCTGCAGCCTGCCCCCTCCTGCACCCACAGCTGAAACTGGATGCTGCAGGTGTTTTATTTAGGGATGTTAGTGTATAATCGAATAGTCAATGATTTTATTTGAATTGCACTCGTTTTAGTTGCTGAAGCCCAGAAGTATGTTCCAGATGCAAAAAGCCATTGAAATAATAGGAAACAAAATGATACAAGCTGTTACTAGGCTCTGAATAAGGCCCTTTGATAGCAGTACAACAACAGCCTGTGTTTTCTGAACACTATGAAAAGCAGATGGAAAGTGTAAATCCAGTTCCAGAGAACAGGGCCCTTTTCCAAGTTTTCTCTCTGTCTGGTATTTTCCAAGAATTTACTTTCCCTGCATGAAGCACTGCAGGAGCTTGGCACTGACCTTCAAATTTCTTCCACCGTTTGATTTTTCTTTGGGTAATGAATCCTTTTGACCTAGATTTATTCAAGCCCAAGATCTGGAAGCTTTTGGGGAAATTATTAATGTAATAAACTTTGCTGTGTTTTCAAAGACCATATTAAAACAGATTCAGATCCACTAGTAGTAAACGAAGACAGTAGTAGTGACTAGATCCAGCTGCTAACATCTAAGCTATTGTTTCCTGTTTTCCAATACCAGATTTTTTATAGCATTTCCGTGTAGTTTTCTGTCCAATTTAATAAAAATGGCTATTGGGAAAAACATCCTTAAAGTTTTGTGATACACATTTGCTCATACTCAGAAATACAGAAAAAGCCAAACTATGCTCTCAGTGATGGAAGTCTAAACTGATATGCTAGTGTAAATGCAGAGTAACTCCGGTAAGTAACTGGTGTGACTTAATTTACTTTTATACTAGCATAAATGGGGAAAAGAATTGGGTCCAAAGTGATTATTAATCTAAAAAGGGTAAAATAAACTTCCAAAAAGAGTCTTGAAGGAAAGATGACTTATGGGTTACTGATGGAAAGAATTAGCAATTTATTAAATACATATGGTGTCTTAAGAATGCTAAATGAACAGGAGCAGCTAACAGGGAGTTTGGAGAGGGAGTTCTCCAGGTAAAAGAGGAGTAAACACGGGACCCTTGTGGTAAGTGGCTGTCTGTAGTGTGTGTTTGTGTGTGGGGGAGTTATTTGCTGTGTGCTGAGCTTGTGTTTGGTTGGTTGATTGGTTGGTTTGTTTGAAGAAGCTTCTAAAAGGTTTGAAATCTAGAAGCCTCTGTTAATTGGCTGAGCCTCAGTCAGGGGGAGGAGCTACCAGAGCTATATAAGCCTGTGAGTCAGCGACCAGGGAGCTTGTGAACAGGAGCAGCTAACAGGGAGTTTAGAGGGGGAGGTTAGAGGGCACTAGTGACTTCTGACCTTCTTTAAAACATAACTCTTATAATAATCTATATTCCAGAGATTTAAAAAGAAGCCCAGTGTATACTTAAACTTATTCATAAGAAAAATGGAGACAGAAGCCCAGCAGCAGAGCGGGGACTATCCTGTTTATTGCGTCGAGTGTAACATGTATGATTACCTGCCCTGTGGGCAGGCGGCATATGTGTGCACCCGTTGCAAGGAGCTCCTGACCCTCAGAGAGTGAGTTAGGGCTTTGGAGGCCAGGGTGGCTGAACTGGAGGAGCTAAGGGAGGTAGAGAGATACGTTGATGAGACTTTCCTGGACACTGTAGTACTGTCTCACCTCCAGTCTGAGATCCCAAGTGCTCTTAAGGAGGATGAAAGTCTCAACAGAACAGCGGCGAGGAGTCCTGTGGCACCTTATAGACTAACTGAAGTGTAGGAGCATAAGCATAAGCTTTCGTGGGCAAAGACCCGCTTCGTCAGATACATGTAGCGGAAATTTCCAGAGGCAGGTATAAATATGCAGGCCAGAATCAGGCTGGAGATGACGAGGTGGATCCAATCAGGGAGGATGAGGCCCACTTCTAGTAGCTGATCTGGAGGTGTGAATTCCAGGAGAGGAGAAGCTGCTTTTGTAGTTAGCAAGCCATTCACAGTCTGTTTAATCCAGAGTTGATTGTGTCAAACTTGAAGATGAACTGTAGCTCCGTAGTTTCTCTTTGAAGTCTGGTCCTGAAGTTTTTTTGCTGCAGGATGGCTACCTTTAGATCTGAAATTGTGTGTCCAGGGAGATTGAAGTATTCCCCTACAGGTTTTTGTATGTTGCCATTCCTAATATCTGATTTGTGTCCATTGATTCTTTTACGTAGGGACTGTCCAGTTTGGCCGATGTATATAGCTGTGAGGCATTGTTGGCACATGATGGCATATATTACATTAGTAGATGTGCAGGAGAATGAACCAGTGACAGTATGGCTGATCTGGTTAGGTCCTGTGATGGTGTTGCTGGTGTATATATGTGGGCAGAGTTGGCACCGAGGTTTGTTGCATGGATTGGTTCCTGAGTTAGAGTTATTATGGTGCGGTGTGTAGTTGCTGGTGAGAATATGCTTCAGGTTGGCAGGCTGTCTGTAAAAGAAGCAGTGAAGGACAAAAAGGTATCTTTTAAGAAGTGGAAGTCCAATTCTAGTGAGATAAATAGAAAGGAACATAAACACTGTCAAATCAAGTGTAAAAATGTAATAAGAAAAGCAAAAAAAGATTTTGAGGAACAGCTAGCCAAAAACTCAAAAAGAAAGAACAAAATGTTTTTAAGTACATTAGAAGCAGGAAGCCTGCTAAAAAACCTGTGGGTCCCCTAGATGATCGAGCTATAAAAGGAGCAATCAAGGACGATAAAGCCATTGCGGAGAAACTAAATGATTTCTTTGCTTCAGTCTTCACGGCTGAGGACGTTGGGGAGATTCCAGAATCTGCACCGTCCTTTGTGGGTGATGAATCTGAGGAACTGCCCCAGATTGAAGTGTCATTAGACGAGGTTTTGGAACAAATAGAAAAACTTAATGTTAACAAATCTCCGGGACTAGACGGCATTCATCCAAGGGTTCTAAAAGAGCTCAAATGGGAAATTGATGAACCGTTATCTGTGGTTTGTAACCTATCCTTTAAATTGGCTTCCGTACCTAATGACTGGAAGGTAGGCAACATGACACCTGGCAATTGTCCTGGCAATCCTGGCAATTACAGACCGGTAAGCCTAACTTCAGTACCGGGCAAATTAGTCGAAACAATAGTAAAGAATAAATTTGTGAGGCATGTAGAAGAACATAATTTGTTAGACAAAAGTCAACATGGTTTCTGTAAAGGGAAATCATGTCTTACTAATCTATTAGAGTTCTTTAAAGGGGTTAACAAACATGTGGACAAGGGGGATCCAGTAGATATAGTATACTTAGATTTTCAGAAAGCCTTTGACAAGGTCCCTCACCAAAGGCTCTTGTGTAAATTACATGGCCATGGGATAAGAGAGAAGGTCCTTTCTTGGATTGAGAACTGGTTAAAAGACAGGAAACAAAGGGTAGCAATAAATGGTGAATTTTCAGAATGGAAAGAGGTAACTAGTGGTGTCCCCCAAGGGTCAGTCCTGGGATCAATCCTTTTCAACTTATTCATAAATGATCTGGAGATAGGGGTAAACAGTGAGGTAGTAAAGTTTGTAGATGATACTAAACTGTTTAGGATAGTCAAGACAGAAGCAGACTGTGAGGGACTCCAAAAAGATCTCTCCAAACTGAGTGATTGGGCAACAAAATGGCAAATAAAATTTAACGTGGATAAGTGTAAAGTAATGCACATCGGGAAAAATAACCCCAACTATAGATACAGTATGATGGGGGCTAATTTGGCTATGACAAATCAGGAAAGAGATCTTGGAGTTATCGTGGTTAGTTCTCTGAAAACTTCCACACAGTGTGCAGCAGTGGTCAAAAAGGCAAATAGGATGCTAGGAATTATTAAGAAAGGGATAGAAAAAAAGACACAGAATATCTTACTGCCCCTGTATAAAACTATGGTATGCCCACATCTTGAATATTGTGTACAGATGTGGTCTCCTCACCTCAAAAAAGATATTTTGGCCTTGGAAAGGGTTCAGAAAAGGGCAACTAAAATGATTAGGGGTTTGGAACGGGTCTCATATGAGGAGAGGTTAAAGCAACTGGGACTTTTCAGTTTAGAAAAGAGGATACTGAGGGGGGATATGACAGAGGTATATAAAATCATGAGTGGTGTGGAGAAGGCAGATAAAGAAAAGTTATTTATTGGTTCCCATAATAGAAGAACTAGAGAACATCAAATTAAATTAATAGGTAGCAGGTTTAAAACTAATAAAAGAAAGTTCTTCTTCACACAGCGTGTAGTCAACCTATGGAACTCCTTGCCAGAGGAGGCTGTGAAGGCTAGGACTATAATAGAGTTTAAAGAGAAGCTAGATAATTTCATGGAGGTTAGGTCCATAAAAGGCTATTAGCCAGAGGATAGAATCGGTGTCCTTGGCCTCTGTTTGTCAGAGGCTGGAGAAGGATGGCAGGAGACAAATCGTTTGATCATTGTCTTCGGTCCACCCTCTCTGCGCACCTGGTGCTGGCCACTATCAGCAGACAGGGTACTGGGCTAGATGGACCTTTGGTCTGACCCGTTCTTATGTTAAACAAGTATAAAGCAATCTGTGATCGCAAAAACCTGGCAAAAAACAGATCCACTGGGGATACCAAGCAGTTCACCAGTTCAACTCCATCTCAAGTCAGTATTAACTGAAGGACATAAGTCTTGCCTACCAGTCTGGTCACTTTATGCTGTTCGTGTTCCATAAACTGCTGGCCCAAGTTAGAACATCCCATTAGGCTGCTCTAACGTACACCACGCCTGCTTGAAATGAGGGAGCCATCACTGGCCCCCAGCTCTTCCTCCAGCCTTTAGCACAGGAGAGAATATGACCCTAAAAATAATTAGTCTGTTTGAAATGAGTTGTGGATATCCATTGAGTTCCTAAGTAACAGGTGTCCACCTCACAGAAACAACAATCACAGCTGTCAATAACTGATTGCCTTCCTCTCACTAGAGAGGCTTAAAAGCAAGATGGCTAGAGACTGAACTCCCTACTCACCTCTAGAAGCAGTCCCTCCACACCAAGAAGAGGCAGGTTGGTAAAGGGAGTTTGCACAACTGATGCTTGTGCTTCTCTTCTGAGGACAGAGAGAGACTGGAGTCACTGGGGCTTTCAAACTGACACACTTCACCAGTGCTTAATTCACTTAAAAGAATAAAAGAGGAACAGATGAGATATCCTAAGTGCTTTAGAACATGGTGACCTAATTCTGTTTTGCAGTGAGAAGAAGAAAGTGAGGGAGATGGCCTCAGTCATTGCTGCCAGAGAGTGATGCAATTGTTAGAACAACAGGTAGGGCTGGATTTATTGGTGTTAGGATATGGGCCGTGCACAGAACACACTCAAGTCTTCATTTCCAGAAGTGACAGTCTGTGGAGCACACATTCTGGAGTCAGCGCGCAAGCCATATCCCATCTCCTGAATATGGGGATTTATCCCTCCTGAATTTAAGTCATAGGGATACTGTAGGCTCAGGAAAATCTCAGCCGTATGTTCAGATCTTTTCCAGAACCTTTTCTCAGGGCAGTTTTGGTCTTGAAATATAATAGGGATATATTAGTGTAGTTGATTAACCAATAAGCAAAATCTTATGGGTTAATGCTATAGATTACATGCATTCCCTTCCCTCAGCCAGTAATATTTTTAGCAGGCTGGCCTGCAGCCCAGCTCAGTCGTGGCTTGAGATGGGTCCAGGACCTACTCCCTCTGCAGCTCTGCATTTAAAGTGTATTAGGAGTGGAGTGGGCAGGCAGCCTGGCTCAGTTCCAGCTTGTGCTGGATCTGGGAGTTCAGACTCCCTCAGACAGGGGCTGCTGCCAACCCATGCTGCTGCCTCTTTATCATAGGCAGCAGCACAGGGCAATAGGCAGCTGGTTCACGAGGGGAGCTGGTTTTTAAACTGGCTTCCCTCATGGACCAGCTCCCACCTGGCAACTTGTGCTGCTGCTTCTGATACAGAGGCAGCAATGCGAAGTAGCAAGGGGCTCCTCCGGAGTGATGCTGGAACACACTGGCTGCCAGCCCTGCCCCTGGGGACTACAGAATAGTCAACTAACCCATAAAAATTCATGAGATTACTTGACTATTCAACTAACCAATATTTAACATCCCTAGATATCATGCTTTCCCCCTTGCCTCTTTCAGGGCTGAAAGGGGAAGAAGAAATTACTCACCTTGTGCAGTAACAACGGTTCTTCAAGGTGTTTCCCCCCGTGGGTGCTCCACTGTGGGTGTCAGGGCTGTCCCAGCGCTGCTGATCGGAGATCTCAAAACTGTTGTCTGCCAGACCGTGCATGTGTGGTGGCCATCGTGCGGCTTTTCGCGCCATTTTCTGTCACATGGTCCGGCTTTCGCCAGTTCTTCCTAAGCATCGAAGTCTGAAAGACAGAAAGAACAGACTCCGAAGAGGGGAGGAGGGCGGGTTGTGGAGCACCCACGGGGACACACACCTCGAAAAACCATTGTTACTGCATAAGGTGACAAGTATCAGAGGGGTAGCCGTGTTACTCTGAATCTGCAAAAGCGGCAAGGAGTCCTGTGGCACCTTATAGACTAACTGAAGTGTTGGAGCATAAGCTGCCAGTTCTCCTACCTTTCTCACAGAGATAATAGCCACAAGAAAAATCACTTTCATTGATAGGGTATTGAAATCACATGTGGCTAGCGGCTGAAAGGGAGGTCGCATCAACGTGTCTAGGACCAATTCTAAGTTCCAGGGTTCTGGAGGATGTCTGTGCTTAGGAAAGAGATTGGTAAGGCCTTTCAAGAATCTTTTCGTGGTTGGGTGAGAAAACGAGGTGAATCCGTCAATTGGTTGATGAAATGCTGTAATAGCCACCAGGTGTACTTTGAGCGACGATAAGGCGAGACCAGCTTGTTTAAGATGTAGGATATATTCCAGTATGGAAGGCAATGGGGCAGTGGTGCAGGGCACTTCATGGGACATGCACCACTGTTGGAATCTGTGCCATTTGTGCAGGTAAGTTACTCGCGTGGAAGATTTTCTGCTGTTTAAGAGAACATTCTTAACATCTTGAGAACAACTCATTTCTGTTTGTTTGAACCTATTAGCAGCCAGGCAGAAAGGGCAAGGCTGTGTGTTTGTGGGTGCAGTATTTGGCCGTGATTTTGTGACAGGAGATCTGGACGGTCCGGAAGATGGAACGGGGGATGAGAAGACAGCCGATACAGGTAAGGAAACCAAACCTGGCGAGGCCAGAATGGAACTATTAGAATTACCGTTGCCTCATCTAGGAGTATCTTTTCTAATACTCTCTTTACTAATGGAATGGGAGGGAACGCATAAAGTAGACTTCCTTTCCAACTGAAGAGGAAGGCATTTCCTATCGAGTGTAGGCCAATTCCTGCTCGTGAACAGTACCGTGCAAACTTTGTGTTGTATTGCGTGGTGAAAAGGTCGATGGAAGGGTGACCCCACCTGGTGAAGATGGAACATAGGATGTGTGGATGTATCTCCCACTCGTGCTGGCAAGCAAACCTTCTGCTCGATGCATCTGCCATGGTATTGTCCTTCCCTGGTAAATAGGCAGTGGTGATGGTCACACCGTGCTGGTTGCAAAAGGTCCAGAGACGGATTGCCTCTGTGCACAGGGAGTGAAAGCGCGCTCCTCCCTGCTTGTTTATGTAGTAGACGGCAGTAATGTTGTCCGTGAGCACTGTTGCAACTTGATTGCAAAGGAGGGGAAGGAAGTGCTTGCAGGCATTTGTGATGGCCCGTAACTCCAACAGATTTATGTGGAGGAGGGACTCCTCGGGAGACCACCGGCCCTGAACTTGGCTGCCTTGCATGTGTGCTCCCCAACCCAGTAACGAAGCGTCCGTTGTGAGTTGAAGCTTGGGGCTGTGGTTTGTGAAAGGGGATACCAGCCAGCAGGCTGTCGGAAATGGTCCACCAAATAAGATATCACTTGATCATGACAGGAACCACTACCATCCTGTGCACATCATGTTTGCCTGGTGTGTATATTCTGGACACCCAATGCTGGAGTCAGCAGAGGTGGAGCCGCGCGTTGGCTATGATGTATGTTGTGGAAGCCACGTGTCCTAAAAGTTGTAGACACGTGAGGACAGGTACTGTAGGGCTCGTGTTTATCACTTGCACTAGATCTTGAATGGCCTGGAATCTGTCAGAAGGTAAGTAGGCTCGAGCTGTTGTGGAGTCGAGATGCGCTCCTATGAACTGTATAGACTGTCGAGGAATCAGTGAAGATTTCTGGGTGTTGATTATGAGCCCCAGTGTATTGAACACGAGCCTTGTCATGGTAACCGCCCACTCGGCTTCTTTGAATTAGCGTGCTCTGATGAGGCAATCGAATAGGTAGGGAAAGATGATAATTCCTAACTGATGAAGAAAGGATGCCACTACTGCAAGCGTTTTGGAGAAGACCCTTGAGGCTGAGGATAGGCCGAAGGGAAGGACCTTGTACTGGTAGTGGGCTGTGCCCACCAGGAAGTGGAAGAAACGCCTGTGTGCAGGATGGATGGCGATGTGAAAATAGGCATCCTGCAGATGGAGGGACATGAACCAATCATTCTGTTCTAGGGATGGTATGATTGTTGCTAATGTCACCATCTTGAAGTGCTGTTTGCGTACGTATCGATTCAGTTGCCGAAGATCGAGTATGGGCCTCCACCCTCCTGACTTTTTCTCCGTCAGAAAATAGTGGGAGTAAAAGCCTCTGCCGTGGAAGGCTTCTGGGACCCTCTCTATCGCTCCCATACTGAGTAGATAATCTACCTCATGAGCGAGAAGAGACTTGTGAGATGGGTCCCTGAAGAGGGAGGGGAAGGGAGGAGTAGTGGGGGTGGGGGATAGGAATGGAATCACATTGCCAGATGTTATTAGCTGCATGACCCATCAGTCCGATGTTATTACAGCCCAATGGTGTTGGTGGGGCCTCAAACGATGGTGGAAGAGTGCTTTGGTGACGTGATGAGTAGGTAGCAACTGGATGATTCACAGTCCCTTGACACTCCCGTTAAACCTGCTGTTTGCCAGCCTGTTGGTGAGCTGGTCTCTGCTGTTGTGGGCGACACCTCTGGGGGCTTTGGCGACCTCTTGGGGCCTCATATTCCCTCCCCTGGGGTGGTGCATAGGGGAGCTGTCTCTGCCTCTGGTATGGCGTGTAGCATCTCCGTCTAAATGGCGGAGTGTACATACCTAGAGTCCTTAGTGTGGTGCGCGTGTCTTTGCCAGAGTGTAGTACCTGATCTGTTTTGTCCCCAGACAAATTCTGCCTATCGAATGGCAAATCCTTGATTTTTGACTGGATTTCCTTTGGGACTGCCGCCATGTGAAGCCATGATGCCCTGCGCATCACGATGGATGTGGCCATGGTGTGGGCTGCTGTATCATCTGAGTCCAGCACAATATGGAGAGCTGACGGGCGAACGTGAAACCTTCCTGTATCGCCACTTTCAATATCTGGCGTTTGGAGTCTGGAAGGTGGTCAAGGAGGGGGACAAGTTTGGCGACATTATCGAAGGTGTGATTTGCCAGCAAGTCCGAATAGTCCGCCATATGGAGTGATAATGTGGCGGATGAGTAAATTTTTCTGCCAGGTAAGTCCAGCCTCTTGATGTCCTTCTCCCCTGGGGTGGTCTTATGGTGGGATGCTTTGGGCCTCTGTTGGGTGGCTTCAAGCACCAAGGAGTTCAGAAGTGGGTGGTTAAATAAGAACTCCATGCTGTTGGCCAGAACAAAAAAACTTTTTGTCCACCTTTTTGTTGGTGGGTGGGATCAAGGCTGGTGTTTGCCAAATGCCATCAGCTATTTCAAGGATGGCAGCATCCAATGGGAGGGCAACTTTTGAGGAGAGAGAAGGATGACGATTCCTCAGTAAATGGTGTTGTTTTGGCTGCACCTCTGCTAACTGGACGTTCTGGCTCTCGGCAACCCTTTTGAAGAGTTCCTGAAAATCCTTGATGTCGTCCATGGGCGAAGAGTCCCCATGAAACACCACATCGTCAGGGGACAATAATGCTACCTCTGTGGGGAACTGGTGGTGAGAGTCCTCTGTGTCAGAGGGGAGGCCAGTGCCGACATCAATGGTCTCCACTGTCATAGCCTGAACCCCCGAAGGCATCAGTGGTTTGTGTGACTGTGGGGAGACGGATGTACTCCTAGGTGGCGGGGGCAGTGGAGGAGAATGTGACAGCAATCTAGCTGTAGAACGAGAAGGTGAGTGTAGGGATCGGTCCCTGGAAGTGTAGTGTCGGTGCCATCTGTCATCGTGGCAAAGTGAGTAATGACGGTGATGTGAGTAACGATGTCCGTAGTACGAGGTTCTATGATATGATGGAGACCTCGGAGACCTGGAGTGCCTCCTGGAGTAGGATGGAGATGGAGAGTAATATTGATAATAATGATGTTGATGGTGAGGTGAGGCGAGGCAGTGTCAGTTTGGTATCTTGCGGGAGAAGGATGGCGGGATACCCGAGGCGAGCATATGGGCAGTGAAGGAGGCTTGGGCGAGAAAGCCTCTGGCCCAGGACTAGGGGACAGAGAAGATCGTCTGTGCACTCTCTCCCTGAATCTACCGCGGGCTTGGATAGGAGATGCAGATAAGACCGACCTCATAGATGATAGAGGGTGTGGAGGACTGCGTTCCACACGCGTAGGTGCCAGCTTAGCAGAGGCTGAGGCAGAGGGTGCCCTGGTGAGAGGTGGTGCTCGTACCACGGTGGTTGATGCCAGAGGCGGACTCAGTGCTGTAGTTGTCGGTGCCAACGTGTCAGTGGGCTCTGCACCCAGCGGTGCCAAGGCTAT
The DNA here is from genome assembly GCF_049634645.1 of Pelodiscus sinensis. Lineage (NCBI taxonomy): Eukaryota > Metazoa > Chordata > Testudines > Trionychidae > Pelodiscus > Pelodiscus sinensis. Next base: position 22,981,029 of record NC_134723.1, read on the forward strand.
AGGTGATGCCGTAGCACTCAGTGCGGAGGCCACCGGTGCCGATGAAGAAGTCGGGCCCGTAGCTCCCGGTGCTGAGGGTGTCGGTGCCGAGACTGTTGGTGTGGGTGCCGATGGTGCTCGGAGTGGCCGTGAAGGAGACGGCACCGATGGCGCTGGAGCCAATTTGGGCCGGTGTGCCGAGCGGTCCGACGTACTAGACGTGGACATGCTACGAGGCTGTTTGTGCTTCTCCGCCTTGCGGGAGACCGTGAGCCCTGAGGTCCCTGGCTGGTCCGTCGTGCTCACTCTAGGTGGCAGAGAATGGGACGGTGACGGAAGCTTCTTCTTGTACACCGCCTTGGTTCATACGAGGCGGGGTGGGTCCATGGGAGGCTTGGACTACGGCCGAAGGGCTTTGTCAAATAACAACATCCTGAGACGCATTTCACGATCTCTGCAAGCCCTGGCCATCAGTTTTGAACAGTGGGGGCACTTTTGTGGGATGTGCCCCTCACCAAGACATTTTATACAGGTGGAGTGGCTGAGGCAGACATGGAGTCTTTACATGCCGTGCATTTCTTGAAGCCTGGGGATCCAGGCATTGTGTCTGTCTTAGCTACTATAAGAAGAAAAAAAAATTTTTTTTTTAAAAGAACGAACTATTAACTAACTACCTACGTAACTATTTAAGACTAAAGAACTATAATATTTACAAAATGGTTGAAATTCTCTCCTCTCAGGTTCTGACGAACGACGAGAGAAGGAGCTGTTTCTCTGTCTGCGCCCGAAGACGGTTAAGAGGAACTGGCGGGAGCCAGACCACACGACAGAAAACGGTGCGAAAAGCCGCAAGATGGCCGCCATGCATGCACGGTCCGGCAGACAACAGCTTTGAGATCTCCAATCTGTGGCGCCAGGATGGGCCCGACACCCACAGTGGAGCACCCACGGGGACGCTACCCGAAGAACAACACACCCATTTGTTCCAGTCCCTGTTTCAGAGCCTATTGCAGGAACTCATCTCCCACCAGTGAAGCTCTCAGCCCTTTATAGCAATCACCTGACCCCTTCCCCTCCCAGCTGAGTCTGATATTCAAACCGGGGAGGCTGGTGGCCCCATGCTCTTAAATGGAGATACTGTCCAGTTATACACACATAGATCATCTACCATTCACCTACAGACAAACCATTCTTCAATTGTGGGTATTAAGATGACTTGAAAAGTAATTGAAAGCTGGCAACAGTAATGATAAGGCAAAGCTGTTTTCTTGTTTGAATAAATCATGCACTTTTTACTGCTTCATAATAGTCCCCCTAGCGCTTATACCTATCGCATAGAACTGGAAGGGACCTTGAAAGATCATCAAGTCCAGTATCCTGCCTTCACAGCAGGACCAAGTCCCATCCCTGACTGATTTGCCCCAGATCCCTAAATGGCCGCCTCAACAATTGGCCTCACAACCCAGGGTTTAGCAGGCCAATGCTCAAACCACTGAGCTATCCCTCCACTGCTTAGATAGAACAGTTCTTAGGCCTTGTTGTCACAGTTGACAAGGCCATGGTGGAGGAGTCTAAGAATATGCTGTGTGGGGAGCCTGTGCCTTTCCATATCATTCCAGGCTGGACTTGCAAGACTAGTTTAATTGAAAGGAGACAAGTTCTTCCATGAAGACATATGTTTTCTACTCATGTTCATTCAAGTGAGCAATCCAGACCTGCAGAGCCCAGGCAGGATATGGAGCAACCTCTATGGCTCTTGATATAGGAATTAAAAAGGTCCTATGAAGGAGCAAAGGGATTACACTATATTACCCTCACCCTAAAGCCTGAAAGTGAGTTTGAGCTCTATCACTTTTTATGCTGCTGAAGGAACAGAATCTGAACACTGTATGTGAAGCAAGCAGGAGAGTTTATTACACACACAGTGCTGGCGGAGTGTCACATCACTTGTTAGGGCTCAGTGAACACTGCCAGACCATAGATTATAATTAATTATATAGGATGCTTAATGTGCAGATCAAAGACATGGGGGGGCGGTAAGATCCTGGATCCCCAGATAAGTGCTAATTATGAGACAAAGTAAGAGCAATAATATAAAGTTACATAGTGTTTCCAGTAAAACAAGTATTTAAACAAAGCAGACATCCGTTATCAACTGTGTGTTAAGTGGTGATATGTCTGTCAACTTCAAGAAGGTGTCTCTGCATGGATGTGATCCATCTAGGGCAGTGGTCCCCAACACGGTGCCCGCGGGTGCCATGGTGCCCGACAGGGCATTTATGTGCTCCCGCCAAGTGACCAGGGCCAGCCCAAGCCATTCTTGTGCCCCGGTCCCCGGCCGCGTGGCGCATGCGCAGCCCCTCCCCCGGCCGCGCAGCACATGTGCAGCCCTGCCCCCAGGCGCCCGGCAGCCCCCCAAAAAGTTGAGGACCACTGATCTAGGGATTAAAGCAGAGACATTTGGAGTACTTGACAATGGCACATTTGTTCCTAGTACCATTGAATGTGTCTTGTCCTGTCTCCCATCCTAGGCTAGGTGTGGGGGGGTAACCATCATGTAGTGTGTTTGTATGCCAGTGCCAGACTCCAAATTTAGAATAGGGGTTCTTAACAGAATATCATAGCCTACCTCAGAAATTTTTATCCTACACTAACTCTGAAATCACAGTTCAATACTAATATGACAAAAATCACTTAAAGGCACTTCCAGATATACTGAAAATCACAGACCCAGGTGAATTTGTGAAGCATTTGCCTCAGCTAAACTTACTACAGAAAGTTGATGCTCTGGAAGAGCGTGAATTTCCATCATTGTCTGCAAGACAAGATGAAACAGGGATGGATTTCTCCATGAGAGAGAATGGTATTTGAGGACATTAAACTGCTAATCTGTGATCAAAATCCAACCAACATTAATATTGCAGGTGTAAAGAAACAGCCAGTCTCCATCATATTCTCCTTCTCAAACTTGAGCAAGTAGGTTTTGGAGGCCATATGTATTCCTCTTACTCTGCAATATATTTAAACTCCACCCATGTGGGAAAAGAAACCAAAGCATGGAGAGGTGAACCGATAAACCAGCATTAAAGCTGTAATTAGAACTCAGGTCTTCTTGGTCTCCAATGCAGGGCATGATTCTCTAGACCAAAGACACTCAGAAGTAGACTATTGCTATCTACAGAATTGCACTGCAGATAAAAATTACACATAAATGAGCTTAGTCAAACTACAGCACATGCGTGACATACAGGCTATGTCTACACTGCCCCCGTTTTTGTGCAAAAAATATGCAAATGATGGAATATCACTGTGCCTCATTTGCGTAATTAGTGAGGCTCCATTTTTGCATAAGAGGCTTTTGCGCAAGAGCTGTTCTTCTGCATTTTTTTAAGGAAGAACAGCTCTTCCGCAAGAGGGGGGTTTTGTGCAAAAATGAAGCCTCAATTATGCAAATGAGGCACAGTGATATTCCACACTTCACCTCATTTGCATATTTGTGCAAAACGGGGGCAGTTTAGACATAGCCACAGTGATAAGGACTCTTCTATGTGTTCAGCAAATAGGAATATAATCTCCCTCCACTTGCTCTCTCACATCTGGACTGAATGACAAAGTTTTGTCGTCTGAAGTTACCTTTTGTCACCAGGGCTACGTCTACACTGGCCCCTTTTCCGGAAGGGGCATGTAAATTTCACCAGTCGTCGTAGGGAAATCCGCGGGGGATTTAAATATCCCCCGCGGCATTTAAATAAAAATGTCCGCCGCTTTTTTCCGGCTTTTAAAAAAGCCGGAAAAGAGCGTCTACACTGGCCCCGATCCTCCGGAAAAAGTGCCCTTTTCCGGAGGGTCTTATTCCTACATTTTTATTTAAATGCCGCGGGGGATATTTAAATCCCCCGCGGATTTCCCTACGACAACTGGTGAAATTTACATGCCCCTTCCGGAAAAGGGGCCAGTGTAGACGTAGCCTATGGGTTTGCAGGCATCCTTACCCAGAAGACAGAGGGATGGCCTCTTCCCTGGGATTTTGACATTGCTGTTTTCTCCCTATACAGGGAGCTGGATAGGTGGACTTGGAATGACTGGCTTTGGCTGGTGTGCTGACTGGCTCAGGAACATTGGCTGGCTCTTCTGTTAACCCATTCAGGTAGCAGAATCTTGCATACACAGAGCTGCTGACTCATAGGCTACGTCTAGACTGGCATGATTTTCTGCAAATGCTTTTAATGGAAAAGTTTTCTGTTAAAAGCATTTGAGGAAAAGAGCGTCTAGATTGGCACGGACGCTATTCCGCAAAAGCACTTTTTGCGGAAAAGTGTCCATGCCAATCTAGATGCGGTTTTGCGCAAGAAAGCCCCGATCGCCATTTTCGGGATTGGGGCTTTTTTGCGCAAAACAAATCTGAGCTGTCTACTCTGGCCCTTTTGTGCAAAAGCTTTTGCGCGAAAGGACTTTCGCCCGAACGGGAGCAGCATAGTATTCCCGCAAGAAGCACTGATTTCTTACATGAGATCGTCAGTGTTCTTGCAGAAATTCAAGCGGCCAGTGTAGACAGCTGGCAAGTTTTTCCGCAAAAGCACTTGCTTTTGCGGAAAAACTTGCCAGTCTAGACACAGCCATAGGGTATGTCTACCTTGCACTTTTACATGTGACTGATCAGTGCCAGCTGAGTCAAGCAGACTATGATGCTGCTTAATGGAAGTATAAATATTTGGTTGGGATCTTCTCACCTCACAGATCCTAGTTCATGGGCAAACAGCCGCTTAGCCCAAGCCCCATGACCTGAGTTAGCTGGCATGGTCCAACCATAGATTTTTAATTGCAGTGTAGCCGTACTCCTTGTCACTGGGGAGTCTCCACCAAGATCAGACCCTCTGGTGGGAGGTGCAAAGGGAGCAACTGCCCTGCCCTGGGGCCCGATGATTGAAAAAGACCCGAGATTACCAGTCACCACTGCTGCTACTGTGGTAGCAGCAGTGTTTGGAGCCCTGAGCCCTTTAAATGGTTGCTGGAGCCACCCCGGCACTCTCTGGGCAGTTCGGAGGGCTCCTGGGGGAGGCACCGTGCACTCAGGGTGGCACTGAGGGCTGCCTGGGGGAAGCTAGCCCCAGCCCTGTCCCTTCTGCCCAAGGCCTCATGCCTTCTGAATGCATGGAGCCAGCCTCCCTGCCTTGTCCAGGGCCCCAGCGAGTCTGTTGGCCTCACCCAGTAGGGTAAGAGATTTGGGCATGACCTGTTGATAATAGGAAATTAGAAGCAGAGAGTGGGAGGCGCTGTAGGAAACTCTAGGAACAAGCAAGACTGGGGAGGAAGCTTGAGGTAAGAATTCTGTTTTATTACAGTTTGCATTTGTAATAAAGCCAAAGCCCAAGAAGGGAGTAAGACTGCGCTTTTATATCATGTGTAGACTGTTTGGAAAAGGGCAGGAATAGCACCTGCTCACACTCCTTGTGAGTTAGAAAAGGGGAAGTTTAAGTGAATGCAGAGAAAAAGAATCACAGCTTGCCTTCCTTGAGAAGGGGTAAGTGCTCTTCATGGCAGAGAATTCCCAGCGGATACAGCTGAAGGGTGACACAGGAAGATTCCCCCAAGGGCAGCACTGATTCTAGGAACACTTGACAGGGACTTCGCCTAGGTTCTGTTGCTAATTCTGCCATTGAGCAGCTTTGGCAAATCAATGAACCTCTCAGTTTCCACTTTATTTGTAAACAAGATCCTATCCCTACCTCACAGGAGATCAAGGTTTTCTACCACATTAGATCATGATTCCTACAGAGGACAGTTTGCCACTTTCCAGATCAAGAGTTAGGGTCACCCTTGTTGTCAGTTGACACGTGTGTGTGTGTTCTTACAGTGTGCCATCCAGCTCTGCACTGACAGCTGCTTCAGCAGACCTTTGTGGCTAAGTGCTTGGGGGTGGGGGTAGAATGTTGTTGCCTTGATAGTGCTGGTTAGGATGCTCAATGATCTTGTCCTTGAAGTTTCAATGTTATTACAGTTGGACCTCTGTGGTCTGGCACCCTCAAGATCAGTCAGTTTTCCAGAGCAGGGGAAGTCAATTCTGGCCCCTGTGTGGCCTGCCTCCAGACTCTCCTGGGGAGTTGCCAGACCCTTAGCTACCAACCCAGCTCTGTAGTTTTCAATGTGTCCTACTGAGTGTTGAGTAGAAATTAAGAAAGCTGATGCCTTCATCCACGGTAACAGGATTATTAAAATACAGTATGCTACATATACAGACACAAACTTGCAGTTCTTATCACATAAAAAATCCACTCACTATTTGTATCATTAACATAAGTGCTTGTGAAAATCTGGTTATACTGTTTCAAGATGTTTTATTGTCTATTAATTTCCCATTTTTATATTTAGCTTTGATAAAATATTCAACACAGTGTATAAAAAAATGTTGGTTTTACCCTCAGTTGACACATGCAGAAGTGAAAGTTACAACTTTGCTTTCACAGCAGCACAATAGTCCTGTTGTGAGTGCAGACCACCTGCGGCCCCTGTTTAAAGATATCTTCCCCGACAGCCAAACTGCCCAATATTATGCATCTGTAAGAATCAAGTCAATGTGTATACTCAATAGTGCCTTTGCTCCCTTTTTCCAAGAGTGTCTTGTGAGACAAATGAAGACTGAAGCCATTTTCTGTTGATTCCTCTAATGACAGAGGCTTAGAAAAAATGAATCCACAGACAGTGAGGATTTTTGATAGCCAGAAACATCTAGTGACAACAGTTACTTGACTTATGCCTCACCATGGGCATTCCTGCAGCCACTGCAAGATAAATCTTTTTTTAAAACTGATAAGAGAATGACTTCACATGAAGTGTGGGATAACTATGTTGGGTTTTCTACAGACAACGTTAGTGTAAACATGGGTAAGAATAATTCATTTAAGACTAGCTGTTGCCTCTCACAACTAGCCCCATGACAGGTTTGGACTGGACTCGATGACCGCTTGAGGTCCCTTCCAGTTCTAGTGTTCTATGATTCTATCTGTCTGCTCCCCTCTGGCCAGCCACCACCATTTTGCTATTCTGAGTGTTGCAGTGCATGTCCAAGAGTCATAGTGCTTTTCATGCCAATGAATGAAATAAATTAACTTAAAGTCTATCATAGCAAGCAGGCCATAGTAAACTTGATCTGCTGTGTACAAGGAAAAATTGAGGCACACTGTTATCCTAAAATTCTTTTGGGGTTCCCAGAATGTAACAAGAACTGATTGCTTAGGTATAGGTCTCTGGGGTGGCTAGGAACATACTTGGAGGACATGGCTACAGCCTTCTGATAAATAAATGATTGAACAAGAAGTATTCCTTCCAAAACAAGAAATATTTTTATTGATGCAAATAACAATTCTCAATACAATGATCTTTTAAAAGCACAAATTCCTTGCAACAAGTTAAAGAACATCCAAACTGCAGTAATAGATAGTTGAGATTATTCTAATTCAGGGGTGCACAAGACATCTTGAGAGGCACATCCAGCCCACCAAGCCACCAGATCCAGCCCACGGACCACCCTGCCGAGACCCTCAGGCACGCAGCAGCCATGTGGCTCTCTGCTCTGGAGGGTGGGAAGGCTTCATGTGATCTCCCTGCCACCAGCCCAATCCTCAGCTCCTATTGTCTGGAAACAACTGGCCAGTATGAAGAGACCCAGCCAAGCTCTCAGCTCCTATTAGCTGAAAACAACAAACAGAAGCTGAGAGATTGGCCTGGGGGACAGGGACAGCACAAAGCCTTCCCCCGAAGCTGAGAGCCACATGGAGGGAGCAGGCTGCAGTTTTACCCAATCTGGGGCTGCAGCAGGCATGGTGCCCAGCCTATCTTTGAGCGCTGCAGGGCACCATGCCTGCTGCAGCCCCAGGTGATTGCTAACAGGGAGTTTTGAGAGGGAGTTCTCCAGGTGAAGGAGAAGCAGATACAGGACTCTTGAGGGAAGTGTGTTTTGTTATTGGGGCTCTCTCAGTGTGTGCAGAGCTTGTGTTTGTTTGGTGTGTGGTGGTTTGTGTTTTTTTTTTTTTTTCCTTTCCCTCCTCCCCCCCTGTTTGAGTGAGGCTTTAGAGGGGGAGTTCTCCAGGTAGAGGAGAAGTAGATACAGGAGTCTTGGGAGAAGTGGGTGTTGTGCTTGGGGCTTTCTTGCTGTATGCTGAGCTTGTGTTTGTGAGTGAGGGTTGTGTGTGTTCTTTTTTGTTTGTTTGTTTATTTATTTATTTACCCCTGTGTTTGAGAGTGAGGTTTTTTTGGTTTTTTTTGTTTTGTTTTTTTCCCTTCCCCCCTCCCCTTGATAGAGTTTGTGCTGTGATTGGTAGGGGCTGTGATTGGCAGGTGGAAACTGTTGGCTTCTAATTAAAGTTGAATTCTAGAAGCCTCTGCTGATTGGCTGAGCCTTGGTAGGGGGAGGGGCTTTATAAGGCAGTGGGCAAGCGACCAAGGAGCTTGCGAACAGGTGATTGCTAACAGGGAGTTTTGAGAGGGAGTTGGGAAGGGCGGGAGGTTCTCTTGTCTTTCTTTTTAAATCCCTTCTCCAGGACAGCAGCGATGGTTGATGATGCGTCTGCTGCTGTTGTTACCTGCACGGCGTGTGCCATGTTTGTCTTCCTCCCGGAAGAAAGAACGGATTTCATCTGCACCAAGTGCAAGCTGGTCGAGATTTTGGAAGAAAAAATTAGAGGACTGGAGGCCCAAGTGTCGACCTTACGCTTGATCAGAGAGGATGAAGACTTCCTCGATAGAAGGCAGCAATTGATCCTTCAAGCACGGCAGGCAGAGGAGCCAGTGAGGGCAGTACGCGACCAAGAAGAGAACTGGCAGCATGTAACTTCTAGAAGGGGAAAAAGGCCAGCACGGGATTCCCCCGATGCTATAGAGGTAAGCAATCGCTTTCAAGCTCTCTCCACAGGCTCTGCAGTGCTGAAAGCTCTGGAAGGGACCTCACAAGGTAGAAACCAGAAGGGAGCACCATCTACTGAAAGGCATGGGATGCGTAGTCCTAGAGATGGGGGTTCCACGGCCACCACCCCCAAAAGGAAACGACGGGTGGTGGTGGTCGGGGACTCCCTCCTAAGAGGGACTGAGCCATCCCTCTGCCGTCCGGACCTGGAATCTCGAGAGGTGTGCTGCTTACCGGGAGCTCGCATTCGGGATGTCACTGAGAGGCTTAGCAAGCTGATCAAACCTTCAGATCGCTACCCCTTCCTGCTTCTCCATGTAGGAACGAATGATACGGCCAAGAATGACCTTGAGCGGGTTGCTGCGGATTATGTAGCACTGGGAAGAAGGATCCAAGACTTTGGAACGCAAGTGGTGTTCTCGTCCATCCTCCCTGTTGAAGGGAAAGGACTGGGCAGGGATCGTCGAATTGAGGACGTAAATGCGTGGTTGCGCAGGTGGTGTCGCAGAGAGGGCTTTGGTTTCTTCGACCATGGGACTCTGTTCCGGGCGCAAGGATTGTTAGGAAGAGATGGGATCCACCTAACGAAGAGAGGAAGGAGCATCTTCGCGGGCAGGCTTGCGAACCTAGTGAGGAGGGCTTTAAACTAGGTTCGTCGGGGGACGGTGACCAAAACCCTGAGGGGAGTGGGAAAGTCAGATACCGGGAAGAAATGCATAGAGCAAGGAGCGAGAAAGGAGGACCCCAGTTTCGAATGGAGAAGATAGTGCAATCAACTGGTTACCTGAAGTGTTTGTACACTAATGCAAGAAGCCTAGGCAACAAGCAGGAAGAACTGGAGGCCCTGGCCCAGACCAAGAAATATGATTTAATTGGGATAACAGAGACTTGGTGGGATGACTCGCATGACTGGAGCGCTGTCATGGAAGGGTATAGATTGTTCAGGAAGAATAGGCAGGGGAGAAAAGGAGGAGTTGCACTATATGTAAGAGAGCACTATGATTGCTCTGAACTCCAGTATAAAGAGGGAGAAAAACTTGTTGAAAGTCTATGGGTCAGGTTTAAAGGAGCAAACAGCAGTGATGTTGTGGTTGGTGTCTGCTACAGGCCACCGAACCAGGTGGATGAGGTAGATGAGGCTTTCTTTGAACAACTGAGCGAAGCTTCCAGATCGCAGGCCCTAGTTCTCATGGGGGACTTTAATCACCCTGACATCTGTTGGGAAACCAATACGGCAGTACACAGGCAATCCAGGAAGTTTTTGGAGAATGTTGGGGATAACTTCTTGGTACAAGTGCTGAAGGATCCGACCAGGGGCCGTGCACAGCTTGACCTTCTCCTCACAAACAGGGAGGAACTAATAGGGGACGTAGAGGTGGGTGACAACCTGGGAAGCAGTGATCATGAGATGGTAGATTTCAGGATCCTGACCAAAGGAAGGAAAGAGAGTAGTAAAATACACACCTTGGACTTCAAAAAAGCAGATTTTGACTCCCTCAGAGATCTGATGGAAAGAATCCCCTGGGATGTTAACATGAAGGGGAAAGGAGTCCAGGACAGCTGGCAGTATTTTAAAGAAGCCTTATTGAAGGCACAGAAAGAAACCATCCCAAAGCGTAGCAAGAGAGGCAAACCTGGTAGGAGACCGGATTGGCTTACAGGGGAAATCCTTGGTGTACTTAAGCACAAAAAGGAAGCTTACAGAAAGTGGAAACTTGGACAAATGACTAGGGAGGAGTTTAAATGTATAGTTCGAGAATGCCGGGGGGTTATCAGGAAGGCGAAAGCGCAAATGGAGTTGCGACTGGCTAAGGATGTGAAGGATAACAAGACAGGTTTCTACAGGCATGTCAACAAGAAGAAGGTGATCAGAGAGGGTGTGCAGTCCCTAATGGATGAAGGAGGTAACCTAGTGACAGAGGATGTGGGGAAAGCTGAAGTACTCAATGCTTTCTTTGCCTCTGTATTCACGGACAAGGTCGGCTCCTGGACTTCTGTGCTAAGCGACGCAAGATGGGAAGAAGATGGACAGCCCTTGGTGGGTAAAGAACAGGTTAGGAACTATTTAGAAAAACTAAACGTACACAAATCCATGGGTCCAGACTTAATGCACCCAAGGGTACTGAAGGAGTTGGCAAATGTCATTGAGGAGCCTTTGGCCATTATCTTTGAAAAGTCGTGGAGATCGGGTGAAATCCCGGATGATTGGAAAAAGGCAAATGTAGTGCCCATCTTCAAAAAAGGGAAGAAGGACGATCCAGGGAACTATAGGCCGGTCAGTCTTACCTCGGTTCCTGGAAAAATCATGGAAGGGATCCTAAAGGAATCCATTTTGAGACACTTGAATGAGAGGAAAGTGGTCCGGAATAGTCAGCATGGATTCACAAAGGGCAAGTCGTGCTTGACCAATCTGATTAGCTTCTATGATGAGGTAACTGGCTCAGTGGACATGGGAAAGTCAGTGGATGTTATATACCTTGACTTTAGCAAGGCTTTTGATACGGTCTCCCACAATATTCTTGCCAGCAAGTTAAGGGAATGCGGATTGGATAAATGGACGGTAAGATGGATAGAAAGATGGCTAGAAGGCCGGGCCCAGCGGGTAGTGATCAACGGTTCGATGACAGGATGGCGGTCGGTTTCTAGTGGAGTGCCCCAAGGTTCGGTTCTAGGACCGGTTTTGTTCAATATCTTTATTAATGACCTGGATGAGGGGATAGATTGCACCCTCAGCAAGTTTGCAGATGACACTAAGCTAGGGGGAGAGGTAGATACGCTTAAGGGCAGAGATAGGGTCCAGAGTGACTTAGACAAATTGGAGGATTGGGCCACTAGAAATCTCATGAGATTCAACAAAGACAAGTGTAGAGTCCTGCACTTGGGACGGAAGAATCCCAAGCATAGTTACAGGCTGGGGACCAACCAGTTAAGTAGTAGTTCTGCAGAAAAGGACCTGGGGGTTACAGTGGATGAGAAGCTAGATATGAGTCAACAGTGTGCCCTTGTAGCCAAGAAGGCTAATGGCATATTAGGATGCATTAAGAGGAGCATTGCCAGCAGATCCAGAGATGTCATTATTCCCCTTTATTCGGCTTTGGTGAGGCCACATCTGGAGTACTGTGTCCAGTTCTGGGCCCCCCACTACAAAAAGGATGCGGACGCATTGGAGAGGGTCCAGCGGAGGGCAACCAAAATGATTAGGGGTCTGGAGCATATGACCTACGAGGAGAGGCTGAGGGACTTGGGTCTGTTTAGTCTGCAGAAGCGAAGAGTGAGGGGGAACTTGATAGCAGCCTTCAACTTCCTGAAGGGAGGTTCCAAAGAGGATGGAGAGAGGCTGTTCTCAGTAGTGACAGATGGCAGAACAAGGAGCAATGGTCTCAAGTTGTGGTGGGAGAGGTCCAGATTGGATATTAGGAAAAACTATTTTACTAGGAGGGTAGTGAAGCATTGGAATGGGTTACCTAGGGAAGTAGTGGAGTCTCCATCCCTAGAGGTGTTTAAGTCTCGGCTTGACAAAGCCCTGGCCGGGTTGATTTAGATGGGATTGGTCCTGCCTAGAGCGGAGGGCTGGACTTGACGACCTTCTGAGGACTCTTCTAGTTCTATGATTCTATGATAAGGGGATGGTTGGATGAAATAACATGATCTTGGTACCTAATTGACCATTCATTACCAGTTGGAAATAGGTCAATGGAGGGATGATAGGAGTTGCTATAGGGAACTTTCTGGGTGTCTGGCTGGTGAGTCTTGCCCACATGCTCAGGGTTTAGCTGATCGCCATATTTGGGGTCAGGAAGAAATTTTCCTCCAGGGTAGATTGGCAGAGGCCCTGGAGGTTTTTCACCTTCCTCTGTAGCATTGGGCACAGATCACAGCTGAAGGACTCTCTGCATGTTGGGGCCTTCAAAGTATTTGAAGGCTTCAATATCTGAGACATAGGTGAGAGGATTATTCTAAGAGGGGTGGGCGAGATTCTGTGGCCTGCACTGTGCAGGGGGTCAGACTAGATGATCATAATGGTCCCTTCTGACCTTAAAGTCTATGAGTCTATGAGACAGTTAAGTAAGTGCCTCCTATCCAGAGCCTGCCTCTGGCACCTCTGTCCTTCCCCATTCCAACGCCCTCCCCCAAGTCACCATCCAAATCCTTTGCAACCCCCCCCCCCCCATCCCAGGTCACAACTCCCACCCACATCCTTTACCACCAAGCCAGAATCCTCTCAGCTCATACCCCCTCCCAGATCCTGTACCAGGTCACAACCCCCTCCTTAACCCAAACACCCTCTCAGCCTCACGCTCTTTCCTACACCCCATGCACCCTTCAGCATCCAACCTCTATCGTAGACCCTGCACCTCCTTCACAGAAAAGTGTGGCCCTTGACCACTTTCCAAAATCTTGGAGTGCCCCCCCCCACCAAAAATTATTGCCCACCCCTGTTCTAACTAGTTGCACCCTGTTACAGATTGCCAATCTTTCACAGGTCACTGACCATAATTCTTATATGTACTTTAAACTTTATACATACAGTATACATTTCTCTTACAGGTTAACCTATCACTGTACTACAACTATAACTTTATATGTGACATATTTCTCTGCTTACTGACTAAACTGCATGTTTTTTCCTGAGTGCTCTCTTCTTCTGCTCCAGTGACAGGGCTCCCTCTGCTGTTCTTTTCCCTCCTTTCACCTTAGCAGTCTCTCAATTCATTTTAACAGAATCCAAATCCTGTTTTCTTTCTGTTTGCTCGCTGCCCACTGACCTTTAAACCATTTTATCAGAACTTTCTAGACTCTTCTGCTTATTAGCAGGTCTTTCTGATAGATCTTTTTAGATGCATATCAACATTCCAAACTATCAATTCTGTTTTTAGCATGAAACTGTTTTTTCCCCTCAGTGAGGCGGTTGCCATCCCTTCCCTCACCAATTTGGTTTTCCTCCCAGTGCTACGTGATCTGTAGTTTCTAGTGGTCAAATGACTCTTGTTTATTTAAAATGGAGGCCAGGGATATAAAAGAGAATCTAGCAAGCCCAACATGGAATTTCTTTGGTATCAACATCACCTCATTGATTTAATGTCTGAATGACAAAATGTCTCAACTCTGGAAAGCGTTGACATCGGCAGTGAGTTAACATTGGTTGACAGGGAAGAAGTGTTGTCAGTGCTGCAAAAATATAAAGAGGTGTTTTCCAACAGCCTAGGAAAGATACATTTGCTAAGTCATAAGATCACTGAAAAAGGACCACCGCAAGCTCCTGGCAGACCCTACAGCACCACTGGCAAGATACAAGAATTATATAGCAGAGGAGCATGAAGGAAGACAGGTGACGAGAGGACCAAGGAGAGAGCAGTGCTAAGGGTGGGGGGAGGGGAAGAGACCAGGATGCAGGGGGTAAGGCTGTTAAATATCAGTTAATTGAATAGTCGAGTAACCTTGTGAATTCTTATCAATTAGTCAACTATTCTATAGTCCCTGAGGGTGGGGGCAGAAGCCAGTGTGCTCCGGCCTCACTCATGAGAAGACCCCTGCCACTCCATGCTGCTGACACTGTATCAGAAGCAGCAGCAGCATAGGGTGCCAGGCAGGTGCTGGTCTGAGGGGAGCCAGTTTAAAAGCTAGCTCCCCTTGTGGACTGGCTGCTTGTCGCCCTGTACTGCTGCCTCTGATAAACAGGCAGCAATGCAGGGTGGCAGCAGCCTTGTCTAGGGTTGCCAGATGGTTTCAGCAAAAATACCAGACACACTTAACATTACATCACAATCGACATTACATCTTCTTTAGAAAATACCGGACATTTATATTTTCCTCAATTTGTTTCCCCGAACAGAAAGCTCAAATACTGGACTGTCGGGTTCAAAACCAGACCCCTGGCAACCCTAACCATGTCTAGCTGGCACAAGCTGGAAGTGAGCTGGGCTGCCTCACCACTTTAAATGCAGAGCCACAGCAGGGGGAGGCCCCTGGACCCAACCTGAGCCAGAACTGAATGGGGCTGGTGGCCAGCCTGCTAAGAAATGGACTGGCAATGGCGAGAGGGGCTGCGTGGAGTCTGCAGCATTCACCTGCGAGCTTGTGCTTATGGGGTAATTGACTGCACTTTGACATCCCTAGCAGGGGGAGGAAACCCCTCCCAGCCCGGGAGGGAAGGGGGAATCCCAGACTGTAAGGGGCGGGGAGGCGCTGCCGAACTCGCTTCTCGGCAGGGGAGAACACGAGGCCGGATAGGGCGGGGCGCTAGCCCAAGCAGCGCTCGGTCTCCCAGCAGGCGCTTACCTACTGGGTTGCTAGGAGACGCCGCCCGGCGGACTACTACGGAGCACGCGCGAACAGACTCCCTCAGCCTGGCCCCGCTTCCTGTCCCCTCGTGCTCAGCGGAAGAGGCGGGCGCTCCCTGCTATCTCGGCTTCGATTGGCTCAGCGCTTTCGAGGCCAGTGGGTGGTCTCCGGGCGCGAGACATGGCGGGGAGCGGGGCTCGCGCGGGGCCCGCCAAGCGCCCGCCGCGGCGGAACGTGGTGGCCTGGCGGAGCAAGGCCGAGTGGGACCAGGTGATGGTGGGGCTGTACTGCGGGGACTGCCGGCTGCAGCGGGACGCGCTGGACCGGGTGTCGGCCTGGCGGAGCAGGTGAGCGGGGCGAGGGGCTGACTCCACAGCGCCCTGGTGTCCAGCCCGGGCTGTGGGCGCCCCGCATCCAGCTGCAGCGCCCGAGTCTGTGGCCGTGTCTGGACTAGCCAGAAGGTCAGCGCGGCGGCCCGTTGTCTGGCGTCCGGGTTAGTGGCTCTAGACACCCCCCCATTGAGTGTGGATGGCGCCCCCATCGACGACACTGGCACCTAGTTCTGAGGAGTAAGGGAAGTCAACAGGAGCCCCTGCTCGGGTCGGCCTCCCGCTGTGAAGCCGGGGGGAAAGATGGAATTAAGGTCTGTTAACTCCAGCGTTTAACAATTGGCTTAGTCGAACATCTGGGTGAGCATAGACCAAGGCTGTCAGTGGGAAGTCAGCAATACGATTAACCTATAAAACTAGGCCTATTGGTGAGTCTGGTTGACTGCACTCATTTCCCTTGCTTCTGTATGGGGGGGAAGGGGGAGAGCAGGAGCCTGTACCTGTGAGGAGCTACCTTAATTTGCACGGAATTTACCTCCCCTCACACTGCTGCTTCTGATAGAGGCAATAGCATGCAAGGTGAGGGGGTAGGCTGGAGCAAATCCGAGCGGGGAGCCAACTTTCAAGACAGCTCCCTGCATGTATTGGCTCTGCTGACCCACTTGCCCACCTCCCCCAGGCCTCGATGGTGGGGAGAGCCAACTAAAAGCAGGTTTTCCCTCAGAACTGGCTCTGCAGTGCCACCTCCCCCCCCCCCCCCCCCCATCGCTGCTGATTCTATTGTGGAGGGTTCAGATCTCTCTCTCTCTCTCACACACACACACACCCCCCATCCCATGTTGCTGCTTTTGATACAGCAGCAGCATGGCAGGGGGCTCCACAGGAGTGGGGCTGGTAGCACACTGGCTTCCAGCCCTGCCCCCCAAGGACTATTGAATTATCATGTAACCGACAATAGGTTTTTGTACAGTTACACGACTAGTCAATTACCCAATATCTAACATTGGTAGTGTAGACATGTCCTGATAGGGTGCAGGAGCACACTACTATGATCCTTCTCCACTCTGGCACCTCCGCCATTACCAGGAAGCAGTTGACATGGGGCTGGAAGCAGTCAGGGTAGAGCAGCCCCTGTCCACTTATGGCTGGTGGGGGAAGAGGGTGGGGCTCTTCGGTTCAGCAGGCTGGAGTGGTCCCCTCCTGCTCCCATTTAGTTTATGAACCAGTTAAGTAACATCTAACAAGTTAATTAACACAGGCAGGTGGCCCCTGCTTTTCACCTTACAGCTCTGATAGTGTGTTTTGTTTCTGACCTGCAGTGTACCACTCCTTCCAGTCCTGGGACCTTTGTGTTGCTGTTGATGCTCTTTAATACAATTCTCTGTTGATACACCTTAGTCTTGACTTGCAGCACTTCCTACTGGTTGTCTTATGGGACAGCCCCCCCCCCCCCGCCCCTTCCCCAGTCCCAACCCAAAACACTCTCGTGGACTCCTCTCTTCCCCAACTCTACCCCAGAGTCTTTACACGTAGCTGGAACCTCACCTGGTTCCCTCCCCCCATTTCAACTGACTATCCTGCCTAGAGCTCCCTTCCTGTACCCTGAATTCCTTTCTGGCTGTACTCCAGAGACTGCACTCCAACCCCAGTTTAGTGAGCATTAATGGCCCTCCCTACAATTTCCATGCTTGTGTGACCCTCGGAGTAAAGTTTGCTTATGCCAAGGCCAAGTAACTTATTGCATGGAGTAAGATGTTTTTCCATGTTTTCCTTATCTCTAGGTATGGGAACAGAATGCCTTTAGCTGTGGATTGTACAGCAGATCTGATTCGCTGTAAAATCCTGGATACATCTGGCAACATGAGGTCTCATGAACTAGTCCTATCCTATGGTCTGGCTCTTGTGAGGTAAGACTAAAAGGTTTTAGCACAGTTGGAAAAGGACCTACTGGGGGAATGCATTTTTTTTTTTTTTTTAGCAATTCTATGTTGAAGTTCCCTAACAGCAATATCCCAATTGAATGTATGGGTTAACTCTGCCCATATGTCAGGTCTTCTGTTAGCAGTTTTTAATCTTTGAAATATTCTTCTCGTTTGTAACCTATTCATAGATTTGTGAATCTAATCACAGAGCGGAAGCAGAAAATTGTCAACATTCCCTTGAGGCGTCTAGCTAAAGAGGTACTTTTGAATAAGAGTTCCTGGCTGGTTTTTATGTGCATTTAGACATATAAAGAGAAGAGAGGGAGAAGCAGTTTTGCTCACTGCCATGCCTCCCCACCGCCCCCAAGCTGGAGCTTTGTCCCCACAAGCACAGGGAAGCTCTGTTCTTGCAGTTCACTGGCTGGGAATCGTAACCAATGGGAGCTGTGGAGGGTGGTGCCTGTAGGCGAGCCCCAGGGAGCATGGAGCCATCTGTCCTCTGAACACCCCTTTCCCTGAGCTGCCCTAAGTAAGCACTTTGCACCCCAATCTGCTGCCCCAGCCCTGAGTCCCCTCCACACCCTAGCTCCCTCCTAGACCCCCCTTACTCCAACTGAGCCCCCCCTACACCCTAACTCTTGACCAGAACCCACCTAAGTTTCCTGCCCTGACCCCACTCCTGCACTCCAAACCTCTTGCCCCAGCCTGAAGCCCCCTCCTACATCGTAAACACCTCATTCCCAGCCCCACCTTAGAGCCTGCACACCTTCCCCCCACCAGAGCCCTCATCCTTCCAACCCTGAGTTCTCTCCCACGCTCTCAATCTCTTGGCCCCACCCATCACATCTCCATAGTGTGTGGAATGAATTATGTGCACCAGTGATTAAAAAAAAGTTAGAGGGAACACTGCCTGTGGGGCCCCCCATAGGGATGTAATATCCTGTGTAAATTGTTACCTGCCCACTGCACCAGAGCCTCCCTCTGCCCATGGCACAGTGGGGCTGGCTTGGATGCTCTGGCTGAGCCAAGCATTCCTTCCAGTGGCTAGGTGTATTGGCCAGGTGGGGTCCGCCCCACTGTGCCTAGCCATGGGTGGGGGGGCATGTCAGGTGGGCTGGAGCCCCCCTGTGTGGTACAGAGGACCCAACTGGGCTGGGCAGGGCCTGCAGTACCAGGTTGCTCCAACCGGGTGCTGGTTAACCCTTTACATCTTACTCTGCAGTATGTACTTGCGTGTCTTGGCTATTGAGCTGTGATTAGATAGGGTCTAGTTTAAAATCCTTTGGAATTTAAGCCCACTGTTAAAATCTTGCTCAAGAGGCCCAAGGCTAATACGACAATAATCCCCTGTACAATGCCAGTGTCCTGTCTCCTTTTGAAGTGGATAGCTTAAAAAGAGAAATGGACCCCCCAATCCCATCATGAATACCAAAGCTCAGGATCCTGCTGGGGTAAAGGGGTTAAACTAAAATTTGAGCTGAATGGCAAGAGAACTCATGGGGTAGTGATGTCTTTCCTATTACTTGTTTCAGGAGTAGCCATGCTAGTCTTTTTTTTTTTTTTTGCTGAAACAAACCACAACCACCAAACAAACAAGGACTCCAGTGGCACTTTAAAGACTAACAAGTGTCTCTCACAAAAGCTTGTGCCCTAATACAAGTCACTTCAGATGCTTGAAAGAAAAAAAAAAAAAGATACAGGATGGGAGTTTAATTAGCAATGATGTCCTGCTCACATCTGTAGCCCTTCCTTTTTTCTTTCCTCTTCAAAGATCTAAAGTGACTTCAAACATCTGAAGTGACTTGTATCTCATGAAAACTTATGCTCAAGTGCCCCAATTCATTTGTTAGTCTTTTAAGTGCCACCAGAGTCCTTGTTCCTACTACTACTGAATGCTTTCCAGGGGAAGGGCTGAAAGTGTCAATTATAATGGACTATACATAGCATTTAAGATTACACTATAGGTACTATGCTGCCTTATGCACAGGGTCAATGTCTGTTTGATCTTTAACTTTCCTGATTCAGAAAATTAGTAATACAAGGACAATAAAATCTCAAAGTACTCCACTCCTTGTCCAATCAAAGCTCATTTTTAAGGGACGTCAGAGTTGAACAAATGTTGTAATGTATTTAAAATAAAATACGAAGTGGGTCTTTGCCCACGAAAGCTTATGCTCCTACACTTCAGTTAGTCTATAAGGTGCCACAGGACTCCTCATCGCTTCTGCAGATTCAGACTAACACGGCTACCCCTCTGATATAAAATAAAATTGACTCAAAGATTTCTCAGGATTAAGTTATTCAGTTAAATGAATCCTGGTGTAAATCACACTTATGAAAAATGTTACCTACTATTGTTTCATGCAAGACCTACAATTCTGAGAATGAAAAGATGAGGGAGGGAAGAATTGCTTGCAGTGTATTTTGTGGATATTCAGTTTTACTCTTTTCTGGTCCGTGACCTTCCCCTGTTGCTTGCATTGATCTCTAACAGTGTTGGGGAAGAGAGACTTATTTACAGTATAAAAACCAAACCGGTACTTGGGGTTGGTGTATGACCAGAAGTTACTCCTCGCTGACTAGATTTCAAGTTGATTGTCCATTTAAAGTTGCAAGAAGAGTAGCAAAGGGAGAGAAGGTAGCATCAACAGGCTCGTAATGAACTGAAGAACTGTTTAGGCAAAGATGCAGGAATACAGTTCTAGGCAGCCAGGATTGCATAGGAAAATGTCCCAGGCTGTGAGGTGTTTTTACCTCTCTTCCATGCTTGGTGTCTGTTTGCCTGCACACCTGCCTGTGTTTAAATGCAATGCCGCTTGTAGTAATTTTGTGGTTCTTTCAAAGATGAACATCCCAATATGGATTGTGAACCTTCGCCATGATCTGACCCATGGGAAATTGCCTCAACTAATTGCCTGCAGAAGAGGTGAGCCATATATTTACATGGACACTGTGTGCCTAAGGCAGTGGTCCCCAACCTTTTGGGGCTGCTGCATGCCCGGGGGGTAGGGCCAGCCCACACACTGCATGCCCGGAGGGGGTGGGGGGCGCTGCGCCATGGCGCCTGCAGGCACAGTGTTGAGAACCACTGGCCTAAGGAGACTGTTTCTGGGAGCTGCTAGGTTTTGTATTTTGGCTGCTGACAGGTACTGTTTTCAGTATTCCACTAAGTGGTGCTGCTGGACATGGATTTACTGTTTCCATGGCAGACAGAAGATCCACAGACTCCCAGAAGAAATCAATGTGGAGACAGATGTGGCATCAGTCCCAGATGGTTGGGCAAACAGGGCCTGGACAGATGAATGTGACAGGGGGACAGTAGCCCTAGAGCAGAGGAGAATCTGGAAAATGGGGTGTTAAAGCATTATTCTTCAAAAGCATAAATCAGGTTTTACTTTGGGGGCAGCAGCATGGTATGGATGAAAGGATCACAGGAGGGGAAGAGGTAACGAGACAGATGGAATGAAGACGACTGGCCCTTTCCCTCCAGAGCTTCCTTTTGGAGAAGAGAAAGGGGGATCTAAAAACTCAGGATAAGAATAAAACTGAAAAGTTTCTCAGCCCAACTGGAAGGGATGTGGGGGTAGGAAGTGAAGGGGAAGGACTAAGGAGCCATTAGTTTTAAGGGAAGGAGTGACAAATGGAGATAGCACCACTTTATGGTAATTGAAAACTGGGTATCATGTTGTAGGTGCTCCTGTACCCCCTTCTGTCTGCCATCTCTGGCTGCAGGAGCTAAGAGGGGCAAGGTGCTGGGTTTAGTTCTCTTGAGCAAAAAGTAATACGTTTAAGACAAGATTGTCAGACTTAAGTGTTCAAATTCTGACACTTCAAGTTCCTCTATGTAGATTTGGTTAAGAACTCCGCAGAGGTGCGGAGAATTGGCAGCCCCCACTACCATAGTACTGATGTACTAGATAATCGCTTTTCTAGCAGCAAAATTCCTTTATCTAATCCAAGGTTTCTCATCCCTTGGATGGGGACCCTAAATTGGGTCACTGGAATGTTTCTAAAGGTCAAGTGGCAACTCCTGTCCCACTGGGCTCACTTCCCTGCTCCAGGCACTGCAACCTCAGGTCCTAGCATCATTCAAGACTGGCCCAGCCATCATGACAACAAAGTGCAGATAGGCCACATTTGAGTGTCATTGCAGCCTCATGAGCTAGGGCACAAGTCCACTAACAGATTTGGTGCACTGTGAGAGACAGGGTCAAACCTGAGCAGTGCTGTAACCCCTCCCCTTCCTTCCTTCTCCTCCTCCTCCTCCCCCCCCCCCCCCCCCCAAAGTTGTGAAGCCCAGCCAGCCTATAGGAATTACCACTGGAATTAGTGCTGGGCCGGCCCTCCCCTCCCCTCAGGCTGGGGGAAGGGGGGCAGGACCCACCTAAAACTACCCTCTCACTTCAATCCTCAGACTATTTACTGGATTATGACATCATAATCCTTTACAAATTAGTCCTTAGACCAGTGGTTCTCAACTTTTTTTGGATTCATCTTGAGCAGATACTGAATTCTTACAAGTGGTTAGAGTAGTGAGATTGTGATTAGGAAAAAATAGGTAATTGTATGTGTATAATTTTCACACAGGTAGCACTAATTAGGTGCTTGAATGCTACAGTGATGGGCACAGTAGAAGAATCTGATCAGTTTCCAGAACATTTGTGTCTTGGACTGAAATTGTCCATTGTTAGAACCTAACAAGTTGACAGCTGACAACCCCCAGCATTTTCTTTGGGTCTTGGCTGTCAAATGTTCCTTTCTTAGCAACAGGACACATTATCCATACCACTTGCATTACTAAATTCAGAGATGAACTAACTCTAGACCTTAATTACTAGTGTATATTTAGCCTTCTGTATTCTAATAGTGAATTTCTCTGGGCTAAAGACCTGTTACAAATCTGTGTGTTGCTGTGTTTACCTTTAGGTTGTGATGTGGTGCTGGAATGGTTACGGCGGACATACTGGAGCCGTCAACTGGGCAATAGTCTGGCTGGAGAATGTGAAGAAGAGCAGAATGAGGAGGCAGAGGCAGCAGCAACTGAAATAGAGATGGACAGTGACACAGAGGAGGCTCAGAACCCACAACTACCAGCCTATCAGAAACACAAGGAGCTTCATGGTAGGTGTTTGGGAAACAGTGAGAGGTATCTGAGTTAGATCAGCATCTTCTAGTAACTGGGAGCTTACAGAACACACATGTACTGCTACTGTCACTTGATCGATATGCTCCCTGTTTGAGGCTTCCTGCTCCAGAGCAAGCATCCCATGCACTGAAGTTACTGACCAGCTGTCAATTCCTTGTGACAAGAGGTGGGGTTGTTGGGCTTTCCCCTTAGTTGTTTCATTGGTCTTACAATGGCTGGTCTATTTGGGTCTTCCATTACTTGAACCTCCATCCAGGTGGCTTAAGTTAGGTGTCCCTTTTGGATATCTAAGTCCAGCCGTAAGTGATCAGGCCCTAAGCTGGCTCTTTTCAGATGCTCTCTTGAAAATCCTTTTGCCCAGCTTACCCTTGAGCCAGCATAAAGTCCTTCCAAATCAAACAATTGAATAGAATGTTGAGGGGTGCACTCCCCTCAAGCAGGATCCTGGGTCAAAGCCTCCCCACAAGCCTCCTTGTGGCCAATGGCTAGAATCCACGTCTCAGTTCCCCTTTACCAGGATAGGTATATTGCCCCACTGCCAGATTCCCAAATGGCAGTCCACGCTAGAGGGGTTAATATGGCTCTGCAGCCTGCGTCCAAATAACAGTCCCCTCTATCTTGGTTAATATGGCTCAGTAGCCTGGATCCAAATATCAGTTCTCTCTGTAGGGGTAAAGATGGCTGAGGTCTAGTCCTTATAGCACTCCCCTCTGCGGGGGTAAACACGGCCCTGAGGCCAGCCCACAGGCCTAAGGTAAACTACCTCTGCACAGGAGCACTACAGAGTGGGGGGTAAGGGAACCCCCGCCCTCCCTCTCCACCGGGTCCCATGCTGAGTGCCTGGAGGACAATCCTTCACCTTGGGCTACTTCCTACTGTTCTTGGAGTGCTGCTTTGCTCTCACTACATCGCTTGGCCGGTCAGGTCCTCACGGATGGTCTCTCTGGCCATGGTTGCAGATGCTGCTGTGGCTGCAGCAGCAGCTGAGGTGATGGTGGCTGCTGGGACTGAGGCTCCTACTCTGGAGTGCCTTCCCCTCTGGCAGTCTGCCCAGAATGAGCTGCCTCAGGGCCTTTTATACTCAGGCTCACCTGTTAGCATGCCCAGCAGGGCCATGGGGGAGGGGCTCTTTCAGCCAGCTGAGCCCAGCCCATAGTCTGTTCTACAGTATAGGCCTGAGATGCCCTGTCACACAGAATCACACGCTTCTTTCACAGAATAGCAAGTTTCAGGGCTTCTTTTTGTTCCATTAGTAGAAATACACAAAGTTATACACTAAATTAAATGCTAGGGGGGAAAAAAACAAACAAACTTTGTACCCTGTCTAAAAAGCAAACAAACAAAACCCACCTTGGTTTTTGTGCCACTTGAGGTTTCTCTTCTGTTCCCCATTTCTCTAGCTCCAGGACTGCCTCCCTGGAACTTAGCCCCTTGTTGCAGGGATTCACTACAGGATTTAGCTCCATTCCTTTTCTACCATCAGCCCATAACTATTGGGCTTCCTTCTTTCAGGCCCTACACCCAATGCAGGTGTGAGAGGGTGGGGCTGATTAAACAGGGCTGGCTAGCCCTGGGCCTTCTGGCCTTTTAAGGGGCAAGCTACCCTGTTACATTCCCTTAGCATAGGTGGTAGAATTGCTCTTCAGGTATTATGGTTTTGTCTGGATCTCACTTCTCATACCAACTGCCTAGATTTCAGCACAAGTGCTGTTCTTGGCAGTGGAAACCCCAGTATCAGAGGGATAATATATATTACACTGGAATAATTTGGTGTTGAAACTGATCAAGCCAGGTGTCAACCCCTGACTGTAAATCCAAGGGTTAATTCCAAATTCCCCACTTGTCATTCTCCCTACTACATTCCTAAAAAAGCCAAGATCATCTGTTTAGTCCAGGGATTTCTGAAGTGTTTTTCTATTGAGTGGGCATAATCAGATAATCTAAGTGACATCAGTTGGTGCCCACAAAACTGAATGCAGAATAGGAGTCTCTTTTATTTAAAAATAAAACAAACAGACTCTAGATATACATCATCAGTCCAGCAAGTGCTGAATAGGTGCCTTTTAATAGCAGAAGATACCTTCAGAGAGAGAGGTCATCAGTATCAAATGAACAGTGGACAACAGAGGTACTGCTCCTTTTTTTTCTATTCCTATGTTTTAATTTACTGTTATCTTAAGCCAAGTATTAGAAACCCCCAGCTGGCCAAGTAACCTCTCTGAAGAAGGAATTTTCAGTCAGTTTCAGCTGTAGCCTGTCTGTTTTCTGTATTTTCCTGCTTTATCTGCAGACACATGGGCTATGTCTACACTAGCAGCTTCTTGCCCGAGTAATATGCAAATGAGGCTAAGCGTGGAATATTGCTGAGCTTCATTTGCATACCTAATGAGCCACCATTTTTTTCAGAAGAGGCTTTTGTGCAAGAAGGAGCATCTACACTGCCCCTTCTTGCACAAGAAAAACCCTCTTGTGCAATGCCGTTACACCTGTTACTTTTCAGGAAGAATGGTATTGTGCAAGAGGGTTTTTCTTGCACAAGAAGGGGCAGTGTAGATGCTCCTTCTTGCGCAAGAGCCTCTTCTGAAAAAAATGGTGGCTCATTCGATATGCAAATGAGGTTTGGTGATATTCCACGTTTAGCCTCATTTGCATATTACTCGCGCAAGAAGCTGCAAGTGTAGACATAGCCATGCTGTTCGGCCTGGTCCATCTCCTCTTGTTGAAGCAGCGCTTTTGCTTTCCAAAAACTATTTGGATCAGTAGCAGTCTTGTGTAACTGAACAGTGGTGCAGTTATGAAAAGCATTGAGCAGTGAATAGAAGCTGAAAAGTAAGAAGCAGTTCCCCCATCAGAAGCAGTTCTAATGCCTCTGAAAAAAGCTAGGTTAAGAGGAAGAATGTTGGTTGCAGTGTTTATCAGTATGTTGATTTCTGAATGATATTGAATTTAGGGGGTCACAGTGTAATGAAACTTTGGACAGAGGCGCACTCAACCAGAAGTTATGACCTTGATGCAGGAATTACTGGGTGAAATTGTATGGCCTGTGTTAATGCAAAAGATCAGACTAAATGAACATAATGATCCCTTGTCGCCTCTGATTTATTTATTTATTTATTTTTAATCAGTAGGTCTGCTTTCAGACCTTGCCTCTAGTTGTGAGCCCAGCCTACTGTACATGGTGGTTGTGTGTGTAAAGTGATCAGGAGAGAAGGTTTTGGCTGAAGGAGCCAATATTTTATGTGTTGAGACTAGGGATGTCAATGAGTAGTTGACTAGGTGGTTAACCAATAAGCCGAGACTTATTGGTTAATCTTGTCGGCTACTTGCATCCCCCCTGTCCCTTTGCTGCCTTTGTATAAGAGGCAGCAGGGAAGGGGGTGGGGGGTGAAGCAGGAGCCAGTGCTGAGGGAACCAGTTTAAAAGCTGGTTCCTCTCAGCACTGGCTCCACAGTGCTGCCTGCCTCCCTCCCTCCCGCCCCGCTGCCTCTATGAGCAGAAGCGAGGGGGAGGCTGCCATGAAGCAGCCCGGTCTACGGCAGTTCCAAGCTCTCTGCAGACAGCAGCTGCTCCGCATCTCCTGGAGCAGCTTCTGTCTGTGCCGAGCCTGGGCCCTCTGTGGGCAGATGCTGCTTTGTGGTGGCAGCACCTGTCCATGGGGGGCCCAACCTCCCTGAGGATGGGCTGCTCTGCATTCTGCACCACCACCAAGAGAAGGGTAGTGTGGACTTAGTAATAATTACTATGGTCACTGTAAGTTGACCTAATAGGTCAACTCATGGTTTTAGTTCTAATATGATTACATTATTTAAGATAGTGAAATCTAGAAAATATTCTGAAGAACTCCAATAAGACATAATCAAAATTCAGATGATTGGACAGCCTGATTGCAGATAAGTCAATGTTAACAAATGCAGGGTAATGTGTTTTGAAAGAATTGTTACATCCTTATCCAGAAATGAACATAGTGTCCTGGCTATCTCAGAGATGCAATAGAAATAGAAGAGATACAGAAATAGACGGACATTTAAGAGATGAGAAGAAATATTTTTTGACTTACATAATTGGCCTGTGAAACTTGTTGCCACAATATATCCTTGATGCCAAGAGTTTAGCAGAAGTACAAAAAGGATTGGATGTTTGTTGGAATAATAAACATCCACAGTTGCATTACTGAGGTGTAACAGCGTTGAGACTCACTGCTACAGCGCCTCTTGCTGGTCTCCTTGGGAATCAGCTCTTCAGTGTTGGAGCGCCATCTGATGGCCAGTGTTTCACCCTCAGTTACCTGTTCCCAGCAGGGATCCCTGGTTGGATGGGGGAGAAGTGGGGCTGCAGAGGCTGGGGAGCTCCAGTAGACCGGAGCCCAACTTGAAGCCCTGCAGGCTGGAGCCCAGTGGCATTAAGGCCGGAGTGGAGCCAACTGTAAGGGAGGGGGAGTGTCCTGGGAGGCTAGTGGCAAGGTACCTCCCCATATCTGGCAAATTGTCTCATTTGGGATGGGTCAGGTCCTGAGGGTGCTGGACAAGGAAGGTTCAACCAGTATAATTAAAGAATTGCCACTGTTGGATTTATATATGATGTGTATTTCAGTGTCTTATGGTTTGAGTAAGAATTGAGCAGTATGTAAATGGCTTGCCCAAGGGAATCAGTTTAGAGGGAATAGCTCACTAGTTCCTTAAAGAGAGAGGAAGGCAAGTGAAATGGAACTTTTGTTAGCTCCTCATTACCTCTTATTTAAATTATGTAATTGTTTTTATTTCTAGAGAAAGTCAGAGAGGTGCTGGCGTCCTATAAAAATCAACAGTTTGGGGTAAGTGCAATTTGACATTCTTTGAGTGCTACTTCTTTTCCTATTGTGCAGTGATTCTGTGCTTTTATCACATCTTCTTATTCAAAGACTGAGCTTTCTCTATGCTACACAGCTTTTAGCGACATGGCTACGTTCCTAAAAGTCTGGCAGTATGAAAGTTGTTTGTTGGCATTTTTTGCTGACAAAATACTTCCACCCCCCCTCCCCCACAAGCAGGGTTTGCATTGTTCAGCAAAGAGCATTCCTGCTCACAGTGAGCTGCTCACACTACCACTTGCCACTGCAAAACTTTTGTCTTTTGGAAGAGATGGAAGGTGTGGGGGGGAGTTGTTGTTAGTATAGACCAGGGCTACTCAACACACAGTCCCTGGGCCACATGGGGCATGTGGCCCATTTGTTTGCGGCTTGCGGTGCGGTTTGGATTTACGCTGGGCACAATACTCAGCCTGCGAGTGGGAGCCAAAATAAAAGTAGTCACTATAATAGTTTTTTGTTGATATGCTTTTTAGTAGTTAAATTCCTGGACTGTCATTGCTCATTAAAAGTGCTGTCATAAGGGTGGAAATCGGGTAAATATTGCATTTTATTAATATCAGCAGAACTGATTTAAATGGAGCCTGCGTGTTGTGTTGTCTTGCCTTAATCTTTGTATTCATGCCCATCAGTGTGAAAGAAGCTATTTGCATGTATATGAAGCCACACGTAAGCTGCATCCCTCTGCATGTTCTGTGAGTATCATTGTGGTCCTCAGGGCTTCCAAAGTTGAGTAGCCCTGGTGTAGACACAGCCTGAGAAATTGACATGCCTTGCAGGGCCTGACTTGGAATATTTGTGTGAAAGATTGGCTAGTTTATTATAACGGAAGTCCCATTTTAAAGGGACAGTCCTGTACTTAAAGCCTTTTACATGTGTCCAACTTTTTCTTAAAAATTGGCAAATTGTCCCAAAGTTTCTTTCTTCACCCATCAATACTGGTGGGGTCTTGCTGGTGGCAGCATCTCTGCTCGCCAGCTGCCTGCCCCCCAGCAATGAGTGGGATGAGGTCCAGTGGCCGACAATGAGGGTTGGTGTGCACAGTTGGTGGAAGGGTGACAGTGTAGTACCTGGGGCCAGCTGCTTCTCCTGCTGATCTGGCGTGCAGCAGGGACTATGCTGACAGCTCTCAGCCAGCAGGGCCGTCTCCCTATCCTTTTTCTAGCTGCCACTGCGTACAGTGGTTGGTGAGTGCAGACAGGTGCCAGATGGCAGCCGATTACATATCACCTCTGCTGCCCACTTATCAGCCTTTTATGTGCTTCCATTCTTGCTGTTCTCTCCCTGCTTTGCCCCTTCAAGCCCAGCCCTGCTGCTTCTCCATATACTCCCATCCCCCCGTCGGGGCTCCCAAGGTGGAGAACCAGCCCCTAATCAGAGCACTGAGTTCACCAATAGCCTGACCAGCAAGCACCTTCATTCCCTACTGCCTCTGGCTAGGCCAGTGCCCCCAGGAAAACCTAAGACCCACTGATCCAGGACACTGGTGAGGAAGAACCAAATCCTGATGTGGTGAAGCCCTGCACTGAGCTGGCGAAGAAAGTCTCTCTGCCCCTCATGTACGCTTTGGAGTAGCAGGAAGGTGGTGGAGAGGAGCAGTTTCCAGCTTGTTCACACCCTGACCCTGAAGGCTCCATTGTAGTCCTCGGGGTAGCATCTTAGCATCCTTTTCATCAATCCCAGCCCTGGGTCTTCCTCTGTCCCCTAGGATGCCCTGTCTTGTAAGGTGCACTCCTTTGCTGAGTGACCTCTCTGGCTGGGTTCGCTGAAGCTCCTGCAGTCAGATTCCCTGGGCCCTGGTACACATTGTATCCTTAGCGCTTAACCCCTTCTTGCACCGCTGTAGCAGAGGAACAGCTGGGTTATCTTGGCGGCCAGAAGCAGCCTGACGATATTAGGTGCCTTTTGACACTGTGTGGGCAGGAAGGGACAAGCAACTTCTAGCCACATCGGTGGGTGGGGAAAGAGGAGGTTTCCCAAATCATTCCTCCCCCCCACACACACTCCTGTGCTGCACGTGAAAGTAGCTCCCATCCCTTCCCTCCTGCACCGTATCAAAAGGCTGCTGTTGACCACATTCTA
Organism: Pelodiscus sinensis; assembly: GCF_049634645.1. NCBI lineage: Eukaryota > Metazoa > Chordata > Testudines > Trionychidae > Pelodiscus > Pelodiscus sinensis. Next base: position 23,010,511 of record NC_134723.1, read on the forward strand.
GTGAGAACCCTAGCAGAAATCTGGGGAGGGGTCATGCGACCCTATATTCTCCCCATCCATTTGTTGCCCCAAGAAGATGCTGTACCTTGTACCAGGAGAGGTGGTTCCATTCTGGTAGCTCAGCCTGAGATACAGGGAAGAGTGTGCCAGGAAAAAAGGGTTAGGTCAGTCAGTCAGTCACACCACTCCCTCATGTGAGAGGTGTTATAGGAGAGTGTGTTTGTGAGCCCCTTCCTCGTTTGAACCCTAAGACTTTAAAGATAGAAGGTAAATAAAAGGAAATACTGCACAGTTGGATTCTTTTTACTAGTGCTTGGTCTCAATGTTAATTTGAATGTTCGTAAGATTAATTGCCATTGAAGTTGCTTGATTATGAATAATTTTACCAGGTGTCATGCACTGAGCATAGGGAAACTTCACCCTAATCTTAGGAATCTTTTTTTCCTTCCCAAATATCTTTAAAACCATTCTGGGAGCAAAACCTGCATAAGAATGTCACTTCAGTAGGTCTGATGCTTGTGCCCATCCTGTTTTTCAGGAACATGCGTACACACACATGCTTTTTTTTTTTTCTAGTTCAGAAGTGCCAATTCTTATCTAAAGTATGAAAGAACTGCTGTGAGTAGAGGAGCAGTTTATCTAGTGGGCTGTAGATGGGGCTCTGGGCATTGCTGATGAAAAGAGAACTCTTATTATGGAACCTGGTTGTGTGGATCATCAAAGCAAAGCAGTCACGAGCTCCTTGCAGAGAGCAAGAAATATGGGCTTCTTGTGGCTTCTGAAATGTTTACACATTGCAGCATGGTTGTTTGTGTTTGTATGTAATGGCCCCAAAACTTTCTCCGCAGATCTTGTGCCTTCCTATTCCTTCAGGGTGCTTACCAATGTTTTTTTAATTATTGGACCCAAAGCCTTTAGGAACTGATTAATATCAGTCGTTTCGAAACAGGTTAAGGTTTTTGGTCCAGATTTTCTAGTAGCTAGCCTGCTATATTTGTGTCAGGGTTCAGCTGCTAGGAATAGTGCTGAAAGGTAGGAGACATGGATTTTACTCTTACAGAAATTTTACCACTGACTTGTGACAAATAATGAAATCTCTTGACAGCAATAATGATATTTTAATGTCCTTAGTAAAGCATGTTGAGAGACCCTGGTTGACAGGCACTTTAGAAGACCTTCAGATAGGGGCTAAAGCCCAGGGGAATCTATTTGGGCTTTGGATCAAGCCTGTTGAGAACACTTCATCTCAATTTCCCTAAAGTTATATTTTTCAGTGACTCCTTGTTTTCCACCATACAGACAATTAGTTAAATCATAGGAGAGAACTACAGTTAGCAGCTTTATAATGCATTTGGAATAAACATCCAGATTTCTCTTAGAGGTACATGTGGAGATAACATCCCATTCCCAATTCCTAAAATCCTTGGGAAACTGTATTTGGTAGTTGTATATGAGAATAATATTTCTCTCTGAAAAATAAGACAAGACTATGCAGCACTTTAAAGACTAACAAGGTGGTTTATTAGGTGATGAGCTTTCGTTGGCCAGACCTACTTCCTCAGATCAAATTGTGGAAGAAATTTGGCATGAACATAGATACCAAAGGGATACAATTAAAAAAAAAAATCTCTCAAAAATGTTACTGCTGTTATAAGTAGCCTGATGATTAGAACTGAAAGATTAGATTGGAAATTACTTTTCTAGTTCTGTTTGTTTCACAGTACTTTCATAGAAGGTCTCCGCGAAACTGGCTAGACACGGTCAATGTCCTTTTCCTCGGCTTTTACAACTAGATCTTTACAACAGTGAGAGAGGGAAGAGAAAAAAGTCACTAAATGAATAGGAAATTGATTATAAAAGTACACAAACTGGCAGCAGAAGGGAAGTGGAGAGGTTGGTATATAACCTGGAATTACTTTTAAACATATTGGCTAGATTTCAAGATGACGGGTGTGTCTATATAATGTTTCCCTCCCTTAGTTCTGGGTCAACTGCAAAAGAAAAACAATTTTATTTCATCAGAATGGCATGCATGAACGGCCATGTGTAAATGCCCTGTTATTGATATCAACTAGCCAAATAAACCCTTTAGCATGCTCCTGCTTCGGAAAACATACTCTCCGCTCATGCTAGCCTGTGCACAGGTCTTTTTGTCAGACATCTCTTAAGTAAGGTGTCTTTCCAGTCTGTGCTTATTAGCTCTGGGAAAAGCTTGGGAATGTAGCTGATTAATGGAAAATACATCTTCAGTGGAGTAAACTGTGTGAGAATTTTCCTCTTGTTTTTAATAGATGGACTATAGCATTTTGAGAATTTTTTCCCAATCAAGAGTGTTAGAGATCCATGGACAGGATCTCTGCAAAACTCCTAGTTGAATGCTTCCTTTTTGCCTCATTCATTTTTTGTTTATTGGATTATGTTAAATACATTATCTGAATTATAAGTTAAAAGGTATAACTGTACAGTTTTCAGCACATAGGTTGGTTTACTGCAAAATCATTGCTAAATATCTGCTGGGGAATACTTACATATTTCTTCCAGAGTTTAGGGAGGAGGGTCAGATGTGGGGGAGTAGTTTCCTTTTTTGGCTCCATTTTGGGTACAATAAACCACATCTAGCAATGAAGTTCTTCAGTACTGGGATCCGCAAAACTCCTTTATCATTACAAATAAATATGATACAGTGCAATGGTGTGACAGGTAGTAAATGGGCCTTAAAAGTCACTTTTTGCAGGACCACTGACCGGGAAAAGTGAGGGAGTAAATGGGACGTTTCCACAGGGCCCGGTGTTTCAAAGGGCCTGGAGCTTCTGACTGTTGCCCAGGCTCCTTTGTATTGCTGCCAGAGTGCTCCATGTGGCTTTGTGGGCTGAAGGGGCCCAGCAACACTCTTTGGGCGGTGCCAAGGGCTGACTGCCTCAAACCCACCCCTTCTTCCCGAGGCCCTGCCCTTTCTGGGGACATGGAACTGCCCTCGCCACACCGTGCGCTCGGGCCCAGGGTAGCTGTTTGCCCCACTGCTTTTTAGACAGCCCAGGCACTGGCACCCTTTCCTGGAGCAGAGCAGGAAGTGACTGTTCTAGTAACTCAGGGTCTTGTGTATATGGTATTTTAGTAGTCTGACCAATGTTATTTATAATGTCAGCACCTGGCAGTGTAGTGGAAGAGTGGGGAAAATGGATAGAAGGTGACATAGTTTCCCTGTGTAGGAGGGGAAGACTTCTAAGTACTCTCTTTTGTTTTTAAAACAATTGATTCATCATGTGATTAAAATTCCCCAGACCCTTCTTTATTGTCCTTCCAGCCTCTGCTCTTTCCTTAGTACCAGTATTCAAGGAGAAAATCCTGTGCAATCAAAATCACGTTTAGTGAGGCATGAACTTCATTGCTGCAAATCCAAGAAGTTCCAAATGACTGAAACTTGACTTTACAAATATTGAGATTTTACAGCACAGTAAGCAAATTAGCTTCATTTTAAAAGTTCAGGGAAAATTGCTCCAGAGAGGCTAAAAGGTTTCTCTGGAATCCTACAGAGATGTGAAGGCAAAGTTGAGATTAAAACTCAGGAGTCCTGAGTCCCAGTCTCTGGTTTTAATTAGGGATGTCAGCATGCAGACGAATACATGATTAACCGACAAGCCTTGGCTTTTTGGTTAGTCCTTTCGACTACACACACTCCTCCCCCTCCACTCCCCAGAGGCAGCGGGGATGGGGAGGGGGAATGGGAGCTGGCTTAAAAGCCAGTTCCCCACTAGCACTGGATCTGCGAGCTCTCCACCATCCTGTGCTGCTGTCTCTGCTAGACAGGCAGCAGCACAGAAGCTGAAGGGGGAAGGCTGAAGCCAATACATGCAAGCTCCCCGCACTTATTGGCTCCCGCAGACCCACCTGCCCTCTCATGTTGCCTCCTACAGAGCAGCCCTTGTCCATGGGGGTCTGAGCTCCCCGTGGACAGAGGCTGCTCTGCATCCCACAGAGTAACCTCTGGTCCATGTCGAGCCCAGGAAGCTATGGTGGTATAAGGCATCTTTTTGAGCCCTGTGCAGATACAAAATTGGTATCTGCAAAAATGATTCATGGATATAGCTTTCACATCTGTGGATGCAGATACCTGTGGATATCTGCAGATTTGCAGGACTTTAGCCATCTTTATATCAGTATATCCACAGTAGGGAGGTTATACTGCTTTAACTACACTGGTAAAGGTAAAATCACTGTATTGATTGTAACAGTGAAACAAAAAATAGATCAGGCCTAGGTGAGTTTTTTTTTTTTAATAAATACGCTAACCCAGTGGTCTCCAACTCTTAGGCACAAGATCATTTTTTGAATTTAAATGCAATCCTGGATCTACTTCAAACCCAAATACCCTTGCCCTGCGTCCTTCTTGCCCCTACCTCAACCCTTCTTTGAGGCCCTGCTCTGCTCACTCCATCCCTCCTTTTTTCCCCATCCTTACTCACTTTCACCAGACTAGGGCAGGGGCTAGTGGTGCAGGCTCTGGTCTTGGGCTACAAGTTAGAGGTGTGGGAGGGACTTTGGCGGAGCCTGAGGCAGGGAGTTGGGGTGCATGAGGGAGTTTAGAGTGCAGGTTGTTGGGAGGGAGTTTGGGTGAAGGAAGGACTCAAGACTGGGGCAGGGCAAAGCTTACCTCAGGTGGCTCCCGGGCATTGATGCAGTGGTGCTAAGGTAAGCTTGCCCCTCTCTGACTCTATGCCAAACCCAAAAGCAGGTTGCATGACAAGCAGCACCTCCTGGGGAGGGCAGGTGGTGCCACACACTGCCCCCTTGCCCCGTCTTTGGGCACCACTCCCACATTGTTATTTGCCATGGTTCCCCATTATCAGCCAATGGGAGCAGCAGGGACAGTGCTTGCAGGCAAGGGCAACATGGGGAGACCACCTGCCTCACCTCCCTCAGGGGCTGCAGGGACATGCCAGTCACTTTCAACAGCAGCACAGGCCCAGGGCAGCAGGGAGTCTGGCTGTTAATAGTCCAGCAGCACAGCTAGGCTAAAGCAGACTCCCAATTTAGCTGCAAGTACCTCCAAGAGATTGGGTGCGATTCCAGAAGACTTCCCAGTAGGGATGCAAAAGGTTAAACAGTTAACTGGTTACCTGGTAATTATTACCTTTACCAGCATGCTTACTGGACAACAAGTGATCTGGAGGGCCCAGCTAGCAGGAGCAACTCCCACGTCCACAGTGAACCTGGCCAGCAGGACCCCGGCTGCAGTGGGGTGGCAGGGCTGGAGCAGCTCTTGTGGCTGGTGGTTAATTGGTGACCAAGCCATTTAACTATTTTACGTGGTTTTTATATCCCTACTTCCCTACCAATGTTGTGCATATGGTTCGGGGAAAAAAATAGAGGTAATTCATTTTGTTATGTGCACCACTATTGAACTAAGGTGCACCACCAGCAGAAACCAAAAACCTAGTTATAATATTTTATATATATATTTAAAAAATTACCATAGAGATAATTACTCCAACCATGACAGACTAGGTATTTTAGAACTCACTATTCAAATCAAATTAAATTAAGTAAAAGAGAGAGATTAAAAATTATAAAATGCACAGACCAGTCAAAAACCTAAAATAACACATTTTGAAAGAAATAAAAGAAGTAACAGCAATACAAGTATGTGTTGGGTCCGGAAGTGTGTGTGAAAGACGTGTTTGTGTGAGTGACAGACGCGCGGTGTGTGAAAGTGACAGAGATTCGCATTGCTCCTTTAAGTATGCAGCACACATTCAGACATAGGAACGGCTGCCAGCAAGCTCCCTCCATCCTGAGCATCTGTACCCCTCTCTGTGGAGAATGGGGTACAGATGTTCAGGACACCCTGACATTAGTCTGACATCTACCTCCCCAACCCTGTACAGCAAGCAGGGGGATGGTGGGGAGCAGCTCCAAGGCAGAGAGCAGGAGAAGCATGACAGTGGGAGTGGAAGGGGGAGGAGCAGATAAAGTGCTGGCACTTTATAGCCTCCAGGACACCTGTCAGAGGTTCCAAGATCTACCAATAGATCCCGATCACCTGGTTGGTGACCACTGCTCTAACCTAAGGACTCATTCCTGCACATGATCATGTTTATCCAGCTTGAAGGTATTTTATTGTTTTATGATATTTGTCACATCTCAGACTTGTTTTAAGTAACAAAAAATATCTGTTGCACCTTGTCATTGTGACTATTCTAAGCAAATTAAACACTCATAACTTCAAACAGGCACAAGAAATCGCAGTTCCCTAGGCTCTTCCAGGGCCCAACTAGTGTTCGTTCAGTATTATCATCTGCACAACAACTTCTGCACCTACTCCGGTGTTTGTAACTCCTTAACTTTCCGTATTCATCAGCCACCTCAGAACAGAATTTTGCAGGAAGGCCTATTTGTGATTCACATAAAGTGCTGCATTGTCTTTAAAAAACAAAACTCTGAGCACATGAAGGGTTGGCCTGCTTGTATCATGTATGTATCATTTGAGTCTGATTTACACTGTAAGCTTAGCAGTGCATGGCCATGTCTATTCCAAACAGGGTCCAACCCCACGATGTCAGTGCTCAGCAAATTAATGTCATCTACCCCCGGCGTACAGATACTTCAAACCAGAAGGCCTGTTAAGCCACGTCTCTCAACAAGAGACGTGCACTGCAAAATGGAATGAAATCCAGTGCAAAGGACCCTATGCTGAGATGTGTCTGCATCTTCTCCCATGCATAAAAACTGCAAAAGCGTGTCACCAAGGCATTAAGAACACTGGGAAACGTGCACTTTCAGTGATGTCACATCTCAAGCAGCCTCCACTAGCGTTACGCATATGGATTTCCACTTGTAAACAGAAGGTGCCCTCCACTGGTGATGGAAATGCCACTTGCTCTCGGAGCAAATATTCCTAATTAGCACAGTGTGTAACTTGTACTCCTTTGTGCTAAAGCGTGTGTGTGTATGGGATAAGGATGTTAAATTGGGGTTACCAGGCTAATCGTACAGTCAATACAGTTTGTAGTGACTATAATTAGTTGATAGGACTGCTATGCAGAGTCGCAGTGGGGGTAGCCACCTGTGCTGTGGCTCTGTATTTTAAGTGATAGTACCAGCTCCTGCTGCTCCTCCTTGCTGCTTCTGATAGAGGCAGCAAGAGGGAGAACGACTAGTCGAGTCACTACTCGACTATCGGATAAGCTTATGCTTATCAGATTGTTGACGAGTCACTACATGCCTAGGGTGGGAAACTGAAGGTAAGACTGATTTCTAGAGTGGTAGCACATATGTCTAATATTAGTCTTTTCTGTTTTTGCTATAGGACCCCTTGCTTGCTGTTTTTCATCTATTACATCCTGTATACTGCATAAATCATTGAGCTAATTTGACACTTTGGTTTCTTCCACACGTTTAACATTAATGACAGAATCCTGATTCAAGTAGGCATTATCTGTTTTTACTGCTGGAGACTTGGGGAAAGAGATGGACTTGCCAGGAAGCAGAGAATAAAACTAACAAATCCTAGAACATAGCTTCCTGCCTCTAAATCCTTGATCATGTTCCTCTTTCAGTTTAGGCCTGACTTAGACCTGTATTAGTGATTTATACTGCTGTTGAGATGGAAGTTCTGAGAGCCACTGTCAGAGTTGTGGATGAAATTCCTGGCTCATTAATCTGCTCTTTACAGTAGTGCCTCCTGCTTGCAGTGACTGCTGTACAACAAAATATATTCATTTACAGATACTGTTTTCTCTTATGCAGGTTCTTCAGGAGCTTCACTCCTTACGAAAAGCGCGCAAAGCATGGTGTAATTCTTCCTCAGAGGTGGAGTGGATTTTGGCTCAGATTAAAGACTTATTGCAAGAGAGCAGGTACAGTAGACTTCTGATAATCTGGAATTTTTGGGACCTATGTGGTGCCGAATTATCAGATATACCGGACTACCAGGAGGTACTATAAAATGTGTATGTGTGCGCGCACGCGCACACACAGACTATATACTGTATATAAAAGCCATGTGACTCATTTTTTGCTGAAGCTCACTCACTAGGCCATTTTGATGCCAGACTCTCGGGAATGCCATATAATTGGAGTTTTACTGTACTGTGTATCAAGAGAGAAGCTATATCCTGCAGGCAGGAGGCATAACACCATAAAGCTGTAGGGCTGTCACTATTTTACTGTGCTTAGACTTAAAATATTGTGTTCTTTAAGTTAATCACAGAAAAAGCCATAGATTGTGACGCTAACTCATCTATGATCTTAGTCTTGATTTCTGCTAAAGAATGTTTCCCCTGCTGGTGGCCTGTATGTGCGGCTGTTTCCTCTGGCCCTTCAATATGCAACCACTCTTTCCACTTCCTTTCTTTTCTCTAACTGCCAGAGCCATTTGTGGGTGGGTTGGGACAACTGACAGTTCAGCCAAGGTCACTTTGAGTGCCGGAGTGGTTTTCTGTATTTTACTTCTTGGCGATGTTCCATACCCCAGAAGTAGAATAGACCCATTTCTGTAAAGCACTGATGTGCAGTGCTTCATACAGGCAGCAGAGATGAAGAAATTGAAAGAAAATAGAGCAGTTGTTCCTTGTGCATGTTACGTTTACATCTGAGCTCACAAAGCACATATTAAAATTCAATTTCATAATAACCTTATGAGGTGGAATTGGTCTAACTTGCAAAATCCCTGTGGGACAATATTAGTTCTATTCTACATCTTTAAGTATTTTTATAACAGTAGACACTGGGGGGACTCAATTGGGATGGAGTCTCATTAGGTATTTTACAAAGTCATGTGAAGATCCCACTCCAAGAATCTTGCAATCTGAGACAAGTAACAAGTGCAGGGCTGGAGGGGACAGATGCTATCAAATATATAATATAGGTTAGAAATGCAATAACACATTTTTGATCATTAGAAATATAAAGAATATCAGCTACCCACATTTGCCCTTTAACCTAGACATCATAAGTTGGTTGGTTGATTATCAGTTTCAAGGGGATCCTAAAGAGATATATGAAAGGTCATTGCATGGTAGCTTTGCAGATCAGGAGTAGGGGGCAGTAAGGAAGAAAGCATAAAGATGTTAATGTAAGAAACTTACAAATGGGTACTTGAAGCTGGTATCATTGATGGGGCAAGGGGACAGAGCAGTGAAAGGCTTAAATGAGAATAAGATGTTTTGGGTTTAATGTGAAATGGAATCAAATGGAAAGATTTAAGAAGGTGGTGATGCATTCACAGCAGGAAAAGTAAGTGAACTTGTTACATTTGTATCTATGGTATTATTGCAGCAGGCAAGCTTTGCAACCAGGTCTGATTGTTTATTGCAGTGATTTCCTAATGTTGCACTAAAATGGACAAGAGCACTGATAAAGTATCTGTCCAAGATTCTGGGCAAAGCTCATTTAGTAATCAAATATAGAGGAGAGAATTACTGGTTCCCTGATAGAAGGGAGTGTCATTTGTCTAGAGAATCCTTTATTGTATAGCTTTTCTTCATGTTAAGACTTTTACATAGCTGTGTGTGTTGTATTAAGGGCAAGATGATATGATAAACCATCTTGCACTATTCTTCAGTGGCTGTTTCTCTCTGTGAAACCCTTGCCCTCCACAAATTCTGAAATTATAAGTTAGCAGCGTGTCTGAAGCACTGCTCTGGGTTTGGTGTGTCATCAGATGCATCTTCTCTCAGCTTTTGCTCTGTTTTCTATTCTCTTTCCACTTTATGTGCTTACTGGGTACATTTAGCACTTGGAGTGCATTTCCAAATGCATCCAGAACATTGTCTTATGCTTAATTAATTAGGCTTCTCCAAAAATTTCACTTGATAACTTGGAGCTTTTTGTGCCTCTGAATGGCCTTTTAGAGGCTGCTGCTCTACTTAAACCACCAAATATCATTATATGCTGTGAGAGAGGGGGATTTGTCAGCCCAATTAAAAATGTTGGGAGATGATGAAATGCTAAAGAATCGGTGGCCTTGGGGTTGCAGACTTGAGTGCTCTCAGAGCTCTACAGCTTTGGCTTTCCATCATTGGCATAGAAGAACTGCATTAATATTTTCCCTAAATTATTTATGTTGCAAACTCCCTTCTTTAAAGTACATCATGTGCAACTTGCTGTGAATATTTAATATGGTGCTTGGAAGAATTCTCTTCGTGTTTCTGGCAGAATTCAGCTTCTGAGCAGTGCTTGCTCTTTTCCAGTACTAGGCAAAATAAAAAGAGGGCGAGTTGGGATGGGATTTTAGGATGTAGTTCTTTTGATTAAGTTAGCTACTATACATAGGTCTGGGCACCAGGCTGGAGTTCTATAGAGCAAGATGGCATGAAAGAACTTGCATTCGAGAGAAATTTTGTGGTGTTCTTAAGTTACTGTGATTGATATGTGTCATTACGCCCACTCCTTGCATTGTAGCTGAGCTGGGGTTATACAATAAGCATCTAGTAGTACTTTAGAGCAGTGGCTCTTAACCTCAATGGTTACACGTACCGTTAGGATAAAAAACACTAGTCAGTACAAATTGAAGTACTGACTTTACAAATTAAAGTACAACATAAGAATGCCTATACTGGGTCAGACCAAAGGTCCATCCTGTCTGCCGACAGTGGCCAATGCCAGATGCCTAAGAGAGAGTTAACTGAACAGGTAATGATCAAGCGATCTCTCTCCTGACATTCATCTCCACCCTCTGACAAACAGAGGCTAGGGACACCATTCCTTACCCATCCTGGCTAATAGCCATTAATGGACTTAATCTCCATGAATTTATCTAGGTTTCTTTTAAACCCTGTTATAGACCTAGCCTTCACAACCTCCTCAGGCAAGGAGTTCCACAGGTTGACTGTGTGCTCTGTGAAGAAGAACTTCCTTTTATTTGTTTAAAACCTGCTGCCCATTAATTTCATTTGGTGGCCCCTAGTTCTTATATTATGGGAACAAGTAAATAACTTTTCCTTATTCACTTTCTCCACACCACTCATGATTTTATATACCTCTATCATATCCCCCTTAGTCTCCTCTTTTCCTAGTCTCTTTAATCTCTTCTCATATGGGACCCGTTCTAAATTCCTAATCATTTTAGTTGCCCTTCTCTGAACCTTTACTAATGCCAATATATCTTTTCTGAGATGAGGAGACCACATCTATACCCAGTATTCAAGATGTGGGCATACCATGGATTTATATAAGGGCAATAAGATATTCTCCGTCTTATTCTCTATCCCTTTTTTAATAATTCCTAACATCCTGTTTGCTTTTTTGACTGCCGCTGCACACTGAGTGGATGTCTTTAGAGACCTATCCACGATGACTCCAAGATCTCTTTCCTGATTTGTTGTAGCTAAATTAGCCCCCATCATATTATATGTATAGTTGGGGTTATTTTTTCCGATGTGTATTACTTACTTTTATCCACATTAAATTTCATTTGCCATTTTGCTGCCCAATCACTTAGTTTTGTGAGATCTTTTTGAAGTTCTTCAGTCTGCTTTGGTCTTAATTACCTTGAGCAGTTTAGTATCATCTGCCAACTTTGCCACCACACTGTTTACCCCTTTCTCCAGATCATTTATGAATAAGTTGAATAGGATTGGTCCTAAGACTGACCCTTGGGGAACACCACTAATTACCTCTCTCCATTCTGAAATTTTACCATTTATTCCTACCCTTTGTTTCCTGTTTCTTAACTAGTTCTCAGTCCATGAAAGGATCTTCCCTCTTATCCTATGACAACTTAATTTATGTAAGAGCCTTTGGTGAGGGACCTTGTCAAAGGCTTTCTGGAAATCTAAGTACACTATATCTACTGGATCCCCCTTGTCCACATGTTTGTTGACCCCTTCAAAGAACTCTAATAGATTAGTAAGACATGATTTCCCTTTACAGAAACCATGTTGACTTTTGCCCAACAAATTATGTTCTTCTGTGTGTCTGACAATTTTATTCTTTACTATTATTTTGACTAATTTGCCTGGTACTGATGTTAGGATCGCCCCTAGAGCCCTTTTTAAATAATGGCTTTACATTATCTTCCAGTCATTGGAAGCTGTTTTAAAGGATTGGTTACAAACCATAGTTAATAGTTCCACAATTTCACATTTGAGTTCTTTCAGAACTCTTGGGTGAATGCCATCTGGTCCTGGTGACTTGTTACTGTTAAGTTTATTAATTAATTCCAAAACCTCCTCTAATGACACCTTACTCTGAGACAATTCCTCAGATTTGTCACCTACAAAGGATGGGTCAGGTTTGGGAATCTCCCAAACATCCTCAGCCATGAAGATTTAGGATTAAAGTACAAATTAAAGAAGTCAGTACAAATTAAAATTTCATATAGACAGTGGCTTATGTTGCTGTATATACTGTATATCAGGCCTGAGGAAAATACAGCCTACGGGCCAGATTTGGCCCGCCAAGCCACCGGATCCAGCCTGCGGATGCAGCTGGGACCCCAGGCAGGCTCCCTGCTTGCCTTGACCTACCTGCACGCCTCTCAGAAAAGTGGCTGCTGTACTGTTTGTCTTTCAAAACTGTGAACCGGGGAGGGAAGACTTCAGGTGATGTCCCCGGCCCCTTAAACAATCCCATTGACCAGTTTTTGGCCAGAAACTTTGAATAACAGGCAGCCACAAAGCACCTTGCCCCCTCCTTTCCAGCTTGTAGTTATTCACACACGCATATGGGGCGGAGCAGGCAGGCAGGTTGCCTGAGAAACTTGCTGGGCTGCTGGCCAGGAGTCACCTAGGTAAGTCTCCTGGCCAGAAACTGCCTCTGGCACTCCAGCCCCTCCCTCCCCAAAACCGCTGCATCCCTCCTTCCCCCATTCCTGTTCCCTTACCTCACATACCCAAACCTATATCCCCTCCCAGATCTGGCACCCCAATCCCGTGCCCCAGATCACAATCCCCTTGTGGCTTAGGTCACAACCCAAACTCCTTCACCTTTTCCTGTACCCCAATCCCTAGTCTCAATCCCCTCCTGCCCTTGGTCACATCCTGGACCCCAGTCCCCTGTTTTAGGTCGCAACCCAAACTCCTGCACCCCAGTCCAGTGCCCCAGGTCACAACTGCCTCCTTCACCCATTCCCTTACTCCAAGCTCCCTTCTGCACCCAACCTCCATCCCAGACCCTGCACTTGCTCCATATAATATTATGGAAGAGTGCAAATTCTTGGAGTGCCCCCCCCCAATCAAAAATTATTGCCCACCCCTGCTATACACTGACATGTGAGTAACCATTTTTCAGGAAAACTGTGTTGTGACTTTGTTGTATTTTATGTCTGATTTTGTTAGCAAGTATATAGTGTGAAGTGAAATTGGGAGGGTAACAAGCAACTTAGATTCTTGCAATGGAAAGGTTGAGAATCACTGCTTTAGAGAACAGGTAGAGTGTGAAACTAAACTTTGGAATGGTATCTCTGCTGCGTCTCAACATGCATCTGTAAAACAGCAACAAAATTAAAAAGCTTGTGATAATTTATTTAATCGTTTTAAGTTTTGATAGTCAATGTCCTTGGTTTGTGGAGAACTGGATGGCTCAAAAGATTAGGAAAGGCATATAAAGCCTTTCTGTTCCAGGTCATTGCTACCAGTTTTAGGAGATAATCTCTAGCTGGTTGGCCACCCCTGCTCTAAGAGCCAAATTAGATGTGGATAGTAGTGCAAAGAGCCGCATCTTTTATATTTATTTTTATATATCTATAACCCTAAGGCACCCCCAGCCTCCCTGCTCTAACCCAATGCCCTTCCTCTTCCCCAGAGCCAGGCAGCTCCAGTTTCTTTTATTAATACCCTGGGTCTCACTAGAGCCGCTGCTGCCGCCGCATACTTTTCCCTGCAGGCGCGTGCGCAAAGCGGCCATGAACTGTCTAGGCATGTGGCTCTGAAAGACAATGGAACATTCCCTTGAAGGCAGGTGCCACCACCCCCTCCCCAAATCCCGGACATTTTTTGTGTTTTAAAAAAGATGGCCAGACTGCAATTTAACATGGGAAAACGAGGACATGTCCGGGAAAAACCAAACTATGGTAGCCCTAACTCATAAGAGCCTCATTTCTATGAGCAAAGAGCCGCATATGCCTTGAAACCCGTGAGTTGGCTACTCCTGAGAGAGAGCCTGAGACATGAGATCTTAGGGAGTATACGATAATGGTGAGAGAGAACCTTTTGGCCAGATGGTTAGCTATAAAAGTAGCTTAGCCTAGGTTTCACTTCCACCTTTCACTGTTGGCATTGCACCTCTGGAAGCTTCCCTTGGAGTTTCAGCACAGTGACGTGGTGCAGTGATTAGATGACAGACAGTGGGGCTTGAACGTAGCCTATGAACTGAAGTTTTTATAAGGTGGGGGAAGAATCTGCTACCTCCCCCCCCTTTCATTCTCTTAGAATTAAATATTTGTAACAATGTGTCGTCCCTCATAGCTTTATTAATAAAATGTAACCTGATGCTGTTACTTGGATGTCTTTGTTATTGCATTATATAATCTACACTAGGGCTTTTTCTCTGGAAGCAGATTCCAAACAGTAAGAGCAGGAAGAAAGAAGGGGAAAGCATGAGTATCTGAACATAACAAGGATTATAACTTGTGGCTTGTGTTCCGGTTCTTTACTAAATACTTTCATGAGGTGGTCTGATTGCTGGGCTACCATGGGATATAATGAAACGGGCTGCACTACTTTATCTGAGCATTTACTATTTTGCAATGAAATTCTTATTCGTGGCAGCCTCTTATGGAGGATGGGATTGCAAAATACCAATATTCCACTGTTAAAATCAACAGCACTGGAACCTGCAGTGGTAATGTTGCTAGTGAGAGGTTTCACAATTGCTGTACATTGCCTTAGACTTGTTTTCATTTTCTGATATTTTCCTCCAAGACTTTTTAAGTAAGAATTTTTTTTCCCTGTAAATGCTGGTTTCACAATTTTGGACTTCAATCCAACCTCACTTTTGTTCATACTTAGTTACAGATAACTTCTCTAACCAGTGGACAGGAAAACTTCTGGATGGAGTTCCTAGCAAATAATTTTGTGTGTGTATGTGGTGGCTTCCCTTGTCTCTGCCCTTCCATTATACAACTTTTTCTCCAGTTCCCCACAGTCATGTTGCCTTTCAGCTAACGCAGTATTAATTCTCTGCCCCAAACCTGCCCTAAATATATATAGAGAGGCACCAACTGGTGAACCAGCATCTACTTGCCACATTCCTATGTTGGCATCTGTATCCCTGTACGTTCTAGGGTAAGCATTGATGTAAAGAAAGTCTGCTACTAGAGAGGAGGAGCCTTTTGTCTGGGTCACGGTGGGCAATTATAGAAAATAATCATTTTAATGAGAAACATAGTGCTGAATCCCCTATGCTGCTTTTGAAATTTCAGTGCACAAGGATTTTTTCCCCCTACCAGAGTACAAGTGCTAATCTTAGTGTCCTGGTCCCATTCTAGTTTGGATTTTTGTTTCCCCTTCAGTTTCAGTGGGTGTCTTAACTCCCACAGAGAAGCTGGTTTTGGGAACCTATTAATAGGCTTGGGAGAACTCAGTTTTATCCGTTTTTAATAGAAGTTTCTGCTGGGTGTCAGCAGCCTGGCTGAGCTCCCAACTGTGGGGGAGGCCACTCTGCTAATGAATGTCTGTGGGAGTACTCCTTGCAGTCTGGAGATCTCTGCTCTGTCCCTCCAGGACTGCAGCCGCCTCCTCACACCTTGTGCCTACAGAGATTGTGTGTCAGTGGCCCTGCAGCTATGCAGGGAGCCCTCTGCACTTCCACTGTCATGGGAATGAGTGAGAAGATTCTAGTGGAGCAGAGCAGAGATTTCCTCCCCCCCCTTTCCCCAGCACTCCCAACTGGTGAGCAAGAAAGCGGGCTTATGATGTCAGGGCTGCACAGGACTCCCTGTGCTGCGACAGAGCTGGTAACCCTCAGTCGTTGCAGGTGCAAGAGGGAGGGAGGCTATGTTTGTGCCGCTTTTTTATTGATTGTTCTTTTTATTGTTGTTGATTTGAGTAAGTAATCCGAAATCAATATTTAATGATCTTAAATGATTCAAGTAAAATCCTGCAAAGTCTGCCTGTTAAGCAGCTGCCATGCCTCGCCACATTTCAGCTGCAGTAGAATTAATCTTACATTAGGAATGTAAGAGTGCAACTGTTTAAATGGTTAACCAATAAGCATCAGCACTCTTCACCAGTGTGCACCAACCAGACCCTGCTCCTGGGGTACCAGCTGTTGCCCCATGGTGCAGTCTCTTCAGTATAAAGCTCATACCACATAGCCCATAGTGCAGCTGTCTCCCCAAAAGCAGAGAAGGCAGCTGGAGCCAGTTATAGTTATACTATACAGGCAGTCCCCGAGTTACGTGGATCCGACTTATGTCGGATCCGCGGTTACGAACGGGGCCCGTCTCCCTGGTTTCCAGCAGACCAGGGAGACGGGGAGCAAAGCAGAGCAAAGCCGCGGAGCCCGAGAGCAGCAGGACAGCCACGGCGCGTCTGGGCTGTCCCGCTGCCCCTGTGCTCCGCGGCTTTGCTCCGGACGCCTGTGGTACAGCAGCTGGGGCGCTGCCAGGTTGGTCCCGTAGCGCCGCTCTGGGCACTACTGGACCAACCCGGCAGCACCCCAGCTGCTCTGCCCCAGGCGTCCTGATTCAGCCACTGCTGGTCAGTTTCAGCAGCGGCTGACTTGGGGATGCCTGGGGCAGAGCAGCTGGGGTGCTGCTGGGTTGGTCCAGTAGCGCCGAGGAGCAGCGGCGCTACTGGACCAACCCAGTAGCACCCCAGCTGCTCTGCCCCAGGCGTCCCCAAGTCAGCCGCTGCTGAAACTGACCAGTGGCTGACTACAGGAAGCCCCTGCCCCGGGCTTCCTGGAATCAGCCGCTGATCAGTTTCAGCAGCAGCTGACTTGGGGATGCCTGGGGTTCTTAAGTTGAATCTGTATGTAAGTCAGAACTGGCGTCCAGATTCAGCCGCTGTTGAAACTGATCAGTTTCAGCAGCCGCTGAATCTGGACGCCAGTTTCGACTTACATACAGATTCAACTTAAGAACAAACCTACAGTCCCTATCTTGTACGTAACCCGGGGACTGCCTGTACTATAAGCTGGCTTCCAGCTTGCACCAGCTCCTGATTGCCAGCTCCACTCTGGAGAGCTGGCTGCACTAGGAGCTCTGCATTATAAACCTTATACTGCAGAGCTCACAGTGCATGTAACCATATCATTGTTAGGATTTTTAATGGTTACACAGTTACTTTTTAAAGCATTTTTTAGGTCTTTAGTGTATATTGCATGTGAAACGTTTTGGGGTCAGGACAGCAGGTGCTTTGGAAATGTAAGATCTGGGGGGAACTAATGGGAGTTTTTTCTTGCTCTAGGGAGGTGGTGGCTGAAGCTCTGCTAGATGATGGCTCTCTCATCCCAACTGCGGAACACCTGGAGACTCTAAACATTAAGTGTGAAGGTCAGTGGCTAGACTTTGTGTGAAATCCCCTAAATGAACACATGGAATAGTTAGACTTAATATGTTTTCTCATTTTGATGGAAATCCAAATTTGCATTAACTTAATTTGTTTTTAAACATGCTTTGTACTTATACCAGGGCCTCCTCTACTGCCCCTTCTATTACTGCCCGTTCTATTTTTGCATATCCTAATCCAGGGGTGACCAACCAGTTAGAGAAAGAGAGCCAAAATAGCTGTGGCTAGAGTGCGAAGAGCCATATATATATATATATATATATATATATATATTTTCATAGATCTATATATAGATAGTTATATAAATATAGTACACAAAAAGTCTTTATTCATTTAAAAAATTCATGGCCAGTCCATAGATCTTCAGAGAACTTGACAAGGAACAAACATCAAATTAAAAAAAAACCAACCCTTTAAAAATACAGTAATATTCTCACACTAAAAGAGAAGCATCCCCACCATGTATTTTAAATTTAACACTCTACTGCCCTATTATGTCATGTGAGGTTTTTAAATTTAAACTGAACTGAGAAGTTAATTAGCACACTTTGCAGTGTCTGTTTCACTCCAACTTGTTGATCTCTGGTATGGTTTCCTCTTTTTTTTTTTTTTTTTTTTAAACTTATGAAGTTTATGGCTTTTTTTTTTTTTATAGTTCTAAAAAATTCAGGTCTGTCCCAGACTGCAAATACAATAAGGGAGAGACTCATATCTCAGAATAATTGCTTCAGCCTGGCAAACAATAGCCTTTGACAATAGCCTTTGAATTTTCTTTAAAGAAATACAGTGTAAACCAGGTACTTGTTGATGCTTTTTTTTTTTTTTGCCCTGGGATTTAAATATGACAACTCTGTTGGCTGCCTTATTCTGTATCCATGAAGACTTTGAGTTTAAGGTGTTTCGGTCCCCCTGCCCCCAACTCTAATGCAATGTCCTCCCCCTCCCCTAGAGCCAGGCATCCCCAGCTTCCTCCTCCCCGCTGTAACCCAATGCCTCGGTCCTGGAGATGCCCCCACTGCCACGCACTTCTCCCTCCAGGCACTGGGGCGCGTGCACAGTGGGCCGTGAGCAATCTGGGTGCTCAGCTCAGAACTAGCAAGAGCCGCATTTCTTTAAGCAAAGAGCTGCATGCGGCTCAAGAACCATAGGTTGGCCACCCCTGTCCTACTTTTTTTGATTCCCTTTTATTTTGATGTCTACCTTCTAATTCTGTACTTACTCCTGCATGAATGCAGACCACTTCCTTTGAGGAGTGTCTCTGTGGATGCTCCACCTTAGGTGTTTAGACAATGCTGTGCACCTAGTTGGAGAGGTAAAACAGCAGTGTCCTCAGTGGGCAGCCGGCATGCACCGTTTGGAGCAGCTACTGCACATGTGCAGCCAACTGACCCCTCAGCTCCTTCTCTGCCGCCATTGACTTCAGTTGGAACCTGCAGTTGCCCTAGATATCTTGTAGTAGTTTGTTAGTTAAGCAAAATTGTTAGTTATTACTAAATAGTTATAATTACAGTTAGATATTAGATTGTTCTTGTTAAAAAAAAAAAAATTGTTGTAGCTTCAATTCAAGCTTCTGTTAATAGAGAGGTCCATGTGGCCAGTGTGTGATTCAGCACACTCCTACCACTCAGACAACTTTCTCTCATGGAGAGCTCTGAAAAAGCAGTTCCCTCAGGATTGAGCTCTGCAGATTCTGCTTCAGCACAGTCCTCTAGGAAGCGCTCCCACTCATCATTTTGTAGTGATTTCCCCTGAGAAGAAGCACTACAACACAAAAAAATTGGCACTGGCACCAGGGGCACCTATGGCACCTGACTATGAGGCACCAGGCAAGTTTGGCACCAAGATGGCCCCGAAGAGCGAAGGACCCGGCACAGGCCAGCTCTAAGGCATCAGAACTAACAAGTCCACGTCTGCTCCATCAACACCAGCCAAGACATCTCCAGCACCAATGAAATTGTGTGCGGCTGCAGCACTGACTGCTTCTATGCCACCGTCTTCCATACCACTGTTGCAGAGCAAACAGTCAGCACCATCTGCACAGCCTCTGCCTCAGCTCCCCTCAGCACCGATGTTGGTACCATGTATCCTGGTACTGCAGACATTTACAGTAGCTACAGACTTGCTAGTAACCTCAGTGCCTGGAACACCACACTTTGGCACCAATGATAGGCTGAATACATCTTGTTTCAACCTATCAGCTACATCAATGGGATTGGCACCTCCATTATGTAGTGACGATGAGGAAGACTCTTTGAGTATTCCCACTCCAAGGCACTCCTCACTGAAACCAATGCAGCAGCCACCCCATTGGCAACCCCCTTGATGGCTGCCTCTACCATTGCCAGCTAACTGGCCTTATAGGGACCTCTGGGCTATCCTCCATAGAAGACTCCAGCATCCAGGTTGGAGCATGCTATATTCTCGCTAATTATGGGCTTCATGGAGCGATAGAGGAATTTTCTGACCTTTGTATGACCACTTCTAGCTGTGACTTGCTTCCATGTTGTTGCTCACAGGTTGGGAGAGACTTCCCTAATTGGCATTTAAAGGGTCTAGTGTTTGTCTGTCTAAAGAGTGTTGCGTACTCAACCCCTATTTTCATTGGAAATTGGGTGACTAACTACCTTGGGGCCAACTGAGAATGTCCATCTAAGAGGTTCCCAGTTTCTGTAATTACATTGCAATAATAGAGCTGTTTGAAGCTACTCAGTACTATGGTCTTTTATCTTTTTTTATAGCACCTTTTTTAGATAGATTAGCTCTTAATTATGTGGGAGTTGAATTTATGATGGCAAAGCATTAGCAAAACAGAGAGAGATTTTTTTCCTCTGGTTTACAGCTTGATTAAATTAAGCTTCATATTTTCTGCATTCAATGAAACACTGTATTAATTGCCTAATTATCCAGTCATTGTTTTTCCCGTCTTTGCTGATTATAACTCTGATTCAGAGTGGGATGCCAGGAATAACACAGGGACAACTGAATATGGTATATGCTACTATTCACTTTGGAGCTATCACTGAAACAGATTTTATGTTCAAAATACTTCACTATTTCATTGTAGTGTTTTTCTTTTCCATAGACAATAAAGAGTTGCTGGATTTCAAAATCCCTCAGACATTTTACTGCTTCTGGCAGCCTCTGCTAAAGGGCCTCCTTTCCCAAGACTTTACACAGACCCTGCTAGAGAAAATGTTTGCTACCCTGAAGCAATGTTCTGAATCTTCAGAATTCAGGCCTCAGTATCTGATCAACTGGATTGCTGAGATTCTGACTGCCAACACCAAAGCTAAAGCGAGTGAGTGAGTCTTAAATTCCTTTAGGTCCCATATGAATATGGCTTCAAAATCTGCTCCTATTCCAGTGCAAAGGGGGAAGATACTACTTTCAAGTCAGAAGTTCAGGATCCTAAGTATACTGTTCCTGTTAATTTACCCTAGCTTTCAAGTTCTCTGTGTTCATGCACTTTCTGGGTACCCTTCATTTCACTGTACAACTTTATTATGGGTTTTATCAAGACTTGAAAGATAGTAATTTTTCCTGTAAGGGACCAGTGTCCCAGCCTGATGGTGGGAGCACTGCACTGTTAAAGTGCTGTTTTATACACAAAACTTAAACCAGTGGTTTGTGTTACTACAGTTGCCAGTTGTACCTCTCATAATAAGCAGTGCCCAGATCACTAGCTCATACAGTGCTGATTTTGCAACATCCCAGGGTTACTCTTGTTGTCCTGACCAGATCCCACCTAAGTTCGGGCCACACAGCTTAGAAGAGAGATGGACACCCCTCCCCCAGCTCCCGTCCAGCCCCATCCTGAATCTTCTACAGCTGGGGGAAAGGCACCTCTCCCCTAGTCTAACCTGGACCTGCTGTTGATGCAGAAGAGGCACCTCTACTGACCCAGTCTAACCCTGAACCTGCCTTGGCCAGTGACAGATGCTCTGACCCCAACTCAGCCCAGACTTGCTGCAGCCAGGGGAGAGGTGCCTCTTCCACCCAGCCTAGGTGCTGCTCCAGGGAGGGAGAGCTGGAGCCGGGGATTCCTCTCTCCCTAACATAACTCCATGGCATCCTGCACCCCAGTTCCCACAACCCCAGCTGGAGCTCTCATTCCCCTGTCCTACAACTCTCTGCCTTAACCCTCCTTCCACACTCCGAACCCATTAATTTTGTTACATGCACAAATACAAGGTGATGTGTCACATTTTGTTGGTGTACATAACAAAATTCGTTCTGCACATGGATGGGGAGAATTATAGGAAAAACTGAACCCAATTTTGGCTGTTCTCATTTTGTTCTGCCTATTTATGCATATGTGCCCTTGTGTAAATTGTCTTTCACTTCTCCTGAAGTTTTTAGAGTTGCCGAAGCTGCCAAATCATGATATTATGTTTCACTCCAGAAGTAGCTACATTCCACAGCAGGTTGGAATTATGGCCTGTGAAACACATTAACTCTGGCTGTTAGGGGTGAAAGATGTTATAGCAATGTAAAGGATTGGTTATAAATGTTTGTTTCTTGTTGTTAGGCCCCTCTCCTTTATATTTTTTAAGGGAGGAAAGTGGCACGCCCTTCTCAGAGTCAGATAAATAAAAGGAAGCTGTTTCTCCATAGAATTTCCTTGCAATGGATAAAGCTCATTGATGAATGTTTGGAAGCTCCCTGCTGGGCGACACCACATCTCCTGCAGCTGTAAGTGTGACCCCATCTCTTTGAAAAAGGAAAGAGGGTGCAGGAAGCAGATCACATTGCAACCTGCTCAGAGCCATTGAAAAGTGTGCTCAGTTGTGGCTGGGACTCCTTCACTGACCTGGTGTCACCCTTGTGGAAACCCTTTTATGCCTGCTAAACCTATATTATTTCTGCCCATTGTTCCACTGGTGCTAGAAGAGAGAAAGCAATAAAACTTTTCAGGTCTCTTTCAAAAAAGAAATTGAGTGAACTAGAGGAAAAGAAATTGGTGACTAATAAAAAGGGGGCAAAGAATCATGATGAGGCTGGTTGACGTTAACAATGTAGTGAAAGCTTAGAAGGGCTGTAATCTTTTTGTTTTCATGAAAATAGTTGGGGGGGGGGGAATTAAGAAAAAAAATCAGAATATTTAAGAAACAGAGAGTAACCTAGGACCCCACTCAGCTTGGGAAGATTACCATCTCTGTCATGTGCATCATCCTGAGCTGGTTTAGAAGAGCCCATGCTTAAGCTGCTGGATTCCAAAAGCCTCTTTTCTGGAGTCTCTTTTTACTTGTGATGCTCTGGTTCCCTCCTTTTCTTTTTAGGATTTTGTCAGACATGGAGCTTCCCTTGCCTGCAGATGCTCAGGAGAACCTTCTTTATCTCTCCTCCATCTATACCCAAGAAGGAAGCTCTGTCTCCAGTCCAGACTCTTCAGATAGCAGTGGGCAGCCAATTTACACCATTGAGAGCTTACAGTGGAAGGCTAGACAGGATAATCAGGCCAAAGGACAAGGCCAAAGGTTGGAAAGGCAAGAAACAGCAGTGGGTAGTGTTGGTGAAGAAGACGACAAAGAGGAGGAGGAAGAGATGGAAACTGAGCCAACACCTTTAGAAGATCTTCATGCTGATAACATGATGGTTATTGCTGAGAAAAGGGCAACATTACATGGGTCTGTCTGGCAGATCAGTGCAGGTAAAGTGATTTTTAGGACATACTCTGATGCCTTGGGTCTTTTTGTCACCACTAAATGTAAATTGAAATGTACAGTGGCCCTTCAAACCTTATTCAGAGCCTTATTTAGATGGAAGTTTACTTCAAGTCCATGTTATAGCTAAATCCCAGTAAACTGTTTTTTCAAAGCTGTCTACTTAAAGGCATCTCCCCTCTTGGGGCTCTCATTACACTGCAGTTACTCTTTACAGGAACACACAGTTAATGCTTTGTTAACTTTCATCTCACATGTTATCCTCTGTGGTTAAAATTCCAGTTTATCTCATTGGCGGGGAAGGGTGTGGGCTAGTGGCGAGCAGCAAAGTAAATATGAACACTTCCTGGACTTTGGTAATACATGACAAAAACTGCCTCTTATCAATCCAAGATTTAAAAAGACACCTGAAGCTCCATATTCTGGGTGTCCCTGATACGGGAACACCCATGGTTCGGAGCTTGGCAGGAGACAGAGGAAACAGCTCTGACCTTTCCCCAGCTAGGGGAATGGCAGCGTACTGCTCCCATATTGATGAGAAATGGTCCCTGGGGTCGATGGGGAGCACAGAGTCCTAAGTGCCCCCAAGAGAGGGATACCAGGTTAACTGTCCCAGCCCCGCAGCTTTTCATGTACACTGTCTCCCAGATCCCACCCTAGCATCTTCCATGGTCCATAAAAATTCCTTAAGCTAGCATAGCCTCTTTCCCAAGGTTGCTGGATTAAAGAGGTTCAAGTGTATTACTTGTGTATTTCCAGTAGTGTGCAAAGTGCTTTCCAGACAAGTAACATGCTCCAGGAAGCCACAGTATGCACCACCAGTATGCAAATGGATGAAACAAGACTAGGAATTCAGGGATCAAATAGGATCTTAGAGGCCAAAAGGGGAACCACACACAATCATCTAGTTTGACCTACTGTATGTCACAGGCCATCAGCCCCATTCTGGTATCTGCACATTAAGCCCAACAACTGGAATTAAATCAAAGTTTTACAATCCTCAGGAGGAGAAACTACTGTGTTTAGGGCAGGTTAGCAAGTACATTGCGAGTTTCAAGATCACTTCCCACTACTATTGAACACTTAATTTTTGAGGAGCTCGGAGATTCTAATGCTTACAGACTTCATGGGAGAAGCATGATTTGTTGAAGATTTTAACAGGGGTAGAGAATAGAGAAGATAAAAATGGTGAGTCCGATGGGGGGAAAGCATTTCAGGTATGAAGCTGCATGAGTGGAGATACAGGCAACAATGCAAAAGGCAGTTAAAAAAGTAATGTACTAGGGGAAAGTATTTGGTTTGCTTAAACGACTACCTTTAATCAAATTGATGATGGTTTGCTAGAGCTGAATGTTCAGGTGACTGAGAGAAAAAGGTAACAGGGAATGAGCAACTTTTTCATGGTAAGCATGAGTTACATTCATTTTATTCGCATTCTGTGGCTGTCTGGAATAGAGAACCTTTTAAGTTCTGTGGTTGATTTGCATACAAGGCTCTGTCAACATGGTTTTGGTATATTGATTCTGCTTCCTGTAGCTTGAGACAAAGTGAGGTTGCTTTGATTTACCCTCTTCCTGCACCCGGCTACATATTTTTGGGGCTAACATTCTTACTCGAAATATGAAATACATCTTAGTTTTTAGATTGATGAGGCTCCTGGTCTCACCCGTCTAGAGTAGCAGCCATCCCATTATTAGGAAAGCAAACAAGTTTGAGAAGCCTTGGTTTCCAAACAGTATGTGACACTTATCTTTGTCTTGGCTTTTGAAATTTAGGAAAAGATTGGATTTGGCATGTGGTGGGTTGGATCCCAGAGATCTCCTTGGGGTTGTCCCCCGGTGTGCTAATCCCCTATTCCCGCCTTTCTGCCCTCTGGGGCTTCACACCGCCCTGTGTTGCTGGGCTAGAAGCTGTAGTCTCTCCCAGCCAAGACACGAAGTTAGTGTCCCACTCTGCAGAGCAATATAGACACTGAACCAACTTGGTTCTGGGATGATTCGGTTATAAGACATCAGCACTCAAAGAAGAACAAAACCCCTAAGGCAATTTTTCAGTCTCCCCACCCCCATGAAAAAGTATTAATTCAAGATGGATTCTAGTACCAGGTGGCATGTTTACATGCTTTCTAGGACCAACCACAATGTGGGCTTACTGCAGTCGTGTGCAACCTTTTTTGATCTGCGACCCCCGCACCACGGGCCCAGCCTCCGGCTGGCCAGATCTAAGCACCACGACACCCTGGGAAGACATCCAGGACCCATGGGTTGTGCACCACTGGCTTACAGAATCATTTATAGGTTATTGGTTTGAGTACTGAGCCATTAAATTCCTAAAGTATCACCAACGGCCCTCATTAGCACATTTAGAATTAAACTCGGATTCACTTTTCATATTCCTAACTTCACATACAAGAGTTTCAGAGGGGTAGCCATGTTTGTCTGTAATAGAAAAAGCTTAAAAAACAACTAATAGTCCTGCAGCAACGTAGAGACTAACAAAAATGTAGATGGTATCGTGAGCTTTCATGGGCACAACCCACTTCTTCAGATTAATGGAGTTTAAGGGGCCCAAATTCCAAATAAATAGCAGAGAAAGAAAGGGGATGGGGATTTTTTTGTTAGCCACTAAGGTGCTGCAGGACTATTCGTTATTTTGTAAGTTTTATTCACATACACAAATGATACATACATAAAAATAGGACATACAGGTTCAGTGGATTACAACTTTCAAAATGTAAAAGCATCTTCAAGTTATGCATATTCATAAGCCAGTTTTCATAAAGCATGAGGGTCCTCATGAAATGGCATTATCTACATAACTTTGAATACAGGGTACAGCTGGCCTGATAGTTATTGCTGTTCAAGGTGGCAAATTGCTTACAGGCTGTACACCCTCACAGAGACGGTCTGAAACTGAATAGAGGAGCAGGAAGTGGTGAGGAAGATGTAACTGTACTCATCATTATTGTGAGAACCTATCAATTGGTAAGAGACTGTACTTTCCAAGCTATTGCTGTGTTGCCTCTTTTACATATCTCGTACCCTATAGTCATGTGCAAAAGATTATTTACAGACTGTTCAGGATTCCTCCAGCTTTTATATTGTTCCCCTATTTTTCTGTCAAGCAAGTTCCTGTATTTAGTCACCACTGTATTTTGCTGACACTTTGAAGATGGGATTTTTTTTAAAGAGGCCTAAGATCAATGTGAAAGGTGTCAAACTCCTTTACACTTTTTTGAAAAAAAAATTCCAGTTTGAATCCCCTTATCTCAAGTGATCTTGTTCCAATTATCCAACTCCCATCCCACGTGGTTAAAAATATATCTCCTCTCTCCTGCTCTTGTCTTTACTGATGGAGATACTGTCAAAGGGTATGTCTGCACTACCACCCTAGTTCGAACTAGGGTGGTAATGTAGGCAACCGGAGTTGCAAATGAAGCCTGGGATTTGAATTTCCTGGGCTTCATTTGCATAAAGCCGGGCAACGCCATTTTTAAATGTCCGCTAGTGCGGACTCCGTGTCACGAGGAGTAACGGTAGTTTGGACTAGGAAGCCTAGTCCGAACTACCTAGTCCGTGCCGCGCGGCTACACGCGGCACGGACTAGGTAGTTCGGACTAGGCTTCCTAGTCCAAACTACCGTTATTCCTCGTGACACGGAGTCCGCACTAGCGGACATTTAAAAATGGCGGTGCCCGGCTTTATGCAAATGAAGCCCAGGAAATTCAAATCCCAGGCTTCATTTGCAACTCCGGTTGCCTACATTACCACCCTAGTTCGAACTAGGGTGGTAGTGTAGACATACCCAAAGAGTTTATTGTGGTTGGACACCCAAGGAGCAAGCTACTGGTGGCAAACGTGAAGGTTTCTGTTCCTTAGAATAGGAAAGTGTCTTACATGTGTGCAAGTGGTTCTTTACATGTATTAGATCTTGGACTTTTTGGGAACCAAATCAGGCACTTTCCCAAAGCATAATGTTGAATTAACACTTATGAATATCTGTCACTTTTTAAGTGCCACAAGTCAATTAAAAGAATAACCTGAATTTAAATACAAGAAATTGCTCTAGAACATGACTGAAGACTATTTGGGGGTCATAGCGGATAATCAATTGAATGTGAGCTCTGTGTGTTGTGGAGGCTAACTGGGCTATTGTGATCCTCAGATGCATAAATGGGAATCTCAAATAAGAGCAGAGAGGTTATTTTACTTGTGTATTTGGCATGGGTGCAACCTTTTCTGGAGTGTTATGTCAATACAGGTGTCCACAGTTCAAGAAAGATGCTAATGAATTGGAGTTCAGAGGAGAAAGATGAAAAGATTAGGAAAAAAAACAACCTATTGTGAGACTCAAGGAACTCAAACTTTTAATGAAGAAATGCTAAATGATAACTTGATTAGAGTTTATAAGTACTTACTAAGGATGTTAAGTATTGATTAATTTGCTAGTCGAGTAGTCAATGGAATTTCCATCGACTACTTGACTAAGTTGTTAAGGAAGGGAGCTTTAAGCGCTCATTTCAGCTCAGGCTGTGTCTGAGCACAGCTCCTGGCTGCCTCTTAAAGGGACAGAGGAGCCGGTGTGCAAATACACTGGCTCATTCTCTGGTCCCCTTCCTCCCCCACCGCCCCGGGTCTCAGGACAACTTTCATGCTGCCCCTCTGCACTTTTAAATGGGATGCAGCAGCGGCATTTGGCCTCCTAGTTCCCATCATGCTGCCCCTCTGCATTTTTAAAGGGACACTGCAGCTGCAGCTGGCTTGTCCTGAAGGGGATCGGGGGGGCGGCGGCTGCTGCTGCTGCTGCATCCCTTTTAAAACTGCAGAGTGGCAGGGTAAGGGTTATCCTGAGACCTGGCAGAGCACCAGAGAATGAGCCAGAGTCTTTGCACACCGGCTCCTCTGTCCCTTTAAGAGTGCAAGGAGTGAGGGGGAGTGATTGAGTAGTCAAAAGTGCTACCTGATAAGCTCCTGCTTATTGGATAGTCGACTACTCCTTCACATCCCTAGTATCTACTACATGAGGAACAGATATTTGATGATAATTGGTCTAGCAGAGAAAAAGATATAAAACAATCCAGTGTCTGGAGGATGAAGCAAGACAAAGTTAGACTATAATTAACTATTGGAACAGTTTTCCATGGATTTTGGTGGATTCTACATCACTAGCAACTTTTAAATCAAGACTGGATGTTTTTTCTACTAAATCTGTTCTAGGAATTATTTTGGGGAAAGTTCTGTTGCCTGTGTTATACAGGAGGTCAGATTGGATGACAAGAATTATCCCCTCTACCTTGGAATCAGTGGTGTATAATAACCCAGAATACTCTAAAATGCTTGGACAAGCTGCACAATGGGGAATCTTTGACATTTTGGTGTTGAATTGTATCCCATTGTTTCACATGATACTTTTCCAAAGGAAGGTCATGGTAGCATAAGTCTGAGTCAAAATTTGGGGATGTTATTCCCTAGATGTATGTTACAGAATTCTGACAGGATTATTACGAAATGCACAAACAGCCCACATACTTTTCTGATGCTAATTTTAGAAAGTGCAGACTTCTTGTTTTATACCATGAATGTTGCTTTCCCACTCAGATGGAGTGCAGTGGAAAGACTTTCCTCTTGGGAAGCTTCCAGGTCAGACAGATGACCCTGATAACCTACTGGTGGATAGTTATTCTATGATGTCTATGCTTGATCAACCAGTGACAAAAGATGACGGAAGGAACTCCCCGAGTATGAAGTGAGTAGTGATGTGGGTGGGGGTTTTCTGTCATTGTGTCTCTCAAGTACATCATGTTTATTCTTAGCACTGTACAACCACCGCAAGAAGAGTCTGACACAGCAGTTTCTGTTAATGGTTGTAGCAGTTTGAGAAATGTTTAACTGTTTGTTCTCTCTCTCTCTCTGCGCTAGCATCTCATTGACTTTTAGTTTAATGAAGATACAGGAAGAGGCTGGAGTGTATTACTTTGCTCAAAACAGACTTTTTAAAAGTGTTTGGTTGAATCTCACGGGAAAGAGGTCAGGAGGCATAGAGTCCTCTACTTTGATAAGATGAATTAACAAGGCAACGTGGTAGTCCAAATTGTATTCATATTAACTACTGGCAAACTCATTCAATGAGGCCAGTGCTCACTCACTCTTTCCTACTCAGATCCTTCAAGTATCCAGAACAGCAGCTCTGTGATGTGATGTGATGTGGTCAGGACTCCTTTAATGAGAAGTAGCATGGTCTTGTGGCTAAATCACTGTACTGGAAGCCAGGAGACTTGGGTTGTGTTCTTGTCTCTAGCACATAGTCACTGTAGGACCATAGGTCGTTTAACTTCTTTGTGCATCTGTGTTACCATATTGGCTTATCTTACATCGGGCGGGTGTTGAGGGTTAATGCACAAGTGTTTGTAAAAGCTCTTTGAGGTACTTTGATAGCAGGTACTCCACAGCGGACTCCAGGAAATGGGTACTTGCGTAATATATGTTGTAATATAGAATGATGCTTCTTTTACATAAAGGAGATGAATATGCATGGAAATGGTATGAGCAAATAGAAACTTGTCTCACTTCATTTGCTTTATGTGACTTACAGAATGTTTACTAAGTGAGTTCATTTATCAAAATAGTAAACTCCCAGCTACCAGTCTCTGGTTAACCACAAGTGACTCAGGCATCACTGATGGCTGTGCTCACCATGCTTTGTTCCCCTATGAGACCTTGTGTATACTTCTGTAAACCTTCAGAAAATCAGGGTGAGTATATTGGAACAAAAGTTATCTTTGCATGGGAGTGCTTTGCAAATGCCCTGCATCTCATACAGCATCTTCAGAAAGCAGTGGCAATCATTTTCTGACTGGAAGAATCTTACCATACAGTAATTTTTTTCCTCTATATCTTTTCCCACCAGAAATAATATAATGAGATTTGTTTTTGTAATTGCCACCAATTTTAAAACCATCTTTTTTTTTTCCTGTCTGGAAATCTGTGGTAATGTCTTAATCTGTTGGACTGTTAAATGCAGTTCTCTATCTTGATAAGATAAATTTACATAAGTGATGTACATGATAATTAGATTCACAGCTTCAGTACTATCCTCCTAAGGTGACCAGCTCCTTGCATTCCTGTCTTCAAACCTGTCCCAATATGTAGCACCCCCTTCTCTGTCATTCTTAAAACAAAAGTCAATAGTAGGTTTTGCTTTTTCCCATCAGGAAGCTACTGGCTATTCACAGACCGAGAAGAATGTTAGGAGTTGAATTTTCAAACCTTTTGTGGCTGTGGTATAAATTGAAATAGCACCGCTAACTTCACAGAAGCTACACAATGTATAACAGCCAAAGGTCTAACCCATTGGGTTGTGTCCAGCCTCAGTGAAGAATTACACTGCAGATGATGGTACTGTTGGTGGAAGCTTTAGCTGAGTCTTTCCTTCTATAGAAATGAGACTGTCCTGGTTAATGTGGATTTAGCAATTCCATATTAATTGTTTAGTCCAATAGCTCTGTCGTGGCAAACTGTTTCACTGTCAAATCAATTGTCTCTTACATTGCTGTATAGGAGCATAGAAATGGTTATTCTTAGAAAACAAAATGTAACTAAATGGCAGTTCCTGCATTTCTACCCAGTGCATTCACAATAGCTACCACATTGAAAACCTGTAGACCCGTTGTTCTCAAACTGGTCTTTAAACCCTGTCCTAGTGTTCTGGAAAAGGAAACATGAGATCCATGTATTTCAGGATGGGGTGTTGGGAGAGTGGTGGATATATAAGAATCTTTCCCATAATTGGTCCAGAGACTGAACAAGCTCTAGAACCACTCACTATTGGGTGTCTTTCAGGCTATGAAACAAACACAACAAAAGAAACTAGCAGGTGAATAGTGATGCTACGTGCTAGCAGCCATTCCACTCCCAGGGAAATTGATGGAATGTCACCTTTGGTAGATCAGAGTTAAAATGGACCATGGTGATTATGGATTTTTGGACATATAATACTTATCAGTAGGGGCTATAGAAATTTTCAGGGTAAAACCTGCCAGAATTTCCTTGCAAAAACTGTATTTGTCTTTGTTGTTACAGCTTTTAAGTGCAATGCACCATTGTTGGAAATTGCACTTGTGCTGCACGGTTTACTGTGTATAAAGCTTTGAGAGTATTGGTTGAAAGACACCAAATACTGCAGAGAACTTAATTGTATATTTTTAAGCCAAAACTAAGGATCTTCACAAATGTTTCTTAAATAAAAATAAGGAGCTATAACTCTCAAAAGCAGTGGCAACATGAAGAAATCCCAGGCAAATTCTTTGAGAGACTTTCTCCCATAGTGCATAATTTTTTCCAGAATGTTACATGTCAGAATTTAAAAGCCTTCTCCTTATAACTGCTGATCTTGCAGTTGTTTTATGAGCTGTTTAGAGAATATGTAAAAAGTGAGGCTTGCAGTTGGTCCCAACTGATCCTTCCAGCCTGGAGAGGGCAGATAATGTGTACACGGTTAACTGATGAGTCTAGGCATATTGCTTAACCCTCACAGTTACACGCAACTGCCCCTCCGTCCCTCTGTCTCTGTATCAGAGACTGCGGAGGGGGGAGGGAAAGGAGTCAGGAGCCAGTGCTCGCAGGGATGCATAGTGGGTGATACTTACTGATTACTGGTTAATTGGTGGCCCTGCTCAACCTGTAGTGTAGTGCTGTGGGCCCAGCCTGGCATGGTGCGGCAGTCCCAGCCCAGCCCAAGCAGCCTCCACCCATGGTGTGCCCGGCCAGGCCAGGCTAGAGCAGTAGCAGGCCCAGCTGGGTTGGAACAGCTCCCCGCCTGCGGGATCCCATTTTAAGCGGTTAACCACTCAAATCTAACGTTTAACAAGTTAACTGATAAACAGGATTTTACGTCCCTAGTTGGAATGTCTGTGGGTAAAATGGTAGATGAATCTATTAGTGTTCCAAACACTGAACAGATGATGTCGCCAAAGAAGAGAAAAGTAGAATAGAAATTAATGTGTTGGAGACTTACTTGTAAGAGGTTTTTACTAAAGCTAAAGGACCTTACGGCATAACATAGCTATGGAGCAGTAGACAGGAAACAATGGCGAAATATACTTAACTTGATAGAAGCCTTACAATTTCGCCTGTTTTAAAGCTAGTATTGTAACTCTCCTACCTTCCTCCCCCCCCCCAACAGTCTCCCACACACAGTTCCACTCCACACTCATGCACAGCTCTTACTTTGACTGAAGGATAAGTGATTGATAACCAGAGTAGAATGTTTTATTTTTGGTGGAAAAACTTAACTGAAAAGTGGATGTGCACATTTGTTTGATCCTGGGGAATGAAATCTAAACTGGCTTTACAGGGATACATGCTATACTGACAGATTATTTATAAAAATGCATGT
Organism: Pelodiscus sinensis; assembly: GCF_049634645.1. Taxonomy (NCBI): domain Eukaryota; kingdom Metazoa; phylum Chordata; order Testudines; family Trionychidae; genus Pelodiscus; species Pelodiscus sinensis. The sequence continues at coordinate 23,043,020 of NC_134723.1, forward strand.
GGTGCCTTCACTTCTACCACAGAGTCATGTACAGTTTTAATAATGCTTGGAAGAAAGTCCACAGAATCCTCCAAAGATTCACAAATGACAATCTGGGTATCTGACCCATTTTAGCCCTTTTCAGTGTACTTTAAAACTTTCTGCTAACTTACTTCCTGCAGCAAAATATTCCCTGGGTACATGCATCATTCCCCCTGAAATCCCCATAATGATTCTCCTCCTAGCAATCAGTGACAAATGGCATCTGGTTTACCTGCATATCTATATCTGTCCAGAAGAGAGGGAGAGGGAGAGGGGTGGGTGGGTGTGTGTGTGTGTGTGTGTGTGTGTGGTCTATATTTCTGAACGTAAAGGACTTTAGAAGTCATTCGCTATGCTTCCCCACTTAGGATTTGTGTGATTCTGGGGGAGATATTTGGAATTTTTTTGTTTCTTGTATAATTTATGTCAGTGATTCAGCACTCAGTAATTTGGTGTTGCATGGGCGTGAAAGAAGTGAATGCAACAGAATAGAAATAACAGAATATAGTAGTAAATGTGTTGGTGTGGGTGAGTGTTTTCAGAGAGGAGTGGGGAGGAAGGATGTTGGTGTCATTCTGATGGTATGAAAGACTACAGCCAATCCTGAAGAGAGCAGTAACTGCTTCCTGAGATAAGTTCCCAGTGCTGGGGGAAAACTTTTTGTGGTAGTGCTGGAGGGCAGGGAAGCTTTAACTGGTAGTGTTTATAGAAACAGCCATCAGTAAAATCAGCTACATACAACTAATGATACCTTTTGGAAATGTAGTTTCTCTGTGACTTGGGCTTTTTTTAATGTTTTGTGGTTGGGAGTGAGGGTTATTTACCACTTTTATCTTCAGTTCTCTGCTCCCTCCTAGCATCTCTTGAAGTGAAAGAGGAAGAGGGCAAGTGACGTAGAGGATGCAGCTGCCTTCCTGAAGAAATCACCTAACAGCTGCAGCTCCTTGCAGTTACAACACAGCAGAAACTAGCCCACACATAACACTGCACCACAAAAGACATGCAGCTTGAGCTGCCTGTGTTGTATAAACCTGAAGTCAGGCTAGATGATCACAATGGTCCTTTCCAGCTTTATAGTCTATGAATCTGTCCTTATGCTTCTTGAAGTGCCTTTAATCACAGTGATACCCCAAGCTCTTTGTAAACTCTGTATCTACAGAGATGACCTTGTCCAGCATTGAAATACAGCCTTCTGCGGGATGGAACGTAGCAGCATTTTAACAATGCACAGCAATGCTATGCTAATATACCCATATCCTAACAATCAAAGACTGAAAAGATCTACTAGACCACATGAAGTCCCCCTTTGTCTCCAGAGTCTTCAGCAATTTGCTTTATTGGATGTTTTATTAAAAAAATAATAAAAACAATCCTAGTGAAACAATACTTGATGTTGAAACAAGTACTTGATGTGATATTTGTAGAAATTGTGAGTTGCTGGGAGACATTATAAAATAGCAGTAATAAAGAGGTTTCTAATTGCCCTTAGGCTGCCATAGCCTTAACAGATGTTGTCACTGGGAAATGCTTCCAGGAGGCCTGGGGTTTTTTTTCTTAGTGTCATATGTTTATTCTTAATTGTGCCTCTTTGGTTTTTATGCTCTGTATATTTGTAGGCAATTTTAGGGCCGTGCGAAAGAACCAAAGAGCTAAATAACTTTGTGGGTTGACAGGGTCTTCTTTAAATGCTATTCATATGCTATGTGTTGCAAGCATATAAATACAAGGTGCACAAGACAATCCCAGCCTGGAACAGTTCACAATTTAAAAGATTTGACACAGACGTCTGGAGCCCTGGGAAACCCATAGGATAGATGAAGTTGGAATTTTTATATGCACTCCTGGGAAGCATTGCAAAATCACTGAGTGAATCTTTAAGAAGGATTTAAATGAGAAGGCGGTGGGTATATGAACTGGTACAGTGGGAGGGCATTTCTTCATATTGTATGTTAGTTGCAGATAGAAGTGAGAAAAGAAACTGGGAATCAGCTGTGGCATTGTTTATGAAGGTGAGGGAGGAGGGAAGATGAAATAAGCACTGAGATGTAGATAGGGGCAAAGTTGTGGTAGGGGCCTTGAAGAGCAAGGATGAGAGCTTTAAACTTGACATGCTGTTCAAAGAGGCGGCAGTGGATTTTAAGAAGAGGATGATATGTTCAGATCAACAGGCCAAGATAGTTCAACTTGCTTTCATATGTTGGGGACTAGGCTTGTCAGTGTGCTAAGTCTAGGCTTATCGGCTAATCCTGTTGACTACATGCACACCCCCATGGGCTCTGTGTCAGGGGGCAGAGAGGAGGGGAGAGAGGTGGGAGCTGGTGCCTGGATCTCATCACTGGATCTCATAGAGCTGCCTGTGCCCCTTCCCTCCATGTTGCTGCCTCTGATGGAGAGGCAGCAGCCGGGAGGATGAGGGGGGCAGGTGGGAGCTGGTACACGTGGCAGTCAGCTTATCCCAACCATGTTGCTGCCTCTGTATCAGCAGGTGAGAGCTGATACGAATGGGGAGCTGGCTTTTAAGCTGGCTCTCCATGTGTGCCAGCTCCACATAGCTGTCTGTGCCCTCCTTTGTTGCTTCCCACAGAGGAGGCAGCATGGGAGGGGATGCTTCCATGGATAGAAGCTGCTCCATGGAATGCCAATGCAGCGTCTGTCTGCAGGGAGCTTAGCCTCCTCCCTCCTATGGACAGGGGCTGCCGCCACCCTGTGCTGCTGCCTCTGTATCAGAGGCAGAGGGGAACCAATTTAAAAACAGACAGCAGCAGGGGATGACAGGGGGCTCAGTGACTGCTGGTCTCACCCCCAGGGACTGTTGAATAATTGTGTAACTGCTAAAATTTGATGCAGTTACACAGTTATTCAGTTTATATTTTACATCCCTATTAGAGACCAAATTAGGCAGTCTGTTGCCATCTGTATAGTTAATTCCATAGGTTCTATGCAGTCAGCATGGCAGACTGTGGTCTGTCTTTGAACCCAACCGGTACAATAATGTTGAAGCAACCTGATGAAATTACCTGTTTCTTCACACCATTTCCAGAGATGTGCAGTCTAGTTACACACTTTCAATCCAGAGTGCCAGCCCAGTGGTGATGTAAAGAGATGGAAAGTGAGATTTTGATGACCACTTCTCCTGAATTAGCACAGAGTATGGGTGATTGTGACTGCCAGAAATGACACACTATTAGAACTAACCACATTGAACCTTGTATCTGACTTCCAGAAGTGGTCACTTTGGTCAGATTAGGAACAACGCCACAGCAATGACTGAGCTTGGCTTCACCTCATCAGCACCCAGCCTTGAAAAGTTTGAGTTAGGCCCAGAATGTGGTTGAATAGGCAACTTTTTGCATGTACCAAGGCTCTTTGACAAGAGGGAAAAGTGTGCTTCAAGAACTGTATTGTTAAGTCTGATCTTTCTGCTACGTCAGTGAGTGCAAAGGGTGGCTCTCCTGTTGAAACAAATTTTACCTACTCATGACAAAAACATGGGCAGTGGCTTACAACTCAGTTGAATGCTGTAAATGCACATAGAGACATTGGAGTAGGTACTGGAACCAGTGGTTTTTAGCTGTGCCTTCTTAAGTTATTAACCTTTTTCTGGCACGGGGCAACTTCCCTCATTCACATGTGGTCACGTAGTCCACCTTGGCTCTTGTACTACTCACACATCTCATGATTGTAAGAGTGAGGATGACTCTTTGACAGGCTAAGGTGGATACAGCCCAGTGGGGGAGACAGTGCTGGCTGATATCACCAAGGTTTTAGTCAAACACATTTAGTTGCCCTAGAAGGTTGAAACTAGCTTCACCCTGTCTGTCCTCTCCCCCTTAGTCTTGAGTTTTGCAGGAGCCCTCTCTGTTAGCTGTGTTCACCTGAGGCTCTGTATCAGAAGGCTAAATATCAGAATCAAGTGGGATACCCACAATGGGCTGGAAGTCTCAGCTTGCTTTTGTGCATCCCAGTAAGAAATCATACACATAGGCTATGTCTACACTCGCAGCTTCTTGCATTAGTAATATGCAAATGAGGCTAAGCATGGAATATCTCCAAGCCTCATTTGCATACCTAATGAGCCACCATTTTTTTCAGAAGAGGCTCTTGCGCAAGAAGGAGCATCTATACTGCCCCTTCTTGTGCAAGAGAAACCCTCTTGCGCAATGCCGTTACACCTATTACTTTTCAGGAAGAACGGCAATAGGTGTAACGGCATTGCGCAAGAGGGTTTTTCTTGCTCAAGAAGGGGCAGTGTAGACACCCCTTCTTATGCAAGAACCTCTTCTGGAAAAAAAAGGTGGCTCATTAGGTATGCAATGAGGCTCAGCGATATGCCACTCTTAGCCTCATTTGCATATTACTCACGCTAGGAGCTGCGAGTGTAGACATAGCCTATGTGTATGATTTCTTACTGGGATGCACAAAAGCAAGCTGAGACTTCCAGCCCATTGTGGAAGCCATAGAGAACAAGGATTTTCTTTTGGAGGAAAATAGCTTCTTTATAAAAAGACTGACTATATGGGTTAGAAAATGGTTAGACAGAAGACAAATTAGTGATTTATGCTAAACTTTCAAACTAGAAGGAGGTTAATGTTAGAGTTGTTTAAGAATTCTTACTAGGCTAGGTATATATTTTTAATCCAGGGTGAAAAGAGAGAAGGTAAAACTGTTTCACTTGCATATTCTATGTTAGTAAAGTTTAGAGGATTGCGAGGAAAGTTTGGTAATTGGGCAACATAATTGTAAATTCGATATATACAAATATGAGGTGAGGCAACCAAAGAAACAACTCAGACTACTTTGTAGGTATTGATAAACTCTCAACTAGTGAACTATTCAGAAGGAGTCAGATGGATTATTGTGAACAGCTCTTTGGACACCTTAAAAAAAATCTGAAACTATTATTATAAAGGACGGAGAATACCAAAAATAGGATAAATGATATGTAAATCAAAGGTACAAATCACCTGGAATACTGGGGTCAGTTCTAGAAACTCTCTCACAATAGATATTATAGAAAAAGCCCAGAAAAGGGAACTGGGTGAGAATTAGTAGAGTGGAAAGCTTTTCCTATAACGAGAGAGAGTGCAAAAGTTAGGTGCAATTGTTTATTTTATGAAAGGGGCTATGATAGAGGTAGATCCATTAGCAAATAGTGTAGAGAAGTTCAGTCAGGTGCTTCCTGTTTCTTATATTAAAAATAACTAAGGAACACCACATGGAATTGAAGGGCAGTAAATGGAAACTGAGGAAAGGAAATATTTGTGGAGAACCAATGTGCAGCGTCTAGAACTTGCTGCCACAAGATGATACTGATCCTCTGAGCTTAATAGAAACAAGGGTGTGTCCTGTGGCAGCTTAGAGTGGCATCATTAAGGAGCCACAGGACTCCTGGTTGTTTTTACAGATACAAACTAACATGTAAACCGCTCTGATACTGAGTTGAGTAGGAATCAGAAAAAATTAGATATTCCATGTAGCAGCAAAAATTATCCTGCAAAATGATGCTAGTTAGAAGACTCATGCTTCAGGGCATAAACCAGTCACATAATACTTGGGCTTAGGAAGGAACTTCATCCATAGGGATTTTATTGCATCTTGTCCATTGTGGTGAATTTTATAACCTCTATGAAGCACCTTGCTCTGGCTCAACAGTTGGCCCAGTTTCATATTTTATGAGCGACAGTTAATCTGGTGTTACATAATTGATCCGGGCAAACATCCTGATGTGCGTTTTGAGTCAAGTATTTGAGTCGAGCCCCAGAATTTTTTATTGCACTGGGTGTGACAATATATCAGTTATGTTTTAGAAGGGGGTCTATGTCACTGGGGGGAGAGAGGGGAGGCAGGTCTGTCACCATGCTGCATAATGGCAGTTTTCCATTACTAGGAAAGCAAGTAACCTGCCTTGGTCACTGAGTTCTCCTTTTGTGTTGAACTAGCTCTCGTCTTTCAGTGTGGCTTTTGTTTGCCAAGACTTTATGCAGTGTGCTCTAGCCAAACACCTGCTTGCTGATGGTCATATGGGAAGAGCTATCAGTATCGAGTCATTCAAAACTTTTAAAAGCACATAAGTCCCATTTTCACTTTGACTGGTGTGGACTGAAAAATCTTACCATGAGTTCTTCTCATCTCCAATGCAAGATCATCCTTTTCAGGGTGTCATCTAGTTTTTAACTAGCCTGGTATTTAAGTCAGTGTTCAAATGCTTGCTTGTGTTGCTCCTAGTTTTTTTTTTTTAATTTAGTGAAAATTAGCTTAGTTACGGTAGTTATGGGGGTGGATGGTCTTGGAATATAAACTTTCTGTATATAGGAACTAATTTCATATTAATCTAAATTAAGTAAAGCACTGATACTCTGCTGAATGGCATCTATGATTTGACATATGAGGCCTTCTCAGTACCCATTACTTAAATTACTACAAGGAAAATCTGCTGTAATGGCTGCTTATCCCAGAGGATTCTGCATTGGTAGCATTGTTACAACATTGTACTACTTTGCTTTCACCTGTATGTATTTGCACACCTTGAAATGCCTTCATTAAATCATTCTAGACTAGCATGACTAGCACACACACACTTTTGCCTGTTACTGTGACAAATGTTCCCTCTAATCTTTTCCATCCATGTATAGATTTTTGCCATTCCTGTGCAAAATATGTGCACTGATGCATGTGTATATGCACCACCAGTAGAAACATTAACAGAGCGCCCAAAGCTAGGTTTATCAGCTGGGCAGCATTTGGTTTTCTCCTGAGTAGCCGCACAAGCTTACAGGGAACACCGACTGTGACTCAAGCTCCAGTGCCACTTTCAGGATGCAGTCTAATGTGGGTAGCGTATCTTTGTCTTCCCTCCACACAAGTATTTTATCAGGATTTCAATAGGAAAATCTCCCTCTGCAGATAGCTGTAAAGCTAGACTCCTCTGAACTGTTAGGGAACCAAATGTCTTGTTCAAGCCTCTCCTCTCCTCTCCTCTCCATCACCCAGGGCAAACATAGCCATGCAGATGAGCATGTAGGGAATTGTTTGCTGTTGAAAGTAACCCTCAGGCTGGAGTCTTTCATGAGAGTTGTCCTTGTGCACACATCACTATGTCTTAGTTCATTTTTTTAACTTAAAAATATAGATTTGCTCTTGGCCACAAATCTACAATCTCAGCAGTAGAGGGCAAATTACTAGATGGTGTGTCCCAGCTCAAAGCTTGGTTGGGAAGAGAGGATAAATTAGGAATTACTGTAGGTCCCAATAGAAGAGTTTTACCTGCCTTCCAATACAGTGGTTATCTTTGGCTTCTAGTGGTTTAAGAATGGTGCTGCTAAGTCTTGAATTTCTTCCCATTTCTTCAGAAAGAGGCTCTTCTTTTGTTCTTGCACCTCTCTGGTACTCTCATCACTCAATTCTCCCAAGAGTAGGGGGAAATAGCTTTGTTGGCAATAAGATAGCCAGAAGGGATCTCTTTGTGTGGGTGGCTGCGCGTAGCTGCTGACGCAGCACATCCTTGGAGATCATGTCAAAAGGTAGTTTTGACATTTCAGAAATAGGATTCATGTTAATAGACTTGATTAATCACTGGATTTCTGTGCCCTTGAGTGATGAGTCAGCAGCTAAGAGACACTGCAGTCTGAATCTTAAACCCAGGGGTTACATCAAATAGTGTGGCAGCAGAGAATATATACTTATTGTGGAGGATGCTGGGTAGCAGCTAAAATTTGATCTGTCCTTGAGCATGAGAAGAAGAAAAACAGAAAAACTTGAAATTGACAGCACAGTTTTCCTTCTGTTCTCCACAACTCCAGAGTACAGGTTTCAGGTGAATCCTTTCGACCAGGGGTCTCCAATCTTTTTAAGCACAAGATCACTTTTTGAATTTGTGCCATCCAGGATCTACCTCATACCCAAATACCCTCACCCCACCGCCTTTGTGCCCCATTTCTAAGATCCTACCCCTGCTCACTCTGTCCTCCCACCTTTCCTCTCTCTCTTCACCAGGCAGGGGCAGAGGGTTGGGACGCAGACTCTGGTCTTGGGCTAAGGGATTTGGAGTGTGAGAGGGGCTCTGAGCTAAGCCTGGGGCAAGAGCTTGGGGTGCAGGAGGGGTTTAGGGTACAGGCTCTGTAAGGAAGTTTGGGTACAGGAGGCTCAGGGCTGGGACAGGGTCTTGGTGTGCCGGAGGGGATTCATGACTCTGGCAAGGGTTCAGAGCTGGCTCTAGCTGGACACTGCTTACCTCAGGTGTCTCCTGGGTGGTGGTGCAGTGATATGGTGACCATATTTTCTGAGTCCAAAATAGGGACACCTTAGCCACTCCCCTGACCTCTTAGGCCTCGCCCACCTGCCACAGGAAGTCCCAGGCCTAGGTAGTACTTCAAGATGAACGCATGATTGAAAGTAAAGGGTGTTGTGTGACCCGTCCTCCCACCATCCTCTACCAATAGGGACGGGTTTGGGCCCCATAGAAGCATCCCATGCAACTACACTGCAATTGGATTAACCCAGGGTCCCATGACACTGCAGTGCTAGGGGTACAACCCTGATTCAAGATGAGATCCAGGATCTAAGTCCTATTACTTTGCAGTATAGATGCAGCCCCAGAGCTTATAAAGCCTGCTAGTAAGCAACCAGGGCGCTTGCGAACAGGAGGGAGTTTTGAGAGGGGCTATCCTGGTGAAGGAAGGGGCGATTTACAGCACTTTGTGGTAAATGGCTGTCTGGAGTGTGGGGGTTTTTGTTTTTGGGGTTCTGGGCTTGTGTTTCTCTGTGTCTGTTTTGGAGTTTAGAGTGCTGAGCTGTGTGTTTGTTTTTGTTTGAAAGGCCGTGTGCTCAGGCTGCCAGTTGGAAGCTGTGACCCTTGATTAGGGTTTGAAATCTCAAACTCGCTGCTCATTTGTCGAGCTGTAGCTGGAGGGAGGAGCTTTCAGGGAGGCCAGAGCTTATAAAGCCTGCTAGTAAGCGACCAGGGTGCTTGCGAACAGGAGGGAGTTTTGAGAGGGGAGTTTAGAGGGTGCTAGTTACTTCTGATCTTCTTTAAACATAACTTTTATCATAATCTATATTCCAGACATTTAAAAAGAAGCCCAGTTTATAATTAAACTTATTCATAAGAAAAATGCAGACAGAAGCCCAGCAGCAGAGTGGGGGCTAACCTATTTATTGCGTCGAGTGTAACATGTATGATTACCTGCCCTGTGGGCGGGTAGCATATGTGTGCACCCGTTGTAAGGAGCTCCTGACCCTCAGAAACAGAGTTCGGGCTTTGGAGACCAGGGTGGCTGAACTAGAGGAGCTAAGGGAGGCAGAGAGATATGTTGATGAGACTTTCTGGGACACTGTAGTACTGTCCCACCTCCAAGTCTGAAAGCCCCAGTGCTCTTAAGGAGGATGAAAAACTCAGGGAAGCAGAGCATTCAGTGGGAGCAGAGGGAAACCATCCCATAGTTGGGACCCTCCTTTCAGAGGATGTTGTGGTATCCTCTCACACTAGAGATACCTCTGAGGGGGAGAGAACGACAGTTGACAGGAAGAGGCAGGTGTTAGTAGTGGGTGATTTGATCATTAAAAACATAGATAGTTGGTTTTGTGATGACCGGGAGAACCGTATGGTGACTTGCCTGCCTGGTGCGAAGGTTGCAGATCTCTCGAGGCATCTAGATAGGCTTATGTGTAGTGCTGGTGAGGAGCCGGTAGTCATGGTACATGTAGGTACCAATGATGTAGGAAAGGGTAGGAGAGACGTCCTGGAGGCCAAATTTAGGTTGCTTGGAAAGAGACTGAAATCCAGGACCTCTATGGTAGCATTATCAGAAATGATTCCAGTTCCGTGCACAGGGCCAGGTAGGCAGGCAGAGCTTCAGAGTTTCAATGCGTGGATGAGACGATGGTATAGGGAGGAAGGATTTAGATTTATTAGGAACTGGGGACACTTTTGGGAGAGGGGGAGCCTATAGGCTCCACCTAAACCAGGGTGGAACCAGACTGCTGGCACTGAACATTAAAAAGGCTGTAGAGCAGTTTTTAAACTAGGAGATGGGGGAAAGCCAATTGGTGCAGAGAAGCACGTAAAGCGGACGGAGACTTCTCTTAGAGGAGAATCCATTGATGGACATTCTCTAGAGCAGACAAACAACCACATACAAAGGAATCTAATACATCAGGAAAGGGCAGACAAATAAACAGTGGCAAATTTTTAAAGTGCTTCTACACAAATGCTAGAAGTTTGACTAATAAGATGGGTGAACTAGAGTACCTTGTATTAAAGGAGGAGATTGACATCATAGGCATCACAGAAACCTGGTGGAATGAGGAAAATCTGTGGGACGCAATCATACGGGGATATAAAATCTATCGGAAGGATAGAACAGGCCGTGTGGGTGGCAGAGTGGCACTGTATGTGAAAGATAACGTAGAATCAAATTAAATAAAAATCTTGAATGAATCAACATGTTCAATAGAATCACTATTAATAGTAATTCCATGCTCCAATAATAAGAATATAGCAGTAGGGATATATTATCAACCACCTGACCAGGACAGTGATAGTGACATTGAAATGCTAAGGGAGATTAGAGAGGCTACCAAAATAAAGCACTCTATAATAATGGGGAATTTCAATTATCCCCATATTGACTGGGTACATGTCACCTCAGGAAGAGATGCAGAGAGAAAATTTCTCAATGGCTTAAATGACTGCTTCTTGAAGCAGCTGGTACAGAAACCCACGAAGGGAGAGGCAATTCTCAATTTAGTCCTGAGTAGAGCACAGGATCAGGTCCAGTAGGTAACTATTACAGGACCGCTTGGGAATAGTGACTATAATATAATAACATTTAATATTCCTGTGGTGGGAAGAACAGCACTCTGGCATTTAATTTCAAAAAGGGGAATTACACAAAAATGAGGATGTTAAAAATTAAAAAGCACAGTGACGAGAGCCAAATCCCTGCAAGCTACATGGAAACTGTTGAAAGACACCATAATAGAGGCCCAACTTAAATGTATACTCCACGTTAAAAAACATAGTAAGAGACCTAAAAAAGAGTCACAGTGACTTAACCACCACGTTAAAGAAGCAGTGAGGAACAAAAAGGCATCTTTCAAGAAATGGAAGTCCAATCCCAGTGAGATAAATAGAAAGGAACATAAATACTGTCAAATCAAGTGTAAAAATGTAATAAGAAAAGCAAAAAAAGATTTTGAGGAACGGCTAGCCAAAAACTCCATAAACAATAGCAAAATGTTTATTAAGTACATTAGAAAGAGGAAGCCTGCTAAAAAAACAGTGGGTCCCCTAGACAATCGAGATACAAACGGAGCAATCAAGGATGATAAACCCATTGCAGAGAAGCTACATGATTTCTTTGCATCAGTCTTCATGGCTGAGGATGTTGGGGAGATTCCCAAACCTGCACCGTCCTTTGTGGGAGATGAATCTGAGGAATTGTCCTGGATTGAAGTGTCATTAGAGGAGGTTTTGGAATAAATAGAAAAACATTAACAGAGCTCCGGGACTGGATGGCATTCACCCAAGGGTTCTAAAAGAACTCAAATGGGAAATTGCAGAACTGTTAACTGTGGTTTGTAATCTATCTTTTAAATCAGCTTCCGTACCTACTGACTGGAAGATAGCTAACATCACACCAATATTTAAAAAGGGCTCTAGAGGTGATCCTGGCAATTACAGACCGGTAAGTCTATCTTCAGTACCGGGCAAATTAGTCGAAACAATAGTTAACAATAAAATTGTTAGGCACGTAGAAGAACATAATTTGTTGGGCAAAAGTCAACATGGTTTCTGTAAAGGGAAATACTAATCTATTAGAGTTCTTTGAAGGGGTTAACAGACATGTGGACAAGGAGGATTCAGTAGATGTAGTATACTTAGATTTTCAGAAAGCCTTTGACAAAGTCCCTCACGAAAGGCTCTTGTGTAAATTACATTGTCATGGGATAAGAGGGAAGGTCCTTTCATGGATTGAGAACAGGTTAAAAGACAGGAAACAAAGAGTAGGAATAAGTGGTAAATTTTCAGAATGGAGAGGGGTAACTAGTGGTGTCCCCTAAGGCTCAGTCCTAGGATCAGTCGTATTCAACTTATTCATAAATGATCTAGAGCTATGGTCACCATCCGGTAGATCAGGATCTACTGGTAGATCTTGGAGACTCTGACAGGTGATCCTGACTGGTTTGGCTGGAAGGGTATCGAGTGCCAGCACTTCAGCTGCCCCTCACCACACTGCTCTGCTGCTCCTGCTCAGAGCTGCTTCCTGAAAGCCTCCTGCTTGTTGTGCAGAGTAGGGGTGACAGAGGCAGGGGGGCACTGATGTCACTATGACCCTGTCCCCATCTTCACAGAGTGAGGAGGGTGTGGCCTAGGTGAAGGGGCGGAGCAGAGGTATTTGGGTTTGAAGTAGATCTTGGACTGACTTAAATTCAAAAAGTGATCTTGTGCTTAAAAAGGTTGGAGACCACTGATCTGGAGAAAGGGGTAAGCAGTGAGGTAGTAAAGTTTGCGGATGATACTAAACTGTTCAAGATAGTCAAGACAGAAGCAGACTGTGAAGAACTTCAAAAAGATCTCACCAAACTGAGTGATTGGGCAACAAAATGGCAAATGAAGTTTAATGTGGATAAGTGTAAAGTAATGCACGTTGGAAAAAATAACCCCAACTATACAAATAGTATGATGGGGGCTAATTTGGCTACGTCAAATCAGGAAAGAGATCTTGAAGTTATGGTGGATAGTTCTCTGAAAATGTCCACACAGTGTGCTGCGGCAGTTAAAAAGGCAAATAGAATCTTAGGAATTATTAAGAAAGGGATAGAAAATAAGACAGAATATCTTACTGCACCTGTGTAAAACTATGGTACGCCCACATCTTGAGTACTGTGCACAGATGTGGTTTTCTCACCTCAAAAAAGATATTTTGCCCTTGGAAAGGGTTCAGAAAAGGGCAACTAAAATGATTAGGGGTTTGGAAAAGTTCCCGTATGAGGAGAGGTTAAAGTGACTGGGACTTTTCAGTTTGGAAAAGAGAAGACTGAGGGGGGGATATGATAGAGGTCTGTAAAATCATGAGTGGTGTGGAGAGGGTGAATAAAGAAAAGTTAATCATTAGTTCTCATAATATAAGAACTAGAGGACACCAAATGAAATTAATGGGTAGCAGGTTTAAACCTAATAAGCGAATCTTCTTCTTCACACAGTGCATAGTCAACCTGTGGAACTCCTTGCCAGAGGTGGCTGTGAAGGCTAGAACTATAACAGAGTTTAAAGAGAAGCTAGATAAATTCATGGAGGTTAGGTCCATAAAAGGCTATTAGCCAAGGGGTAGGAATGGTATCCCTGGCCTCTGTTTGTCAGAGGCTGGAGATTGATGGCACCAGACAAATCGCTTGATCATTGTCTTTGGTCCACCCCGTCCGGGGCACTTGGCTCTGGCTATTGTCGGCAGACAGTCTACAGGGCTAGATGGACCTTTGGTCTAACCCAGTATGGTCATTAATTAAAAAAAAAATCAAAAAATCGAGTGCCGCATTGACTCAAAGCCTGGGAATCATCCAGAACTATCCCAGAATGTCATGGGACAACTTCCATAGTCCTCTTAATGGATGCTGCCTACCAGTGCCAATTAAGTGGCAATCAGAGGGGGCTGGCGCAGCTCCCCACCTGCTTCAGAAAGAGGACTGCTCCAGCCCTGCAGAGAGCCTGCTGTAGACAGGGGTTATTCTTGTCCTGAGCAACCCCCGTCTCTGGGGAATTTGGGGGCCCCACAGGGAGAGACTGTGCCAGTGTCCAGAACAGCCTCTCTCTGGGGAGTCCAGCTTCCTGTGGACAGGGGCTGATCCGGACGGGATTGGGAGCCGGTGGCAACCCCAGTGTGATCTAACAATAACCGGTTAATCGACGAATGGGAATTTACATCCCTAATGAGGTGTATTGCAACAGCATTTTTTAAGTTACTGCAAAATCATCAAGTGTCCTCCGTTTCCACAAGCCAGAATGACAATACTGAACTAACCATGACAAATTACAGGGTGGAGAAGATCATGTCACTAACCCTCACCAGCACTGCTTGAAAGATACATTGCCCATGAAGATCATTGGGGCCGGGCTATTTTATATAAGAAACTGAGAAATGTATCTATCTGTACCATGATGGCAATGTCTACATTATGAAAATAATACCTAATAATAATTGCCAAATGAGACCACTTCCCAACCTGCTTACAGAGCACCTGATCCAATTTTATTTTAAGCTAGGATTGGGCCCAAAGCAATCTTTTCATGTTACCCAAGAAGATCCAGTTAATATTTAGTCATCCTTCCAAAATGTAAGAGACCAATTGAAGTCCCACTGCCTGGTAGAGGCGATCTTTGAAGAAATTTGGAGAAACTGTGAATTTACTACTTCTGACAGCAGCACTTTCTCTCACTGGACTTGGGGTCTTTAGCACAGGTTTCACTTTGTGTCAAAATAACTCAGAAATGTGGCATCACAGTCCCCCCCCATTTCCAACCCATCTCCCAGTCCCGCACATTCAGCACTTACCTGTGGGCTTTGCTCACCTGTCCCTGTCGAACCTAGTTTAAAGCCCTCCTCACAAGGTTAGCCAGTCTGTGTCCAAACAAGGCCTTCCCGCTCCTGGAAAGGTGAACTCCATCTCCGCCAAGCAGTACTTCCTGGAAGAGCACCCCGTGATCAAGGAAGCCGAATCCCTCCTGGCGACACCATCTTCGCAGCCAGGCATTCACCTCCAGGATGCACCTCTCTCTGCCCGGGCCCCTACCTTTGACAGGAAGGATCGAAGAGAATACCACCTGTTAAATTTAACTGATTCACATCTCAACTTCAGGAAAATGAATAAAAATGTAAAACTTATGATTAGATGGTCTTCTAACAAGCTGGTATTGTCTTGACATGTTTCAGCCACATTTATCTTGAAGTGTTAATGGGAATAGCTTGGCTTATCTGTGTTCCCCAGTTGGTCTCCCTAGGAAACAGTTTTAAACCTCCCCATAGAGGGCAATTTGTTCAGTGGAAATGGTTCTTTATGCCAGTCATGAGTGTGAATCACCTTCTATGTCTGGATATGGCTTAGAAGGTTGCAGGTGTTGCCCAAAACAATTCCTTAAACAAAACTATTCTTGTTTCTATAAGTTATTTGCATGGTGGTAGTGCTGAGGAGCTCCACTTACCAATAAGCACTGAGGTGGGCTTGGCACAAAAGATCCTAGGAGCATCTAAGCAGTGGAAGTCATTGGTCGAGCCAGGAGACTCCCAGAGCTGCACCTTTATTTCAAAACCACCCTTCCCATTGTACTGATTTATCATCCTGCTAATGGGGGAGCATTCCTGATGATGTTCATCCTCTGTGCTCCTTGTTGACAGCAGGGTAATTACATCCTGAGCAAGGATTGCAGCAATAGAAAATGGCTGCTCCAGCATGGCTGGCAGACTTGGACCTACTTGTATGGTGCATACCATGGATCTAGCCCAGGCAGGTCTCAAGTAGCTTGCTTGCTGTGCTAATATGTTGCCTGATGATATAAATATTTCTGATTCCAAAGAGCAGATCAGCTGAGATACTATTGCACGGGTAATTCTGCACCATTTACGTCTTTCACGTGAGCAGCTATTGTTAACCCAGGGAGGGGGAAAGCAACTTCATAGCTGATCCTGAATATTGACAGGGGACCTTCCAGCCTTTACACAACTTGATTTTTCTTTCCTTTAGCTCTTGCCCACATTACCAGGGCTTTTAAATTGCTCTTTTTCTTTCTTTCTGCAGCTCTCCTGAATTGACTGGAGCGGTGATGGAAGGATTATTGTGGACCCAGAGTGACCTCCATAGAATAAAAAGTGGCCTTCAGCTCTTCTAAGAACCCAGTTTTAGACAAGTGGCACAAAGATATTAGACACTGTGATATTAGACTAGTCTATCATGAAAAAAATTCCTAGGGGAAATATAAGTGTATTTGACTACTTAGTAAGTTGATTGGTGCTTGAGATCATTTGTCTAGTAACTCTAGTTTAACACCAAAAGTTAATTTTTAGCTCTTTTAAACTGAGCAATGTGAAATATAGTTTTAGTGTGAACATACATTGGTACCGTCAGTTTTTCTTGAACTTTTTGTATTTAATAAAATATCCCACAGTTAAAAGTGAACCTTCTTTCTGGGTTTTGGCTTCCTTTTTGTGTTAATTTGTGCTAGGAAAAATATACTTGTTTTCTAATAGGTCACTATGAGTGTTTTCTTTTTCAATGAAGCTCATATTCCTGTTCCTCTCATGATTAAGGCTCCATCTATACTTACTACGCCAGGGATTGACCTTCTAGCATTTGATCTAGCCCCGAGTCAGTGCCTATACTCCCTGATTTGCGAGGAGTAAGGGAAGTCAACGGGAGCATTTGCTCCCATCAATCTCCCAGAGTGGCGATGGAGCAAATCTCAGCTTAAGGTACGTTGACTCCAGTTACGTTATTTACATAGGTAGAGTTGTGTACGTTAAGCAGACCTTCCAGGTCTAGTATAGACTTGGCCTTCATCATGTACATGCTGGATTTCTCTTGTCAGGAAAGACAGGGTCTTAATGTTAAAAAGTGGTTAGATGCAAAAGACTACCTGTTTAATCAGATGTTACCCATGTGGTAAACTTACATGGTGCTATTCTTAACAGGAAAGTCAGTTTGCATAAAAATCCCAGAACTGTCCTGTGGCCTCACAGTTAATGTTTTGGGACAAGATGCTGGAACAGTTGCAAGAGAACAAGCTACCTCCAGGCTTGGTGAGGGCTTTGATCAATGACCTGACTTTAAGGTTTCTGCTTATTACACATCAGAAAGGTTAGCAAAGCAAGTAATAAAGGCCCCGATACTGCAAGGATTCACAGTTGCAATTCCAGGATTGAGGTCCCAGTATGCAAAAGGTAAAATGTGAACTTTGCCAACTGCCCTGATTCCTTTATCTTCTAGATGTTCAGTAATCTTATTAGAAATGTGCATCAGATATTGTGAATTTAAATCTTGCCAAGCAAACTTGGTTGCTTTCTCTACTAGAAGTACAAAAGGACTGGATGAAGAAACCATGATAGATGTGTTCTAAAGCATTTGAATGTTTCCCCATCCCACATAAGATATCCAGAGACAAGCTCGTTCCTCTGCATAGAAAGCTATTTGAAAAGCCACAATTAAGAGGAAGTTATAGATAGTCGGTAGGGGAGGTGCCTGATAAATTGTCACAGGGATGAATATTGGGTCTGGGCATGCAGCGTGAATCTGGATTCTTGGGGGAAGAAGATTGCCATTGAACTGTGACTCCCTTTGCCTTTGACCAACCCACTTTTTGGTATTTCCTGCATTCCTCCATCTGCATAAGTGGATTAGAGCCTCTGGCCCTTAATTGCTAACAGAGGTTAGGGAGCCAGAGACATATATCTGAATTAGGGATGTAAGCAACTAGTCGACTAACCAATAAGCATAAGCATATAGGATAGTCAAGTAGTGACTCAACTAGTCGCTTCCCCTCCCTTACTACCTCAATCAGAGGCAGCAAGGGGTGGGAGCAGGAGCTGGTGCTGGGGGGAGCTGGCTTGAAAGCTGGTTTCCCCCCCCCCCCCCAGCACTGTCTCTGTGGAGGGCAGAGGAAGCAGAGGCAAAGTGGGGGACTGGGCATGAGCCAAGAATCAGCTGTTTCCTGGCTTGTGCCCAGTCCCAGATGCTCCAGTTTCTCCCCTTATCAACTAATTGACTAGTTGATGGAAATTCCATCAGCTAGTTGATTAAATGCAATTTAACATCCCTAAGCTGAATGAATTGTCCCTGGCTCCCAATATCAGAATTTGAATCTGCCCACTAATATATTAATTATTGGAACTAATTAGTAAAGCTTCTAAGATAACTTTGGCTTTGAACACAAGTCAGCATAACACACTGCAGAATGTTTTATGTAATGACTTGGCTATTGTATCTACGTCTATGAACATATCTTCATGTGTCTTTAATACATTCATGCTAAACGGATTCTTGCATGGGGACATTTTATGGAAGCAGCAAAACAGATTTCAAATAACCTATATTATTAGGGCATGTTAATTTAGATTTCCATTTACAGATTGACTTGAAAAGTAATTAATAAAAACCCTGAATATTTTAAATGGGTAGATGCTGGGTACTGATGATGTGCTACTGAAATGTCCATAGAAAATAAGTCTGTAGAATCAGCATTGTACAAATCATTTATTAAAGAAATTAAACAGTAGTCAAGTAAACGGAAACATGCACTTACATAAGAAGCCTTTAGATTTGGACTAACGAGAGTAAGGAATTATGAAAGAAACATATGATAAATTTGAAAAATGTATTCTAGCCTCTGGTAAGTCACTATCCACAAGAACTTCGATTCATGTTTTCAGAAAGTGTGGGGTTTTTAAAATTAAAGAATAGGCATCTTAAACTAATATTGGCTCTGTTTCTATAAGAGGAGAATATCACCTTAGTAGTAATTGACTTTCTTCGAGATGAGTGTCCCTGTAGGTGCTCCACAGCAGGTGCCAGTGCATCCCATTGCTGTTAACCAGTCTTTACAGCAGTGCCTCGGGAGGGGGCCATACACGCCCAGTGCCCACACCATGTTGATCCAGTGTGCCATAACCATGCATGTGCTGCTCCCTTTCCCTTCAGTTCCTTCTCTACCCGGAAACCCAGTCTGTATATGATTTCCAAAGGAGAGAAGAGGAAGGGAGGGTAGTGGAGCACCCACAGGGACGCTCATCTTGAAAAACGTTTGTTACTGCTAAGGTGAATAGTTTCTTCGAGAGAGATGTCCTTGTAGGTGCTCCACAGCAGATGACTGTAATATGTCTCATGGAGGTAGGAACTTTGGATCTGGTAAGTATTCTGTAGAAGTAGATGAAACAGCTTTGACCACTCTGGTTGTGAATAGAGGGCTTTGAGAAAGTGCATAGTGCTTGACGAATGTCTGTTCGGAGGCCCATGTGTCCACAATGGGAACCTTGTGAAGATAAGCCACTGATGTGGTCACCACTGTGGAGGAGTGAGCACGTGTTCAGGTACGTGGAATTATTTGGTTGTGTTTGTAACAGAATCTGATGCAGTCCAAAATCCAATGCGAGAGTCTCTGGGACGATATAGCCTCCCCCTTACTATGTTCTGCTAATGAAACAAATAGTTTTGATGAAGATCTAAAGGATCTCATTCTGTGTATGTAAAAGGATAGTGCCCTACAGACATCACGTGTGTGCATTTTTGCTTCAAAATTGATTGGCATGGGGTTTGGGAAAAAATATGGGAAAGTGAATGGTTTGATTTATATGAAAGGAAAACTGTTATTTTGGCAGAAATTTGGGATGAGTACGGAGGGTTACTTTGTCCTTGAACAAGATGGTATATGGGGAATTGACCATTAATGCCACTATTTCTCCCACATGCTGAGCTGAGGTAATGGCAACTAAAAGACAGTCTTCATTGATAGGTAAAGAAGGGTACGTCTACACTACAGCGCTAATTCGAACTAACTTAGTTCGAATTAGTTAATTCGAACTAAGCTAATTAAAACTAACGGATCCAGACTAAAAAACTAGTTCGAATTAGCGTTTTGCTAATTCGAACTAGCATGTCCACATTAAGTGGACCCTGAACCGGGGTTAAGGATGGCCGGAAGCAGTGCCAGCAGGGCATCAGATGAGGACTTAGAGCATGGAGCTGCTGCCTCAGGCTAGCCGAGGGCTGTGCTTAAAGGGACCCGACCCCCACCCCGGACAGACAGTTCTCAGGGGTTCCCCGCTTGCAAAGCAGTTCTGGCTTGGAGTGCCCTGAGTGCGCACACTGGGCACATCACAGCACTCGGCCATCAGCCCGGCTGCACTTGCCACAGGCTGCCATCTGGGGAGAGAGGGCAATTGGGGGGCTGCAGGAGAGCTTCCACCCCCCGAAGCCCGCAGAGCCTGCCCAGTCCTCCCCATCGGGGGCTCGTACCCCATTCCTCCCTCACCTCCTTCCACTTACCCTTCCCTAGCCCCCCTTTCTGATGTACAAAATAAAGAAAACGTGTGGTCAAAAATAGAATCACTTTATTGAACAAAACTCGGGGAGACTGGGAAAAGGAGGTGGGAGAGGGGAGGGCAACTAAAATGATCAGAGGTTTGGAACAGGTCCCATATGAAGAGAGGCTAAAGAGACTGGGACTTTTCAGTTTAGAAAAGAGACTGAGGGGGGATAGGATAGAGGTCTATAAAAGCATGAGTGGGGTGGAGAGGGTGCATCAAGAAAAGTTCTTCATTAGTTCCCATAATAGAAGGACTAGAGGACACCAAAGGAAAGGAATGGGTAGCAGGCTTCAAACTAGTAACAGAAAGTTCTTCTTCACAAAGCAAAGAGTCAACCTGTGGAACTCCTTGCTGCAGGAGGCTGTGAAGGCTACAACTAGAAGAGAGTTTAAAGAGAAGTGAGAGAGTCATGGAGGTTGGGTCCATGGAGTGCTATTAGCCAGGGGGTAGGAGTGGTGTCCCTGCCCAAACTTTGTGGAAGGCTGGAGAGGGATGGCAGAAGACAAATGGCTTGGTCACTGTCTTCGGTCCATCCCCTCCAGGGTCCCTAGGGTTGGCCGCTGTCGGCAGACAGGCTACTGGGCTAGATGGACCTTTGGTCTGACCCAGTACGGCCATTGTAAGCTCAGGGTCGGGGGTCTCAGTGGACCACCTTGATTTTCATGCACACCTGCTCCTGGGTGGCCAGGCTGGCAGCTCTCCTGCCCTAAACGGCCACTGTCCTGTGCCTAGTGCGGAGGTCATGGACGAGGTCCACGATGTCCGCACTAGACCAGGCGGGTGCCCGCCTCTTGCGGTCCCGGGCAAGCTCCCGGGAGCCGCCAGCCTGGTCCCGGGAAGAGGGAGAGGGCTGGGGGGCATCGGGTGGCTGGCTCAAGCCGTGCCAGGTGCAGGGTCTGCTAGCTGGGTGCTGGCAGGCTTGCACCTGGCACGGGCATCGTAGCCAGCCCGTGCCCCTTTAAGGGCTCCGGGGCCGGGAGGGGGGCATACGAGTTTCCCTGGTGGTGCCCAGAGTGGCCACCAGGGAAAGCTGGGGAGGGCTAGCCTCCCACTAGTTCAAATTAAGGGGCTACACACCCCTTAATTCGAACTAGTAAGTTCGAACTAGGCTTAGTCCTCGTGGAATGAGGTTTACCTAGTTCGAACTAAGCGCTCCGCTAGTTCGAATTAAGTTCGAACTAGCGGTTTGCTAGTGTAGCGCCTATCAAAGTTAATTCGAACTAATGTCTGTTAGTTCAAATTAACTTTGTAGTGTAGACATACCCGTAGGGAGCATGTGGCCATGGTTTCAAAGGGCTGTTTGGTGAGTTCGTTGAGCACCAAGTGCAGATTCCAGGGTTCACCCATTGGAGCTACATCAGGGTACAGGGCCTGAAGAGCCTTGAAGAATTGTTTTGTCATTGGGTGTGCAAATATGGTAGTGTCATCGATTTTGGTATGGAAAGTTGTAATTGTATCCAGATGGATCTTGATATAAGGCTCATTGATGAATGAAATTGTTTCAGATGGAGCAGATATTCAAGGATGGAAGGCAATGGTGCCGCTATAGGTGTGATATTTTGTGCCATGGCCCTCTGAGCATATCGTTTCCATTTGTGGGTGTATATTTTCTGAGTAGACTTGGCTCTACCATGTAGTAGCACATTTTGTACCTGTTCAGCGCATTGTAATTCTAGCTCGAGAACCATCCAGGTACCAGGCCTTGAGATGGAGCATAAGCAAACAGGGATGTTGTATTTGGAGCAGGATTCGTATAGCAGGTCTGGGTTCTACAGTAGGGTAATTGGGGGAAATATAAGCCATCCTGTTGAGGAAGAGGAACCATGGCTGCCTGGGCCAGGAAGGGGCTATGAGAATGACCATTGCTCTGTCCCTTCTTACCTTGTAGATGGTTTTGTTGAGGAGAGGTATGGGGGGGAAGGCATAAAGCCTATGCCTTCTGTGGAGCAGAAAAGAACACTCTTTGTTACTGTGGCATACAGGTCTATCATGGGATAACCCCAATGATGGAAAATTGTTGACAGTATGCTGTCTGTCATTCATCTGCCACTCATGCTCTTGACGTAAGGCTCTGCTGAGAGCATCCACAGTGGTGCTGAGAATGCCCGGGAGGTAGCAGAAACAAAAGACAGGACGATGTAGCACTTTAAAGACTAACAAGATGATTTATTAGGTGATGAGCTTTTGTGGGCCAGACCCACTTCCTCAGATCAAATAGTGGAAGAAAATTGGCTTGAGGCACCAGTTCCAGAGGGTAATAGCCTCTGTGCAGAGAGCATGGGAATAGGCACCACCCTGCCTGTTTATATAAAATGTGCATGCCACCTTATTGGTGTAAACCCTGATACGTTTGCCCAACAACATTGGAAAAAAAAATGGGCACAGGCATGTCTGATGGCTCTGAGCTCTAGTACATTTATGTGAAGGGTCCTCTCTGTTGTGGACTAGACATCCTGAGTTATTCTGTTTGCCATATGTGTTTCCCATCCTGTGAGGGAGGCCTCTGTAACAAGGGTTATGAAGGGGATCCCTGTGCATAGATTTTTGGGCTTAATTCACCAGAGTATTGTACCTTCACCATTCCAGGGATGGAGAGTCTTGGTGTATGGGTGGATGTTTGGTTTGTACACTGTCCTGAGCCAGCGCTGGGGGCAAGACATAAAAAGGCGTGCATTTGGTACTACGGGATTGCATGATGCCATGCGCCCCAAAAGTTGTAGACAGTCATGGACTATGGCTCGAGGTATGACCTGTAGCTTGATTACTAGGTCTTTGATTCTTTGAAATCTGTCGTTTGGTAATGAAGCTTTGTCTGTTTCCGCATTTAGTTGCACACTTATGAATTGTATTGACCGCAATGGTTGCAGGATTGACTTTGTCTTGTTAATTAATAGGCCCAGGGACTGAAAGCATACTATGACCAGGGATGTACTGTGATGGGAATCTTCCTCGGATTTTGCTTTGATGAAGCAATTGTCCGGGTAAGGAAAAATGATAATACTTTGTTTCCTTAACTAAGCAGTGACAACTGTCAGCATTTTCAGAAAGATTCTCAGTGCCGTGGAAGGTCCAAATGACAGGACCATATATTGGTAATGGTCGGAACCTAGGATGAAACAGAGAAAGCATCTGTGGGCGGCACGAAACACTGCATGAAAATAAGTGTCCTGCAAATCAAGGGACAAAAACCAGTCCCTCTGCTCCAGTGCTGGGATGATAGTAATCTTTGCCTTTTTACATATTGATTTGAAGACTCTTGACATCTAGGATAGGACACCAACCCCCGTATTTTCTGTATGAGAAAATACTGGGAATAGAACCTTCTTCCTCTGTATTCATGGGGGACAGAGTCTATGGCACCCAGCTGAAGGAGGTGTTTGGATTGTTGGTTCAACAGAAGATTACGAGAATGGTCCCTGAATAGGGCAAGGTAGGTTGTTGGGAGGGAGGGACAGAAGTAAAGTAGATGGTATATCCTCAATCAGATCATTTGGAGAACCCATTTATCTGGCATTATAGACTGCTTTTTGGTGTACAAAGGCAGCAGATGATTACTGAATGGCTTATTAAAGCATGGTGACCCTGGAGTGGGTCGAGAGTTTCAGGCCCTTGACAAGAACCTGCAAATCTACTTATTTTGCTGGGGTGGATGGTTTGCCGAGTTCATTTGCATGTGTCTGCACTGATGTTCCTTGACCACACTCTTGGTGGTGGTGATGATCTTGCTTTTGGTGCTGGTAAGTGTACTGTGGCTTGGGATATGGCTGATATCTGTATTGTCGTCTCCTGGTTGCAGGTGTGTGTCTCCCCAAAGAGTGAAGCATTGCTCTTGAGTCCTTCATAGAATGAATAACGTCATTGGTCTTGATGGAGAAAAGTTTTTCACCCTAAACTGGAAGGTCTTCCACAGTTGATTGTACCTTGCGGGGAAAAGCTGTGGAGTTGAACCACGAGGCTCATCTCATAACAACTGCGGTGGCTGTGGATCTTGTAGTCATGTCTGCCATGTCAAGAGCCACCTATAGGGCTGTTCTTGAAATTGTGTGTCCTTCCATGATGACCGTCTTAAATTGGTGGTTCCTTCTACGATGACTGCCTTAAATTGTTGGTTTTTTGCCTCTGAGATGTCCTCAATAAAAGTGTTAAGCTTTGAGTAGTTGTTGTAATCATATTTACTGAGTAATGCCAAGTAGTTTGCTATTCTAAATTATAATGTCGATGGTGTGTTCACTTTTCTTCCAAATAGACATAGTAAGAGACTGGACCTGTCAGCTAGGGTAAAGCAAGATTGCTGTTGTTTATTCCTCTGGTGGGTCTCCTCCACCACCAGCGTGTTTGGGAGGGCAGAGATGGGTAAAGAAGAATTTGGAGCCCTCGGGAGGGATGTAATACTTTCTAGCCACCTGTTTACATGTGGGTGGAATTGTAGCCAGTATCTGCCAGATTGTCTTGGCAGGGTCCATTATCACCGGGTTTATAGACAGGGTGATTTTCGCTGATGGGGCAGTTTGAAAGATATATTCATGTTGACTCTGTTACCTCCTCCATGGTGATACTAAGGTCAGCTGCCACTCTTTCAAAAAGGTCTTGTAATGTTGTCAGTTGTCATTGGTGGTGGTGGCATCACTGCCTCATCAGGGGACGATGATGAATTCGTAGTAGGGATGTAATAGTATAGTCGATTAACATATTAACTGATAAGCAAAAGCTTATCGGTTAATACTATAGACTACACACATTTCTCCCCCTTCTCCCCACCAGTAAATTTTTTAGCAGGTTGGTCAACAGCATGGCTCAGTCCTGACTTGTGCCAAGTCCAGGACCTACCTCCGCTACTGCTCTCCATTTAAAGTGTACTAGGAGCCAGGCAGGCAGGCAGCCAAGCTCAGATCTGGCTTGCACCGGATTCAGGAGCTCAGACCAAGCTCGGGACAGGGGCTGCTGCCAACCCATGCTGCTGCCTCTGTAAGAACATAAGAACGGCCATATTGAGTCAGATCAAAGGTCCATCTAGCCCAGTATCCTGTCGTCTGAGAGTGGCCAATGCCAGATGCTCCATGGGGGTGAAAATAATAGGTAATCCTCACGTGATCCTTCTCCTGTAGAAACAGAAGCAAGGGACACCATTCCTACCCATTCTGGCTAATAATCATTGATGGAGCTAATCTCCGTGAATTTATCTAGCTCTTTTTTTTGAAGCATATTAAAGTCCTGGTTTTCACAAAATCCTCTGGCAAGGAGCTTCACAGGCTGTGTGCTGCATGAAGAAAAACTTCCTTTTGTTTGATTTCAACTGGCTACCTATTAATTTCATTTGGTGACCCCCTAGCTCTTATATTAGGGGTACAAGTAAATAACTTCTCTTTATTCACTTTTTCCACACCAGTCATGATTTTATAGACCTCTATCATACCCATCCCCCCCTTAGTCTCCTCTTTTCTAAGATGAAATGTCCAAGTCTTTTTAATCTCTGAATGGGACCTATTCCAACCCCCTAATCATTTTTGTTGCCTTTTTCTGAACTTTTTCTAATGCCAATGTATCTTTTTTGAGATGAGGCAACCACATCTGAACACAGTATTCACGATGTGGGCATACCAGAGGCAATAGTGCAGGGTGACAAGCAACTGGTACGCGAGGAGAACTGGTTTTTAAACTGGCACCCTGCACAGACCAACTCCCGCCTGGACCCCTCACTGCTGCCTCTGATAGGCGGCAGCACAGGGTGGCAGGGGGCTCCCTGGGATTGTGGGCCTGGAGTGCACTGTCTGCCAGCCCCACCCCTGGGGAGTATAGACTAGTCAATTAACCAAGAATTCACGAGGTTAATTGAATAGTTGATTAACCAATATTTAACATCCCTAATTCATATCAGGCGATGTATCTGGCCCTGCTTGCTGTGATTGTGGATCCTGAGCTGCCCTCCAGGTGGGATGGTGATGGAGATTGTGGTGGCGGAGAGGGAGCAGGTTGGATTATGCGCTCCTTAATGTGTTTCTGCTTGTAACTGTAACCCCATGGGCTTCAGTATTCCCGGTGTGCCACATATGGCATGGTGGTGGCATCCATGGATATGGTCCCCATGGTGGGATATGCCTGTCTAATAGGAATCTCAAACTGGCATGAGCAGATGGTATGGAGACTTCCATGCCAGGGGACAGTTGAGGTAAGAAAGTTATCTAGCAATGATGATGATAACGGGGATATAACTCAGTAGGCGATGTACGGTGTTTCAGTGCTGCTGCACCGGCTGAAGTGTTGGTGCTTAGGAAAGGTGACTTGAATGTGGAGGGGACAAGTAAGTCCCTCTGATGCGGATACCTTGGTGCTGGAGTGGATAGTGCTGTGGTTGTCTGCACCATGATCTGTACCAATATCATCATCATGGATGGATATAGTGCTGACTGATGCCTTAAAGATGCCACATGTGGTGTGGATGGCTGTTGCGGTGCCTTTGAGTAGTTCTCTGCACTGATGTGGTTGTACCATTACTGCTCGGTACCCTATTGGACACTGAGCTCTATGACGCAGGCATACTCAAGCCTGTTGCTTCAGCACAGGTTCTCTGCACTACGTGCTTGTCATGTGCTCAGTGCCGATTTCATTATTGTGCACTGTTTCGGTGATGGCACTTTGTCTGATGAGGCACACTTTCTGGGTGGTTTCTTCCTTTGGTTTGGGGATTTTCAATCGCTTCAGTGCCTGGATCAGAGGCTGGATGTTGGGATTTCACCAGCATGATTAGTTTGAGGTGGGGGTCTCTGTCTCTGTGGGTTCATGCTTTCAGTTTGACACAATAATGGCGATTTTGCAGGACATGAGATTTCCCCCAGACATCTGATATGTTTAGAGTAGAGTACCCATCCAATACAGATATAGCATCATTGCAGATGGGGCAATGTTTAAATTCTGGAGAACCAGAATCTGAAACTTAGTTATGCCCAACCAACAGCAAATGGGAAAACACTTTGGGGAAGAAAAGTTTGGGGTGTGTTTTTTTTTTTTTTTGAAGGAGAGAGAACGTGGATCAAACAGGAAGTCGATGAAGAAAAGAACTAGGAACAAGCTATTTATCTATAGGACCTATCAATGGTAAGTGAAGAGCACTGCTGAGCTGTCTCAAGCTGGGAACAGTAAGAAGGAATTGAAGGGAGGGAGGCTATGCATGCATGGTCACGACATGCTGGAGCCACATGGCATGGGCACTGCACATGCATGACCCCTGAGGCACTGCTGTAAAGACTCCAGTTGATGGCATTGGGACACACCAACACCTACTATGGAGCACCCAAAGGGACATCTTTCAAAGAAGAACTCAGATTTCATCTGAAGGGAGATTATTAAAAAAGCTAAATAAAACAATGTGGGTCACTTTTATATTTGACTAGATTAAGAGAAATCTACTATTTAAAAAATCCTCCTTTATCATCCATCATGCTGTGAGTTCAGTTTCTCATTAACAATCAACATTTTTTCATAATGAAAAATAGTGATTTCAGCTTTCCCTAGAATGTTTTAGCTTAAAATGCAAAATGCCTCACTTTGGCCCTGGTCCTAGATGCACTTAGATCTTTGAGTAACTTTTAATGCTCTTTTAGCGAAACAGGAGGACTTGTTACTCATGTGCTCCTGTGCTTGCAAGAGCTTGGGAAACGTAAGTAAGTAAAACAATGTCAAACAAATTTAGAATTAAATTTGGACACATCACAATGCTTTTCATATTCCAAGTTATCTAAAGAAATGTATAAAGCAATGAACTAGAAACAGGAAGTTCAGGGACTTCAAAAGTTTATTGAATAAATCAATCAATATATAATTCATAACATTGTGATCTGATCATATTTAATATGTGCAAACCTTTTACACACTATTGGGAGGAGAGAACAGGTAATATTTGACAATCAACCTAAAAGTCTTCCATGTTTGCCTCACAATGCCACTACATATCTTTACAAAATCTTTACATACATTCAGACAAGTTTATGGGGATTTTTCACACCTATATCACTTCACCATCACCACATGCATGTTCTGAATACAACAGGCCAAAATGACAGATTGTGCTTCTTCAGAAGCTAACCAAATAATGTAGCTGTGATTTTTATGTGATAGTGCACTTACATTCTTTAGCTTGAAATACTGTGGTGGGATTTTTATATATAATAAACATACATGCTGGCTCTCTCAGCAATCTTTCAGCAACATGAAGCTCTATGCAAGAGAAATGCTCTGTCATCTTTATTTTTTTAAAAGAAAAAAAGCTGTCAGCTCAACTTTTACTGTTAAATTCCAAGTGTATAATGGTGGAACACATGGTGGTCTGAACAACAATATGAATTACTGCACTCCTCCATCAAGGACTTAATTAGTTCAAAACAGCCTCTCACTGCTGTTCTCATGTGCTGCTGTGGAATAATATTAGACTCACAGTATGCCCCGAATAGAGTTTTCTTAAGTGGTGATTGGGAAACGGAGCCATATACAAGCCATCTTCCAATATTTTCTAACAGTAAAATTCTTAGAAGTGGCTAAAATGGGAAATTTCTTCATTCATACCTTGAGCACTCTGATTTTTTAATTATTAAAAAACACTCCAAAAGGAAAAGATTCACATTATCAGAGGCAAACTGGCTTTAAAAAAATTAAATACTTTGGTGATTTATTATAAGTTGTTTAGTCAGTCTGCTTTACAGTTTGTTCTTATCAACCATACACATTCTTTGCATTTTAAAAACAGTTAAAGTAATCAAAACTTTACAAACAGCTAAAAATACACCCATGCTAGTGAATGTATTACATGCAGCATAAGGTAGAGCATTGCACACTTAGTATAGTGATTTACGAAGACCATGTACTGGTTAACGTCCATATTCACTCTTTTTGTCATTAAGACTTACATTATATTTGGGTCAACCAAAAAACCCAAAGAGATTTTATAAAATTTTACAACAATTAAACAAGTAACGTTTAATTCTACAAATGGATAAAGCAAACTACTGTAGCTCAATAGTACACCAACAGGACTAATAGTAGTCAAATAATCTATGTACACAAGCTACTACAATACTAAATACCATGTGATATTTACAAAAACATTAAGTAACGTCAGGTAACATTCCAGAAATACATGTAGTTTATTCCAAAGCATTATTCAGTTGCCTAGTAAACTGAAGGTAATGTAATTTTTAGTCATAAATTACATAAAAGTAAAATAGCTGGAGAACACAAAGACCAGCAAGCTAGGGAGCCCTGGGGTGAAAACCTGGCCCTATTGACATCAGTGGATCAGGACTTCACCCAATTTTATTTATCTATTTTTTGCTGTTCTTTATCTAGGACTACGGTAGTCTTTGGAGTTTTTTTCTTTTTAAATATATACTCTGGAATTGTACTATTACACAAATTTAAAAGTGTATTTAAATATTGTGCTCTCAAAAAGAGCATTTATACAAAATCATATTTACAATAAGACACTGATGATCATGTATATCTTGAGATCAACTCTTCTGTGTTTGAAGAAATCTAAGCTTAAATACTGAAGGTTAAGGAATGTCAGTGTTTTGAAGTAGCATTTGAAGATATATTAAAACATGGATCACTGGATGCTGTAAGTTAAATTAGCTGATCAAGAGACACTAAACCATGTTTATAAATTATTACTTTTAGGAGCAGGAATAAGTTACAAGCAAAAATTCTGTAGACAATTTCTTCAAGACTTTATCCCCCCGCCCCCATTTCTACACAATGTAAACATTCTTGGCTTATGTTAGAAGAAGTGCCTTAGAGAAAGGTTTTGTTGGACTGATACTAGGATTCCTTCCTAATAAATACAAGGCCCTGAAGAAGACTGAATTTACTAGCAGGTTAAAGTCAGTGAAAGAGTTAATTAACTACACAATTCCTATAAGATAACATTATCGCCATAAACCATCCAAAATCTTATGCAGCAACCCCTGCTCAGTGTTACAAATAAAGGATGCTGAGATACAGGTCTACAAACCCTCTTGCAAGAGTTTGTGTAGTGGGGGAAAAGAAAACACTTTTCTACATACACATTTAATTCCATGCAAGATGGAAAGTGTGAGTACACAAGCCTTATTTTAAACCTAAATTATACATGTATTATTAACCTGTTAAGAATAAAGCAGGGTCTACAGCAGTTAAATTGTTACAGTTCTATTTATAAACACGTGCAAATGAGTAACAATTTTTACATAAAATTCCTTTGCAAGAATGTATTTGTTTAATAAACAGACTAAAGATAACTTACGTAATAGTATGCTTTTATGTGTACACACAATATCTGTGCACACTCTAATAAAGTGGATTTGAAAAGTTGTCCTTGTTTGTCTATAAACTACAAGTGCCCATTTAAAATAAAAAGATCCATAATTACCCATGGGCTACTTCCCTGTGACACACAGTGTCACAAACATTGTGGTGAAAATGCAATATTGAAGTTAATCTAGAGATGGTTTTTGTACATTTTTTTATACAATCAAGAAAAAGAGATACAATTTGTATCAACAAACAAAAGGTCATTTCTGGTTATTTGAGGCATTACTCTCAGCTGCTTTTACGATAGAAGAGAATATGAAGTAAGAGGAAATTAAAAAAATATAAAATGCTAGTTAAGGTATGTTTCGAAAGTTGGTCAGGAGTAAAAATATTTTTCTATAGCTATATGCTAACTTTTTGAAGATTAGTTTATTTTTATTAATAGCAATGATCTGCAGCTAATTAAACAATTATTTTTTATACTCTGGGCACGAAGAAAACAATCTTTAAGTCATTGCAATTTGAACACACAATGATATGGCCAGGACAAAATATGTAAGTAGTCTGAGAAGTACCTGTGGGGACGCTAGAATACATATCATGTGTGAAATGATGTGAACATCCAATTTACTAATACATTTACTTAATTGCATCTGTAACTTTGTCACATTTTGCACATGATAAACAGCCCACAAGAGACACTTAGATTTAATGCAGGTTTTACAGTAGCAAGTGGAAGTAATGATGTAGTAGTCTTTGGTCCTCAGACAAACAGAACTAGAAAGCAGCATGCAAGCCATTATCAAAACACCAGAAACAACCCTGACTGCAGCCTCACGTTCTGTGTGTTTCACAGTAAGAAACATTTAGGCAGTGTCACACCTTCTCATGAAGAAACAAAAGGCCATAAACCAGGCCTTCTCAACTTTCATGAAAAAAACTACAGTAGAAGTCAACAAGTCCTAGCTCGAGATATATCGAGTTAGTAATGGTTCAAAATGTTGAAATATACATTGATTCAAAAAGGGCGTCCATTCAGTGCAGCTTAAAAAAAACCAATAAACACCTCTTCTGGAGGCATTTAGCTACAAAGTTCCCACCCCTGAGCAAAATATTAGTTGCGCAATCAATGCCGCACACAATTTTTTTCTTGCCTGTCAAAATAAAAGCTTTAAAAGCTTTCAGGAGGAAAATGCATACCTTTGGGTCAATCTGAAGTACAAAGTAGGACAGGGGTTGCAGCAAGCCAAAGATGTAGCATCCCTTTTCAGAACCAGCTCCTCTCCCCTTTTAAACACCAGCCACACTGTCCTTAGCCACAAAAGAAGGGTTGCAGTTTCTACTAAACTGAATATTCACATATTAATATCTACTACCTTCCTTCCCACTTGAAGGGAAGTAAAATGACAGTCTGCAGTTGACCTTAAAATGTACTATCAGTACGTCTGAAGAGGAAGGCTACAGTTTATCATATTTTTAACACTGAATTGGGACTCAATTCTGCAAGTTGCTGAGCTCTCTGGCTCCAATCCAGCAAAGCATTTAAGCAAGTGGTGAACTGGGACCAAAATGCTCAGCACCTTACAAGATCAAGCCCTGGGTGGATAAATTTAAAGGCTAAGAAATACCAGTTATGTTGACATTTAAAAGTGAAAAAGGGACTAGATCAGGTTTGTTTTACAAACTGATGATTATTTTAATTGTGGGCAAATCATCCTTTTAAAAAAAGATTTGACACAGAGGAATGCAGTGTCAAAGCGGAAGTCTTAATGATCCCGGAATGTACAGAGCATATTTTGAAAAGCCAATTATATATTTATAGTCAGATTGAAACTACACATTGTTACATGCAATATAATTGCTAACAATAATTTTGAATGAACAGCTTTAGACACTAAAAATGTAACCTCCTTGTTCTTAGTTAAATAATATATTCATGCAAAAAGGTATGCACTTCCTGTAAAATACTTTTAAAATACCCTAGTTTTGAAATCCTAAAATATTCATTATATTTACAATACAATCTGTATATAGTGTCTCTCACATATATTTAATGATTGCTATAGGGCACAGAATTTTATGACAGAAAATATTTACAACAGATTTGCCCACTTCTCTTATTTTTAACTTTTCCTCCAGATTCTGCTCACTATACACTCAATACTATTTGTCTTTAAGTGTTCAGAAAGAGGCTCTAACATTTTAACGCCCTGTTCTCAATTTGGCAACAATCATAGCTGCCAGCTGTTGTGCATCTGTCATGTGGGGATTTTTCTCCATTACCGAGAGGACAACACCAGCAGGGAAAATATTGCAGAGATTCTTGTATGTCTGATATTGATGTTCTGGAATGATATGCTGTTCCTGTGGCTCCCCACATACCCCAATCCAGGGGTTCCTCCACAGCTGCTCCATCTTCTCAGGCATGCTTCTTACCATTACAGGTTCATAACATGGTTGCATGAGATTGTTACTCAGAGGATAGGAGTGGTAAGCGTAAGTATCAGCAGCACATGGTAATGGATCCCAACTAGCATGCTGTTCTCGACAGAGAGGTGGCCTTCTCTGCCGCATTGGATTACTTTCATAAAGCCGTGAGTCAGAAATACTGTCCATTCTTGTCATGACCAAGGCACGGCTTGGCTGTGCAGTGGCTGATGGATGAACATTCTGAGGCACTGGGTAGTCTCCTGGACAACTGGATCGTGCTCCTACAACTGGATGCTGGACATGGAGTGCTAAATGGGAAACAGACTGTTTGCGTGGGAGTTGTTTAGGCTCTTCAGTTCCATAACTCTGAACTCTAGTTAAGGCTTCATGGTAACCATGGGAAAAAGGCTGAAGACGATTTTGGGATGAAAGTCTGTGGACCTTCACATTGTCTTCTGGTCTGGCTTCTGCTACACCCAGATACAAATCATTGTAAGAGGAATAAGAATCATTGCTTGTATGGCTTAAGCAATTGTCAGGACAGGGGCTTGAATTTCTAGAGTACATCCCCTGGTCTGCATCAGCCCCATAGTAATCTGTGTTTCGCATGCTGCTTATGCTCAAATTGGAAAAATCACTGAGCATGGAATAATAGCCATGGTCCCCTAAAGATTCATATTTAGGATACTGGTCTGTATAGCTAACAGAAGTGCCATGGCTATTGGTGACTAGTATTGGAGGATACTGCACACTGGCCATGTGTTCTAGTGAGGATTTCTGATGAGTAAATTGTGATGATCCAGGTACAGGACTGCTTGCAGAACGAGTATTTAATGCACCAACAGCATGGCTTTTTGAAGGAGGGATTGTTGGTACGCTTAGTGCGGAAACAAGAGAAGGGACAGAATTGGCTTCTGACTTCCGAGCTACCGACAGCCTTTCCTCAGGTTCCACAGCAACTGATCTAATGCTTGGGTCTGACTGGCGTTTGGGGGCAATGCGTTTCACTTCAGAATTGATTTCTCCTTTGGAAATGGATGATCCTGTGCCACATTTGGCCAAAGCTCCCTCACTCATAGTTTTCACAGCAGACAATTTGGCACTTATTCGAAGCTCATCCGCTACTGACCTTTGAGGCTGATTTGCGCGTTCTGGGTGGTAATATTTACATTTGTGTCCATAGGTGCATTTTTTACCTGCAAAAGAAGCCTCCAAATTAAATACGTCAAAAACAATTGTACAGAAAGCTGTATTACAGTAAGCTAAAAAAAAATCTGTAACCCACAACCTCCCTCTTTTTGCTCAATGCCTATAGAGGTATTAAATCAGCCACTCTACCTAGAATAGTCTCTTACAATATGTGCTAATACTTAAGCTAAACAATCTGTTCCACCTTGCATTTTATTAGAGACTGGGAGTACCTTTCCCAACCTGAAGAGCTTTGTGTGGCTCAAAGCTTTTTTTCTTTCATCAACAGAAGTTGATTGGTCCAATAAACGATAGTTCCTCACTCACCTTATCTCTCTAAGCTAAAGATTCAGTGTTCGATGCTGTATTGTTTATAATTACTTTTGGGGTTGTAGAATGAATGTTAATGCTTTGGAAATAAACAAATCAGAAGAGCACAGGCACCAACTTTCATTTTTCTGGGAGAGTGCTCCACGCCTGCTTTGCTGAGGTTCTGCCCCCACTCCATCTTTACCCTGCATCTTCCTGCTCCATCCCTTTTCCAGAGTGCTTTGCTCTCACTCCACCTCTTCCTGCCCCATCCAACCATGCTTCTTACCATTACAGGTTCATAACATGGTTGCATAAGATTGTTACTCAGTGGATAGGAGTGGTAAGCATAAGTATCAGCAGCACATGGTAATAAATCCCAACTAGCATGCTGTTCTCAACAGAGGGGTGGCCTTCTCTGCTGCATTGGATTACTTTCATAAAGCCGTGAGTCAGAAATACTGTCCATTCTTGTCATGACTAAGGCACAGCTGGAGCCGCTGAACAGTTGATCAGCAGATGGCATTATGTGTGTGTTCCAGCACCACAGCATCTGTAGAGTCAGTGCTTAAAGTCTAGTAATCTGGAATTTTGTATGTATATGAGCAGCTACTGAGCATCTCTCCTGCTCACTGCTCAGTTGTGAACCATAGTGCTCTCCCTTACACTATAATTGTTGAGCACTAATAATCTACTCATTGCTGTATAAAACAAAGAAAAGCTCGGTCATAGAACTAATACAGTACAGGACTTCTCCTTTGAGTAAAACTATAAAGAATGGCATGATAGTTTTTTTGGGATATCTCTAGTATCCCAAAGTAGTGCTGCAGTCTAGACATACCTTTAGGTTTCAACTGTGAAGCACTGGGTCCAAATTCATAGTGGATATTTATTCACAATAAAAAACTATTCCGCATCTTTTCAACCAGCCCGTTATTTCAAAATAGATTTTGAAATAATGCTATTCTGACATCCCTGTAACCCTCAATCCACAAGGGTTAAGGAATGTTTCAGACTAGTAGTTTATTTCAAAATTTGAGGCTGTGTAGACAGCACCAAATTTCAAAATAAGCTATTTTGAAATTAGATTGAAATAAGATATGCAAATTGTGTAGCTCAAATTGAATATCTTATTTCGACCTACGTGTGCAGTGTAGATTAGCTATTAGCCTAGACTAGCTATTCCATGTTTTAAAAGCAAGACCTTTGAATCGAAATATAACGGGCTTGCTATTCTAACGTCCCTGAAACCCTCATTGCATGAGGAATAAGGGACGTTTCAGAATAGCACTTTATTTCGAAATAACATGATAAATAAGCTACACAATAAGCTTATTTTGAGGTAAGGGTGCTGTGTAGATGCACCTTTAGTGACTTCACCTTTTGAACTGGTTTCCGATCTCTAATGCTCTACTTTTTTTTTTTAAAGAAACAAAGAAAATAGACACTAGTGTCCAATCTGGATGCTAGCAAGTAAAACAAGCCAGGTTTTGATTTTTAAAAAATTGAGCAAAGTCTAATTATAATACATCAGCTTCTTATTCAGTCTCCCTGACACACAGAGCTCAGTCTGACTACTGTAAACCTACCATAAGGGCATGGTTGTTTTTTATGTTCAGGAATAACAGGCCTTTTTCTGAGGAAGTTTTCAAGGCTTGGACCATGGCGTCCTAAAGGATCATCAGGAGGCATAAATCTGGGGGAAGAAACAGATGAAATGTGAATTTTAGTTTCCATGTGACCTTTAAATGTAAATTCCACAATATGAAGAAAGAACATACTTGTCATTCACAAAAGAATACATTAGCAGGCGTTCCTCTATGAATTTCTTCCATTCTGGCTTTTCATTCTGAAGATCCCGATAATTATCATTTGACACAATGATGCCATCTGAGTCAAAAGCGAGTTTTACTATAAACCGGTCATCATAACAGACCACCCTTCTTCCCTGGACTCGCCGAGATGGGGTGAAGACAAGAATTTTTTCTTTCTCCAATTTACGTAAAATTTCTTGATCTGCAAGATAAGTTCAGATGATTTAAATAATTTCATTAAGAAACAAGCCACTTCAAGTTTTTACTAAAAAGCGTTTTTATTTGTTGTTTATATTAGAAAGGGAGTTAAGTAGTTCAGATTAACAATACTATTTTCCACTAAATATGCTAAGATAGTATACTCTTCGGGGGGTAATGTAAGCATGTAAAAACCTAGACTTAAATAGCACTTTTCTTCCAAGGGTTTCAAGGCACTTTACAAAAAAATTGAGGCCTCACACCCACTCCCATTCCATCTGCACTGTACTATCAACCTGATATTCCTGGCTCAATGAACACATGCAAATACTGCGAGACAAAGTCTATGTTTGCTCTACATAACCAACCAAGGATTCCACCTCTGTCAGAGGAATCCTGAGCTGCTTGGCCACTAAATCAGATGGGGGACACGCCAAGAGCCTATCCTTATATTCCTAAAATCCTTGTCATGGGGAGGAAACATTAATATTTCTCTCCACAACACAGAATGTGTTCTAGGAGTACTTGAAAAACTTGTATCAGTCCTACTTGCAGATACTTACAATGGCCTTTAACTAGCAAAAATCTGTTAGTTTCAATTTGAGTGCTGAGCCATCCTCCACTTAAAAGGAGACTATTTCAATAGTGACGTGTACTTTGTGAAGCTATTGTGTCTTTTGGGACGAAAGATAAAATACTGTTATACTGAATTAACATTGCCTCAAATTATTTCCTCCATGCTTAGGATAATCTTTTTTAACAAAGTAACAATATTTTTCCTACAGTAAATGCTACAATCTTGTAATAACACAACTATTTTACCACAGCATGAAAGTAATCGTTTTGACGTTCTACCTGTAATTGGTGCATCAGGTCGAGACTGCTCTTTTCTCCATGCAGGAACAAACACAGTGATATCTTTGTGTCCTTTCTCCAGAAACCACTCAACAGCTAGCTGAATCCCCCGACAGGAAAATTCTTCTTTATTTCCGTGGCTTAAAAATATGGCAAAGTATTCATTTAAAATAGGATAAGAAAGAGTTAGCAAATGACAACCAAGAACTAGCTAATGATGCTTACTTCTACAATATATGCATTTTATAATAACTATACACAAAAGGAACAAATAGCAGATTTTGCCAAAAATTACTCTTTCTGGAAATGATTTTTTGTAAAGGGAAGGAATTCTCAGATTATATAGTTTACTGTTAGTGAGTCTGATAACTTTCTGATAACTGCTTAAAATCAGTCTTTAATACTAGCCTAGTATACAGTGGTACTACAAAATTCTGAGCAAAATTTAAAATAGCACTTGAACATACTTGATAAAATAACTTGGCTTTTGAGTCACCAATTGCCACATACTTACTAACCATGACAGGCTTTTTACAAATCAGGGTATGTCTAGACTACAGTGCTTTTCCGGGATACCGAAAAAGCTCTGCCATATCCAAGGAACTCATCTGCTTTCTCCCCCCTTCCCCCCAAAAAAAGGCAGATGCTTTTTTTTCGGCATCCATGTAAACCTCATTTAAGAGGAAGAAGGGATGTTCCGAAAGAGGGGTTTTTTTCTGACATTTGGTCCCGTGTAGACATTTGGCTCTGTAAAGAAAAGTCACTTTCGGAAGAAAAGCAGAAAAAGATACGCAAATTGCATATCTTTTTCCAACTTTTCTTTGTAGTGTAGACACAGCCTCAGAGCTGTAAGCCTAAACATTCCTCATTTAGGGCATGTTTACACTAGGAAATCATTCTGAACTAACTCCTGAAATAACTATTTCAAAATGATATGTCCACACTACAGGGGAAGCCTTGGAATTAGTCCAAGGCAGGCTCCCTTAATGTGGATGTGCTACCTCGACTTAGAGCCCCAGGGAGCACTGGGGAATAATTACTTGGAATGACTCTGGGGAGTAGTTATTTCAAAATAGTAGTAGAGAGTCCACACTATTGCTATTTCAAAATAAATATTTCGAAATAAGCAGGAGTTGTTATTTCGAAATAACCAGCCTGTTATTTTGAAGTAATGGGCTTGGGAGTGTGGACGCTCCACTTGTTGAAATAAGGGGAGTTATTTCAACATAACTTCCTAGTGTAGGCTTTCCCACAAAGCCTGCACCTTCCAAACTCACAATGATTGTTTAGGGCACACACAGGTAGCCACAAACTCCAAAGGTAAACAGTCAATTGAAATTAATGCAGTATTTAGAAATTTAGTTGGGTTATTAAGCAGCAATCAAATAATAATGAAATGCTATTAATTTCACCAGTTCCTGAAATACTGACAACTAATGCTACTTTGATTCTCTCATTAACCAATACTGACAATTAAGATTACATAGCTGGGCAATACACTTTTTACCTTAGAAAATCAGTATTTCATTACAGAGCTACACAACTGCAAAGATAAAACTTGCTATTAATGGCACAGCTTTTATTTTCATATTCCAACTACTACTTCATGGTACAGTATATTGACTTATAAAACAGTTATGGTGTATTGTCAAAATTTATATTTGGGCCTTTGCCCAGTCTCTATATACATAAACCTTTTGTACACATCAGGGCCAGGTCACAATATACAGCTGTATGAAGATTTCAGATAGATCTGTGAGGTTCCAGAAATCTAGACAGGCCCCAAGCACTGCCTAAATTATGATGGGAACTTCTTAACCCAAAAGCACCCGAGGACTGGGAAACCTCATTCCATGAGGCATAACAGAGCAGTCAACAAAGGCTTCTGTTGTCGACCATGGAACATCCAGACTACCATGCTGTGCTGCCAAACAGCTGATCGGCACAGCACAGCAGCTATTTTGATGTAAATGAAGCAGTGATTATTTAAATCACCGCTTCATTTTCCTATGTCTAGTAAACTCATCAACATGGCTCCGTCGACGGAGCCAGGTAGTCTAGACATATCCAAAGTGTGGAGGAGGGAGCAAGGGGTATTTAAGACTTGTGGGGGAGGGAGCAGATGGAAGATACATACATTAAGTTTTGTATATTTTTAACACTACATCCTGGAGTTATGGAGGGAGTGACTGCAAGGGGTGCAACTAGTGTTATTCATTTTCCTGAAGGAGAAGGACAACAGTGATCACTCAGCTTTAAGAAGTTCTGGAACATGAGTTAAATCCAGGGAAAATAGGTACTAGCTAAAGAAGTCAGTTAATCATGTTCTATCTTCTGCAAACAAATGAGACAGTATGCACTGAAATACACACCTTGCCACTTCTTTGTGCACCACACTTGGAAACACACTTCAATCAATGTCTTGAAAACAAACTGTTCTGAGAAGATTTTTTTTATTTTTGCATAGGTGTGTTGTCGAATATCACACTGGCTTTATACATTATTTAATTTAATTAGTATTAAAGTTTCATGAAACTGGTTTTTGGGGAAGGAATAAAGGAATCTGTTTATGAGCTACCTCTCTGAATCTTAATCTTTGATAAAGGTTAAATGAAAGACGAAGGCAACTATTATAAATGAATTATAAAAAAACTCTTAAAGACATCCTCTTTCATGCTCAAATGTAATACAACAGAATCTCAGTTATGAATGCCTTTGGAATGGAGTTTGATCAAACTCGCAAATGTTCAAAACTCTGAATAAAATGATATGATTGTTCTTTCAAAAATTTACAAATGACCACTGACTTAACACAACTTTGAAACTTTCAGAAGAAAAATGCTGATTTGAATCAACTTAATTTAAATGAAACAAGCACGGAGACAGTTTCCTGACTTGGTCAAATGTTTTTCTTTAAAACTTTTCCTTTATTTTTAGTACTTTATGTTTAGCACAGTACTCTTTTTTTTGTTTTGTTTTGGTTTTTTTGGACTTTGTTGCTGCCTGATTGTGTACTTCTGATTTCAAATGAGGTTTATGATTGACCCATTAGTTCATAATTCTGGTATTCATAACTCTTGAGGTTCTACTATATAAAGAAACAGATGTTTGCATGTGGTCTGTTTTACTACTATTTCTGGTTAAGTTCTCTAATTCTGACTAGACACCATTGAATAGTGCCAACATTTGGAGAAAATATTAGACCAAAGCTAAACATCCGAATGTTAATCCTATGCAAAATCATATTCCCCCCCCCCAAAAAAAAAATGAAAATCTACTTGTAAATAGCTTGCTGCACAGGGACCAGCAAAGGGAGTCTAAGGACCAAATTCAGCTCCTCAGAGTATTTCAATTGGGAGTTGCTACTACTTTTACAAGGACAGAATATGACATTAAATAGGTAATTTATTTGGCAGTTTAGCTACACTGACCAAAAAACAAAACAAAACATGAAAAATATGTACTATTTTACTTTTTACCATGTGTTGATTAAAGGGACAGTCTCAATTTGAAAATATTATTTCTATCTGAACTGGTCTTTACCAGTGATTCTCAAACTTATTTAATCAGGTCTCCCTTCTTCATGTTTGTAGTTATTTACAGCTCCTCTTCCCCAAAGAGAACATATAAAACCATTCAGCTTGCCAGGCACACCAGACAGCAGGGGCTGCTGGACAAGCACACAGCTCTGAAGGCAGCACTGCATCAGCATCAGTGCAGAAGTAAGGGTGGCAATGTGAAATGTGACAGTGACAAAAGTCACTTTTCACTGTAGACTTAATACCCTATTGCTACCCTTACTTCTGCACTGCTGCTGCCACTCCAGGACTTACAACTAGAGCCTCTCCCTACCTCCTTGTGAAGGACTGAGGGGATGGGGAGAGGAATTAGAGCACGACCTGGGATTGTGCAGGAGAGGGAAGAAGAGCAAGGCCTAGTGGCAGAACTCCAGTTGTTTCCTTTATCTTCTCTCCCTGCCTTCTGAGAGGGCACAGCCCTTCTGCAAAAGCCCCTAGGCCTGATAGCAGGTGCTCTTAATAAAGGCACACCATGTGTGCCTCCCATAACACATTCCTGTGCCTTCCATGGGAGGTGCATCTCATATTTTGATGACCACTGGCCTATATACACACGACTATAATTTCAATTAGGGGTATGGGGTTTTTTACATTGGTTCAAACTCTAACGTGGTCACAGTTCCAATGATATAAAAAGCACCTTATAACAGTAAAGTATATTCCACATCTTATAGAGAAATACCAGTATAAACACCTTTATATCAATATAGCCATATCCATACGCATCATATAGATGAGGCTTTATACTCCCTATTGCAGTGGTCTCCAACCTTTTTAAGCACAAGATCACTTTTTGAATTTAAGTGCAACCCAGGATCTACCTCAAACCCAAATAACCTTGCCCCCACCTCCTTCGTGCCTCTTTTCCAAGATCTTGCCTCTGCTCACTACATCCTCCTCCCTTTCACCAGGCCAGGGGCAGAGGGTTGGGGCACGGGCTCTGGATTTGGGCTAAGAGATTTGGAGTGTGAGAGGGGCTCTGAGCTAACCCTGGGGCAGGGAGTTGGGGTGCAGCAGGGGGTTCAGGGTACAGGCTCTGTGAGAGAGTTTGGATCCAGGGGGCTCAGAACTAGAACAAGGCCTGGGGTACAGAAGGAGGTTCATGCCTGGAGCAGGGGTTCGGAGCTGGCTCCATCTGGACATTGCTTACCTCATGTGGCTCCTGGTTGATGGTGCAGTGGGGCTGAGGCAGGCTGTCCTGGCCCTGCACCACTTTCAAAAGTGTCCAGCAAATTCCCTCCATCTCAAGCCCTGTTGTGCCCCCGCATTCTGTGACGATAGACTATAGGCTAGGAGAGGGGCACCCTGACATCAGCACCCCTTCTTCTCCCTTCCCTGCTCTGAACTGCAAGCAGGATGCTCCCCGTGGTAGAGGGAGGCAGTTCCAAGGCAAAGGACAGAAAATGCACTGCAGTGGGGGGAGGGGCAGCTGAAGTGCCAGCTCTTGATAGCTTCTTGGCCAACCAGTCAGGATCACCTGTCAGAGGCTTCAAGATCTACAAGTAGATCCCCATCTACTGGTTGGTGACCACTGCCCTATTGTCACAAGTAACACCCAAGATTACCTTCTTAAGTGAAAGTGATTAAAGAAAATATATGGGTTTTTTAAGGTTACTTTGTTTTGCTGATGTTCACAATGGTATTACAGGTTAAACATCTCTAAACTGGGACTCTGGTCCAGCAATATCCCTGGCCCGGAAGGATCACTGATGTCCAAGGATCAGGGAGTCCTGATGGAGGGCGGATGGCTGGTAGCCCTGCAACAGGGCTGGAGCCCAGTAGCAGGACTGCCCTGTGGCAGCGAAACAGGGAATCCAGCAGCAAGGCTGCCACCCGGTGGTAACAATACCCAGGGGAGCGGGATCTGGGGGGGGCGGCAGGAAGCAGCGGGGTTGCCCAGTGGCGGGGCTAGGAGCCTGGTAGCTCTGCTGTTGTCCAGCGGCACAGTTGCCCAGCAGGACTAAGAGGCAGCAGGTCTGCTCCGCAGGGTCAGGAGCCTGGGAGTGGGGCTACTCAATGGTGATGCAACAAAGAGTCCAGTAGTCCTGCTGCCATCCAGCAGAGCTGCCCAGTGAGGCTGGGAGGCAGCAGGGCTGGAGCCCAACAGTGCACCTGAACCACTGCCCCCATTGGACTGGGACCTGGGCAGCAAGGCTGTGCATGTGGCTGCCATGGTGGGGCCAGAAGCCCTGGGCACAGAGAGGCTGGCAGCAGGGGACGCCAGCCAACAAGCTAGCAGCAAAGCCATGGCTGCACGGTGCTGGTGGTGGTGGTGGAGGGAGGGGACCAGAAATGACACCCCTGGTCTGGCAAAATACCTCAACCAGGACTGGTCAGGTCCCAAGGGTGCTGGACCAGGGAGGTCCAAACCTGTAGTTATGAATTATGCAGCAGAAAGTTCACATGCATGATTTTCCCCAGGTGCTGTAACAATGTTCAGCAGCAAAGCTAAAACTGAGATGTACCAGGGAGATGACAGTACAGGGACAAAAAGGATGGGAGAATACTTGAGCAGAGAAATGTCTGTTTTGTTGTTAAGTGGATCGAATACCCACCTTCAACCAAAAACAGTAAAGACTTTATAAAAAACTTCCCAATGAATTTTTAATATATTTCAAAGCATAAAAAAACTTGTTTTATATAAAGAATTTTCTGAAATTAGGTTAGTTCAAAAAATAGGTTAAGAGTTCTTTAAACAAACTGAGAAGGGAATAATAAAGAATGCCTATTGGACAAACACTGCCTGTAGAAATTTTTACATCAGTGATCTCCACTAAGGAAATACGCTAAGGAATTTCTTCTTGTTTCAAGTGGAACAAGACCAAATATAGACTGACCCTTTCTCAATGGTAAGCACCTTATATTGGGAAAGTACACCCTTAGCTGAGATGACCAGCCATCAAACTTCTTTTAAAACAGTTCTTCTACCCACTCAGCTGTCCAACCTGCCTTTAGATATTTTAGAACAAGATTGGTAAAAATCTTTCAAAAACGTAAAACAAAACCTATGATACAGTAGAACTAAACTCTTATTTATTGATTTTACAGATTTAGGGGAGCAGAGGACTGCAAAAAAGAAAGATATGGAGACAGTTGATTTTTGGGGTAGAGATTGCAAAAAGAGGAATACCAATGTATTTTTAACTGGGGAAAAGAAACCGTAAGTTACACAGGAGCATATAATCAACATAACATGATTTTGTCATTCAAATATAATATTTATATATCAACATACTGGTGAATTATTTAAAAAATGCAAACATTGAGGCCTACCTCATAGCTACATTACTTCCATCAATGACAATTGGTCTTAAGTTGTCAGTGTTATCCACCACTTCATCTTCAAGTGACAGTTCAGGGCTGGCCATTTCCTTTGGGCAAGGACCCCTGGGCACCAGGATACCACTATTACTGCTGACACTTCCTTGTCCCTCTGACTCACCCTTGTTGCCAAGTCTCACAAGTTCTGCCAAAATATCATTGATTAGAGCATCTGCTCCCAACTTATTCAGCACTGCCTGGATCTGATCTCCAGCATACCCAAGCTTTAAAGCGAAGTCCATTTTAGCCTGATATTCCTTGTCCAAGTTTATTTTACACTCTTCCAGCTTGAAGT
The DNA here is from genome assembly GCF_049634645.1 of Pelodiscus sinensis. Classification (NCBI taxonomy): domain Eukaryota; kingdom Metazoa; phylum Chordata; order Testudines; family Trionychidae; genus Pelodiscus; species Pelodiscus sinensis. Next base: position 23,087,373 of record NC_134723.1, read on the forward strand.
CCTGAAGGATACTGCTCTGTGAGAAACTTGGACGATCCAGGCAAGGTGAGCGACAGAGTTGCCTATGTGGTTTGGTAGAAATTTCCTTTTCTAGCCACTGAATATTGCTACAGCTATTCTTGAAGCATGGTTGTTCGGGCTCGCTTTCTGAGCTTGTCCAGTCCTCCGATTCGGCACTGCAGTCCCCAGCATCCTGCTCTACATTCCTCTCTTCTTTGGAATGCCTCTTCTCCATTTTCAACTTCTTCACCATGGACCAGGCCGTCATCACGTTCAGCTTCTAGCTAGAGATCTCAAACTTCTCTTTCACTTCCAAAGCTGATTGGGATTCATACTCAGTTGCATCTTGTAGGCTAATTGAAAGTGTACACAAGGCTGGAATTCATTTGTCTCGCTTGGTATGTGCTAGCATATGAAAACCCAATATTTAATCCTAAATTTAAAAAAAAACACACACAATTAGCTTTTGTCAAATTCTTCAAAAAACTTTGACTACAGTACTTATGTTTTAAAAAACAAGAGAGGTCCCCAGCCACTCAAATTCTCATTTAAATTTTTTGTTTTGTTTTCTCTTTAATAACAATTAATTGAATTTCCTTACCTCTCTCTCTCTCTCTCTCTCTCTCTCTCTCTATATATATATATATAAATTTGAGAACATTTGTCCATTCAAGAACTCCTCCTAAATAGTAAGAGCTAGGACCACCACATTCAGTACACAGCTTCATCTTATCAAAGCAAGGTAAGGGTTTCACCATGCCAGGAAAATGGTACGTGTCTGGAATGAATTGCTTCTTATAAAACCATACAGAAAAGACACCGAATCACCAAGCAGGTAAAATAGACTGGTTGAGGATGCCACCTGCCATACCCCATCCAGGACTGCCCCAGACCCGACTCTCTCACTGCTCAGGTGCCCTTTAGGAAGGGCGGGGGGGGGGCTAAAGTCCCCCACCCGATTCGTATTGGAACACTGATAGCTGTTCCCCTTCATCAGTGAGCGAGGGGAAAAGTGCATAGTATGCTGCATTCTTCACTGTCTGGGGAGTACAGGGGGCAGATGAACCTGGACTTCCCTCAGCCAGGGGACATATACCCTTCCACCCCCAGCTGTGCCCCTGGAGCTGCAGCAGCCATCTGGCCCCAAGCTGCTGCGGAGATCGGGCTTAGGATAGTCCAAACTCCCTGGGGCAGCCTGCAAAATGAACCCCTCATCCCCAGTTCCATCCCACAACAATGATTCAAATGAAGCATGTACATTTTCACATTATTTTCCAAAAAAACAAAAATGAAATGATTTAAGGACCTGAGCAATGCTGAGTAATTCAGTTTATATATAAACTTAATGGCAATAACTACTACTACACTTCCAATACAATAAATTCACAATTAAAGTAAACACACAGTCAGTTTATTGCCTGTCACAAGAGCTTTTGGGAATGAGTTGCATGGTATGTCAACACCTCTGAGCATGCATAAGCACAGAAAATGACTGTCCATTATTTTTATTAATGAGTTCTTTACATATCTGCACCATCGCTAGCTCAGAAAACTAGGTAGGGGTATGAGGAACATAAATTTTAACTTAGGACTTATCTACATAATGGGGCAATATGTCACTATTGGGGTGTGATTTCCAAAGTGCACTAATGTATTGCTCACTAGAATTTCCCTAGTGGACTTTAACATAGTACGGTTTTTCAAACTGCACTACATTAAAGCACATTAGTGAAGGGAAATTACTTACCATGTAGAGTAACTGGAGTTCTTCGAGCCATGAGGTACATATGCCTCGTAGTAGAAATAGGACTCTCTTTGGCCTGCAATATTTGTAGGATGTACATGTGCTCTTCAGTCCTCATGCTTCTCTGCAATCATTTGAGTCCTTCTCAACGCAGAATCCCTTATAACAGGGCTCTGAGATAGAGGATAGGGCAGGTTGCAGAATACATATTTTGACAATGCATCTCAAACTCCAGTTATTATACATGATAAGTAACTTTTCTTTCTCCTTTGAGTGATTGTTTATATGCACATTCTACTGATGGTGATTCCCAAGCAGTGATCAAATTCAGGTGGTAGAAGCTTGGAGCAGTTAACAAAATAATGATTGAAATGTAGTGTTGGATTTAGAAGTTTCCATTTGAACATAATATCAAATGAATATGTGAACTCACAGACAAGAAATAGCTTTACAAATGTTAGATATAAAGTGTTTCAGTGATGCTGCTGATGCAACGTACACTCTTGGGCTACGTCTAGACTGCAAGCCTCTTTCGAAAGAGGCTTTTTCGAAAGATACTTTCAAAAAAGACTCTTTCAAAAAAAAGCGTCTAGACTGCAAGCAATACTTTCGAAAAAGCAAGACTCTTTTTCGAAAGAAAGCACCCAGGCAGTCTGGATGCTCTCTTTCGAAAAAGCCCTGTTTGCATTCAAGAACGCCTTTTTTCGAAAGAGCACTTTCGAAAAAAGGCGTTCTTCCTCGTGAAATGAGGTTTTCCGTCGTCGAAAGAAAAGCCGTGTTCTTTCGATTTAATTTCGAAAGAACGCGGCTGTAGTCTAGACACAGGTGAAGTTTTTTCGAAAAAAGGCTACTTTTTTCGAAAAAACACTTGAGTCTGGACACAGCCTTGGTGAAGGGGTCCAGATCATAGCTGGTATCTCTACCTTGGCCACCTCAACACATTTTAATACAATGAGGGTACATCTAGACTGCAAGCTTCTTTTGAAAGAAGCTTTTTCGGAGAAGATCTTCTGAAAAAACTTCTTTAGAAAGAGAGCATCCACACAGCAAAAGTGCATCGAAAAAGCGATATGCTTTTTCGAAAGACAGCATCCATTCAGTGTGGATGCTATCTCACATTTAAGCTGTGATTACTATGAACGGAGTGGTCACCAGGGCACCTGTGCTTTTACTTAGAGGCCTCTTCTTTTGAAAAAATTTTCTCTTCCGCATCCACACACGCCTTTTTCCAAAAGAGCTCTTTCGGAAAAGGCATTCTTCCTCGTAGAATGAGATTTACCAATGTCAGAAAACCCCTTGCATTATTTTGATTTTTTTTCTCTCGAAAGAATGCAATAGCAGTGTGGATGTAAGTCAAGTTTTTTCAGAAAACCAGCAATTTTTCAAGAAAAATCCCTGTAGTCTAGGCGCAACCTTGGAAATCCTTTTACAATGTCTTTGGACTGAAACTGCAGAGCCCTTCATTCTTCCCTCAGTGAAGACAAACAAGTTTGGCAATGATCTATACGGTTTCATTCTATCAGGTAGTAGGTGCGCCTCACATCTAATATATGCAAGATTGCCATAGATTTGGATACATAAAATTTTTGAAAGAATTCTCGTAGATATATCAGTTGACTGAGCTGGAAGATTGTGACTACTTTAGGAAGGAATTTAGGATGTATCTTATCTGGGCAGAATACTGAGTAGGGAGGGTCAGTCATAAATATTCAAATCTTGCCCACTCTTTTGGTCAAAATTATCACAACCAAAAATCCATTTTCACTGACGGGGTAGTAGAGAAGAGGTTAACAGGGGCTTGGAGAGGAGTCCCATGAGTGCTGTAGATTGCAGGTCCCATTAGTTCTTTGATAAGCAGGAATACTTTATTTAGGACACTCTGGAACTTTACCATGGTTGCATGTTCCTGAATCAGTACGTAACGAGCTGAGATCATCACCAGGTGTGCCATGCTCACGGTGGATAATTGATTATAAAAAAATAGACTGTTTATTTTTTTTAAATCATCATAAATAAAATATTAAATTTCTCATTTAAAAATAACAGTTACAATTAAATCTTATCACAAACGAACTATTTCTACACGTACAGTCTCATAAACATGAATTAATGGCTGTAGTCTGTTCAGCCTAACAACTAGCTATTGTTCCTTGAAAGTTCTGGGCTTTCAATTTCTGTTAGTCTTGCTGAGATACATGTGCAAAAAGAGACAAAGTTTTGGATTTTCAATTTCTAAGCCAAGCCAAGTCTACACTAAACAGAAGATCGGAACTGCCATGATCAATCTTCCAGAGATCTATTTAGCACATCTAGTTAAGACTTGCTAACTCAAATTCAGAGGGCACCTCCCACTGGCTGCCATTACTCCTGCTTGTGCAAGGAGTAAGAGACAGCAACAGGAGCATTTCCCCATTCCCTGTAGGGATGGAGGGGAAACATGAAATAAGATACGTCAACTCCAGCTACATAATAAACATAGATGGTGTTGCATATCTTGCTTTGACGTTCCCTGTGACTGTAGACCTGTGTTTAATCTGCTGAAAAACATGTACAAAGACATACACAGTCTGGACAGATTTGTTTTTGTTCTGTGCTTATATGGTGGTAAATCTAGGCCAAGCATGGCAGAGTTAGTTAAGACACTGTTTAAAGACAAAGAAACAATATAAAGTAAAGAGGAAGAAAGGAACATTGGAGTGGACTAGAAAGCAAAAGGGAAGACATTATTCAGCACACACACAGCTTCCTATATTCCCCTACATTTTTACCACAGAAAAACTGTCATGGCTTCTGGGTGTAAAAGGCTACCATTCTTTCAGAATAAGCTATTTTGGAATAGTTATTCCGAAGTGTTCGTAACTCGGATCCCACAGAGTTACATGACGACCATGCTGTTCGTAAGTGCAGATCGCTGTTCGTAACTCGGATCTGCATTTACGACCACTTTTGTCGTAAGTGCAGATGGTTGTCAGTGGAGGTGGTCATAACTCGGGGAGCGACTGTAGTCTGAGACAGGCTTCCCTAATATAGATGTGCTATCTTGATTTAGAACCCCAAAAGAAATAACTTAGAATGACTATGGTGAGGGGCTATTTCGAAATAGCCGAAGTGGAGTGTCTTCACACACCTTATTTCGCAATAGCTATTTCGGAATCGGTGCTATTCTTCATAGAATGTGATTTACAGAAGTAGGAATGAGCTGGCCCTTTCAGTTCTAGTATTCTATGATATGTCTGGTGTGTCTTGGTCTTAGAGGAGAAGCTGAAACACCAAAAAAGATATTAGATTTGACTGGATTTTTTTGTCAAGAACATTAATGCCATTTAAAGGAAATTTACATCTCTTTCATGTTCCTTACTTCACTCACTTTCATGTATCTTTCATCCCTTTAGAATGGGAGCAGGGATTAAAAGAAGGAAAAAATATCCAGGGAACATATAAGAACACAACCAAGTAAGTGAATTATTTATCCAGAAGAGCATCTCTCATATATAATTTGCCTTTAGAAACTTTTTAAAGCAGTTTCCTCCTCTCCCAAGAGGCCAAAGTGGCTATTATGTAGTGTCTGTGGTCTAACCTCAGAAAGCAATATTAGAATTATTCCCCTGATGTAAAATGATTGTTTCTAAATCTGCTGGCTAAAAATAAGTATCAGGGTCTTTCTTGAAAAAATTACTGCACATTCAACATAATTAGAATCAAAATAGTGTCTGACACTAACTTCTTTTTTTATTTTGAAGCTAAAAAGTACTGAAACTAGATTTTCATCCTAAAATGTACCACAAACCTGCCTGTAGCTAGGGGTGGGCAATAATTTTTGGTGGGGGTGTACTCCAAGATTTTGGAAAGTGATCAAGGGCCACATATTTCTGTGGAGAGGGGGCAGGGTCTAGGATAGAGGTTGAGCTCAGATGGGTGCATGGAGTAAGGGACTGGAGTGCAAAAGACGGTGTGAGGTCTGCAAGAAAGTTTGGGCAAAGGAGGGGGTTGTGACCTGGGTCAGGGGTTTGGGGTGTAGGGTTAGGGAGGGAATGTGGGTGCTGGAGAGGATTCTGGCCTGGGTGAGAGTGGCTAGGAGAGGGTGCAAAGTCCGGGAGGGAGCTGTAACCTGGGAGAAGGGGAAAAGGGGATGCAGATTGCAGAGGGTGTGGATGGTGACTTGGGGCAGCAGAATAGGGTGCTGGGTATGGGAGGGTGTTTGGGTGCAGGATAAGATTCTGATGGAGGGGTGCTTGAGGGGGTATAGGGTCTGGAAGGGTGTTGTGACCTGGGGCAGAGGGGTGCAGAGGGTTTGGATGGTGACCTGGGGGAGGGAGTTGGGCTGTGGGAGAAGCAAGGTGCCAGAGGCAGGTTCTGGCTGGGAGGCGCTTACCTAAGCCAGCAGCCCTGCAACTCCCCAAGGCAGGCTGGGCTCCCTGACTGTGCAGGCCCGCTTGAATCTGCAGGCTGCTCCCCCCCTCCAGGCCACTCACTCAGCTCCTATTGGCTGGTTTATAGCCAATAGGAGCTGAGAGATTGGCTGTGGTCCGTTCCTATTGGCCAGTAATTTCTGGCCAATGGGAGCTAAGGATTGGGCTGGGGGCGGGGAGATCACACAAAGCTTCCCCTTCCCTGTAGAGAAGAGAGCTGCATGGACTGTGCTTTAAACGGTGCAGCTGTGTGCCTGAGGATCCCCCCAGGGTGGTCCGCGGGTTGGATCCAGTGGTTTGGAGGACCTGCGAGCCTGTCTTAGCCCCAATGTACCACCACCCAGGAGCCACCTGAGATAAGCAGCGCCCAGCTGGAGCCAGCTCCGAATCTCCGCCCCAGACATGAACCCTTCCTGTATCCCAAGCCCCTGCCCTAGCCTTGAGCCCCTGAACCCAAACTCCCCTACAGAGCCTGTACCCTAAACCCCCTCCTACACCCCAACTCCTTGTCCCAGGCTTAGCTCAGAGCCCCTCTCACTCTAAATCCCTTAGCCCAAATACCAGATCTTGTGCCCCCACCCTCTGCCCCAGCCCGGTGAAAAGGAGGGAGGATGAGGGAGGGAGGGAAGCCGGAGTGAGCAGAGGCAGGGCCTCGGAGAAGGGGCGGGAAGGATGTGGGGCAAGGCTATTTGGGTTTGAGGTAGATCCTGGATTGTATTTAAATTCAAAAAGTGATTTTGTGCTTTAAAAAGTTGGAGACCACTGATTTACATCATTATCCTCTCCACTGAAGTGCAACTATTTTTGTGAAAGAATCTACCACATTTTTGAGAAATCCCTCATGGGCAACCTGAGGCTTCTAGCTCTCTGCAGTCTGACTGAGAATGAAGCTGTTACCATGGTTGTCATTTGAATTGGCACTCTTGAAGGTAAAGAGTCCTTGTATAGACTGGCTCAGAAGGTCCCTTGGGAACGGTGTGGGAAAGAGAGGGGAGCAGTCTAGAGAGCCCGGTTCAGAAGCAGGTCTCATTGACTTGGTCATTAGGAAAACCTGAAGGCAGGTTTCCCTTTCTTTCCTAGTTTAGGAACTGATAGATTTACAAATCACACATTCACTAGGAATATGCAATTATCCCAGACTGTAGAGGCACTTTGAGTAGCCATCTGAAGCTGTGAGAGTATCCTTGCATGAGGGGCACTGTTTAAACCTTGATGAACCAAATAAGATCTAAAAGTTGCACCAGGCAACTGAATTACTAAAAGCTATGACTATTACTATACTCTAATTGTAGAATTATTTAGTAAGGCTATCAAGAAAGCTGATGTTTCTTGAACTGTTGGGATCTCTCTCTCTGTCATGTGTAAGTGAGAAGAAATGAATAGTGGCAGGTACACTTCGCCCTTATATACCTTCAGCGAGAAGCAAGAGGACATGTGTATCTGATGAGTACCGATAGCGGAAAAATCTCCCATCTTTGTCATATGACATGCCCTGATATGTGTGGGGAGCTGCCTTGAAAGCCGACTTCCTGCATGTATGGACTCCCTGCTGCCCCCCCTCACCCTCCATGCTGTTGCCCCTCTATCAGAGGCACTAGCACATGCGGGGTGGGAGGGCAGGCGGCTCTGCAGGATCCAGTGTTCATGGGAAGCCAGCTTAAAAGCCAGGCACCAGCTCCTACCTCCCCACCTTGCTGTCTTTGGTACAGAGGCAGCAAGGGGGGGAGTGCATATAGTTGATAGGATTAACCAATAAGCCTGTCGTTTAGTCGACTACATGTTGACATCTCTAAGGGGAAGTAAGTAGGACTCTGAGTGTCGCTATTTCTGTGTTACTGCAAATGTAGTCTGTCATAAGCTCCTGAAGGGAAACTGACAGGCACTAAACCCAGTTGGGCCTGTTGTATTATCATGATTGGGAACAGGGGCTGCAGCCTGTGTAAAGTGGCTAGAGTACAAGGTTGCACTCAAAGTAAGATACGGGAAACCAGGTCTGTAATCTGATGGGTGCACCCAATAAGAGAAAAGAATTTGTGAAAGAACAAAAAGGTCAGCACACATCTACCTTACTTCCTAGACAGACCTATCTTACCTCACATCTCAAAACTTTGGGGGCCTGGGTCTCTCTCTGTTTCCCAAAAGTAATTATCCCAGAGAGATAGAATTACTTTTTTATCCAACCAGTTCAGATAGACCAAAAACTATTTGGTGGGCTCCACAGGAGATCAAGTCAATCTCTTCCAGGCAAATGCCATCCCCCATTGTTTCATAACAATCCCAAGTGTTTGTTGAAGGAGGTCATATTTTGAGTCATTTTTGCATTCCTACTCATTTTTTCAACAGCTTGCTATTCAAATAAAAACCAATATATTCACAGTAAATCCCTTATAAGAAATATAAAAAACATTACAAAGCAATCCAAATCAGTCACATTATGTATCAAAATATTTTTCATTAACTTTAGTTTCCTTACTCCTTGGAAAATTTTATTTACAATCTTTCCTTATAAAACACTTTCCTCCCCCCATCATGTGCCAATAGTGATGTGCTGCTGTAGAATTCCACATGAACAAGAGGAATCTGGCATTTTAAAAGAGCTTTAAATCATGTCTTGACAGAATAGCTATACATTTAAAGAATTACTTGAACTTTGCAAATTTAGAGAAGAAAAAATAAAAGGAGGCCAAATTCAGAACCAATCAACCTAGAAATGAGGTATTGTTAAATGATAAATAAGAATCACATCCTAAATACTATAAGTTACTGTAGAAACTTACTCTAATTAATATATATCTCTCACACACCCATTTCCATTCCAAACATAGTAGTATTTCAGTATTTCCACTTGTTTTTCTTTAACATACACTCAAAGCATATCCCCAATCTTGTATGTATGCTCTTACGTAAGTATGGAAACTCCTTAGGTTTTGTGGAATTCACTTCCTCTAGTGTAGTTGCATACAAGTTAAAAATCATTAGCCACTAGATAAATGAATTGTTTAAATGAAATTTCGTTAAGTAATCTGTTTAAACTAGAAGCTTAATCTAATTAAATTATATGAGAAACATACAATATTTTAAAACAGAAGAAACTGCATCCCTTCTCTTAATCCTCATATAGACTAAGTCTACACAACAGCTGGGAGTGCGCTTCCCAATGTGGACATAAAGACTTGCACTAGCTCTGCTTGTGCTAAGGATGTGAAGGACTAGTCGACTATCTGATAAACAAATGCTTATTGGATAGTCAAGAGGATAGTCAACTAGTTGCTTCCGGCCCCCTTGCTGCCTCTATCAGATAGAGGCAGCAAGGATGGGGGGAGGAAGAAGAGGGGGTACTTCAAAGCCGCAGCGCCGCTTGAAGCCTAGGGCCAGACCCCGGGCTACAAGCTGCATGCAGCCCTGGGGCAAGCTGGGGTATCCCCAGGCTGTACATAGCGTTTCAAAGCAGTAGTGCCACATGGAGTCTGGGATCGAACCTGGGCTCTGTGCAGTGCTGCCACTTTGAAATGCCTCGGGGAGCCTGGTGTCGGGCTGCTAATGTCCTTTCAAAGTGGCAGTGCTGCACTGAGCCCAGGATCAGCCAGAACTCCCCAGCTGACCCCAGGCTCCATGCGGCACTGCCGCTTTGAAACACCGCGGAGAGCCCAGCACCAGGCTCCTTACGGCATTTCAAAGCACCAGTGCCACATGGAACCCAGGATCAGCTGGGGACTCCATGCATCGCTGCCACTCTGAAATGCCGTGGCTGACCCCAGGCTCCACACGGCACTTTCGCCTTTGAAGTGTAGCAATAGCCCTAGTGCTGTTGCTAAACTTCAAAGGCAGAGGTGCCCTATCGACTAACTGAATAGTCAATGCAAAATGCATCGACTGTTCGATTAGTCAATTACCCAATACTTAACATCCTTAGTTTGAGCAAGACCACTAAAAATAGTAGGTTGGCAACACATCCATGGGCTGGGTAAGGATTGTACTCTACCAGCTAACTTTAACTGTGCCCTGTGTCACTGCTGCCAGACTGTTATTTTTAGTTTGTTAAAAACAGCAGTGCTAGTGTGCATCTACCTGCGCTGAGAAGCACCCTCCCAGCTGCAATGGTTTCTACTAAAAAACAATACCACAAAAACGCAGCTATATAAAATGTATAGCTATATTTTGCAAAATATAATCTCTGAATAAAAAAAGAGCACTTTCCTTGCATATAATCTTTTTCTCTGCTATTACTATTTTGTATAGTGAACAGCTCAAAGACAAAGAGTTTCTGTCTCTATTCACAAAGTCTTGGCTTACCGAAAACATAGCAGTCACTCTAAGGATGTTTTTTTAGACAGCATAACTGTAAGCAACTCTACTGACTCAAAATTTAGAGCCAGGTTTAAAACTGTAATGAAATACCTTTGAGAATTATTATGCTACTACTCCTTCCTTCCACATTTAGGACTTTAAAAAAAAATGAAAATCCCAACTGAACTGGAAAAATCAAGTTTGCTCTCAAAATATACTTTATTTTTTACTAAAAAAAAATACTATCCATATGAAATGTTACTATGATCGCTCTCATATGCACACACAAAATGTGCTTTCATATCTTTAATTCATTCATACTTTCCTAATTCCACAATATCCTTAACTTTGCTTTTTAACATCAACATACCTAACCTACCACAAATAAACCTCACATTTCTCTAGAGATTAGATGTTTTAACGAACTAAACCAATAATACTGAAAACAGAAAGTTAGCTTTGCCTGAATTCAAAACTGATTTAAAAATACATCAACTAGACAGGCTACTTTATAAGCAAATATTATTACTGCTACTAGCATACTTACTTCTGCTGTGCCTCTATAGAAAGCAATTCAGTTGTAATCCATGTTGGGAAGCTGTATTGTATATTTACAAGGATTGTTTTCTACCAGACTGTATGTGCCAAGGTTTCTTAGTCTTTGACCACTGGTGGATATGTTATGAAAGCTTGCTCTAGTGAAACACGCCCACTTCCGTGACTCACCCAGGAGTTTCTTGACTTTATTTTTTTTAATGTCAACTCTTGGTTGAAAACTGTTAACTAGGGAAATTCAGCTGTGTCATTCCTCTTGCATGGCAATAGAAAATGTACTGTCTGTGACTTAATGATCACTATTATCTCTGAATGTATAATTATGAAATAGTAATTATAAATTTGTTTTAAAATAGCTCCAGTTAACTTCCAACTAATTCACAATTAAATCACAATGTTACAGAATTTCTCTCTTGGTAAATATTGTCCTGCTGAATTCACAGCCATGAAAAATACATCAGAGATTGTGAAATCAGGTCTTTTATGTGCTTTTACCCTATATTATATACATTTCACAGGGGAGACCAGGGTTTCTCAATCTCAGGTTCTGATGCAAAAGGGAGTTGCAGGGAATGTTATTTTAGCGAGATCCCGGTATTGCCACCCTTAACTTCTGTGCTGGCTAGGCAAGTGGAGGATGATGACCGTTGGCAGGACACCTAGTTCTGAAGGCAGTTCTCCTCCCCTCCATCCCCAGCAATAGAGCAGAAGTAAGCATAGCAATTCCATACCATGCCATGTCATTCTGTGCTACTCAGGTGGTGGCTCTGCCACTCTCCAGTCCTGCTGCCCAGCTCTGAAGGCAGCATTGCCACCAACAGTAGCGCAGAAATAAGGGTAGAAATTCCTCTACAATAACTTTGTGACCCCCCCCCCAGCTCCATTTTGGGTCAGGACTCCTATAATTACACCACCATGAAATTTCAGATTTAAATAGCTGAAATAATAAAAATATTTTTAAAATCATATGATTGTGAAATTACCACAATGGACTGTGAATTTGGTATTGATAAATCATGGACTGAGTGACAGAGAAAACTCTTTAGGGCAGCGTTTCTCAAACTGTGGGTCCCGACCACCTGGGGGGGGGGGGTCGCGAGCAACTTAGAGGGGGGTCGCGAACAACTGAGAGGGTGGTTGCATCTATGGAGAGGGGGGTTGCAGTATCACAAGTTTGAGAACCCCTTCTTTAGGGAAAGAGGTTCTGTCCCCCATTAGCCCTCCTCCTCACTTTCTACCATGTCATAACCAGCACCAGTAGGACTCATCACGATCTTCTATCTCTCTTGGGATAAAGACACAATTAATCCTGACAAGCTGACTTATTAGCAAGTAGCATGTCAAGCACCAGGCAACTCCAGAAGGGCATACTGAATTACAAAGGAATTCTTCCACTTCCTTAGCCCACAAAACAGTTGCAGAACTTTTTCACAGCAAATTCTTCAGCCTAATGGCTCTAGGCAGCTCTCACTGTACAAATTCCCACTACTGCCAGAAGATCAAAAGATCTTTGTGACAGCAGATCCCCTAGTTTTTCTTCTGCCATATCTGCATATTTTCACACAAGTAGCACCTCAGGAGCTTGACACAGCTTGTGCAAGGATCTCTCGCTGCAAAGTCCTCATCCTATCCAACCTTCACGTTAATACATCAGAATTGCACCTACTTTACTGTCATGAGAACCTCCATAGTCTTAGGAACAAATCCAGCACCACATCTACATGCATAGAGCTTGCACATTTGGGGGGAAAGTATCATGCTTCTGCAGTAGGCAGGTAGTCCCTCTCATTTAGTTTAGCAGATTTTCTGTCCTAATAGTAAAACAGAGCTTATAAAATCTGCCATAAATGTTGGGCAAACAAAATATTTACACAATCACTTTCCTCTCAAAACATACTTTCACTTTGTTGCATAGTATTAACTCATAATTCAAAGATTTGAGAGAAGAGACTATAGTATAGCCAAAACAACACTCAGGAAGAGTGATTTCTGACTAAAAACATTAGCAGTCCAAACACATTTATTTCTGTGATGAAAAAATAGTATATTCAAAAACTAATGGAAATAGAGATTTACACTAAATTATAACTCATTTTTTCATCTTGAATTATTTACAAATCTTGGACGTTTAACATGACTGATTCAGAGATGCTAAACAGGAAAAAAGCTTCCAGAAATCTTATCCAGAACCCTTGTTTCAGGAAAAAGGGACAAGACCATCTCTGAGGCCATGTCTAGACTTCAGAACTTTTCTGGGATACCGGAGGTATCCTGGAAAAGCTATGCCACGTTCAAGGAAAGCGTCCGCTTTTTTGGAACAATTTCCGAAAAAAAAGATGCATTCTTTTGCCAATCCTGTAATCCTCATTGTATGAGAAAGAAGGGATGTGTCGAAAGAGGAGGTTTTTCAGAAATTTGGCCCCATGTAGCTGGGCCAAATTTCAGAAAAGCTGCTTTTGAAAGAAAAGTGGAAAAAGATACACAAATTGTGGTTTGCAATTTGCATATCTCTTTCCGACTTTTCTTTGTCATGTAGACCTAGCCTGAAAGGCAAAGCAACCCTACTATTATAGGCCCTATGGAAACAGCATCTTCTCACTAGAAGAGACTGGAATACTTGGTGTTCCAAGATGTGCTACTCTTCAAAAGGCTTTTGTTTCCTTATGTTGTCTGCTAGTATTTAATGTTAACATGAAGCTGTTTAATTATTGCTAAATTTTATTTGTTTAAATGGGACTTCATTGAAAAGAGTACTTAGTATTTATGAGCTCTGTATGAATCTTTACATCTTGAACAGTTCTGAATATTTTCTGCCAAATCTTTTTTTAATAAGTCCTACAAAGTATTGAGTCAGAACAGCCAGTGCATCTCCTCAGCAACTATTAGGCTACTGTGTATACATCACATCTGTCCTCTGCTTTCTACTCTGGTTTCCCATATAATTTAGAATCAAGTTCAAGGTCTTGGTCCTTATCTATAAATTGCTGCATGGGCTGTGCTCAGGATATCTAAAAGACCATCTAAAGCTTCAGGATGAAGACCACAGTCAATAACTACATTCTCTGGCACAATGGAACTCTCAGTATAAAGTTTGCCTATACAGGAGACAGAATTTTTCCAGGGACTGTCTGAGACTGTTGAATGAACTCCTCCTGGAACTAAGGACTGTCACAAACCTTACCACTTTCTGTTCCAAGTGCAAGGACCATTTTTTAACATTACCTTCTCTAACACACAGTAACAGGTATATCTATTTAAAAAAACAAATAACTAACAAGACAAGGCATCCCACTGCATACACTTCTCTTGCTGGGGAGAGGATTAAAGAACAAACACATGACAAATTAGTGGTCACAATGCTTAATGCACTACTAGAAGGTGTTCAGATTCTAGGATGATCAGCACAGTAAAAGAGCCTAAACAGAACAGACAGGTAGAAAAATGCATGTACTTCCTTTAGAGAATCTCTACAAATCAACCTCTCTTTCCCTCTTCCCACTCTATACAGCTTGGAGAGCGCACTTTATTATATACATTCTGATTCTTCTCAAAATGCTTCTGAAAAAAATAGGAAGAGAATCCCTGTCCCAAAGACCTCACAATCTAAGGGCCGAATTCTCAAAAACGCTCAAACACATGAATAACTTCACTACATACTAAATCCACCATTTAGTCACCTGAAATGTAGATATGAAATGTTGTTTTCTCCTATAATACTGTACTTATTTTGGGTGGGAAAGTTATAATATTATTGTAATAAATAATAATAATAATATAAACATAGAATAACATCTATAATTAAAATAAAAAGAGGAAAATCTGTTAGATTTTATTTAAGGCAAGTGTTATATCTGTCTGCAGCCATACTTCATCAATTTGGAATTGTTTCTAAAAATATAAATTCTGACTTGATAGGCTATCCTCAATACTCCATTTTCATATACTCTGTCTGTTTCTTAGGGTACGTCTAGACTACATAGCTCTGTCGACAGAGTCATGTAAAATAGTTTATTCGGTATAGTCAAAGAAGCAGGGATTTAAATAATCACCGCTTCATTAAAATAAAAACGGCTGCCGCGCTGTGCCGACGATCAGCTGATCTGGCACAGTGTGGCAGTCTAGATGTGGCGCAGTTGACCACTCCGCTATGCCTTGTGAAATGAGGTTTACTGGAAATGTAGACAAAGGCTTCCCTTGTCAACCGCGCCGCGTCAAGACTGCTGCGCTGTGCCGGATCAGCTGATTGTCGACACAGCGCGGTGGCCATTTTTATTTTAATGAAGCGGGGATTATTTAAATCCCTGCTTCTTTGACTATACCGAATAAACTATTTTACATGACTCTGTCGACAGAGCTATGTAGTCTAGACGTACCCTAAGAAACTGTTGACGAAGCGATGTAGTCGACGTACCGTCGACGGAGCCATGTAGTCTAGAAGTACCCCCACAGTATAATACTAGTCAAAATGACAGAATTCCCCTTCTGTTAACTAGAATGAAAACACTCATGAATGGAAACAACGAAACACTATTGGCTTTGTCATGCATTTTCTGCGTCCCCGTGTGATATGTAAAATGAAATCTTAAGTTTAACTGTAAGAAACTTAAAATCTTGAACATTTTACCAAGATCCTGTTTTATTTCTTCTGAAAAATCTTAACTGTTCTATATGAAATAGCTTTGGGGTAGATTCTCTGCTCTGTTCAACTTTCTTTGTGAAACACAGGTGCTATACAGGGAGAAAAACACATCCACAAACCCCTTGCTGAAATTCCCATCTTGCAGGGCCAACATACCTGCTTTTTTTGCCTCCCTATTTGAAGCCTCTGGTGGAAAGAGAAATGATGTGGGCAGGAATGGAAAGTGTTCTCTGCCAATACCCAGATAACACATAATCCCTACAGGACTGTTGTCATCTGTCACAAGTTAATGCAGCCCCCAGGCTGCTGTAACCTCATCTGGGGCAAAAATGAGAGTGCAAAAACAAAAGCTCATTGAGATGTATTGTATATACATATTTAATTCCTCTCTCAGGGTATGTCTACACTACAAAGTTAGTTCGAACTTTAATAGGCGCTACACTAGCGCTCTGCTAGTTCGAATTTAATTCGAACTAGTGGAGAGCTTAGTTCAAACTAGGAAAACCTCATTTTACGAGGATTAAGCCTAGTTCGAACTAGCTAGTTCGAATTAAGGGGTGTGTAGCACCTTAATTCAAACTAGTGGGAGGCTAGCCCTCCCCAGGTTTCCCTGGTGGCCACCACCAGGGAAACTTGTCTGCCCCGCTCCCGGCCCTGGACCCCTTAAAGGGGCACGGGCTGGCTACGGTGCCCGTGCCAGGTGCAAGCCTGCCAGCACCCAGCCAGCAGACCCTGCACCTGGCACGGATCGAGCCACCCACCTGATGCCCCCCAGCCCTCCCCCTCTTCCCGGGACCAGGTTGACGGCTCCCGGGAGCTTGCCTGGGACCGCAAGAGGCGGGCACCCGCCTGGTCTAGTGCGGACATCGTGGACCTCGTCCATGACCTCCGCACTAGGCACAGGAAAGTGGCCGGCTAGGGCAGGAGAGCTGCCAGCCTGGCCACCCAGGAGCAGGTGTGCATGAAAATCAAGGTGGTCCACTGAGACCCCCGACCCTGAGCCCTGAGCTTACAATGGCAGTACTGGGTCAGACCAAAGGTCCATCTAGCCCAGTAGCCTGTCTGCCGACAGCGGCCAACCCTAGGAACCCTGGAGGGGATGGACCGAAGACAGTGACCAAGCCATTTGTCTCGTGCCATCCCTCTCAAGCCTTCCACAAACCTTGGGCAGGGACACCACTCCTACCCCCTGGCTAATAGCACTCCATGGACCCAACCTCCATGACTTGATCTCACTTCCCTTTCAACTCTGTTCTAGTTGTAGCCTTCACAGCCTCCTGCAGCAAGGAGTTCCACTGGTTAACTATTTGCTTTGTGAAGAACAACTTTCTGTTACTACTTTGAAGCCTGCTACCCATTCCTTTCCTTTGATGTCCTCTAGTCCTTCTTTATGGGAACTAATGAAGAACTTTTCTGTATGCACCCTCTCCACCCAACTCCTGCTTTTAGAGACCTCTATTCTGTCCCTCCTCCGTCTCCTCTTTTCTAAGCTGAAAAGTCCCAGTCTCTTTAGCCTCTCTTCATATGGGATCTGTTCCCAACCCCTGATCATTTTAGTTGCCCTCTCCTCTCCCACCCTCTCTCTTCCCCTCTCCCACCTTCTTTTCCCAGTCTCCCCCAGTTTTGTTCAATAAAGACAGATTCCATTTTTGAACACAATTGTCCTTTATTTTGTACATCAAGAAGAGGGGCTAGGGAAGGGTAAGTGGAAGGAGGTGAGGGAGGAATGGGGTACGCGCCCCCGATGGGGAGGACTGGGCTGGTTCTGCGGGCTTCTGGGGGTGGAAGCTCTCCTGCAGCCCCCCCAATTGTCCCCTCTCCCCAGATGGCAGCCTGCGGCAAGTGCAGCCGGGCTGATGGCCGAGTGCTGTGATGTGCCCAGTGTGGGTACTCCGGGAAATCCAAGCCAGGACTGCTTTGCAAGCGGGACACCCCTGAGAACTGTCTGTCCGGGGTGGGGTTCGGGACCCTTTAAGCACAGCCCTCGGCTAGCCTGAGACAGCATCTCCACGCTCTAAGTCCTCCTCTGATGCCCTGCCGGCACTGCTTCCGGCCATCCTTAAGCCCGGTTCAGGGTCCACTTAATGTGGACATGCTAGTTCGAATTAGCAAAACGCTAATTCAAACTAATTTTTTAGTCTGGATCTGTTAGTTCGAATTAGCTTAGTTCGAATTAACTAATTCGAACTAAGTTAGTTCGAATTAACGTTGTAGTGTAGACATACCCTGAGTGTGGGTGTGTCTCACGTGCTTACAATCAGTTCTTTTGGACAGTAATGTCTGCTGTGGACAAGCATAAGCTCTGAGTGTCCTCATGCTCCCAAATTAAGGACATGAATTGTGATATGGCTCAACCCCCACAAACTCCAGATTTTACAGTACTTTAATAGCAGGAAATATTGATATGAACAACATATGCTTAAGAATTTCAGTTACTGCAAGTTAAATAACTTTTCCTTTCTTCTTCAAGTGCTTAAATGAACATATATGCATTCCACTCTTGAGGCTTGCAAGCAATAACTATATGAAAGGAGGTGGATTCTTGAAAGCTAGTTTAAGCAGACTGCAGTACTGCTCTGTCACAGTAAATGAAGTTAAGATTTTGTCATCATTATTTTTAGTCAAAGTCATGGACAATAAATAAAATTAATAAAAATTTGTGACCTGACTCTGACTTTTAGTAAAACTAACTGTGACAAAATGGGGAGAGAGGAGAGTCCAACACACACTGTTGTTGTGACTCTAGGGTTCCCCCATTATTATGGCTCTGGGATCCCAACTATACCCCATGGTGACTGAGCGCTGCAGAGCCTGTGTCTGGGAGCTGCATGAAGCAGAAAATGTCATTGAGGTGTCTGGAAATTATAGACTCCGTGACCTCTGTGACATAATGTTAGGACTCAACTTTGTTGCCTCTAAAATGGAATAAATGTTTTGTAGACATATGAACTGAATCATGGATGGTGGGTGAACCATGGGCTCAAGGAGGTTAGCCCTAACCCTGACCTGACTTTTCTGCCTGAGGCCCCACCTCCCTGGACCTCTCTACCAGAGCTTAGGGGTACTCCTCCCAATCCTCAGGCCACACAAGCACATCCAGCCCCAGAGAACCATTGGGCAAGCACCAGTTCTGGTTGCCCAGAGTCCTTGGCCATAGGCTGGCTCCCACTAACCACAGCTCCAGCCTGGGGTTCCAGCCATGGAGGAAGATTCACAGGGCATGTCTTCACAGCAGAGCTATACTCAAAATAAGTAACGCAACTTGAGAAACATCAATTGCGTAGCTTAAGTCAAATTAGCTTATTTCAAATTTAGGCACATCTACATAGCACTTATTTCGAAACAGAGCACTCTTCCTCCGACTTCCCTTACTACTCATACAATGAGGTTTACAGAAGTCGGAATAAGAAGCTGCTATTTCGAATTTATTTCAAAATAACGGGCTTACTGTGTAGACATGAAATACATTATTCTGAAATAACGCTAATGCGTAGACATGCCCATAGGGTATGTCTAGACTACATGGCTCCATTGATGGAGCCATGTAAACTAGTTTACCCAGCATAGGCAAAGAAGCGGGGATTTAATTAATCCCTGCTTCATTAAAATAAACATGGCCGCCGCACTGTGCCGACGATCAGCTGATCCGGCACAGCACGGCAGTCTAGACGCGGATCTGTTGGCTGGGGAAGCCTTTGCCGACCAATCCTGTAAACCTTGTTTCACGAGACATAAGGGATCGGTCGGCAAAGGCTTCCCCAGCCAACAGATCCGCGTCTAGACTGCCGCACTGTGCCGGATCAGCTGATTGTCGGCACAGTGCAGCGGCCATGTTTATTTTAAATCCCCGCTTCTTTGCCTATGCTGGGTAAACTAGTTTACATGGCTCCATCGACAGAGCCATGTAGTCTAGACATACCCATAGAGTGCTGAGAAGACGGGGGCCTGGAAGCGGATAATGGGAAGGGCCTCACAGGATAGTTTTGGGAGGTTCAGCCTCCCCACACATTTGATAACCATCACCTATGGACTGATTCCTATTTTGCGGCTTTGCTGATGTCTGAAATGGGTACGCATCACGTGGAAGTCGCAGAAAATGCTTGTGCCCTAGCAGAATGAACCCTAGTCTGAGCTGGTAGATCTAAACTAGCTATGTCATTACAGGCCTTGATGTCATCTGAAACTCATTTCAACAGCCTTTGAGTGGCTATCAGCTGACCCTTTATTCTTTCAGCAAAATGCTACTAATAAATTTGGGGACGCACTAAAAGACACAGCTAATTCTCCAGTCTGAAGCAGTTCCTACTCAGAAATTTCCTCTGACTGTTCAGTTTCACATGTTAGCAGTTAAGAAACGGCAGTCTGCTGATGAATAGAAGAGAAGAATGTCATCCTAGGTGTTGGTGTATATGTGTGATGCCTCAGGTGACAAGGACTTGAGAAATTCAAACAAAGCCACCTTCTGAGATATTGTAGAGGTAAGGGGGCCTGAGGACCACAGGACAGGATACCAGGACATGTCTACCCTCACATTCTCTGTAAGATCTGGACTAAAGTTCTTGATTCCTCTTCCAACCCATCAAATTCCCAAGAAGGGGCCAGAAGGAAATAAATAGAGGATTCCTGTATGTTATTTTGCAACTCAGAAGATAATGAGAATAAGCATTCCAAGTCTGAGGAAAGGACTGCCAAAGCCAGTATGTTCAATTGTAGGGGGAGGTTGTGGTCTTGGTGAGACACCCAGTGCTGATAGCACAGTGGGTGTTATTGCTATAAAATGAACATTACATTTTGTAGTTAGTAGAGCTAATAAATGCTACATTCAGAAGACTGAGTGCTCCTAGACTGAAGTAGAATTCGTGCTGTACCTGGATCTGAAGCTGGTTGCAAAGAGCAGTCTAAAGAAAACATCTTTAAATGAGCCTTCTCAACTTTGGCCTTTAGAATAGGATTTACAGATTAAACATTTGCTAGGGATATGAGACTTCCCAATATTGTCCCTCTTGTGAGCCAACAGTACTTAAAACCTGGCCTGAGTAGATGTTTGTAAGCCCCGGTGCTGAGAAAAAGATCCGAGTGATAGAAGGAAGATTAAAACTACTTAAACAATTAAAATTTAAAAAATGTGCCAACAAGTAACTCACACTAACATTAACGTACAAAAACTAGTTTAGGTTGAATCTCTGTAATCCAGACTTCCCTAGTCCAGCAACACCTCTGACCTGGCATCGATAGCGACTCTGAAGCACTCCTGGAGAAAAAACAGCAGATTAGGGTCAGGAGTATTGCCAGACTAGGAAAGAGGGGAGTCCTTGTGGCTGGGAACAAATTCTTGGTGGCCAGTGGCGAATCCTCAACGTCCCAGGGGTATGAAGCCCCAGAGCCAGTGACTAGGAACGAAGCCATGGCAGGTAGGAGTGCATGAGCCAGCACTGACTTCCCCGATACAACAAATTTCTTGGTTTGGGACTGGTCAGGTCACGAGGGTCCTGGACCAGGGAGGTTCAACCTATACAATCATTGAGATGCAGACACTAGAAATTGCAAGGGTTATCTTCATGTACAATGCTACAGTGATGATGCTTCTCCCATCGGCATCCCCAAGTTAATCTACCTCCCCAAGAGGCAGTAGCTGTGTCAAAAAGAGAAACCCTCCCAGCAACACAGTGATGTCCACACTGTGGTTAAGTCAGTATAATTATGTCATTCCAGGGTGTGGATTTTTTACACCTCTAAAGCAATGCAGTTATGTTGATATAGGTCTTTAGTTTAGCTCGGTACCTGTCAGGTATGGGTGATGGGAAGGAAGAATTGTGGTCAGGCAGTTCCATCATTATGCCCTCAGTACAGAAATACAAGAACACTCAAGGTGCATTTGTGACCCCAAAAAGCTCTCCTGGCTAAAAGACTGATTTAATGCACACCAGGATTAGAATACTATATTTATAGACTTACACACACACACAAAGAAAAGCATTAAACAGATAACTGATATTCACCGAAAACTTAAACTGATGATCTAAAGTTCCTAAATAACTTGCCAAAGCCTTAATTGACCTACATTTGTAATCCTGGTTGCTTACCAGTTAAGTCTATAGGACTCACCTGAGAGACATCTCCATGAGAATTTTAATCCTCTCCTTTCGTAGAAATTATTAGAATTATGAGATATTTTCTGAGTCAATACCTCCGAAAAATGTGGGTCAATATTGCTATAGTTTATTTAAAAGGCATTTAAAATAATTTCTGCTAGAGTTATCAAAATTCAATTGGAGTACAGTCCCAAATTAAAAAAGTCAAATAGAACAGTGTTATTAACAAGCAGTTAACCCAAACAGATCCACTTGTTCAAGTGAAGACCACAGTCCCTATACCAATTACAACAGCATTTGAAATAAATGCCTGCAAAAGTTATACACAAATAAAAAATGTATCATATCTGCACACAAATTACAGTTATAAATTATACTTTAAAAATGTAATATATATAGCACTGGCATAACAATAGCATATTATTCCAAGAATCAGCCTTGTTTCTCTTATGTACCATTTCTAAAAATTGATTTTAATAGCTTTGAAGTCCCTTATGATAGCATTTAAAAATTATGCTGTCAAATCAAATTAATCTGGAATTTGGTCACTCCCTTTTGGTTTTTAGTGTGTTTTTTAATGTTTGTGTCATATGAAATAAATAGAACAGACACAGCAAAAGAGGAAACACAGAGGCCTGTGTAATGGATAAAGCTGGGCAAAGAATGGGAAAAATAGATGTTTTAAATGCAAAACCCATTAATAATATTTTCTCAGCTCTAATGGTGGCTTAATGTCAACAAAAATAACCACTTCAAATCAGGCATGTCTATTTTCTTGCTATTTGATCAAACAGCAAATAGTAACTACACAATAAGGGTATGTCTACACTACCACCCTAGTTCGAACTAGAGTGGTTAATGTAGTCATACGAACTTGCAAATGAAGCCCGGGATTTGAATTTCCCGGGCCTCATTTGCATGTTGCCGGGCGCCGCCATTTTTAAATGTCCGCTAGTGCGGACTCCGTGCCCGCGGCTACACGCAGCACGAACTAGATAGTTTGGACTAGGCTTCCTATTCTGAACTATCTGTACGCCTAGCTTGGGGAACGGCAGCATAACAACATGCTCTGCTGGAGACTTTTCCCTGCTGCTCCTATGGTGGCAGGGGGCAGTGCCTGGAAGTGGCGGGGGACACACAGCACCAGGTAAAGAGCCCTGCTCCCATCCCTCTTACTTCCTCCCTGACCCAGAAAAATCTTTAATCTGGAAAACTCTGTTTCCCAGGGTTGCCAGATTAAAAAGGTTCAAGTGTATCTTTATTTATTAGATACTACATATAAATATATACATGCTCTAATGAGATTTCATCCAGTAGAAAAATATGCCAGACTGGTATCCTGGGTATTTCTCTTCTCTCTCTCTCTCTGAAATTTACACACATGCACACACACACAAGCGGTCACCAGAGCGATTATCCATAGGAGTAATACTCAACTGTGTTTTTGATCAATTTGAAATTCAAACTAATTTTGAGTTTATAGTTTTTGATGTGGGAATATGCACTTGCTCTAATTTCCATCAAGCAGAAATAGGAATGTAATTTGAATTACCATATTTTGAATAAATGACTGTACAGAGTCAGACATATCTTTCCAAAATGCCTTGAATTTCACATAATTAAACAATAAATCCTAATACATGGTTCATCATCAGTCCAGTATGAAACAGAAGGTTATTTAAATTGTGGAAAAGCCAAGGAAGCCCGAATCAATGTTTACTTGTTAAATGTTTTCCCTAGCTACGAATTTCAAATCCAGAAACGAGTCATCTCCTCAGTATTCCAAAATAATGCCTTTAACTAGAGTTCAAAATCTCAGGGGAACTTTTGGGATCATCAGCTCCTGAAAGGGTCATAGAGCAGTAATGTCAAAAAATACTTTCTTCGATGTTTGGGTAGTAGATAGAAACCAATTGCTGACCTTGCTACCCCAATCCCTCCCCCCTTTGTCAGCTAAAGACTAAACTACTGCAAAACTACGTGAGAATAATTATTTAAAATCAACCTAGACACGTAAGATGGTGAAGGTGGCAGCATCTTGTTTTTTAAAGGTATATCTACATTTGGAGCTGGAGAATATAATTCCCAGATCAAGGAAACATATTTGGGCTAGCACTGCTTAACCTAGTGCACTAAAACGTGTCTTGGAAGCACAGGAAGATAGAAAGGCTAGTCATGCTGAATATAGTACATACCCATCCAAGACTATAGGCACATACTTGGTGCCATTAGCCTGCCCTGCCCCTTGTGCTGCTGCAACTACCTCCTATTGCTAGCAAGCTAGCTTAAGCATGTCTCCTCAAGCAGAGAGTAGTATCTCTGTCTCCAACATTAGATATTCCTTAAGTCAGAGGTTCCCAAACTTTTAAGCCGGTTCCCCCCAGCTGGTGCCTCCACAGTGCCGCCTGCCCTCCTTCACCGCCCACGCTGCTGCCCAAGGTGAGGCAGGGGAGGCTGCCACGAATCAGTTTCTGCCCACGGTGGGCCAAGGCTCGTCATGAGCAGAGGTTGCTCTGCAGCTCGCAGATGCAGCCCCAGCTTCTGCAGGCAGCAGCCCTGGTCTGCACAGGGACCCAGCAGGAAGCTGGACCCCCCCGCTCCCCCCCAGACAGAGGCTGCTGCTGGGCCAGACTGTGTTTGCGGCCAGCTCAGGCTGGCTGCGAACAAAGGCTGTCCCAGCAGCAGCACCTTTTTGCGGGGGGATCCCAGCTCCCCTCTGGCACTCCCTGTGGACAAGGGCTGCTGGACCCGGTGTGAGCCGGGACTGAGGAAGCCCAGTTCAGTCGCAGCTTGCACTGGGTCCGGGAGCTACCCCCACTGCTCTCTGTATATTAAATGTAGTAAGAGCCAGGCTGCCTGTGCACCCGGCTCCTACTACATTTAAACTGCAGAGCTGTAGTGGCAGTAGCTCCGGGACCCAGTACGAGCCAGGACTGAGTGCCTTCCCTTATTGACTAATCATGTCATCAATACAAATTATATCGACAACACAATTAGCCAATTACTTCCCTTTTAACATCCTTACTGATAACAGCTCAATTCTGGGAGGGCTCAGCTACAGGGACTTGACAGCACCCAGGAACACAGCCCAAAATAGGGAACAATCGCCCCCTCCCCACCACCACCAGTAAATCTGTATTATTCTGTACTAGAAGATTTACTCAGCATTACTCGGGTCCTTTACTCAAATATTGTTTGTTTTTCTTCATTTAAATAATTGCGCTGGAGTAGGCTTCAGTATGCGGGCTGCCCTGCGGAGAGAGAGGGCAACCCCATCCCTCTTTCACCACAGCTGTTTGGAGCCAGGTGAGAAGCGCTTCTCCATGGCTGCTGCAGCTCTAGTGGGCACAGCCAGGGAAAGAATGCATGTTCCTTCTTTCTATCCCATATCCCCTGCTGCCCACATGTGGTTATTGTATAACAGAGCCCTCCCTTTCCATTTTATGAGAAACAATCCCATTCCAAGCACATTCCATTTTCCCGGCACAACCAAACCCTGACCTTGGGTTTAAGTTACAGGAGGGCTGCATGCCAAATTTGGTGGTCTTACCATTTAGGAGTTCTTGAACAAACAGACATACACACCGACAAACTCTCTCAAAATACGAAGTGGATAAAAGTTTTGCACAGAGAAAGCTCATAAAATTCACTCTCTATGAATGAAAGGGAGATATGCACAGTTGTCCATTCCCTAATCCACCCCCAGCTAACAATTATTTATACTGGTTTTAATAATAAACAAAAGTGATTTTATTAAGGACTAGTGGGAGTTACCCAGCGTTGCCGGCCCTAGTGAGTGACTGTCCCCACCACTTCCCCCTGGAAGCTGCTTCTCCCTGCACTGCCAAGCTCCATGCAGCCCCGGGCAGAGGTGTCAGTCTCTCATCTCTTCCCTCCCACAGTCCCTTAAAACCTTCTCCTGAATGACAGGTTATCCCATGCAAAGTTTGGTTGCGGTAGCTCTTATAGTGTCCAAGTAATTAGCGCACAAACATACTCCTTTATATATAGATAAGAAAGTATGATATAGGTGATTGCAAGTGAAAATAGACAGATCAAAGTAAGTTATTAAGCAAAAATAAAAAACTCCAGCTAAAGTTAATATACTGAGAGAAGTTGTCACAAATCATATTTCTCACCCTACTTCTGATTTCAGGTGCAGTTCCTCACAAGCCAAAGCTGATCTTTTTCTCTAACCAGCAGCACTATTCATAGCTGCCCATCCTTGGCCTAGGCTCAAGACCAGTGTTTGAAACCAAATCCTGACACACCACTTCTCTCTGTGTACTATACAGCCACAGTTATAGTTATTTACTGCCACACCTCAAATCAAGACTACATTAATGTCTTTATTCAAATCATGATGTCATTGTGTACTTAGGGCACCAATTCCAACACCAAGAGGTGAAGGCATTAGATTGCTCTCCATGAGATTTTATCATCTTAGAACCTATACCATCCCCCTCTCCCTTGTCAAATCTAAAATAATAGGGGCAATCCCACTGCACTTTACAAGACCATTCAATTAACACGTTTTAAGAGAGAGAGGACTTTGATAAAGGCTGCAAAAGGCACACAACAGTAGACAGAGGTTGTAATTGAGAAGTGTTAGTGAGAGGCTAGACTTTATTATTATAACCTCCTACCCCCTACTCACTCTTCATAGAAAGTTAAACAAATAATGAAGAATTTAGTCAGCAATACTAGTCTTTTTATTACTGCTGTCCAATTAAACAAAGTCAGTGTTTCAAGTTAGAAAACAGACAGAAGGGGTATAAGTGAAGTCTAAAATTAGGTTTCTATTTACTTATTCTGTAGAAAGTGGGAAGTAGGAAACAAAAGAAGACACAGAGAGCTGGCAGTATGATTATGCTTGCTAAAATGCCTGGGACATTTCTCTATCAAGCTCTTGTTTTCTGAATGTATATATTGGTGATACTCAAGTGTTCTTTGAAAATATGAAATTGAATAATGATATGGAGTGTAGGAATATATGCACCTTTAAGATATGGCTGTAGACACCATAAATATTCATTATTTGCTTAATTTTTGACATTGATACTGTTGCTGTGTAAAACAAATTACACCATGGAAACATTAAACTGACTGTACATTAAGTGTTGTCCAATGCACAACTAAGTAAATAAATTGAAAACACAGGAATTGTTCTCCCTATAATATCTTTTATGGACACATCCAGCCCACTTAATTAGCCTCATTAACACGGGTCCTACAATTGACAGGTACTTCTTCTGGTGTGTGTGTGTGTGTGTGTGTGTGTGTGTGTGTGTGTGTGTGTGTGTGTGTGTGTGTGACAGGTACTTCTTCTGGTGTGTGTGTGTGTGTGTGTGTGTGTGTGTGTGTGTGTGTGTGTGACAGGTACTTCTTCTGGTGTGTGTGTGTGTGTGTGTGTGTGTGTGTGTGTGTGTGTGTGTGTGTGTGTTTACTGTTATTTCCATTCCAATTCATCTGATAAAGTGGGTTTACCCACTAAAACTCATGATTCTATATATTTTGGTTGGTTTTTAAGGAGCTACAGGACTACTCATTTTTAATGTTACAGACTAACATGGCTATCCCTCTAAGATTTATTTATAGTCACTTTAGTAGTTTCTTGTAAGAGAAATAGCTATACATTTAATTTTCAAGCTGCAGGTAATCATGATTAGAGGAAGTTTTCCTCCTCACGTGAGGTTTAAAGCTTGAAACACTCAGACTACGTCTACACTGCAGCCTTTTGTCAGCAGAGACAATGCAAATGAAGCACTCATTAGCATTTGTCATGCTGTTATTTGCATATTCTCTGCCAATGCATTTTGCAGAAGAGGTTTTTGCGCAAAAACAAGCAGCATAGACTGGGACGTTTTGCACAAAAAAAACCCTTGTGTGCAAGATCCTGTATACCTCCTTTTTTGAGGCATAAGGGATCTTGCACAAAAAGGTTTTTTTTTGCGCAGAACAGCCTTGTCTACACAGCTTGTTTCTGCGCAAAAACCTCTTCCACAAAAAGCATTAGCAAAGAATATGCAGATGACAGCATGACAAATGCTAATGAGCGCTTCATTTGCATTGTCTCTGCCGACAAAAGGCTGCAGTGTAGACATAGCCTCAGTTGCCAGAAGCAAACAGGAATCGCTTTCTAGAGGAAGTAGGAGGAGAATAATGGTAAAATTTTCAGAAGTGCCTAGCTGGTTCAGGAGCCAAAGTCTCATTTTCAAGCTGACCTTGGGCTTGTCTACAATATAGTTGTAACCGCCTAGCTATATCAGTATAGTTAAAGCAATGTAATCCCCCTAGGATAGGCATGGTTATATTGATCTGAATGTGCTTACACTAGTACAATTTATTTCCCAAAAATAAGGGGAATCATTATACCAGTATAAGTCACCTGTGTAACTGTATAATTGCATTCATGATATGGCTTTTATTAGCATGATTGTTTTTTCACTAAAACAACACCCCTAACCAAATTAGTTATGCAAGCAAAACTAACTGTAGCTGGCCTTAAACTTGCAAGTGCCTAAATCACTTAAAAATAGGACTTAGGCTCTTAACTCCTCTTGGCACTTTTAAAAATATCACCCTAAACTTTCAATTTCTTTACAATATAGGCTTTATTTTAAAAATAAAGACTTTTTAGATCCTATGATTTCGAAGGTAACCGTTCACGTGACTCAATCCTACGTTTTCTTCTTGAGGCTGGAAAGAGAGCCTCTGTTAACAGTTTCCTTAGCATATAAGAAAGAGTTACTCACCTTGTGCAGTAACGGTTGTTCTTCGAGATGTGTCCCCGTGGGTGCTCCACTCTGGGTGCTGGTGCGTCCTCGCGCCTGCGACCGGAGACTTTTTCTAGTTGTTTCTGCCGCGGCGCGCAGGCGTGGTGGTGCCCTCTAGTGTCGTTGGAACTGAAGGGCGCCTGCGCGCGCGCGGCTCCTCCATTCCTTCTCTACCCGCCAGAGTATCAGGCTCCAAGCAGGGGAAGGAGGGAGGGTAGTGGAGCACCCACGGGGACACATCTCGAAGAACAACCGTTACTGCACAAGGTGAGTAACTCTTTCTTCTCCTTCGAGTGGTCCCCGTGGGTGCTCCACTCTGGGTGACTACACAGCAGTTGTCGGCTCGCGGAGGTGGGTTTGGAGCCTTGTGGTAGTAACTGTGGATAGCACCGCTTGTCCAACCGCCATAGAAGATGCTATCGAGGTGGAGAGAGCATAGTGTTGTGCAAACGAGTGGTCAGATGACCAAGTAGCAGCGTTGCAAATGTCCTGCAATGGCACATTACGAAGAAAGGCAGTCGTGGAAGCTACCGCTCTAGTGGAATGAGCTGTGATAAGTTCAGGTAAGTCTTTGTTATGTAAGGTATAAGAGGTCTTAATGCAGGATGTAATCCATTTAGAGATTCTCTGAGATGAGACTGCTTGTCCCTTAGATCTATCAGCATATGAGATGAAGAGTCTAGGCGAGGCTCGCCAGGGTCTCGTGCGATCTATGTAAAACGCCAATGCTCGTCGGACGTCGAGAGTGTGCCACACGGTGTGGATCGGTTCTGTGTGCGGTTTCGGAAAGAAGGCAGGTAAGTGTATGGGTTCATTCACGTGGAAGGGAGAGGGTACTTTAGGTAGGAACTTAGGGTGGGGTCGGAGTACCACCCTGTCCTGTAAAAATACGGTGTATGGAGGGTCAGCCATTAAAGCTGCAAGTTCACTCACCCTCCTACTGGAGGTAATGGCGACGAGAAAAGCCACTTTCATGGACAGATGAGACAAAGAGCAGGACGCTATTAGTTCGAACGGGGGTTTTGTGAGGCTCTTAAGGACATGGTTCAGGTCCCAAATGGGGACTGGTGGCCGAACCGGAGGGAAGGTGTTCTGCAAGCCTTTGAAGAAGCGCTTGGTCAGCGGGTCAGCGAGAAAGGAAGAGCCTTGTAGGTAACGGTGGAAAGCCGCTATGGCCGCAGCATGGACCTTGATAGTACTGAGTGCTAGGCCGGAGTGTTTTAGAGAGAGTAAGTAGTCCAGTAAGGTATGTATAGGAGCAAGATGTGGTGGGCTTGCATGGGTCTGAGCATACCATTGGGAGAAACGCGTCCACTTGTAGCAGTACGTTTTCCTGGTGGAACATCTCCGACTATTAATTAGTATGTGTGTCACTTGTTCTGAACAGGCCGTTTCGGCATCTTGGAGCCATGAAGGAGCCAGGCGTGGAGCTTCAGCTTGGGGGTGTCTGGGTGAAGGGTTCGACCGTGGTTTTGTGAGAGGAGGTCGCAATGTGGAGGGAAGGGATACGGTTCTACTACCATCATCTTGAGGAGGTAAGGGTACCATGTTCGTCTGGGCCAAGCAGGTGCCACCAGAATCACCTGTGCCTGGCTCGATCTGATCTTGTCCAGGACTCTGTGTAGGAGTGGGAGGGGGGGAAAGGCGTAGAGGAGGGAGGCGTCCCATGCGATGGAAAAGGCGTCTCCGAGGGAACTTCTGCCCAGGGCTCCCCTGGAGCAGTAGAGGTGGCACTTTCGATTGTTCTTTGTGGCGAAGAGGTCCACTTCCGGTTGACCCCAGTGAAGGAAGATCGGGGTGAGGGCGTGTCTGTCGATCTCCCACTCGTGCTGGTCCATGAACATGCGACTTAGGGCGTCTGCTGTGACGTTGAGTATTCCGGGAAGGTATACAGGGGAAGGGGTGACCCCATGTGAGAGGCACCAGGTCTAAAATTTGGTGGCTTCTGAGCATAGAGAAGGGGAGCGGGCGCCACCCTGACGGTTGATGTAATACATGCATGTGGTATTGTCCATCATAATGGTGATGGTCTTGTGGGCTATATGCTGAATGAAGTATTGGCATGCATATCTGACTGCCCATAACTCGAGGAGGTTGATGTGGAGTGTTTGCTCCACAAATGACCATTTGCCTGGGGCTGTGATGGTTCCCAAATGGGCTCCCCATCCCATGAGTGAGGCGTCTGTTATAAGCGTGACAGTGGACGTTGGACGTTGAAAGGCGACGCCGTGTAGCATGTTTCAAGGGATTGTCCACCAAAGCATGGAATTGATAATGCGTGGCGGGATAGCGACGTACTTGCCAATTTGGTCCCTGAAGGGTCTGTATACCGTAGCGAGCCAGGACTGAAGAGGTCTCATGTGGAGTCTGGCCAGACTGACGACGTAAGTCGTGGAGGCCATGTGTCCGAGGATTTTGAGGCAGTGGCGGACCGTGACAGTAGGTACCGCTTGTGTTGCTCGGACAAGGTCGCATATTGTCGCAAACCTGTGTTCGGGAAGAGTAGCCCTTGCTGAGATTGTATCGAGGAGGGCTCCTATGAATTCCAGTCTTTGTGTTGGGCGCAAAGTGGATTTTGCGTAATTTACGTGAAACCCGAGACTGAGTAGAAGGGCTACTGTGGTATCTGTCATGGCCTTTGTTTCGTTGAAAGACGCAGCTTTTATGAGGCAATCGTCCAGGTATGGGAATATTATGATGCCTTGGCGTCGAAGAAAGGCCATTACTACCAATAGGGTTTTGGAAAATACCCTGGGGGCCATAGAGAGACCAAACGGGAGCACTCTGTATTGGTAGTGTTGGGTTCCCACTGTAAATCGTAGGAAGCGTCTGTGAGCAGGATGGATTGTAATATGGAAGTATGCGTCCTGAAGGTCGAGAGTCGAAAGCCAATCGTGTTGGTCGAGTGCGGGAATGATAGTTGAAAGGGTAACCATCTTGAAACGGTGGTATGCAATGTATTTGTTGAGGCACCTGAGGTCTAAGATGGGGCGCCAACCTCCTGTCTTCTTCTGGGTTAGGAAGTACGTCGAGTAGAATCCCCGGCCTCGGAATTGTGTTGGTACGTGTTCTACTGCGCCCAGTTGAATGAGGTGTGAAACTTCCTGCAGGAGTACGGCTTCATGAGAGGGGTCCCTGAAAAGGGATAGGGTAGGAGGGTGGTTGGGCGGGGTAGAGGTAAAGGGGATGACGTAGCCAGATTGGACTAAGTTCAAAACCCACTTGTCCGAGGTAATGAGGGACCATTGGTGGAAAAATGCTCGGAGGGGGTGGTGGAACTTTAGGGTAGCAGTTGGGAGGGTTGGTGGATTGGCTTCCTGGCTCTCGACCAGGTCTTCAAACCTGCTGCTTGCCGGCAGGGGGATGAGGTGTGGCATGTTGTTGTTGTTGATGTTGTGGTCTACAATGCTGTGGTCTTTGTTTGCGGAAATCATACTTGGGTTGTTGGCGGAACGGTTCTCTCGGCCGTTGGTAAGGCTGGTATCTATTTCTTCTAAATGGAGGAGTATACATTCCTAGGGTCCTAAGGGTTGTACGGGAATCTTTCATAGAATGCAACACCTCATCGGTCTTGGTTGCAAATAGGTTGATGCGATCGAAGGGTAAATCCTCGACCTTTTGCTGGAGGTCCCTAGGGACGCCGGAGGCTTGTAGCCATGACATTCGGCGGAGCACTATCGCCGAGGCCGTGATTCGAGCCGCGGTGTCTGCCACGTCCAGAGCGGACTGCAAAGCTGTGCGTGAAATGGTGAGGCCTTCCTGCATAATACTAAGCAGGGTTGGCCGTTTATTCTCCGGGAGATATAGGAGGAGGTCCTGGAGCTTTGAGTAATTGGCATTATCATAATCTGCAAGCATAGCAGTGTAATTGGCCGCCCTAAGGAGCAATGTGGACGAAGAATAAACCTTTCAGCCCATAATGTCCACCCTTTTGTGGTCCCTGTCCTGTGGGGTTGTTCTTAGGTTAGGCTGTTTACCCTTGTGACGAACAGAATCCACTACTAGGGAGTTAGGGGGTGGGTGGGTGAAAAGAAAGTCCATATCCTTTGGAGCGATCAAGTATTTGCGGTCTGCTCTCTTATTTGTTGGTGTGATGGACGCTGGGGTCTGCCAGATATTGTCAGCTGGGTCCATAATGGCCTCATCCATAGGGATGGCAATTCTGGTAGCAGTTGGAGGTTGAAGCGTGCGAAGGAGTCGATATTGCTTGACCTGCACCTCTTGAAGATCTTTTTCCTGCGCTACGGCAACTCTTTTAAACAACTCTTGGAACTTTTTTGTATCGTCTCCCGACGGCAGGGCATTGGTGGTGACCGCTTCGTCTGGGGAGGAGGAGGAATTGTGTAGCGGAGATCTGGTCTCGCCGTCAGAGAGGGAGTCATGGCTGCCTGAAGGAGCTGGAGAATTCGGCTCTGTGGCCGATGTGGTGGCAGGGGGAGAGGCTGGAGGTGGCCTAGAAGTGGTAGAAGAGGGTCGATGGTGAGACCTCTTTGGATGTGAGTTCCACGGTTGCCATTGGGTGACATATGGCGGTGGTGGATAGGCATACTGGTGTGGATACCATGGATGCGGAGGAGGAGGGTATGCATATTGAACCGCAGGCATTTGCCAGGATGGAGGTCTGTGAGTCGGGCTAGAATGTTGTGACGAGAACCTGCTTCTGGGTTCGGTGCGGATGTCACTAGCTGAACGAGAAGCAGCTGAGGAATGGTGCGATCTCGCAGAGTGGATTGAGGAACCCGGGGATGGCGGTGCCGAAGAGGTGTAACTCCGCACCGGGGATTGGTACCAGCTTCGGCTTTGAGATGGTGCCGAGCGGTGTGGTTTCGGTGGAGATGAAGGTGCCGACGTGCATCTCGGCACTGAAGTGTTACTAGGTGGATTATCGGTGCGGGCTTTTTTCGGTGCCGAGCCCGGTGCCGTTAGGTGGTGCTTCGGTACCGAGCGCTCCGTAGACGGTGCCGTCGGTGCCGAGGACGGCTTAGGTGCCATAGCGGTTGGTGCCGCTGATTTTTGTTTTGGCTCAGAATGAGCTCTCTTGTGCGGTGCCTGCGTCTTAGACCGCGGCGCACCGGAGGTTCCCGGCGTGTCCTCAGTGCTCACCGGCGATGCTGAGGGCATAGCTGTGGCCGGAGGGAGTGCGGTTTTTGACACCGCAGAGGAAGAATGGGTAGGAGGTTGGTCCTTTTCCATACCCTTAGTCGGCTGAGGCGGAGGCGAGTCCTCTGAGGAGGGACGGAGCGACTTCTCATACAAGAGAGTCGTCAATCTATTGGCTCTGTCACGGCGCGCCCTCGCTGTCAATTTAGAGCAATGCTGGCACTTTTGCGTCTGGTGTGCCTCCCCCAGACACTTAATACAAGCGGAATGTCCGTCGGACGCAGGCATGGCATCCCGCAATGTCTCGCAGCGTTTGAAGCCTGGCGAGCCGGGCATGAAGGGTTGGGGAACAAGTGGCGAATCGCAACAAGAAAAAAAGATTATTTTTTTTAAACTAGTTGGGGGGGGGGGGGTTGAAAACTTGGATGATGAGGTAACTAGGGGGTAAAACGACAAATTTAACTGTTTTCTTCCCACAGAAATGGCAAAGAGAGGCCTCCGTCTGCTGCCGAGGACGGTAGAGAAGGAACTGAGGAGCCGCGCAGGCGCCCTTCAGTCCCAACGACACTAGAGGGCGCCACGGCGCCTGCACGCCACGGCAGAAACAGCTAGAAAAAGTCTCCGGCGCGAGGACGCACCAAAACCCAGAGTGGAGCACCCACAGGGACCACTCGAAGGAGAATCAAATGTCTTCTCATTTTTATAGCTGCTATTCAAAATCTTGTATATAACAAATGAAAATGACAAAAATAATTAATTTTACTCTGCTGTTGTTTCTTGGGAAAGCTCAGAACAAACCAGAAGGCGGCACTGGTTCTTTGCTAACCATTAGACAAAAGATTGGATTCTAACTTTAAGAGGCTCCATCACAAATGGACAACTGGGCACCTTAACATTTCTATTATTGATATGTTATTGGTATGCCTTACAAATTTCTATTATTGGTATGTTATTAAGGAAAGCTGTGGAGATTGAATGTAGGGATGTAAAAATTAATAAAAAAACCACGGTGTAACTGATTGAAATTCAATCAGATACACAGCTCCTTGCGGCTGCTGGCCCCGCAGGCTTCCGGCAGCTGCCAACCCCAACACTTGCTGGCTCTATGGGCTCCTGGCAGCTGGCAGTGTCCAAGAGTTTAACCAATAAAGTTAACCAATAAGCTAATAGGTTAACTAGTTAACTCTTACATCCCTTGTTGAAAGGGGCGTCGTGAAGAGTGTCCTAATATGTTCAGTTGCTTCTGCATTCTCAATCTGATACCACGTATGAATGCATGTGGAGATGCATTTTGAGAACCTCTGTGTGCAAACAACAATTCCTTTGGAGCACTGTAGTTTAAATTAAGACCTTAAGAGATTTCTGGAATGGTCGTGTTTTATCCAGGTAGAATGCTAGCACCCTTTTGACATCTAAAATTTATAGTATGGACTCCCTGGGTTACTGTGAGGCTTAGGATAAAGTGTTGGGGGATAAATCAGTTGATTCAAGTGAAATGCAGAGATTATTTTTTATTAAAAATGAACATAGAGCAGGATTGGGCAAGATATGGCCAGCCAAGACTTTGGATGTGGCCTGCTCCACCAGTTCCAGGCTCAAAGTAGCTGGCTGCTCCCTCCATGTGCCCCTCTGCACCATGCTCCAAGAAGGGAGGAAAGGTGTTCGCATGCTGTCCCCATCCCCAGCCCAATCACAGCAACTCCCATTGGCTGAGCTGCTATGATTGGGCTGGGGGTGGATTAGGTCCCCCCACACACACACTTCAAGGGGCATGGCACAGAGAGGCACATGGAGGGAGCAGCCCGCCACTTTGAGCCTGGGGCTGTGGCAGGCAGAGAGCCTGCCTCAGAGTCTTGCTGGGCTGCTGGCTGGGAGTTGCCTAGGTAAGCTCCTCCCTGCCAGAGCCTGCATCGGGCACCCCACACCCTGCTATACCCCAACTCCCTGCCCCAGATCACCACCAAAAACCTCTGCACCTCTCTTCCAGACTCTGAACCTCCTCCTATATCCCTCCCCAAGCCAGAATCCTCTCCTGCACCCATATCCCTTCCTGGACCTTGCACCCCAATCTACTTCCCCATGTCACAGCCCTCTCCTACACCTCAAACCCTTACACCAAGCTCCATTCTGCACCCCATCTCCATCCCAGACTTTGCCCCGCCTCTAGAGAAAAGCATGGTACTTGATCCTTTACCAAAATCTTGTAGTGGCTCCCTATCAAAAAATTATTGCCCAACCTTGACACAGAGGGTATGTCTACATTACCCCGCTAGTTCGAACTAGCGGGGTAATGTAGACATACCGCACTTGCAAATGAACCCCGGGATTTGAATTTCCCGGGTTTCATTTGCATAAGCGGGGAGGTGTACCGGTAGTTCGGAATAGGAATCCTAGTCCGAACTACCTAGTTCGAGCCCCGTGTAGCCGCGCTACACGGAGTTCGAACCAGCGGGGATTTAAAAATGGCGGCTCCCCGCTTATGCAAATGAAGCCCGGGAAATTCAAATCCCGGGCTTCATTTGCAAGTGCGGTATGCCTACATTACCCAGCTAGTTCGAACTAGGAGGGTAGTGTAGACATACCCAGAGTGACTACGGGAAGGCCCTCTATAGAAGCCACATGGGGAGTGGATGGGGTAGGATATACTACAAAAGGCTCAGGGTAAGTGACTGAGGTTGGTGGAGGTTGAAGGAGAGAGCGTGTACTCTGTGTGTCCTAGCTAGCTGGTTGTATGTGAGTATAGAGCAGGTCTGGGTCTACCCTCCTTTTTCTTCTCCTTTCCCTCTACAAGCCACTTGTTCAAGAATAGCCTCGCTCTTTCCCCTGGATTTGCTTGCAGGACTGGTGCACTGTGCACACATTTAGCTCGGCAAAGTGAGCACCAGGCTAACTCATGGCGCTACTGCAGTCTGCCTGCTCCCGTAATCCTTTCCTAGCAGAGAGGTTACACACAGGGGGTATGTCGACACTACAGCACTAATTCGAACTAACTTAATTCGAATTAGTTAATTCGAACTAAGCTAATTTGAACTAGTGCATTTAGACCTAAACACTAGTTCGAATTAGCATTTTGCTAATTCGAACTAGCATGTCCACACTGAGAGGACTCTGAACTGAGGTTAAGGATGGCCGGAAGCAGTACCGGCAGGGCATCAGGTTAGGACTTAGAGTGTGGAGCTGCTGCCTCAGGCTAGCCGAGGGCTGTGCTTAAAGGGACCCGACCCCCACCCCGGACAGACAGTTCTCAGGGGTTCCCCGCTCACTTATCTAACTCGATGAGGGACAGCAAAGCAGTCCTGGCTTGCAGTGCCCTGAATGCCCACACTCGGCACATCACAGCACTCGGCCATCAGCCCGGCTGCACTTGCCGCAGGCTGCTATCTGGGGTGGGAGGGTCAATTGGGGGGCTGTAGGAGAGCTTCCACCCCGAGGAGCCTGCAGAGCCACCCCTGTCCTCCCCATCGGGGGCTCGTACTCCATTCCTCCCTCACCTCCTTCCACTTACCCCTCCCTAGCCCCCCTTCCTGATGTACAAAATAAAGGACAATTGTGTTCAAAAATAGAAACTCTCTTTATTGAACAAAACTCAGGCAGACTGGGAAAAGGAGGTGGGAGAGGGGAAGAGAGAGGGTGGGAGAGGGGAAGGCAATTAAAATGATCAGGGGTTTGGAACAGGTCCCATATGAAGAGAGGCTAAAGAGACTGGGACTTTTCAGCTTAGAAAAGAGGAGACGGAGGGGGCATATGATAGAGGTCTATAAAAGCCTGAGTGGTGTGGGGAGGGTGCATAAAGAAAAGTTCTTCATTAGTTCCCATAATAGAAGGACTAAAGGACACCAAATGAAATGAATGGGTAGCAGGCTTCAAACTAGTAACAGAAAGTTCTTCTTCACAAAGCAAATAGTCAACCTGTGGAACTCCTTGCTGCAGGAGGCTGTGAAGGCTACAACTAGAACAGAGTTTAAAGAGAAGTTAGATCAATTCATGGAGGTTGGGTCCACGGAGTGGTATTAGCCAGGGGGTAGA